>NC_050583.1:32211463-32850213 GCF_013368585.1 Megalops cyprinoides
CAAATAAAATGAAAGATGTAAGATATAGATAACTGCATGCGCAACATGCTTCTTTAATTCTACGAGTAAATCAAGAAGTCTAAGACATTTTTGGCAAAATTGACTCACCGTTGACTGTTGTTTCTTTGCACTGAAAGAGAAGATAAAAGAGTACAGTTACCATGACCCATTTTGACAATAATAGTTTCTCCTTGCCAGTCACGCGCCGTTTCTGCCGATATTCTTTTGGAACCCTTCCCAAATCAACCGTAACCCTAGTATTTTCCTCCAGAGTCTTACATTTTCATTTCAGACAATCTCATTATAAGAGAGCGCATCCCAAATAAAGCTAGTTTTGGGAAAAAACTGAGCTCCGAAAGCACGCTAATACTCCAAATAAAAGCTTTCAAAGATGGCAGACTTACCTCAGCAACAATGGGCACCAGTACGCAACCTTTATTTGCAAACAGGAAAACAGAGAACAAGATATTAATGAGGACTCACAGGATTAAAAGTCTAACTTGTGACAAAATCTGCCCAAGACAGTATCATTTAACTCGGGAAAATCGTAAGTAATCACATACTTTTTGGAGCTCTCTCCATCAGCACTTCTTTGCTAGATTCAATGCCCTGAGTCTCTGCAGGCTGAAGAGATGCCAAACTTTCTTCAAGTCCTTTCAATCTAAGGAAAAACAAGACAGTCAGAATAATTGCAAGTTTCTGTGATCCTTCCATTTCATATCAAAGTCCTGTTTTAGGGCTGGGTGAACCTTTGATAAAGAGTCAAAAGCCACTTACATGGCATGGTAGGAGTCACAGCTGATGTTCCTGGGGATCACAACCAAACTTTCAGGAGTAAAGCTGGCCAGCAGGACAACCAGGTTTGTTTGGAACCAGAGAGCAAAGTCATCCGGTTCAAAGATGGGGAATCTGGGAGCCAGTGCTGTCAAAGTCAGGTTGAGCATGATGTCCCTCACAGCTTGATTACGTATGATGGTCACGTTTTTCTGAAAAGGAAAGAGGCATGGCAAAATTGGAGCCTGTGTGTTTCAGGCATATTGGTAGAAAAAGAATCTGAACAACGTCTGTGTGAAAGGTCTGAAAAGAAACCCAAACATGAGGTGAAACGACTCACCTCTATGGTGGCGTGCACAAAAGCAGCAAAGAATGCATCAAGCTGCCCCTCCTCTGGAGACTCCAGCAAGCCGCTGAAAACAAGCTTGACGATGGTTGCGTTCTCCAGAGCGCCAGTGCTGGGATCCAGAATCAGCTCTGCTTTCTGCTCCGGAGACAGAGAGCCCAGAACGTCCAGCTAAGGCGGGAAAAAGAAAGAAGACATATTTCAAGATTTCTATTAATGATGTGGTACCAAATTTTTCACAGTAAAAGAAATCACAAAATCTGAATGTGTAAAAATGATTGTTTTTGGAGAGTTTTTGTATTCAATACATTCCTTCATATTTGATGCATCACGTTTGTTAATTTTATAACTAATAACTTCATAATTCATAACTCACAACTGTGGTATTACAAATTACTTACTGGAGAAAAGTTTTCATTCAACTCAAAAAAATCCTGAAGGAGTGCAAAAATGGAAAATTTTCCAAAATTCCAGATGAGCCAGTCTACACTGTTGTTTGTGCTGGAAATGCATGCTGAATCTGAAGAAAAGTTAATAAGCAAACATAATAAGTCAATAATCAATCATAACAATGCATTGAAATATTTTTCTTACCGCAGCCCACAAATTTAATTATTCAGTTCAATTTAGGTGTTAATTCTTCGTAATATTACAAAATGTGTGGCATTTAATGATACTTTTGGTGGCAGTATGGCATTGTGGTAAGGAGCTGAGTTTGTAATTGAAACACTGTTGGTTTGATTCCCTGCTGGGGCAGTGCTGCTCTAACCTTTGGCAAGAAGCAAGCCAGAATTGCCTCATTATAATCCAGCTTTATAAAATGGAAATATGTAAAACTATAACCAGGGCCAGCGCTATGGGGGTTCTTAGGGGTGCCTTGCACCCCCAGACGGACCTCAGTGCACCCCCAGTTGTCTCCTTATATCCCGATGCCTACATAGTATTTATTACGTTTTTTTAAGATATGACATTCCCCCCCCCCCCCCCCCCCCCACCATGGATTGCAATTGCACCCCTCTGTATTTTCTACTGGCCCCAAGTCTGACTGTAACCTATGCAAGTCGCTCTGGGTAAGAGTGTCTGCTAAATGACAATAATGTAACATAATGGAAATGTTAATGAAAGTTTGTAAAGTTCGTATAATCAGCACTTGCAAAATTGCATACCTGAATTATGATGTTTTAACAAGAATAGGTGAATAAATTCAGTGTAAACCAAACGCTGTCTTGTTTCATCCATTAAAGTGATGTGATCACTCATCTCCTTTACTCTGAAAGAGTAACAGTCATTTATTGAAATACATTCTCAAATGATTTTTTTTTCTTCCCCAGCTATTAATCACATGATATGACAACTAAAAACAGACAGCACTGCATAAACATACAGGATTTGGTAGGTCTCACAGCTGAAGTCCTTTGTGCTGAGACAGGAGAGGAATTCTTTCGATACTGTTGGTAGGAGTGGCTTGAGTTTGGTCTGAAACCAGAGTCTGATGAATTCCACATCATGAAGGTTCTCATCTGTGAAACCGTCTGTTTGGAGCTGTTGAACAACATCCATGATGTTGGACTCCACAGTGCTGAAATTCTGAAATGAATAAATATTATGCAAAACAACCGATATCAGCTCACTGAAAATGAATACAATACTGACATTACACCTTTGTGAAAACTACAATAATGTAAAAAATATACAATTAAAGAACATTTTGGTTGATTTCCATGCAATTGTATTGTATTTGTTGCAATGACATGCAAGTTAGATTAGATTATAATATGCATCATGAAAGTGCGGTATTAGACAATGCTAGTTATTGCATGCATTACCATTGTGGAGTATTGTTCAACTAATGAGTTGAGTGTCTGGGAAAGTGCAAAGACTAGATCCCTGATAGTTTCCTCTGTGAAGCTCAGATTGGTACGGACAACACATTTTAACACATGAGCCAGATTTTCTACTGCATTCGGAATCTAGAAAAGATGACACAATGAAACAAAAACAGCAGGTCATGTCTTGGTATGATTCACCAAATGAATTGAAAACAGTATTGTTTATGTTCTGTGCTGAAAATTAAGCCAAGGATCAGAGCTCACAGAACAGGAGTGATCCCCTTTGATGATACTACAGGCATCTTGGTTATCAGAGTCGTTAGGGTCCGTGTCAGAGTCCACAGGGCTATAAGTACAATGAAACAAATAAACTGTGTAAATCCTACAACTGCAATGAGGTGGGAAAATGAGCCAACATCACATCAGCAGATTTACAATCAAGTTCAGATCAGTTCAGAGCAACAAAGCCTTTTCTTCCAATAGCTTGTCATTCATTGAATCTTGGCAGTGATTCTGCGTCTGATAAAGCATTTACTCTACTCACAAGAGGTGATAGAAGATAGCAGTGAGGTCTTGGGGGATCTTAGTCTGATTGTGAGGCAGGAAGCGTTTCAATACAGGAACCACCACATGTTGGAACCAATCATCTATGTTGGTGATGTCAAAGTTTTCAAGCGAGGGAGTCTGGTTGGGCCTGGTCTCATTCCCCACAGTGATATTTTGGGTGAAGTGTCCAGCTAGTTCTGCCAGAGTCCAATTCAGCACAGCCTGGGTGAGTGTGGTGCTCCTCACAGAGGTTAGGTTTGTCTGAGGAGAAACAGAGGATATCAGCATATCTGATGGGCATGGCTGACAAGAGAATTGTGTAACGAGTTAAAACACTGTCATGGAACACCTTGACAGACATCTTCATCTCTCTACATTGGCTACATTACATTTTTAGCATTTAGCAGACGCTCTTATCCAGAGCGACTTACATCACTTACAGGTTTTTACAATGTTATTCATTTATAAGGCTGGATATTTACTGAGGCAATTGTGGGATAAGTGCCTCGACCAAGGGTATAGCAGCAGTGCCCCCATAGGGAATCAAACCAGCAAGCTTTCGGTTACCCAGTAAGTCCTGCTCCTTAACCACTATGCTACACTGCCACCTTATATTACCGATGGCATGAAAGATTCAGTATTTGTATGGCTAACTGCTCAACACTATTGGATGCACTTCTTGTAAGTTGCTCTGTATAAGAGTGTCTGCCAAATGAATAAATGTGAATGCATATGTGCTCTGAACAGGTCAAAATTTAACATCTGTTCAGCATGATTCTGCCAGTTAAAACTCATTACAGTTAGAAAAGAATGAGAGTTAATTCATGAATTCCAAGTTGAATTTGTTTTTATCATGATTATTTTGCAAATCTAAAAAATAAACACAAATAATAAGCAAATCTATGATCTTGAAAAATATGAACAGTACCCTCTGACTGAGAGATGCAAATTTCTTGACAAAACTCCCCAGTGGTTTCAGAAACATCAGGAAGCCTCTGAAAATCTATGAAGAAATAAAGGTGTAAGGTTAGTTTTTGTTTTTCATTTTCAAGGAGTGTACATCGATAAGCAGTTACTCTTAGAAGCACTCTTCTGGCCTGGGCTGTACCTCTTTGAGTCCATTATGTTGAGTTGTCATGTAGTGGCTAGGCTCCATCGTGGTTGTATAGTAATTGGGTGCTGGTGTGGTCATGTCATACACAGCCTGTGACACATTCAGGTGCTGGTTTTCTAGAAGAGGTTTGAGCAGGCTCTCAAAGACCAGGCTGATTGTCCCATTGTCCAGTCCACCAATTTCAGGGTGCAGAATCAACTCAGCCTTCTGCTCGGGTGTGAGGAGATGCAGAACTTCCAGCTGACAGGAGAAACTGAACATTAAAACCAACTTCCCCTCCTCTAAGCACTAGCATTATGCTGAATGGATCAGGACCCATAAGAAAGGCAAGTTAACACTTAAAACTGCATTTTATGCAGATGACATTCTACTGCTTGCTGCAAACCCTGAAGTCCCAATCTCAAGACACTCTCACAATCATAAATTAATTTGGTTTAATATCAGGCTATGAAGTGTCCTTTCTTGGAGAGGTAGCACTAACTGTATCAAAATGAATGCATTTCCCTGACTAATATATCCTATGCAGATGCTTCCCCTATGGATATCTAAGAAGTTGATATCAGATTTTGCTAAGGCATTTTCTTAATTTATCTAGCATAGTAAAAAAACAGGGTGAAAATCAAATCTTCACAGTTGCTAGTGGACAGGGCAGGCCTGACTTTACTTAAGTTAATGTTATATAATTGAGCTTGTCAGATCAGAGATCTTCATGAGTAGATTGAAGATGACTGCTAAGAGGCAACTGACTCTGTCAGGGCCACATTCATCTGTAACAAACTGACAGAGACAGTATAAGGAACCGTATAGTTTGCATATAACCCCCATTATTCTTAATAAAATGAATAAGCAGAATTCATCACTATGTACTACATGCCAGAGGCATACTGGGACCTTTTTTGGCAGTGCCCATTAATTTCATGATTGTGGAGTATAACAGCAGAGCTTCTGAGGAGAATTTTCTATGCTAGAATCGATAAAGACCCAGGACTTTTTATTGTGAGTCTGCCCTCTAAGGAGGTGACTATGAGCAGAAAACAATCCAAACTATTTGATAAATTACTACTCCTGGCTAGGAGATATATATTGAAAGAATGGTTTGGTGACAGGCCTCCCTCTGTCATACAGTGGTACAAATGAAATCTTGTTTTATCATTAGAAAAGTTAACATCTACCATGCAAAGCAACGACAATCTCTGTGTAAAGATGTGGACACTCAATTAGATAACAATTAGACTACCTACCAGTGAACTTGGTTGAAACTGTACTACAAGGAAGCTATGCTTTAGAATAGAACTACTTCTCTAGCCCTTAGGAGAAAAAAGTAACTAGAGAGTACATCCCCTCTCCTTCTCTCTCCTTCTCTCGAATGCTATCCCTTCTTGGTGTATTTTGCTCTTTGGGTATTTTTGTTTGTTATGCTTCTTCAGTTGCCTTTTTAAATCTGTTTGGATGTAGATATATGCATGTATGTACATTTTTTGTTTTGTTTGTTCTTTTGTTTTGATTTGGAAATTGCACTGTCTTGTAATATCATTGGTAAAACCAATAAAATTTGTATTAAAAAACACTGCTACAACAAATAATGTAGATAAAGCCCTGTATCCCCAAATCTGTAAGTGACAGTATAGAACTCAACACCAATTCTACACTAATAACTGTGATGACTTACTCCGCTGAAGACAATGTTCAATGTTGTGAAGTCTTTGAAGCTGGCCATGGCAGAAAATGATCCAAAGTTCTTCATCAACCAGTCTTCACTGTTGTCCTCAGGAGAAATACAACCTTTACCCAGAAAACAAAGAACATTTGATTACTGATGTATCCTAACCAATACTATCAAAATGTTACTTAACTGAATTGTTCTGACATTGTATACAGTAACATCTCTGCCCTTTGTAATCATATTGTGGTTTTCTACAATAAAGTTGAGTAATACCTGCTGTTCCATTCCCAGCAAGGAAGGGGTACATGAAAAACATGTAGATCCATCTCTGGCGTACAGGATCCATGTTTGAAAAATGGAGGCTTAGTTCTTTTACCCTGCAGGCATGAAAGAATATTTCAGCATCATCTTTTATATATGTGACCACCATTATTTCAGAAAGGAATGAAAGGGCAACAAAAGGCTTGTGTGCTGTAATACAGCAAGCACTTGCAGATCAGGGAATCATCTTTATTATATTTACTAATCTCATACTGTAGATCTGACTAAAGCAATGGTTCTACAACTTTTTTCCATGGTGGACCACTTAATCAGAGGAAAATTTTCTACGTACCACATAACACCCCTCTCTCAACTCTGGGGAATAAATAAATTTACACAAAATTATTAAGGCTAAGGCTACTACCACTGAACTCATCCAATCTTCTCCCAGCTTCCATCCTAATGGAACAAATGGTGCTGCTTTTGATGAGACATGAGAGAAGGACTGATCAGGCTCCAAACTGGAGAGCTTAAGTCTCAAATCAGGGTCCACAATGAGCCAGTGTCACCACCAAATCTGCCTGAACTGCCTGTATCATGCTGCTGCAGTAGGAACCAGAAATGTAAACTTGGCATGAACTAATATTCCAAATGAGAACATTGCTGGCTAACTAGCTGCCTCGCTAGCTAACTAGCTTACTAGTTACAAATAATATAGCCGGGTAGGCAACCTTAGATAGCTAGCATCAGCCTAACACACTGGCATGTAGCTAGTAATGGTGTCTAGTATGTGTGCTGCTGTGGCTAGCTATTCTGTCACATACTGTAAACAAACTGTGCTCATAACATTTGGAATGTTTTATTGTAAATGTGCCTCTTCCCCAATGTTTAACTGCTGCATAGTAACTATGGTTAACAGATGTAGCTATCTAACCCTACAATGCTCTCCACAAGTGTTGGGGCAGTAAACTCAAAGGTATACTACATAGCTTTCTAGCTATCCTGCCATTCATGTGGTTGCCTAACAATAAAACAATTAGCTATCTGTCTATAATAACCAACTAGCAAAACTGTTACAAGGAGCTAGCCATAATAACTAAGTTGTTAACTAGCCAACTTGTTATGCTTGTAAAGTCATCATAAACTTAAACTGATTAATTTAGCTATTTTGCCATTTTATATACTATGTAACCTGTAGCTGGCTGTTTGCTTGATGTCTGCTGTAATTGGTGCACATTTGCTGATGACAAGTAGCATAATTCCATCTGCTTTTGTGCTTACTCCACTTACAAGTACAGGTGACAAACTTAAATGGAAGATGTAATTTTAATGATTAACGATGCAAAAAATGTCTCTATACTTTTCCATCTTGTAAGGAAGAGTGCTGTTGTCTCTATTTCACAGCCCTGTTTAGAAAACCGCAACCCACTATCGTAGCCAAATTTCAGAGAGCAAAATCAGCTTAATTAAGTATTCCATCTACATGTAAATTTATTTATATCCAAATGTTTTTCAATAAATCTGTATTAGCTGGCGGCCCTTTTGAAAGACCTTTGTGGCCCACCAGTAGACCACACTTCAAGAACCAGTACCCTAGACACAAACTACAGTCTGATAGTGAAAATGTAAGAAGCACATACACAGCTTGATAGGTCTCACAGCTGAAGTTTTTGGTGCTGAGACAGGACAGAAATTGCCGGGACACAGATGACAGAAGTGGCATGAGCTTGACCTGGAACCACAACTTCACAAAGTCCAAATCATGGAACTGTTCAGCCTCAGTAATCAGACTGATCCCACCAGACAACTCCAGGATGGGGGCTTGACTGAAGGTGGATCTCTGTGCGGAAAATAACCATGACACCAACTATTTATGACAAGAAACAACAATAATGTTTTCAACACACACCAAACTCATATTTGAAATTTTGACATTCCCAGAATGTGCCCTTTGGAGTCAACCGTACCATAAAGGAATAGACATCCACAGCTGCATCTATTATTCCTTTGAGATTCCTCATGTGCTCCAAACTGTTGTCAGTCATGATCACAGACAGACCAGCACACTGTAAGAAGTTATTCACTGTGGAATTTGACATCTTGAAAAAGAGGATAGAGAATGAGTGATGAAAATAATGAGGACAAATTTCATGTAATCACAGTGTCAATGAAGCCATTTTTTAATAGGTCAGAGATAACCAGAGGAAATCCATGCCTACCCATAAGTATCCTCTTGTGTTTAACAAATATGCTCTTTCCACAGGGTGATTCAGATAATAAGAAAAACTTCAAATAATTACATATATACTGTATTTAACATATTTTGATATCCAGAAAAGTAAAACAAACTAAATAAGTTACAGAGAGTAATGAGTTTTCAGGCAAAAACACTGTAGTAGCAACTAAACCTGTGTGACAAGAACCTTACGTTAAAGGAGGCGTCACATTGGACTTTAGGAAGCACTCAATTGTTCTGAAATCCCTTTGGAAGTGAAAGTTATCAAAATTACAAATTAATGGCCATTTTTATTAACATGTATTACTAATAATCCTGAAGCTGCTAATTCAGATCTTTAATCATTGTTACAGGTTATAAACAGAAATTCATGTCCAAAATGTTGAAATTAAGGACCACAGTTCCAGATTGATCAAGGACACATTTACATGTACACTTAAAACAACTTACATTGTCATCTTGATGGGAATCTAGATTACAACCTTAATAAAAAAAAATTAATGAGATGAAGTTAGTGTTCCTTTGTAGCCAGTGAAAAGGTAAGGAAATTTTGAAATTTCAGTTGTTTGACTAAAAAAATATATTAAAGCTAATAAAAATGCTTATGTAGAATGAAATACTTTTTGGAGATGTCTGTATCAATATTTCCCTGCTAGATTCAATGCCCTGAGTGTCTGGAGATTGAAGAGATGCCAAGATTTCATCAAGTCCTTTCAATCTAAGGAAAAACAAGACAGTCAGAATGATTGCAAGTTTCTCTCATCACTCAATTTCACACCAAGCTCTTGATGTTGGGGCTGGATGAATATTTAAAGAGTCAAAAGCCACTTACATGGCATGGTAGGAGTCACAGCTGATGTTCCTGGGGATCACAACCAAACTTTCAGGAGTAAAGCTGGCCAGCAGGACAACCAGGTTTGTTTGGAACCAGAGAGCAAAGTCATCCGGTTCAAAGATGGGGAATCTGGGAGCCAGTGCTGTCAAAGTCAGGTTGAGCATGATGTCCCTCACAGCTTGATTACGTATGATGGTCACGTTTTTCTGAAAAGGAAAGAGGCATGGCAAAATTGGAGCCTGTGTGTTTCAGGCATATTGGTAGAAAAAGAATCTGAACAACGTCTGTGTGAAAGGTCTGAAAAGAAACCCAAACATGAGGTGAAACGACTCACCTCTATGGTGGCGTGCACAAAAGCAGCAAAGAATGCATCAAGCTGCCCCTCCTCTGGAGACTCCAGCAAGCCGCTGAAAACAAGCTTCACGATGGTTGCATTCTCCAGAGCGCCAGTGCTGGGATCCAGAATCAGCTCTACTTTCTGGCCCGGAGACAGAGAGTCCAGAACGTCCAGCTAGGAGAAGACACATCAGAATGTAGCCTTATGTCATGACTCCAAATAAATTCATTTATTGAATATAGATTGTTTAGAAAAAGTACTTACTGCAGAGAAGTTTCTGTTTATTTTCACAAAATTCTCCAGAGCTGCATATGCTGAATATTCACCATAATTTAATTTTAACCAGTCCCCAGTCCCCTTCGTATCTGAGACACACCCAGGATCTGTGAAATCAATCAAATACATATTTAAATGAATTCACTTGTATTTAAAAACAAAAGGATAATTGGCTGTAATGAAAATTTCCCTAAGAGATTGCATGATATTTTGTCCATGGCCTTTTGGAAACACTTGACTGAAGCCTGGAGAATAAATAAAATAAAAAAAAAAAGTTCTAATACCTGATGTGTCATTCCTAGTGAGGAAGACATTGATGAAATGGTCATAGACCATCTTCTGTTTCATTTTATCCATTTTTGGGAATTCATCACTAAAGCCTTTCACTCTAAAAGAATAAGGCAAATGAACGTCACGGATGAGATCCATTGGCAAAATCATAAAAAAATGTGTGAGAAATGAAGTAATATTTTTGTCATAAAGTTGACTTCACATACATGGTCTGGTAAGTTGCACAGCTCCAATTCTTTCCACTTAGATTCAACATGAACTCTTTTGAAACAAATGGTAGGAGAGGTTTTATTTTGATGTAGAACCACAACTTGATGAAATCCACATTGTGAAGGTTGTCAGCAGTGAGGGTGTTTAAAACTCCAAGCAGATCGAGGACATCAGACTGTGATTGGTTGTTGTTCTAAAAAACAAAATAACAATTGCTCCTCATATAAAATACACTACTAATCATACACAGATGAATCTTTGCTTCTTATTCATCTTTTCAAGTATTTGTTTTCAAAATTCCACAATTTATCTGTTAATTTGCTATGACCGTTATGTTTTGAGCACTGGCTATATATTTTTCAACTTTTAGTAGTTTCCAATTATGTATTTAGTTATTCAACCACCACCTTTTCCATGCAACAACCACTTAATCCACATAAAAGCGCATAGCAAGGCGCATGAAGCTGTAAGATACACATGAACGCCTACCATGACTATTTTTCACACTACAAGTTCACCAGTGCAACACTGTCATGGTAAAAGTGCCTCCTCAGAGTATATGAATAACTCATATGCGGGTCCCATCGTGTTAAGAATAGAGTGCCAAAGGGACTTGGTTGGATCTTCACAAAGCTGACAGAAGAACCTTTAAAAGATTGCTATTCTACAAGAATGAAATGTTAATTTGACCACATCCTACTAGAATATAGTAGAGATTCAGCGTTGACTCCATTATTTGTCTGAGGTGACTTTGAAGCATTTGCAACTTCTCTTCAGTGAAGATTTCATTGTTGAGTGCCTGACAAACCAGATGGATGGTAAGGTTGTCCAGAGCAGTAGAAATCTGAAATAAAAGCATAAATATAACAAAGAAAACAAACAGAATTTTAAACATTAGCATTTAATTCATGCTATTTGTCATACGACATTGCTACTATGGATATTCCTCCTGAGGGAGGCAGTTTTTTTCTCTGCTTTGTTCTAAAACAACTGGAAAGTTTGGAATGTAATATTTCCAAATATGGTAATCTCTGCAGCACAGAACTCTTTCTTAGCCTCTTTTCAAAACTCAACCTGGGGTTCTCCAATCAAGTACAACCAGCGTTTGTGTACTTTATGACAATTTAGACAAAACCAAGAAGTATCAGTACTCTTTAAAAATGTTACTCAGGTTTTCCTTCAGATTTCAAACAGCACAGTTTACAGTGTTGGTCTCAATTCTGAGTTTTGTACTGAGGTGTGACATTCAGTATTCAGATATATGATATGTTGCAGCTGAACCACAATAATAATGGCTCTAATATTTTTTGTGCTGCATGTCCCAGATGAGTACAGGGATCTTGCCCTCTCACCCATGATTCCCAGGTTAAAAACATTCATGGAACTGCTATTGCCCTTCACGTGTGACGACAGATTTGAAAAAAAAAAAATTATGTTGATGTTAAGGTCCAGAAGATAGGACAGGTGATTTGTTTTTCAGCATTGAATTAAGCAATCTGTGACATTTCCTATTGAAAAGCCATCAAAGCTCATTGCAATGTTGGAGTTCACCACCTAGTGGCAAATCAGTAAATTACATTTTTCCCTCTTTCATTTGTATGCATAAGTCCTGCTTTGTTGCAGTTATTGCTTTTTCAGTATTTTCTACCTTTTTAAAACTTACCAAAGAGCTTGCATATTTGAGAATGCTTGTGTTACAGGTTTCCACAGAGGTATTTCCAAATGTCAGATTGGAATGAAAAAACCTATAAAGACAAAAATAAAGGTACATTAAAATAGAATTTTGGTTCAACAGAGCAGACCTAAGACAGCAAGGATATCTGTGATACCTACCCATCTTCAAAACTACACTGCTGTGATTCTGGAATACAAAATATTATTAATTAATGTAACAGTACATTACTCAAAAACATATATACATGTAACACAAATGAATGGATGAATAAATAAATTAATAAATGAAAACCAAATGAAAACAGAATGAACAAAAGCATACAAACTTTAACCTTACCGCTTACTGAAGTTGTATTGCACTGAAATACAAAAATAATGAATTACTGTCAGTAAATATTGGAGATTTGGAATTTACACAGCTGTGTTTATATTATTAAACAGGAATTTGGGCTGCATACTTTAATGAAAACTATAGAATTTTAAATTAGTGCATTCATTTATGACATGAAAGTCTGTGGATATATATTACGATGTACATTTTCCATAAATCAATCAATAAATGTATGAGGAATACATAAATGGAAATACATAAATATTGAAATGGATGTTTAAATCAACTTCAAATAGACCTTTTGCATTTCTAGTGTATCAGTTGCATTTTCATCTTAATATTACATTCCTTTTTATATTTAAACTACACAACAGCACTCTTTCAATAAAGGAAAACAGACAGGATCAAGATATCTTTTGGATATTAAATTATGTGCCCAAAAAGGGCAACATCTTTGATTTATGAAATGCTGTCACAATGGTGTCCTAGTACTGTCACTTCAATAAATGCATCTCCGATGGAAGGTTGGACAGAAATATTCATATTGCTATAAAACCTCTCAGCTGATGTCTGGTTAGGTAGCTGCTGGTTGTTATTTGGATACCATAGAAATATTTCAGTAGGCAGCCATACATCTGTCTAGATCGTCTTATTTGTCTATTATACAGACTTATAGCATCTGGATACAGCTAGCTGGCTGCTACCGGCTCTGTTTTGCTCATGTAAATGGATAGTTATCTTTTTATACATAGCTATGGTCCCGTTTGGAACATACACTTTCTTTTATTGTTTTATTGTTTCAAACAGGAGTACATAAAGTACTTTGAATGACTTAATACTTGCATTGGAACCAAACAAGGTAGCAAAAATGTTTTATTCTTAAATGTTTTATTCTTAAATAAATTCCTTTGAGAAAAGGAATAAGGTTAGTTAACTATAGTAACGTGTTTGTATAGTAATATTCTATAATATTGTTGCAAATTGTGCATTAGAAATAAATAGCGTTAGAAATAAAATCTAAGCACAGAAAATTCTATGCACAAGAGGAAGCAATGTGCTAAGTGGCAGATCTGTTTAAAAAGTAATTTATAAAATCTTAGATCTTTTGATTGCTCATAAAATGATAAAAGGTTGGGGGCACAGATGAGGACTCCTCACAATTTTTAATAGCAAACGATCTTAAAAGCTGAGCCATGTGGCAAACTGGTATATTCTATATAACTATAACAACTGTTTAATTAGTTGTTGAACAGATATCAATTTTGGCTTGACTTGACGGTGCAGGGTGGTTGCAGGGTCTTTGTTGCTCTAATATAGCCTCACTGGAGACTGGACCAATCACTTGCATAATCCCAGGACTACTTTTGATTGGTTGAGTGATCTTTTACTGCTGAAATACAGTATATTGTAAATTAATATTAACATTAACATGAAACACATTGTAGACTCCTTTTTATATATGTATTGTTTATATGTCTACAGTATATGTGTGTGTCTGTGAGTGTGGAAAATACCTGAGCAGAGGCCAATGAAATGGCGAAACCTAGAGCAAAACAAAACGAACAATGTCTTAAACGTACTTTTAAAAAACAGCACTGAAATATTATTAGTTAGCAACAGTTGAAATGAGAGATGAATTGACTTAAATGCGAACAATTATCCGAACTCACCAATAATGATGGCCGTCAAGGTAAAGACGTGCACAGCTGCAGAAACGCCTCCCATGGCTAAACTGGCGTTTGGTTTACCGCTTCATCTGAGAACCCAGGATACTAAACAAGAAGAAATGTTTAATATAGTGTCTTAATCATCATGCAATACTGTATATTCTATTAAAGATAACAGAATTTATAACAAAATATATGGAACGTAATTTCTAGTATTAATAATTATGCAGTAGGCCTATGCACTTTCTGTGGGTGAACATTGCTATGACATGGCATGCTTTGTTGGTAAATTGTAAACTGTATCTGACCTGAGCAGAATCTAAGCAACTGGGGCTGCAGCCATCCTGCTTCTCTCCTACATGTTGATCATTGAAATTCACAGGCGACCATATCATATCAATGCAAGAAAGCCCTGCATCTGTTGGAAATCATTCTTTTATTTGTAATTTACTCACTACTTTGTGAGTAAGTCGTTATCAAAAGTCTATCAACACCCCAAACTTTGACGCAAAATTAAATACATTTTTTAGACACTATATTATTACCTTTTTGTCACAAACATCACCAATACATCACACGTTCACCCCCTCAACCATCATGTGAAAACACACCTTAGTGACTATTCTTCATGTAGGCCTACATTCCAAGGTTTCTTAAATAAATAATAATAATAAAACACTATAAATGACAGAAAACCTTGGACTGCATATAGTCTGATGTGCACAGCAAAGGAAATGTCAAAAAACCTGTTTCTGACCTTTGAACTGCAAAGTTTTAAAATAAGTCATTTAAGTTTATTGAAATGGCAGTTTTCTGACCCCAGTAATGTAACCATAGTCATATTTTCAGCACCATTAAGGAAAGAATGGCATTATGTATGTGGTTTAGCGCAGTACTCATGCTGGTAGCAAAATGTTCTTGCTTCATATTTTTGTCAAAAGAACGTATGTGAAAAAGCGACGACACAGGCAACTGTGCAGGCAACTACCTAAACATTTAGGCATTTTTGAAATTATCATTTGGGAATTCGTTCAAATAGCAACTAAGAGGTAAAGTGAAAATAATCTATTCTTCATTAACTACGTTGTGTTTCATGTGATATAATATTGGTCGATTTTAGCCACCTTTATAGTGCGATGACAGATGACAAATAGTGGTGAAAAATATTTTAATTGGTCAGTTATTATTGACCAATTTTTAAAGTAAGAATTATATAATTTCATTCATGGTTTGATTTTTAATGGAAAGTTGTATTTTAGCAAACTTTTAATATAAACTTTTTTTTTTTTTAAATGATGCCACAGTAGGGTACATTAATACAGATACACTGTTTCGGGTATTCAAAATCAGGAATGAGTGAACTAAAGGGGTTGTGACTCGAATTACAAAACATTTCCCGTATAATTCGAAAACTGATTTTATGCGGTTTCTAAAATGAAGCTTGGGTTATTAACTGGAAACGGAATGACAGGGGCACCTGCTTGCTTCAGCGTAAATTAATTCAATCAACAGAAAGTGGGAAACATTTTGCCTGAAGTTACCACCGTAAATTCTCGACCGGAAGTCTAACTGTTGCTAGCTTCACAGAGATTTGGAAACGTTCTTTCTGTGGTTAGATACAGCTATATGTTACACAATTGAGTGGATACTCTGGATTCCAGAAAGACTTGTGAAACATGTTTTAATGATGACTGTAATTACGTCATTTAATTCTCAACTGTAGTGATAAGTCATTTTTTCTGCGTCTAAATCATTCTATTAGACATTATTTTGCCTTTGTTTACAGTGCCATTTTTATATTCTGGTTTTATTACTTTAATTGCAGTGCAGGTGTATAGAGTTTCCCTATAACTGTTAGGATCCAGCATTATTTTCATTAAAAGTTTGATTGTTCATAATTTGTTTACTGGTAAATACCTGAAAGATTAGCAAACACACAAAATGTAACTGGTTTTACTGCAGTGCAGAAATTCAGATATACCTTTTTTCTTGAGTCACAATTTTAGATTTTGTTATCATGTTTGAGGGTCTGAGATGGCAGTGGACCAGTAAACCAGAATTTTAGCATCTTCAGTACTAACAGGGTTCATGAACTCCTTAGGTAATTTTTGAAAATTAGGCATGAATTATTTTATAATAGTGAACAATGGAAAATTAACAGACTTCATCTGTCTGCCGTTAGAGTTGTCAAGATGGTAAGAGCTGGTACAAAGCCTACCACAAAATGTATGCTGGTATTATTATGCCTGGAAATGTATACCGATAGCCTACCGAGTGATATTCGTGTTTAGGACTGCTACGTGAAAGCATACAATGAACTTTCAGACGCTGAATAACAAATATTTTCAGGCATACTATTCGGATGATAAACTCTCAAAGGAAAAAATGTACATTTTCCGAGCACAAGATAATAAAGCCTGCAGATATTGCTAATCTGCGATACTGATCAATTAAATGAAATCCAAATGACTTACCTGCACCAAGAGTTGGAAAACAGTTCAGCTTGTCAGAAATATATTTTTTCAAAAAGGCCAACCTGTAAAAAATGTATTGTATTTCTATGTGACAAACACAAAATGACTGTATGTCTCACTTTGGCATATACTTACTTGATAATTCCTCTGACAGTGTACAGTGAAGTGACAAGATCAACACATCATGTAACAGCCCCAAGTTGACTGAGGGTGTGACAAGCACAATAACAGGTGGAGCTGGGAAAATCTAGATCATTCGGGTAGATAACTGAAAGATTGCAAGGAGAGCAAGGCATAGCTATGAAGCACTATTGTACTATAAAAAAAAACATATTATATTATATTTCGACATTTTACCAAAGGCTTCTACGTGACTGGTTTATGTACCACATTTACATTAATATTGTATCATCTTTTATACCCAATTTTGTTAAACACAGCCATAAAATAGTAAGAACTAGAAAACCAGTAAAAATAGAAACTCTAGTGCTGGAAGAGATGTAATTTGTGATGCTGTGTTCTGCCAATTTCAGTTTTGTTTAAATAAGATCCATCTCAAGCAGGAGCACAGATGTTTTGATGTAGGTCTCTTGCATGAATTCATGGGTTATCTAGCCACCCCCAATAACATTATACTCACAACCATAACCACAACACAACCATAGCTATTTCAAAACCTTACCAGTTTTTCACCAACATTGTCATGGCAAATTATATGCACTGTAGCTGAGCATTTCTGCTGATAACCATGCCATGACACAGGCAGTCTGCATTGTTTTAAACTCATTCAAAAGAATCTATGCTAAAAGCAAATTCCAATCATTCGTAGATAATCTATAGTGTGATAACAGCTTCAAAAATAATAATTGTAATAAACCCAGAACAAACATTCAGTTGCTGAATATTAATATTAGGGTAGTTTTTCATGTACCTCATATAAAAAGACTACTGCCAGTAACAGTTCCCTACTGTAATTCATATTGTCATCTGACACTTGACAAACAAAACAGTGGTTAGGACACAAATCAGAAACATTCTTTCCAGTTTAGTAAGACAAGTGGCATGTCATGCTTTCATAAAGTAATGGCATGCTTTAACGTAAGTCACATTCTTCTGTGTCCTATGATAAGTGTTTGATGAGGGAACTCCCTTGTTTGTAAATATGAATCTACTGCAGATAGCATATAGCTGCCAATAGAGTCACTGTCATGTGTGAAAATTAAAATGCCTTGCAAACCTGGTCTTTTCCATATACATTATATACATGCAGTAATTCATTTGACAAGGTGTTTCTGCAGATAAACAAAAATCCAGGATTGCATTCTGGCATGCAGAGTGGTGAGTAGATTTCCACTTTATCCTTATTCCATCCTCATCTTTCACTGGAGAACTGGAATCACTCTAAGAAGCACTGTTGTTCTGAAACTAAATATTGTCATGAAACTAAACAGTGTAGTGTGGAGTCCAAAATCACCAGCATCTCAGGTTTCAGACCAAACTGTCCTACCAGATTTACTGAAACACCAATATCAATAAAGACAGGCACATTTTTATTTGCCACCACAAAATGCAGATACAAGCAGGGTCATGAAGTGGCACAAACTTCCAATCCATGGCGTGTAACATTTAACAGATACCCAAAATTTCCTGTACACAAGAGGGATGATGGAAAGGGGGCACCAACCAAGCAGCACACAGACAGATGGCAATACACACATGGAACATTTCCCAGCTGCTACATTACATTTTAAAAGTGATTTAAAACAATCGTTTATTAAATAAAATAAATAACATGATTCATATATCAATAATTTCCATATGAAGAGTTTTGTTTTCCAACAATAAGAACTAATTTATATGCATTACTGCACATACAAATATTTCCTTTGGAATTTATATTGGGTTTGGTACAAAGATTATGCATAGGGCAATTAATGCAAATTGGTATTACAGTTTAGGAGGATATATCATTTTGTTAATGCTCTCATTTTTCTAAATGGCAGGAAGTCCAATACAGTAGACCCATTCAATATGAATTGAGAGCATATGTGTTATATTAAGTGGCATAAGTGCGTGGAGTTTCAGGCATCCCGATTTCCAGTCCTGCTACCTCGCTGCCCTGCCCATCAAAGCCAACTGCGTTCCAAGAACCGGACATCCTAGGAGACATTATTATAATCACTCTGCTGTTAACTACTATTGTCTATCAATCGTAAATGTCTTAAAGTACATTGCATAACTTGTCTTTAACTCTATCTGCCCAGTGCCGGCCAGAAGCAGATGGGCCCCCCTCTGAGCCCGGTTCTTCTCAAGGTTTCTTCCTGATCCAATCGTCCAATCATGGGGAATGAGCATCCCCTCCTCAAAGGTACGTTTACATTTGCCTATGCTGAAACAACTTTTTATGTTTTTCCCAGGATGTACAAACATTGTTAATCATACTATTATTCCGATTTGTAATGACTAAAACATCAAATCTGTTGAAGCAGAATAGAGAAAAATATCACAAGCAGTGAGGGAGGATACGTCAACTGTGTATTATTTTGCACACAGACCTGGAACAGGGGAGGGAAGATACTGACACACAACTCACTATCGTAACATTGACTATATGCATTAATTGAAATAAAACTTGTGGGTGAGACCATTTTGTTATTTTCAGAAAAACAGAATCAAATAATGCATTAAGATGGAAAACATTTCTTTGAAAGTAATTGCATAGATTAATTAAACTGCAAAGTCATTTGTTATTTCTACATGTTTAATATGTGTTCACACGGTCTATCAAGCTGTAATATATTGCTAAATTGCCATATGCAGTCAGTTTCCTCTGGCAATTGACAGTGCTTGGGTAGAGACTGAATCATAAATAAATTATGTAAATATTGTGCAGTGATGTAGATGAAAGATTCTGAACATGCCCAAAAATTGTCTGGAAGTTGTAGGGGCCTTAGAAGATTACAAAGACAACTATCAAGCTTAGTAAAAAATTATTTTGCAAGTTGTTTCACCTACGAACAACCCTATGTCAAATGTCAGAAAATCTGGATGGATTGGAATGATATAGATCGAGTAGTGTCTCAGCCTCTAAAAGCGTTTCCATAGTTAATTCTGTAAACGCATGGTCAGAAATGGTTCACAGTTCTATCATTGGATGATTATAATTTGTGAAGTGCTCAAGTACTTTTTTCTATTTTTAGTTTTCAGTGTCTTCTCTTACCCTTTAATTTCCCCAGAACTAACAATCATTCAATTTAGTTTTTTTTCTGCCCTTGACATGCCATAACTTTGAAAACTGAGATTCCTGTGAAGTGAAACATTCTCCCATGGCTTGTCATCGCATTTACCCTGGAATTTAATGGCATGGGCTAGGTTTTGTAGGAATGTAGGTGTTCCTCTCACTTTCAGTACAATGAATAATTGAAGTTAGTCACAGACCATTCCAGAATGAACTAGATCCACTTTTAAGGTGAGGACAGAGTCTAAATTGATCAGCTTGGTTGAGGAGAAGCCAATAGTATCTATAGCAACAAATGTACAAAATACAACCTCTGGCAGAAGATTGGGAACCGTCTAGTTAGGACTAAGTAGCGAACAAAGCTATCTTTCTTATGTTAGCTAGATTGTATCGTTATTTAGCTAAACAATAAATGTACAGAAATAATGTTTTTTTTTGTAGCTAGTACAGAAAAGGCTCACTACAATTGCAGACAATGTAGCCCTTCTGTTCTGGAGAATTTGTTCTTCACACACCTAGACTCAAAATGTATTTGCAAATAAGCTGTACGCAGTAATGTTAAGTTCATCACATTCCTAGCCAGCATTGATTAGTTATCTATTTTCCCCACATACAGAGAAAACATTATTGTGTCTGATGGAAACGATAGGTAGCATTGGTTGTTTACCAGTTATATAGGGGAGGGGAGGTTAGCTCCAACTGTAGAGACTGCTGTCCTCCTGGTCTGGAGAGTTTGGTCTTCATAGACTCAAAAAGTATTTGTAAATAAGTTTTCAACTGTCTTGACATTGATGATGATGAAGTGTTCAGTCCTTGTTTGCATTTCAATCATTGATCAATCATTTTTTATGAAATACTTCTAGCACTTTAAACATGAGCAATGGTTAAATAAAGGAATATATTTTTACACCCTCTATGAAGGACTTTTCCTTGTTATTTGTTCTGTTTGCTGAGTCACAATTCTCTCCTCGGCACCTACCCACCTGCAACTAACTGAGCGATTAGAGACTGAGTCATGGCACAACAGCAGTCTCCACACATAAGATGTCAGCCATAATCTGGACTGTGTGTTTCAGAATGTCTTTATTAAAGATTAGTCTTTCTATCCTTATGATACACAAGAATCACATTGTGCCTTGAAGAAATCTCTTGTATGACTATCCACCAATTGATTTGTCCTCCATATCCTCTTATGCTAGAGGATGCCTCTTCCCCTTAAAACCTAAACTTGAGGACAGTCATATAAAGGGGATCTGATTTGCAATGGATCCTTCAAAGGCTTAAGAAAAAGTTCTTTACTTCACAGTACACATTTTAGCTCAATGGTTGCTTGTATCACTTCATGGTACCATTTCCTTTGTCTCCTGGAATACCCTGCCTACCCTGATCAGGAAATCTGAATCATTCAACGCAAAACCTTCTACACACAGATTTAACTGGTGTTGCTTTTTAGGTAATTTAATGCCATTGGTTGTAGTACACTTGCTTATTAACTATTTGTTTTCTGCACTAATATTTTCTATTGCTCTGTAGGCTGCCCTGGATTATGGTAAGTGTCAATTGGCGAGTTAAGAGCCCAAAGGCTTATTTTTACCTGTAATTATATTCATGCTTTACCGGACTGCTTACTCATGTCATCTCAGCATGTGCAGAGGACAACATTGCGTACTGCACAGTGCAGTTAATTATATAGCGCAAAAGCACCCATGTCCAAGTCCATTCAAGTAATTCAACTGAAGGGATATGTGGAAGTGATATGATGTTCACTACAATACACATTAGGTCAGTAAGTCTGTCCAGTGTAGTATATAAAAAACATGTGAGATCACTTTCAGTGTATGTTTATTTCAGCTGCCTAGTATTTGTCTTAAAATGTTTTCAGTGCAGTAAAGTTTAATGTTATTATAAATGAAACAGGGACTTCCTCAAATCAAATGATAGTTATGGTTAGAAAGCTTTAGGTTGGATACAGTTTGGCTAGTATTTGGCTGATACTTACCACTTAATCATCTCCTAGATTTCACTGTCTGCTTCAATAAGCAACTAGTGTTCCTGGTAAGATGTTTCTCAGGACAACTTGATACAATTTTTTACTACTGCTACTCAATAGAATATATGATGCTAAACCTACCATTGCAAACAATTACAAAATGGATGGTACATTTTTCTACATATGTTGAGCTCTCACCTCCTATGCCTTCCCATTGCCCCACATTTTCCAGACCCTCCCTATTTCCAGGGTGAATTAAAACATATTTTGATCCCGAAGGATATATGTCACTGGATATGAAATTGTTAAGTTGTGTGCATTTATTGAAAGGTGTATATATTCATGACTTGCTCCTTTTGATAACTAGCTTCTCCTAGGTCAGAGGAAGCTGGAATCCAGTTCAATCCAGTGTGACACATTGACAGGCTAAATTCAAGACCTTTTTTTAAATGTGGTTTAGCCTGTTGGGTAAGATATTATTTAATGTTTAAATAATAGGCTGTAGTCATCGCTATGGGCATTTAATGTGCTCTTGGAGTCACAGAAGATTCAAAATTTACCAGATTTCTCAAAGAATAGTATGTGGTTTCCTCAGCTTTTCATGTCATAGCAAGTTACCTGTGGCCTCTGTCAGGCAATATTGACTTCCCAGTTGTGACATCAGGTTCAGTTCTCATATTATTTGAAGCAGTACGGTTATCAGGTTCTGGGGGTCTTGGAAATGAGCTTAATTAATCAAATAAGTGGGTTTCTTCTGGATATATACCCAGACTTGCCTGACAAATAAAGCCCAAAATCAGTCTCATTCTCCACTTAAGCTGTTATCTTCAAATTGTGTGATTTATCCACTTATCTTAACTTGTTAAATAATTAAATTAAATTTACCTCAGTTCTACAACTGTCAAATTAAAGTTGTAGAAACACAAATGTCAGCATGCCGTAGCATTAAAAGCAATTGGAGCACATCGGTAGAATGTGCATAACCTGAATATAATGCTACACACGTTCATTTATTTTCACTAGACAAGTCATGCTCTCAGTATCCAATGTATTTTTTAGCCGTATGTGATATGTTTCTTAAGCATGTTTTCTTTTGCTATCTTGGGCTGTCTTCAGGGTGTTTCCATTCATCACCTTGGGTGACGCCACCCAAACCAGTCAAACAAGAGGATAATACCACACATTTTTCAACCATCCAAAGTTACCACTGTATGGGTGTATCCCTTGTGTGGAAGGATATGTAATGAATGTATCTGATGTTTTCCAATTCAGTGACAGGCTTCTCTTTCCAGAAAGCCACAACAAAATGTCAGAAAAAAACAGAAACATGTGACCAACCATCACAGTGAATGAATGACATTGCTGCAAGCAGAAAATATTTACTACACCATAAGACAATTCTTAAAGCTTTTTCCCCTTTATGCAACCCTGTTTTGGAATCAGCAATTGCACATTAGGCTCAAATCACCCTGACAACCCCTGCACTCATGCAGCAACACCTAAATCAGACAAATGAAACCCTCCAATATACTATTATGTAGACTATATCTGTGGGCACTCACATAGGGAAACCTTTTATATTTGGTTTTCAACATTTTGGTTAGGGTCTTCAAATGTATTGTTTTAATACACTGCACTTGCATCACAAGTTTTCCCAATAATGTACTGTGATGCTGCACCAAAGACCAGTTCAATGTTGTGCTTATTTATTTATTTATTTTTTTTACTAAAAAATGCATGTGGACATGAGGGAGTTGTGGCTTACACTGAATGTTATGAATGAACTTCTAATAATACATGAAAAAATCCATGACTGGAAGCCTCACATACTTTAACTGGTAAACTAATTTCTTACCTTTCACATTTTTGCATGTAGGCATTGGTTACTACAAAAAAGGCCTTGAAAAAAAGCCTTGAAATTCTTTGTTCTTGCAAGTTCTTTGGTTTCTGGTGACTATTCCCAGTACAATGTTTGTATTTTCATTTGGGTTTAACAGAGCGCTTGATAGATTTTGGAACGAGTCTCATGTAGGAGGAGTTGTCATGCAAAAACACTCCCCTTTTAGCATCTGATGCAGAAAAGCAGAAAGTGTGGCAAATTCAGCCAGCAAAAAGTTGTAGTACAAAGAAGGCCCAAGATGTCACCTGGCAGGTACTTCCAGGCCCAGTTGTTCAGAAGTAATCTGATCGGATTTCAGATATCGGATTGGATCAAACCTTGAAAATGGGTTGTTCAAAAGAAAAAAATGATTCTGAAATCGGATTAGATCACGTAATCCAGTCTTGGTTTTGTATCTTCTTAGCTAGTATAATCCTAATCTGTCTAGCTAGTTGAGTAGCTACAGATATCTTGCTTCTTAGCTATGAAAGTAGGCAGCTCCTTTAAAAAGGTCCCATTAAAGATGGCGTGTAAAGGGTCTTCCCAATCAATTACAGTCTGCATGTAGAACAGCTCAGCAGTCTAAGTGTCTACAGTAGAGGAAATACAGGTATGATTATGTTAGTGATCTTAGTTTTAGTTTGCTGTATGGACAGCAAGGGTGGTGGTTCAAAACCAACAACATTCCATTACACATTACACAAACACAAAGGGATGAGATCTGCCTATTAAATTAAATGAATGTGTGAAAACCAATGTTCCTTTTCAGGAGCAATAGGCATTATTGTACTTTGTATTAGCTTTCTTAAATGTGGAGCAAAGCTTTGATTGAAGGCATGTCTCCAATCAGCTTTGGTAAGCTTGCTTGGGTCATTTCATCCACCAAATACATATGGTACATAAACATGTCCTACAAATAGTTTATTTTCTTAAATAAGTTTATTTCTTCAAGAATGACTAGGAAAAATGTATCCATCAGTTATGTACAATTCATTGGTTGTCATTAGGTTTGCTTTAAAAAAAACATACAGTGAAATAGGCCAGTAAAAGGGGATACAGCAACATAATTATCAAGAATAAAGTCAAAACAAAACACAGTGTCAATTCAATGGTATCCTTCAGTTTGTTTGTTTTTTTTCTTTCATTTCATCAGCCTAAACATTAAAGTTCTCCATGATGTTTCCTCAGATGGTCTCTGTCTTCATTGTCACTGATAGTTTGTTTACTTTATTTTTGTTCTGTATGCCAGTTCTTCATTATCAAGAAAGGAGGCACATTTAAAAATATTGCCACTTTCCCAGGACTGTGTCTTTGATTGCATCAACATATTGTGCAGGTACCCAATATACCCAATACTGAGAAGCTTCTGTTGGACCCAACTGAAATGCCTGGGAAATAGTGAGGAACAAAAAGCATGCATTCTTCAAGTATTCAAGAAAAATGTAATAAGATTCGCCTTTTAAGTAAACCTGTTTTTCACAATGTGGAGATTGTGCTTTAATTACCTGTAGCAATATTTCAGTATTCATGAGCTCCACTAAACCCGTCTCATTTCCAACATTATACTCTTCAAGCAGCAGTATAAGTGCTGGCAATTGGAGGTGAATTCAGTTCAAACTCTGACCATGTTTGTGTTTCAAGGAGAAATAATAATTGTTTGGGCCTTCAAAATTCTACACAGAAGTGAGTCATGTAGGTCTTTGTTTCTATCTACTGCATGACAACCACACAGAATGCTGGACCTGTCACCAAGGGCTACCATGACATAGTAATGTCTCCAAAAGATGCTGTTCATGTTGCACTGCCTGTCCAGGCACATCAGCTTAATTTCTCTTATTGAGCAAAGTCTGGGTAGCCAGGCTGAAGCTCTCAAGACTTCAATTTGAAAAGCATACTTTATTTTTTCTTCAGAATTAGAGAGGGAAAAGGCTGCAACAATTTCAATGTAAATAGCTCTCATTTGAATCCACATTAGTGTTTCCTAAATTATACATGCAGAGAAAAACTAAAGTCAACAGGCAGAATGTAGACACATTTGCATGTCTTCATATGAAATTTGTGTAAATGTTTAAATAGGTTAACTTTCGCAGCTGCAGGGCTATGTGTGTAACCATCACCAGCTCACCATAGAAAATGAGGTTGATTGTGCAATGGCACCAGG
Organism: Megalops cyprinoides; assembly: GCF_013368585.1. Lineage (NCBI taxonomy): Eukaryota > Metazoa > Chordata > Actinopteri > Elopiformes > Megalopidae > Megalops > Megalops cyprinoides. Next base: position 32,237,596 of record NC_050583.1, read on the forward strand.
CCACTGATATATGTGAATGGCCCATAACTTCCTAGGAACACAGCCAGTTACCCAGTTAATTTGACAAATTAAAAGAATAAACCTACAATTCACCAAAAATCTCCTGTGTATTGGACACAGTGCTTGGTGAACCTATATAGTATTTGTGTCAACATTTCATAGCATAGCCTACACAATCATCTTTGTCTCAGATACAGAAAATTGTTGAACAAACATAATTAATTGTTGTAAATGGATCACGGACATTATATTTTTGGAACAAAAGTATGCATAAACAACTTTAAACAACTTTATGACCAATTAAAATATATGATACATGAATTTAGTCACGTAGCACTTAGAAAATCTGTTTCAGGATACAACTTTGTACACACACTTACACCTACCATCATGTAATAGTCCTCATGACCTTCAATTGGTTCAGTCACCACATTCTTAATGGATCCCATTGGAATCTTCTCTGTTCTTTCTGAAAGGGTAAAGGCAATGATCAGCAAAGTATTCAGAATATGTTCTACGTTTTATTATTCGCAAGGGACAAAGTAATCACAAGGTTGGAAAAAGGAGCGAGCGTTGATTTGCACTTTTTCTGGAAGTGTAATAGTTTGACTTAGTTCAAATATGTCAAAGAGTAACACATTCTGCAATGTCATAGTTGAAAATATCATAAAAATGTTATGTCCACACAAACCGCTATGATACAACCCTTTCAATGCTTCCAAGCTTCATTTTTTTAGGAAACCACTTCATCAGGTCTGTTAAATGAATCATTACTATCACATTCATATTAAATTTGTCTACAAAGCAATAGAAACACCAACAACATTTATGTGAGCGTATAAATGATTCAATTAACCACTTCATCCTGAAATGGCCTAAAATAACCACAGCGGGCTCTCACCCTTGGTTCCAATCCAAAGTTGATCTTGTTCCAGTTTGAAGGTGAGCCGCACTTTTCCACCTGATTTATTGTACATCCCAGATAAAGGCACAGTAGGTAAACGTTCCTGTTTTGCAAATGAGACATCACTTCTTGGTCATAGGTAGAAGAACAAAGGAAAACACCCTGTCACAATGCAGTGAAACAGACAGCTGGCTCATTTGACCTTACATTACATTATTTGAACTGATAAACTGCAGGATAAATTGGGAAAGGGGAAGCCATAGCAACCCACACATCCTAAAAAAATACACTTAAAATATTTAGGACATAACAAAAAAGTGTGCCACATATCATGTAATGGTAAAGTCATAAAATCATTTTTTATTACACACATCACCTTTGAAAATATTGCTTAGGGGAAAAGGAAGTTTGGGATATTGGTATAGTAAATTGATATTCCTCCAATGTACTTTCAAAACAATAAACAGGGGGCAAGGCCCAGTGGAAACTTCAGTGCTGCGCTTTACTCACAGTATATGGAATCAGATGAACTGAAGTGCAGCAGAGTATCAGTGTGATAAACCAAGACATCCTGTGCTAACTGTACTGGTTTGACCTGCAACTGCAGAGTTGTGTTTTCGTTACATTGTTATTGACACATATTCTCTCAGGTGATGCCCTTATACATTGGTATATTTACTGCAGCCATTCAGGTTTAGCACCTTGCTCAGGCGTGCAAAGGCACTGCCACACCTAGTTGATCCTGTAGGGTTTAGATTACAACCACAATCACACAGAACACGTAACTTTGAAGAAAATCTGTGGGTTGCTCTGCAATGTACTACGGAAATTAATGCTACTGAATTTTCACCTGGACAGAGTAGAAATTAGCAGGTCATGGCAAAAATAACAAAAGTATGTGACCACACAGAAGGGGAAAAAGCATGGGGACACTGGGTACAGAGAAAAGGACATCATGGACTATGAGACAACTGGCTAGTATAGCCACAACAAGCCAGTAATGTCTGCATACATTGACCTGATGTTGCTACAACAAAACAAAGCTACCGTGATAATTTTCTGTAATCATCTCACCACATTTTTATTAGATTATCACAACAATTGTTTCTATCAAAAAAAAAGACAGAAACTATACATAAGGAAACTATACCGTGCCAGTGGCAGCTCATGAAAAGACACAAATCTTTTCTTTAAACTCATGATAAGAACAGAAACAACAATCTGGGTTGATCATATTATTTGAACACATTATTTGAATGAAAGTATTTTGTCTGGTTCTGTAATGTCTGACATGAAGAAAAACCAAAAATATAACCATCAATTTCAAATAGGTTAATGCTTGCTACAGTGAGCACCTTGCTTTTTATTTAGCTAAAAAGACCAATATCCATAATGGATTAATGAATCCGAAATACAACTTATTATTACTGAACAGTTTAGCGGGGACATGCATTCGTATGCATGGATTTGTAGGAGAGTTTTTTTTTGCATGTTGCCCGCTTTGTACCTCCAAATTTAGATGAAGCTAGACAGGCAACTAAGCTTTTTTTTCTAGCTAGCCATTTGAAAGCAAGCTCATCCCATGATCTCAGGTTAGTAACAGGTGAGCCCCAAGAATGGCTAAATAGTTTAATACTAAAGTTTTTAACATAACTTCAAAATAAGGAGGCAATGCATTTTTTTTCCTTTTGCTTGTCTTATTCCATAGCAGTTGTTTAGACTGTACAAGTGGAGTTTTTCACTAGCCTACTACAAGTCTATTATACAGTATGCTATATATTTTTAAAAAAACTGAATTCTGCTCATTCTAGACAGATGCAACTAGCTGACCAGTTTTGGTATCCAGCAAATTCTGATTAACCTGAGAAACTGCAACCATTAAAAGAATGTGAGAGGTATTCTAATTAAAGTATTCAGGAGTACATTCTCTCTGATAAGCACTACTGCATCCGTTTGAAGGAACAGATAGCAAAGCAACGTCACTGAGGAGCAGTTGGGTTAAACCACTATTTTCTTTGAGGCCATATCAGACCAGAGCAATTTTTGACAGCTTTGACAGCTTTTTGGTTGAAATGACGTCCCAAAAGACATGGTAATTCTTACCAGATCTCTCCCTCATCGACAAATATCAACTTTTTTTGGATTACAAATGTCTGATTTCCCATGTTGCTGTCCTTATGAGCTAAATGATACATAAATGATACTGACAGGGAGGTTAGGTTGATTAGGTCAGACTGTTCATGAGCAAGATTACGGTCTGCACTACTGCAGTCCCCTGACTGATGAGCCGGCTCAACCAACAAATAGGCCAACCTCCCATTCCAAATTGATGCCGGTAACCATGTGGAAATTAATGGCAAGAAACAGAGACTTTGGAGTGAGTGGAGAAAATGCCCTTCAGACAGTGAGAAGGAATTTTCAGGCTTTAGTGATGAAGAACGAGAGGGGCTAGGGGCTGAATAAATGTTATTGTTGAGAAAGCTGGTATACTGTATGTCACATGCTAATCCTAATAAGGTCTGGATTAGCTCTGACAGCTATGATACTTTTGACAATATGAGGTCAAAAATACTTCTTGAGTATGTTCACCCTGTTACTGTTGACTGTGGTCATTTACACAAACAGGTATGCCTAACTGTCCCTTCAAGGAATGCTGTGCTGTTTTGTGTAACTGGAGGCACTGCCTCTCACTAGAATAACAGAAGATAAAGCAGAAAAAGAAAATAGCGGAAGAAAGAAGATGGAAGGAAGAAAGTGAAAAAAGTAGCCTGAGCTTGATTTTTCCTAGCTATGATTTGCTGCAGCAATCACCAGCACTATCATTTAAAATCTATAATAAATGATGTGTGTAGGAATTAATTAGTTGTTGGGACTAAAATTTTATAGCCTCTGGAATATACAAGCACATCACATTTCAAGACAGTGTGTGTCAAAATCAGAACTCTCTCACCTTGGTTCCTTTTAGGGAGGGCATAATGTCTTCAGGTTTTCCTTTATCCAGAACTTTCCTGTGTTGCTAAAAGACAATGTATGGATGTTTTAGCTCAAACACAAAACTATATTGTTATGGATAACTGACCATTAACCTATCAACACAGATGCACTTGAAGCAAGGAAAAATGATTTGATTGCTTTTGTTCTATTAGACTGACCAATGACAATATTTTCAACATATCAAACTTAAGCTCTCCCAAAAGGAAATGCACTGGTACCATTGAACAGAATCTGCTCTTGTGTACTCACTTTTTGTCGACATAAAGGTTCTTTTTTATTTTCCTCAGCTTTTACTTCTTGTTGAATCATTTCTTTCGGTGTATTGACTGCTAATACATCATTAATTGTTGATCCAACAACCATTATTTTCGCACCGTTTGTTACTTTGATTTCACGTAGGGTCTTGTCCTCAGGCAGTAATCCCTTGTACATCACTTTTTGCATAGCAGGTGGAAGACCTAATAATACGTAAAGAAACACTTCAAGTAATTGTCTGAGTTTTCCTGCTGTGCTTGTGAAAACAAATAAAAACAACAAAACAGACTGAGGGACAACATAAAAGGGACATTTAAATTTACGCTACTGGCTATTTGCCTAGAGCGTTCATTTATAATTAACTCATACTCATAGCACATCAAGTCACTGGTAAGCAAATCGTTACCTGTAAGGGAATTAATTCTCTCTTTCAAATGGGCTCCTGTTCCATCCAGAGAAATTTTTAAATCGTACTTGTTCTTGTTCCAAATAATCTTCAAGTCGACCATTTCTTTCCCGTCATTAATTTCTCCCCCATTGCTGACGGGTGTTTCGCCGTCTTTTCGAGGAACTGGCTCGCAGGCTGCCGGTTTCCCATCTTTGTCTGCATTCCCATAATGTAATTCTAGACCATCTTCAGTTTTCGTTACGATGCCTTCACTTCCTAAAAGTAAAATATCAACCTTGAGGCAATCACAAAGCATAAAATTTGCTAGCCTTACTAAGATAAGACCTTCTTGCAAACTGCTTTGCTATTGACATTCTCAAAGATGTGGTTAACTCACCTACAGCGACGAGATAGCTGGCTGACTGCCTTTTTTAACCTAACTCTTAACACCAATCTAACGTTAAGGTGCTGACGCTTAACGACCTATCTAAGATTACTGAAGTTAAATTAATCTACCTCCCAAGCAAGGCATCACTTGACTGCGTAATAATCTTAAACTGGAATAGCTATCTGCAAATCTGTATTAGTTGACATGAAAGGACAGGACGAACTTTCGGTATTCAGTTTCAAACGATGACACTTGACAGCAGCTACCAGCTTGGAGTGAAGTAGCCAAATGAACACCATCAAGATAATAACATCCCTTCCTAGCAAAAATTGGACCGTTAGTATAGACAGCTACAGTGTGGGATAAACAGCTAACGTTAGCAGTTAGACTGGATATGCCCATATTTAGCTGGCTACCAAAGGTGGCTTATGACAGAGCGCATGTGTTCCAGAAAGTAATTGGCTAACTAGCTAGGTATCAAACACGTTGAACAATAATTAACGTTAGCTGGCTACCTCTAAAGCTAGAAAACCGTCAGCAGCCAGGGAAAATCACTCTATTGAGAACACGCCTGATTTAAAAAAATAAAGGTGTAAATATTTTGTAAATCTAAAACAGAAGTTTGTAATACAGCTAGCTATCAATACTCTCCACAATACCCACCATCCTGAGACGCCATGATGATTGTGTACAATAATGCAGTAACTATCGTTATGCCTTCTGGGAAACGTAACTAGCAAAACGGCTACCGTAGTAGGAGAGACCATCATTCAGGAAAATTCTGTTACTCCATGCATCTTTCCCGGTTCAGATAGGAAGTTCCGGTTGCTTTACGATGTCTTACAGTATTATAGAGTTCCGGTATTTAATTTGTTATTATATAGAGAATCTTTTACAGTAGTTATGGGGTATAAAACTAACCCATGGCAGGCATGCTTAAGGATGCTTAACGAATTGGTACATTTGTACAGACTTAAGACAATGTATGGCATTACACACTAAATTCGTCTGCCTGATTCGAACAAAAAGGCAGTTTGGCTCTTTCGAACCTATGTGAGACTCTCATGGTGACGTAATCACATTGTGGCGCAATTGAACTGTTGAAGCGGGCCATGTCGAAATGAACACAGTAACACTGTGAACGGGAGTCGAAATCGACCACTCAAAAGCAGTAACTATATGTTCCTGTAACTGCCTCCTGTGTGGCTCATTTTTGAACGAAGATGCCTCCAAAGACAGACCAAATTTGACTTTGTGCCATTTCTAATGTAAAAATTCTACTGTAGTGAATTGGTGAATACACGAGAAAGGCACGGCGGCGTGCCCATTCTCCAATCTCCACCATGCTTGGGTTCTCTAAAGAATTTGTGCTTTAGGTAAACGCCAAGCAAATGAGGTCAGTTGAAAACAGCCATGTACAACTTCGTACTATTAAGTGGACTACACATAAACTTAATGTTCACTTACAGGTTCACAGAAAGGACGTATCCTATATGAAAAGAAAGGTTCCTTTACAAGTGAACTGGGGGGGGGGGGGGTTTGGGGTAGCGCCGAAGCAAGTTCTTTGTTCATTTTTCAAAATAATTGGATTTACACTGAAAAGCAAAGAACATTCTCAAGAAAGTTCACTGACTGAACTGAGCGAACCGTTTAAAGTAGGCTATAGCTAGTTAATGGACTGTCCTTTTAAGAGGCGGAGTATTGAGGCCCACAAGTTTTATTCTGGAAGGAAATACACTATATTGTCTCCTCCAAGAAACCCTATGTTTACACTGTCTTTACTGAAGTACAAGAAAGTACAAGTACAAGAAATTTTGAGAATTTCGTCTGCGTGAAAATGACGTTTGCCTTTTGTGTACGATGTTGAATGAAATTTAATCTCGCATTATCATCCATGGCTGATTCAAGAACGTCTAATATTGTTATTTTGTTATTTTTATTTTTATTTTTTTTGCACATTTTTACTTTTACAACAAGTGGAAACATTGAAGTAAGAACTGAAAATTTTAATTACTATTAAATTCGGCTACTTTTCCCACGTAGGTTATGCACCTTGCAGCTTCTTGCTGTGATTGTAACATTAACATGCTAAATGAAACGGCTGCGGAGCCCAGTAATATGACCGCTACATGCAGTAATAATACCTGCACCTATGAATAAGAATCGAATAGAACATGACAGAATGAATGCAAAGGGCATCTAATTTACTGTCACTCTGATAGTTTTTGTTTTCAATAGCAAGAATTTCTATTAGACTATTTCAAAATAATGTCGTAATGATTTAAGCACAATGAAAAAAGATACACATTAATCTGATGTCAAATCAAATAACTATTTTAGATCTGTGTTTGTCAATGTGCAGGGCAACTATATCATGTATATTCATAATTTATTAGTATTTTCACGTTAACATAATGACCAAAATAAAGTGATATTGCATATAATTTGCAATGTTTACAGCATTTTCAGATGGCAGGCATCTGTGCAGGCCATGATTGAGGTGAACCCGGTCATGCGACTCTCATGTTTTTAATCTGTCCCACCAGACTATTAGTTATCGTAGTAAATGATAAACAACTTGAATCAATCAATGTCTTATCTTCCATGTTTATTGTTGGAAAAACATGTAACACACTAATATTTGATTGTAATATGGGCTTTATTTCTTTTTTTCTTAAAGCAAACTGTCATTAAAAGCCTTGTACACGATACTTTTGTGGGAAGTGGTTACAACAGGTGAGAATGATCCCTCAGCCCAGAGTAGTCATTAACATGTCAAGGCCATAATGTAGACCTACCCAGCAATTACCTTGAACAACAAAATTATAGTATGTGATCACTTTTTTGTTATTTGCACAATATTAGGGCTTTGTCAATTGCTGAAATAAAAACAATGCACATTGTAAGACAAAAAAGGAACAAGTTGTCTAATTATGCTATTAATAGTCATAAGAGTCAATGAGAACTTTAAGTCTGAGTCAGAAAGGCTTTAAGTATTTGGTGATAATATGCATTTCCTCTTCTTGCAGTCTTGGTGTCATATATGGAGTTTTTTCTGTCTCAAATTTGGTAGCCCCCACTGTTGTTACAGTAATTGGACCACAATTAGTTATGTTTCTTAGTGGAATACTTTATAGGTTTCCACCTTTATTTAATGATGAATTCACTGTGTATTTTCATACAGCCAAATCAGTCTCTACTGTAGAGCATGTACAGTTTTACTCCACAGGACATGCTGTATGTCTTGCAGTATACCTTGTACATTACCTTTTAAATACTTTTTCCTATTCCTTCCATAGTTGCTATATTGCCGGGTTCATCATGCATGCAACATGGTCCTTTTACTTCAGTTCTGAGGACTTCAGTTCTCATCGGCATAGGAGCAGCAAGTATGTTTTTGAATGCTCAAGGCATTATGATTGTATTAATGATATTGCTTAGTATTGCAGGTCTGAGATATTCATGTCCAAATGCAAGTATGTTACTTAAGGAAAGACAAAATAGTAATCCAAAACTGTAATATGCTAGATTGCTTTTATACTGAATCAAGGATGAGGCAAAGCAACAGAAATGTATTGTGTAAGCTTGTATTAGTAATGGTAAAAGTGGTATACTGTCCATGACTAAAAAAATAAATATCTTACTTTAAAATGGTAAATAATTGTGTGTTTCTAATATATTAAATGAGGTCACCCAGTTGACTGGCAATGATATAAGCTATTGCTTCAATTGTTTTAAAAAAAGATGTAATAAAAACAATTTATTTTTAAAATTGTCTTCAAAAGCAAACTCACCATTAGTTTATTTTTAAATTATAGAGCACCAGCGATACAGGTATGCCATGACAGACATAAATTTAGGTTGTAACAAAAATACAGTTGTGTAAAAAAAAATGTTGAACTTATTCTTACTGTTCATATAAGATCAATTTTATCATTATACATGCCATTGTTATAAATGTGTGAACTTGCAAGCAGACAGAGGGTTGCATATTCATTTTCCAGTTGTGTTGTCAAAACCTATGATTTACACATGTAAAGAGAATTCTTCCAACTGACTTAATGTGACCTAATCAAAATCTGGTCATGATGTACTGCATATTCAGAAGCCATACACATTTGATCTTCTCTTAATTAGTCAATATTTACCTGTTTTTTTTTTTTTTTTTTTTGAGAGGATATGAGCTGCAGTTGTGGACCAGGCAATGAAGTTGAGTTTACAATTTTGACTATCACTCTCTCAGTGCTTTGGACAGCTCAAGGAAACTGTCTAGTGCAGGTTCAACTATCAACAGGAACACAGGACCGTTTTGGGGACTTCTGCAGTGCAGGTACATGGCAGAGAGTTAAGTGTTCACATTGCACAGATATGGATCAATAAGCCGATGGGAGAAGTTGCACACTACTTAGCAGTGTAGCTTCTTAGTAGCAGTAATGAGTGCAAAATGTGCAAAACATACATGAAGTACTAGTACTTACTAGTTTGTGTTGAAAAGATTATGAAAACCCCCACTGCATAATAGCCTTTCCCATTGACTATACTGAAGTTTCCATAAATACCAAAAAGGAATGCTCCATCCTGATTTCCCAGGTAATTTCGTCAGAGAGAGTAACTGATTATTAGTCTGATTGCGTCACATACCTTTCATGCTGCAATGCCAAAAAATCTAGTTACCTAACAGCTTTGTCACACTTTCTGCCAAGTGTGATGTAATGTTATTGTGATTTTTGGTCATTATAAATGAGACGCAAACTTGGTTTACAGAAGTATAACTCTTAATGTGCAAATACACATAATCGATCAGCTCCTCTCTAACACTGCTGCTACCTTGTATGTCATTCAGAATACAAATGCCTAATGTTATGGTATGCCATAACTCTGTATTGCAAAGGGACATATTGTTTCCAGATTTGACAGGTACCTACAGTGACACATTGATGGCTAGCTATAATCCACGAAGCTACTGAGCTGAATTAATATCTAAAGCCTTCTCTCCACCCACATGTATCTAGGTGCACACAAACATGGCCACCCTGCTAAAAATGCAGTTTCTACTTAGTGCCAGGTGGATGTGAGCAGTGAGGTGAGGTGTGTTGAGAGCAGGTTCCTCCAGGTACACTCAGGGTGTGGATCTCAGGGTTCTCAGAGTACTGAGGGTGTGTTTACATTGCATTTGGCAGAAGTATGTGTGTTTATGGAGCTGGAAAAGAAGGAGGTAGCCTGGCACAATGCAGTCTCATGCAAATCAAACTGATATTTTAGAGCAGACATTGGACATGTAGTAAAAATGGGATAAGAGTATAACCAAAAATATCATGAAGCAGACCAAACATTAAAGAAGAATATTCAAATTATTAAGGATAGATTGGGTTTTATAGATAATTGGCACAAGTTTTGAGGGAGGCCTGGTCTTCCACGAGATGGCATCCAACCCTTGAGGGAGGGTGCAGCTATCATCTCTAGAAACCTAGATCATAGTCTGAATTCCTCTAAACCTTGACTCATCAGGGCTAAGGCCAGGCAGCAGACTTTCCCTTGAACCACCACTTAAACTTACTCTCGATCCCAAACTTCTTAAAAATATCTAGAGGGGCACTTGTGCTGATAATTTGATCAAAATTAGATTTGACAAACCTGAAAGTAGTACTTGTAGACAAATGGTCCTTAAGATTGGGTTAATAAATATTAGGTTGTTAAAACCTAAAGCTACGTTAGTAAACGAATTGATTACTGATCACCAATTTGATATCTTATGCCTAACTGAAACTTGGCTTAAACCTAATAACTTTATCACTCTTAATGAATCAACTCCTCCCAGTTACAGTAATCACCAGGTCCCACAACCTACTGGCAGAGGTGGTGGTGTTGCTGCTGTACACAGCTCCAAACTCCGCGCCACTTTTAAACCAGGCTATAACTTCCATTCATTTAAACTGTCAGTACTTAGCTTTGCACATCCTGACAACACTGCATTTCAGCTATTTACCCTTGTAATAGTTTTCAGGCCACCGGGCCCTTATAGTGTTTTCTTACCTAACTTTTTATCTGACCTAGTTGTCAATACAGAAAAGGCTGTGATAGTAGGCAACTTTAATGTGCATATGTATGAACATGACCCGTTCAGAACAGCATTTTTTGTCTATCATTGAACCTATTGGACTCTATCAAGCTGTGGATAAACCCACACATTACTGTAACCATACTCTAGATTTGGTCCTCACGTATGGAACAGATATTAACTAGGTAGAAATTATGCCACACAATCCCGTGTTATCTGACCACTATCTCATCTCTTTCAATTTACCGATAACGTGCTTCACATACTCGGAGCCCAAATCTTCTAGGCGCACGTTTTCTTCTTTTACAGCTAATGCCTTATTGACGAGCTCCCTACATCATGCAAACCCTAGCTTAACTGAAATTTATCCACTCGCAGACAGTATTGACAATCCTTTGCATAAAACTCTGGATGCTGTTGCTCCTCTCAAAAGGAAGGAAATCAGACAATAAAGCTAGCACCTTGGTACAATGACCATACGCGTACTCTCAAACAAGCTACGTGAACACTTGAAAGAAAATGGTTGCTCCACCAAATTACAAGTTTTTTTTTTTTTTTTTTTTTTTTTTCTGGCGTGGAAGGAAAGTCTCGTTAACTATAAGCATGCCCTCATAGCTGCCAGATCCAAATATTTCTCTACCCTTATTGAGAAATATAAGGACAATCCTAGGTTTAGCACTATCGCCAGATTAACTAAGAGTCCTGCATCAATTAACCCTAATTTGCCTGCAATTTATAGTAGCAATGACTTCATGAACTTCTTTGATAGTAAACTCTGTAAGGAAAAACAAGGCGCAATTCCGATCTTCGCAGAAAAGACTTCTTTATTTACAGGAACGGCAGTTGTCAGAAATACGTGAAAACGCACTCTGGGTTCAGCGGAGTTAGGCTGAACCCCGAGCACTCAGCGAAAGCATTCTTTATACTGATACAGAGCTTTGATCAGGATCAGCCATAATTAGCATACAGGTGGTCTGGTATTTAGATTATTTTACCTAGCAAGAACAGTTCTCAATCACCTGTTTCTTTACAAGTATCAACTGCCGCAATGGCTAGCTGCAGCTACAGTGACAACTGAAGTCTGTGACCAGAACTGTGGTTATGTAACGGTTAGTCTCTTACTGCGTTTTTTTTTTTTAAACGATGACATGTGGGTCGGCGAGCGAAGGAGTTTCGAACCGAGGTTGTTACTGCTCGCTGCCAACCCCTTATGGTGAGCGTCGTCGCCAGTTGAGCTACAGGCAAATTGCCGTTAACTTGTCGGCAACAACGCCACTTAACCAGGTCTCGGGGAGTGACGTAGCTGCTGAAACCGCTCGGCTACCTGCTACCCGCTACCTAAGGCTTTTTACGCAGAACTCACACGAGCTAATCACTTCAGCTCTGCAACAGTTACAATAAGGCCATCTAGACAAATGAATACAGGTATTTGCATACCTTAAGTGAGAGGATCGGTGCTCTCTTAAGTTACACTGCGTGAGCTGGTTTAGAGATCTGGACCAAAATCTTACAGTCATAAAGATAAGAGACACAATACAAAAATTTTCATCAACTTCTGCTTCCTGCCTGGCCAGTCCCGTTCCAGACAACATAGGTACGTCTATTAGGCCTGCCTCATGCTTTGACTCTTTTATACCCATTGAATTTAGCGACTTTCCTTCTTTTATCAATTCATCTAAAAACTCTACCAGCCAACTAGACCCCATACCAACCAGCTTCCTAAAACAGCTACTACCTGCAACTGGCACACTGTTATTAAATCTTATCAATGCCTCCCTTACGTCTGGACACGTACCTCAGTCCTTCAAAGTAGCAGTTATCAAGCCTATTTTGTAGAAGCCCCTAGATCCCAATGACCTGTCAAACTATAGGCCCATCTCGAATCTTCCATTCCTCTCAAAAATCCTGCAAAAGCAGTATCAAAGGAACTCTGTACATTTTTACACTCTAACAACATTTTGGAAGTCTTTCAGTCCGGGTTTAGACCTCATCATAGTACGGAAATTGATCTCCTGAAAGTGCTCAATGATCTTCTACTCTCCTGCAACAATGGCTGTATCTCTCTTCTTGTGCTGCTATACCTGAGTGCAGCCTTTGATACCATCGATCATCCTCCTCGACCGCCTTGAAAACCTGGTTGGTATAATCGGACGGGCTCTATTTTGGTTTAGGTCCTATCTATCTGAACAATATCAGTTTGTCTCCATTAACAATGAATCTTTCGCTCGTTTCCAGAGTAAGATGGTATACCACAAGGATTTGTTGAGAAATATAGCCAAAATCAGGAAAAATTGTATCATTTAATGATACTGAAAAGTTAATCCTCGCCTTTGTAACATCCACATTAGCCTACGGTAATGCCCTCTTGTCAGGATGTGCAAAGGTCTCACTAAAACCCCTTCAGCTGGTACAAAATGCAGCTGTTCGAATCTTAACTAGAACTAAACATTTTGAGCACATTATGCCAGTTCTAGCTTCTCTCCATTGGCTACCCATTAAATACCAGATCGATTTTAAAATACTCTTACTCACATTTAAGGCTTTAAATGGGCTTGCCCCTCCCTATCTTAAGGACCTTCTTTACCCATACCTTCCACAAAGAGCCCTTCATTCCCAAAATGCCAGTTTTCTCATTGTTCCAAGAGTAGGCAAAACTACTACAGGCGGCAGAGCCTTTTCCTGTCGAACCCCTCTCCTGTGGAACAGCTTACCTACCGAGGTTCGGGGAGTAGACTCTCTCTCCACCTTTAAGTTTAGGCTCAAAACATAACTATACAGTAAATCCTTCAGGTGAGGGACATGGCCTATTGCTGGCATGGATCATAGATTCTCTGGTGGACTAAGTGGTCATTGCTGTCATGACATGGACTCTGTGCCGTGACCTGGTGTTGACTGCCTTAGGGTCGGCCTCATGTTCCTTGCCTCCTGTCCCCTAGTTATGCTGCCATAATGTAAGCCTGCTGGGGCTTTTCCTTTTTGCACACTGGCACCTTTGTCCCTGCCCCTCCTCTCCTGCCTCTCTGCTGTACATTCCTGTCATTCTTATCATCTGCCAATCACTGTTTTCTATTTGTTTCCTGTCCCTACTCCGGCTACTGCCTGGAGCTGTAGCCCAAGCATCACATCCCAATCTTCAGTCCTGCTACCTCGCTGCCCTGCCGACCAAGCCAACTGCGTGCCAAGAGCCGGACATTCTAGGATACATTTTATAATTACTTTGTTGTTATTTACTACTGTCTATCAAACTCAAATGTCTTAAAGTACATTGTACAACTTTGTTTTCTCTCTAACTCTATTTGCCCAGTGCCGGCCAGAAGCAGATGGGCTCCCCCTCTGAGCCAGGTTCTGCTCAAAGTTTCTTCCTGTTAATTAGGGAGTTTTTCCTTGTCACTGTTGCCTTAGGCTTGCTCTCAGGGGGTCTCAGGCCTGGGAACAATGTAAAGCTGCTTTGTGACAGCTTGTGTTGTAAAAGGGTGATACAAATAAAATTGAATTGAATTGAAAAAATTTGTCCACCTAGCAAGCTATTTGCTAGTAAGTTAGATTTCCAATTATTTGAACAGATTGCTAGTCATTTATCAGCATTAGTGTTTAATTATAATTTTAGTGTTCACGTATTAAAAAACACTTGACATTTTCAGCATGCTTGTGGTTTTACCTTGCAATGTACTTCAATTCAAGTCTGCAGATGTGTTTTCCAGGAGAATTCAAAGTGAAGGTGATTTTGCTAAATAGCTGGATATTGCTAGGTTGCTCACACTTGCTGGGTAGGTTTACATACAGTTAAAGATTATTTTCCCAGCTGTGCACAGTTCACATTTACAGTGGGCAGAGGGATTGCATAGAGATGGGTTGCTATTTAGTGAACTAACTACTGTGTTCTATCAGTGGATTTTGGCTGTAACAAACATATACTATCCATTTAGCAAAACATGTCTTCTCATTGTCATATTGTCGTGTACTTACATTCCTGAAAATTACACTGTTGATATTAAGATTTATTATAAATGACTGAAGTTTAGATGTCTTAATTGAAGGTTTAAAAATTCAAGAGAGATTGAAGTTCACTGGAGCAACCTATCTCTGATTCATTCTTTGAGGGACAGTGGTGTGGGATAGTGGTAAGGAGCAAGACTTGTAACAGAAAGTTGCTGGTTCGATATCTCATTGGGACACTGCTCTTGTATGCTTGGACAAGGTACTTAACCTGGCACGCTGTCTGTAAATATCCAGCTGTATAAATGGATAACATGTAACTGTGTAACCTATGTAAGTCACTCTAGATAAGAGCTTCTGCTAATTGACAAAATGTAATGTATTGTTGGAGCATCTGGCCTCATGATTTCATTTTCAAGTTTTTGTTTTATGATTTCAGCTATGATTTCTGATGTATTGAATTCTGTATTCTCCCATTCCTGTGTTATATATTTTATGTGAGTGTAAATAATTCTCATTTCATCATGCAGTGAATGCATTGTAATTGTTACAAAATTTTCTGAGGTTGAATGAAGTACTTTTTCTTGGTCTGAAATATTTACATATTGACATTTTTACATGAGAGATTTGTCATAGATGTGTATTTACTGTATTGAATTTTATTTTTCTGTTATTCTAGCATGCTGTTTGGCAATCTGTATGTCTATTTTGATTGGAATGGAAAAACTGAAATTACAGGTATATTCCTGAGTCATAACATATTTATAAAAATTAATATAGAAATACTACTGACAGCCATAATCTGCAGGTGGTTATATTCCTGGTTACACCTCATAGACATGTACAAACTGCATGCATACACACTGCAGTTGCATGTTGTTATTGAATTAATTTCATTGTCTTATCTCTGGATTCTCACCTGTCCTTGTTTAGCACCTCTCCACCCACAGATGATAACAGGAAGACTATGTTTGTGGGTCTGTTCGTCATCTCAGTGCTGGGAACTCTGAGTTTCGCTCTTCTGAGAAAGGCTCCTCTGCTAGATGAAGCCTCACCTAAGGAAGAAAGGTTAAAATAGCTTTAGCAGCAGTGTAGCATAGCGGTAAGGAGCAGGGCTTGTGACCAAAAGGTTGCTGATTTGATTCCCTACTGGGCCACTACTGTTGTCCTTTTGGGCAGGGTACTTAACCCAGAAATTCCTCAGTAAATATCCAGCTGTATAAATCGATAGTATATAAAAATTGTAACCCATGTAAGTCAGAATGATAGTGTCTGCCATATGATAATAATGTAATGTTACACTGTCACATTGCCCTTCTAATCTATTATGAGATGTGTCTAATGACCATGAATTGTATTGTCCATGGATAATTTTAGTTAACTACAACATAAGGCAAACAAATTCTGTGACGTCACCTGGCAGCTTTTTGCTGGACTACAGAGAAGCACATTGCTTGTCTATTGAGTTCTGATTAAATTAGAATGGCTGTATTATCAGTTCTACCTATCTGTCAATTCTTGTTTACATTTGTACCTCTGGGAGGAAGTGTTTGAAGTAGGTCATATGGTGTGTGAAACTACACTAAGTGGGTAACACAACAGGTAGTAATCCCCAGAGGGATGTTTATTGCTTCTTTTCCAGTGCCCCTGACAAGCTGGGATTGACACCAGGTAAGGGTGATGATGATCCACCAGCTGGGTCTCGTCTGATGTGTCCTCCTCATGTGTGTGGGTGGCACCCTGGTGCTAGGTTTGTGTTGTTCTTATTCCTCGTGCCACAGTGCCATCTTGTGGAGTGCTGGGGCAACGCTGATTTTGCCTGCCAGGATTCGGGGAGCAAGTACATTGTTAGAAATTTTCAGTAGTTCACTAACTTTGTTACTTAAAAGTGAATTTATTTAAGGTAGTGAGTCATCAAGAAACATAGACATATAGCATTTTCCTCTCTTTGAGGATTTAGGCATTTTGCCATGAAGTTTCAAGAACAGTAGGATGTTTGACAATGTTCTATACATTTGCAATGAATTTCCAGGATAAGGATGTTTTCAAGGTACAAAGTAACCCTATTAATCATTTGTCTTGTGTTCTTGTCCTACAGATATAAGCACAAAGTGACTTCTGCTGTTAGAGATACCAAGTCTGAATTCAGTAAGCTTTTATCTTTTACATTGTAAACCCTGCTACAGACGTTTGTGAAAAAATATTTTACAAGCTGTAAGTACCATTTATTATCATTAATATTATTGCAGGCAATGAATTCAATCAATAATTCAGTCAGTCCAATTATTGATATCATAGAGGTTGCAGGGTGATCTGCCTGTGCACGCATAGCGAGATCCAGTGACCTATAGTGAGGAACAAATTTTGCTGATGGCTTTTTAGTTTGGTGGTGAGACTCAGTCTGGGCCATAATGTCTTACTTAACATGTGACTGTTTTATCTTACAGCAACAATGTTGCAACTATTTTTCACTAAAGATATACTCCTCTTAAGTTTCTGCATGGCATATAGTGGTAAGTATTGTGAAACCACATATTTTGAATTTTGAAAAGAGCAATGCTTATCAAACGTTTTCAATGAGCTCTTCTGCTCTTTCAGGCCTGGAGCTGTCCTTTTACAGTGGTGTGTATGGAATTTGCATTGGGGCTACAACTAATTTTGGAAAGGCAGCCAAAAACCTTGACTGGGCTCTCTGGGATTTTAGTTGGGATTGGAGAGATAGTTGGTAGGTTTATGATGTCAGTTCTGACCTTACAGAAAGCATCCTCCGGCATGAAAGATCATAGAGTTGTTTCTGTCCTCAGGTGGGGGCTTGTTTGGACTCATGTGCAAAAACAACCACTTCAGATGCACCACCGTGGTCTTTCTGGAAATGGTGGTTCATTTCATTGCATTTTACCTAATTTTCCTCAATACCCCAGATGATGCCCCCATCGTTTTTAAAACCAGCACACAGTATGAGCCATACCTAGTATCAAGGTATACTGTCTACAGCATCTATCATAAGTTCTAATAGCTTGGTCAGCTGTGAGGTATGTTGCAATATAAATTGTTAGTATGATATTTGTGTTAAATTACTGTTTCAGTTTTAGGTCCCTGCTATTAGGATTATTTATGGAAATAACGTATATATTTGTATGTTAATGAATATTCTGCGTGGAAGTGGGGAATACAACACTGCATTAGCTTTTATTTTTAGCTTCTGACAAAAGAATGACACATATTCTATAGTGTTTTATCACCCATTCTCTCCTTCAGTGTGTCAATAGCTATGCTGTGTAGTTTTTTGCTTGGACTGGGGGACAGCTGTTTTAATACTCAGCTCTACAGCATCCTGGGTTGTGTATATGGTGAACAAAGTGCCTCTGCATTCAGTATCTTCAGCTTCATCCAGGAACTGCATTAACGGTTTCAGTCTTCTTTGTGAACAAAATTTTAGATATGGAGTAACATGTCTGAAACAAACATGATAATCAGACAAACTAATACAGTAGTAAGTACTTTTTCTGATCTGTTGTGTGTATGCTGACTCCAACATTAATTTCCCTCAATTGGTCCATCTGTGCACCACTGGTGTTTTTCTACAGTGGTACCCACTCCTGCTGTCCTGGCAGCTCCTTGCCATGGTAGTTCTTGGATTTTCTGGAACTCTGTGCTTCTTTCTGGAGGAAAAGATACAAGATGGGTCTGATTCACAAAAAATCAACTTCACTCTTAAATTATGTTGGACAAATATTTTTCCTTAAAGGATGCTTGTTTTTTGCTGATTACAGAATAGAGGATGTATGTTTGGGCTACACTAATACAGTAATCATGCAGAATATACTTATCTACTGGATATTTTTGTTATAAACTACAGTGTTATTTACCCACACCCTGAAATTTTAACATATGAAGATAACTGTTTAATCGGAAAACTGTCTGAGTACACTTTATGTGTAACTATTACAATTAAGAAGCATACACTTATAAAAATTCTGTCAACCAGGATGAATGTTATTCTTGTAAGCAGAGTTCTTGTAAGCACTGTACTCTATTGTCATTATTACTTAAGGAGGGTAAAGTGAAATTCAGCTTTTGGAATTTAGTAGTCAGCCTACTGCACAACTTAACAAAAACTGTCTTGGCTATTCTCTTTAACTTAACTTATGGTTGTTATTTATAAAAATACTTTTACATTGCTGACCAACTTCAATATGTTTCATACTTTATTTTCAAGACATTCATTACACACCATCTTTGCAGCTGAATAGAACAGATGTTTCTCTCAAAAATGCCCCCCTAAAATTACATTGCATCCTGTGTGCTGCTAGAATTATTAATAATGTTGTCTGGTGGGCTGATTGTTTTTCATATACTGAAGAATACCCCAGTCATGTTGCTCTCGATTCTCAATAGCACAGGAAAATCAGATGCTAGAAATTTTAAGTATTGCCTAAAGAACGGTCAGACATTCCGGTAGCATACCCTGTAAGTGT
Organism: Megalops cyprinoides; assembly: GCF_013368585.1. Taxonomy (NCBI): domain Eukaryota; kingdom Metazoa; phylum Chordata; class Actinopteri; order Elopiformes; family Megalopidae; genus Megalops; species Megalops cyprinoides. The sequence continues at coordinate 32,256,997 of NC_050583.1, forward strand.
TGGCCAAGGAGACATGTGTGTTATACATGCGTTCATACAGAAACATTTGTAGTTTATGGAATGTTGATGCTTTGTTTGGTAGTGTTAAACTAATGTTTATTCCATATATCACAACATTTTCATTTAACAGAATATTAATTAATTTATGGTTCATGAATGTTACTTTTCTATTATAATTATAGAAAGTATAAGAGTACAGGAATTCACAATTTTTATGCTTTTCTTTCAAAATTACAGTGGACCTTATGAAACAGTGTAGTTTATACTGTGGCAAATGAAGTATAGCTTTTATAGCATATAAAATAGAAAATATATATGATCTTTTTCCTACTTGTGTGAAAATTAATATTTAAACTATGAAATCTGACTGCTCTTTTGGGAGTGGAAACCACAAGGCATGTTATTGGAACAGTTTATTATTCCTACAATTTGTCCTTTTGGTAAATTGGAAGATGAAGTTGTACAACCCTGTTGTGCTGGATATCTATAATGGAAATAAAAGCCATCCTTACAAATGATAAGATGACTAAAGCAATTCCTCAAACAAGATGATAACAATGACACACCCAGCAGGGTCATATTGAGAGGTGACTGTGAAGCGGTAAATTTAACCAAACAGCTTTTTCAGCGAGAGCGACAAAACTCTCAAAACAGCATTCCTGTTGACATATGAGACTATCTACAATTTTGTGAATAAGTTTGAATCCTTGGTAAGGTACACGGGATCACTTGGAATTTCAGCTTCTCTGTGTTTTCTCACTTTTCAGAGTTATCTAATTTTGTTTGCTCATTATTCTACTTTATGTTATTTTCTGTGATGCCTTCTCTGACTACAGAAGAACATGAGGTATACAGATTAGGTGGGTACAATACACCAATGGTATTTGCTTTCATACTGATAATTGTGTTACTGACAAATATGTTGATTGAATTGATTTCTGAAAATATTGATCAAGAATGGTTTCAATATATTGTTTATGTGCTCTATACAAAATAACTGGATTAGATGTGCTTTGGAAAAATAATTAGAACATTTAACACCATGAAAAAGAGTTCTGTCTGTCTGCCTGTTTGTTTCATTAAAGTTCATTTAAAATAGTTTAAAATGTGTGAACTTGTGCTCAAACAACGTATTAGCCTGTTATTAAATGTAACGCATTTTACCATGAAACCCATTTTAATTACTACGTGGCTCTACATTTATGCTTAGGTGGTTATGTTTCACCTGATTTAAGAGCATTAACCACACACAAACTTGAGTCACAGTTTGGTGGCTATCTCAAATAAACATTTAAAAACGTTTTTAAATCAAAATGTGTTATTTTATAATTACGTATACGTTCACGTTTTAAGTATATGCTCAAGGTTTCAACAATCGGCTAATGATTATTCAGATCCACTTCACCGTGACATTATTTTATTATTAAGTATATGCTCAAGGTTTCAACAATCGGCTAATGATTATTCAGATCCACTGTGGAGAGAAGCACTGTAGTAAGTTGTACAAAACCCATGCTAGAAACGGCTCACTTTTTTTAACCAATCAACAGTAAAGTGGATTGGATAACGTCATGGACTAGTCCCATACTACTTCAGAAAGTAGTGTCAATGTGGTTCGGAAATGCTACATATACTGGTTTGACTGTGTGGTGCTGAAAGTACGGCGGGCGGGTAAACATGAGATTGACACCAATGGAAAATGAAGTCCTGCATTGTATAAAAGGGCCTGCAGAATTTCATTAAAGAGCTGTAGACTTCACTTCCCGGCGCCACTGAGGGGAGAGCGTCCCTGTCATGTCGCGTTTTTAATGCGTCAGCGACGCTCGTCCTTGAAATCAGATCTAAGATCAGCTTTCCCACGACTGAACGTAACCATAACCATTTAGTTTAAACGTTTACTTGCTGATCCAGGATCAGCAATTTCGCCTAAAAACGTTCCAGGACTTTGCTATGCAGCTGTGCTGTTTCAACTGGAGCACGTCTATTGCGTACAATATGTAGCCGAGTTGGTTAGCTAGCGCACCATTGTCCGTAGACACATGTAAGACAACTATATATTCACAGCTGGACGGTGCTAACGTAAGCATGTACTTAGCGCTGGTTCTAAGATGTAGTCGACGATTTTGTCATTTTGCTGAAAAATCCCGCGAGCAATGTTGCTACATGATATGTGGCAGGCAGCACATCTCAGAATTTATGATTATCGACCAAAAACAAACTCGTGGATTCAAGACTTCTCCAGTCACCTGGAATAGTTACTTTCACAAAAAGACAGACGTAATTACTCACGGGCTACAGAGAAGACATGCTTCGTCTGAAGGCAACAATGTAAGAGTGAGGTTTGCTCCAAGTCCAACAGGTAATATGGCCTTCGTAGAATTCCCTCAAGTACGTGAGGCAAGTGTTCAGGCGAAGTTGTTCCTTTTGAGCTATCCATACGTATTGCCTAAAAGCTTCAGAAAAATGAGAATTCATTTAAATCTGACATTCCAACTAGCCAGCTAAGGACCACTGGGCTGTAATTTGCTACGTTAGTAGACACACTTGCTTCTACGATGCCGAAGTTGTTTCTTGTGAAAGCAAATTCATTACATTACAAATTCCTTCGGTGTCTTAGGTTTTCTGCACCTGGGAGGACTGCGGACTGCGCTGTACAACTTCATTTTTGCCAAGAAACATGGCGGCACCTTCATTTTGAGGATGGAGGACACTGATCAGAGCCGTCTTGTCCCAGGTGCAGCAGATGGGATAGAGGATATGCTGGAATGGGCTGGTAAGCATTACTGGAGTCAAAGAAAGAAACTGTGTACCACTGTCCAAGTGTACATTTCAAGTATATGTTACCACAAAGATGATTTCGACAGCAAGGGAAAAGTGTAAGTGTAAGTCAGTGTAAGTGCCTACTTTCAAGAAAGGCTGAGGGTTTAATGCCACAGTATGTCCCACTTAACAAGGCATGGCTTTAATGGGACAATAGGTGTGCTTGATGTGGATGTTCTTGCTCAAAATATTATTTTCCCTCATACAGGAATACCTCCTGACGAAAGTCCACGGACAGGGGGTGATTTTGGTCCTTATCAACAGTCACAGAGACTGCATATGTACAGCCAAGCGGCTCAGATATTAGTGGACAAAGGTGCAGCCTATCACTGCTTCTGCAGCCCACAGAGACTAGAGTTATTGAAGAAAGAAGCCCTCCGGAGCAGGCAGACACCTCGGTATGTGTATGTGGGAGGCTGAGTGACTCACACACAAAGGAGTTGCTTACTCTGACCATCTCTCTCTCCCAGTTCATTTCCTAAGACATTGTGACAAGGTATGCTTTCATGTAGTTAATGTTAAATGCATATTTTCCTCTGTGAGAAAACACATTTCTTTTTGGGCTTCAGGATTGGGTTTCGGAATAAGTGATGAGGAAGTTTGAGTAGTACACTACTTCACAGTCATTTATCTGCAGGTACGATAACAGGTGCAGGCACCTGCGTCCAGACCAGGTGGCGGAGAAGTTGGGCCAAGGGCAACCTCATGTGATCCGTTTCCGCCTGCAGGAGGGTGTGGCGCCTTTTGAGGACATGGTGTTTGGCTGGAACAGGCATGAGGTGGCTGCAGTAGAGGGGGATCCCGTCATCATGAAAGCTGATGGTTTCCCTACATACCACCTGGCCAATGTGGTGGATGACCATCACATGCAGATCAGCCACGTGCTGAGGGGCACAGAATGGCTCATCTCCACCTCTAAACACCTGCTCATGTACAGGGCCTTTGGGTGGACTCCGCCCACCTTTGGACATCTTCCTCTCCTGCTGAATAAGGATGGCAGCAAGCTCTCCAAGCGCCAGGGTGACATCTTCATAGAGCACTTCGCCAAAGCAGGATCCTTGCCTGAAGCTCTGCTTGATATCATAACAAACTGTGGGTCAGGATTCACAAGTGAGACCAGTCAGGATATCTTTTCACAATAACGTTAGCATTGGCCTGCATTGCTGTGTGATACTATTGTAGCATTAGTGCTGCTTAGTTCAGTTTAAAGTCTGCATATTCATTTCTGCTCTACTTTGTTAAATTGTTATATTGGTTATATAAATATAAATATAATTTTAATTTTATATGGACATTGTACTGCGGCAAAATTGCCACAAGATGGTGCAAAGAAATCAACTAAATTAGGTATGACTGAGATTCTCAATGACATATTTTCATGTTTTCTCCTTGAACATAAACACAACAGACAATCGTGCAGGGAGGAATCTGGATGAACTGATTTCAGAATTTGAAGCCTCAAGAATAACAACCCATTCTGCACTTCTAGATCTGGAGAAACTGCCTGAGTTTAATAGGTCGGTGTGGCTCTTGAGTTATTCTGCTAATACATGTCTGTGTCAGAATTATCGTTTGGGTACTCTTACAACCATGGTTAAAACTTACTAATATAATTATTACACTCTAATAACAGTATGCTAGGTGTTATTCATTTTGGAAAAGAAATTTAAAGACAACACACAAAAAGGTGCAAAGACTGGTGTGACAGACCTTTGACAGACCTGGTTTTCCTTTGCGAAACTGAAGTGGCATACAAAAAAAACCCAGCCGAATTTACATTTCTTTTGGCAGTTTTGTTTTAATGATTTCATAACCAGTTTAAATGGCAAAAGACAAAACAAATGGTTTGGCTTCTAGGCCTTAATCAATGTGTTTGATGGCTATTTACAACCAATGAAGAGCATAAACTAAGGGATGTTGAAGCCTTGGTTTGGCTTTCAAATATGAAGGTCAAACTGTAGGCAAGGTGTTAAGTGTAGTGTAGATCAAGGTGGATCCTACTTACCACACACTTTGCATTTGGCCATACTGGAATAGGAATTGCATAAAATGGTACATTGGTCAGACTCTACTGCTATTCTGTGCTGTACCGTAATCAAAACAATGTACGGTAGAATGTTGACACTAATTTGGTTATCCTGTATAAATACTTGTTTCTGAAGGTCTCGCTGCCTGTGAAATACTGCTTCCTGCATGGTTGTTTTTCAGGATTCATTTAATGCAGAGAATTAATGATGAGGAGAAATGTGGCTCTCTGGTGAAGGATTTGCAGGGCCTCATCGAGGAGACATATGGGTCACACATCCAGGAGAGCGATGTCCTGCACAGCGAGTACATCAAATGTGTCCTCCACCTTCGAAAGGTAACATGCACATGTGCCCTTGTTGCCCTTCTCAGTGTAATCTTCTGACGAGTGATGAGGTAAATGTGCAGCTGCATTGTGTGCACAGGATGGCAGCATAGTCCACCTTTTAATCTGCATTTTCCAAGAGTACAGTACTATAGCTGCACCAAAAAGGTTTTTTTTTTCTTAAAGAACACATCTGTTTTTTTATTGTTCTATTGTTAAGAATGCCTGAACAATTGCATAGTGCTTTTGTCTCTGAGGGAAAAAAAATGGATAAGTAAAAATAAAAGGAATTTCACGGTCCAGTATGAAATGTAGCATCTTCTAGACACATTCAATTTGGCACTGGCAGTTGTGAATATCCCCCTTTTAATACAGTGTTTAATGTGTAAGTTGTACTTTTGTTTGTGATGACTGATTATATGCATTGAATGATTGCATTCCAGTGAAAGAGGAAAGGTGACTAACTGTAGAATTTGTTGTTGGCTGGGGCTCTGTGGGGGCCATTATTTATTAATGGAATAATCCTGATCTGTGAGATCATGGCCAAGCCATCTATGGGTCTGTAGGTTGGGCTGCAACATAGAGGTCATATAAAATCAGTCGTTATGTTCTGATGATAAATGAGCCACTTAATTAATAAAACCCATTCTTGCTGTAAAAATCCATGGAAAAAAGGTAAGTGTACTACCGCAGCATTTGCAAATTTCGCCCAGAACATTTACTCCATATGATGAGTTTTTGAAGCTTTTTGAAGCTAGTCTCCACTTCCTTGCAATGATTATTTTCCCCCCATAATTTCAAAAATGATCACTTATAATTTGAAAATAGTTTTAAAACAGTTTCTTGTTTAACTGTGGTTTCAAAACTATAGATCAGAAGCATTCAATTCACTTTCTCTGTTCCTCAGTGTTTTTGATAAGGGCTTTTGCCACTTGCCTCAGCTACTGAGGTTAAGGTGTAAGGTGCCAAAAAGGGGTTTCCTTCATTATAATGGTGTAAATGTCTCTGCGGTCAATGTGGAGGGACTTCTAGTGAGCCAGGAAGAACAAAAACAAAGACAGGAAAGAAAAAGCCATCTCACATTCCTATATCAAGATTCTAATCGTAAAGTTTTTTTTCTCTCACCAGTTTCCTAAACAATGAGAAAAAGATTGTCAGCATTACACAATTTTTACCTAAAAATTGAATTTGTATAAATTAATGAAATGACATAAAAGGGGAAACAAATATTGTAACAAATATAATAACACATATGTTATGTTGAAAACTCGGCATGGCCCCGACTTTGCTGTGGAATGACATAATAGTGTGACATTTTTCATCAGTGTGATTCAGGCTAATTTTGATTCTGATACTTGAGGAGGTAGTTTTTCCAGGTTTTTATGCAATAGAGCTTGTCTGGATTTTTATATTTCTTTGAGCAGTGGTAATATGTTTAGGTAAGTCTTTGATTGTCATTTTCTTCTTAAAGGGTCACATACATCGTCTCCAAGACCTGGTGACTCCTGCATACTCCTACCTGTGGGTGAGACCCTCTGTTCCTCGAGGACAGCTAGAGGGAGTCTCCTCTGAAGCTGATACTATTATCACCCTTGTGCTGGAGTAAGCATTTTCAGAGAGCAACGACCATGCAATCACCCAAACAACCACACTAAACAACACTGTTCTCTTTTTGTTGAAAAACTACACTGGGCTCTTTTCTGCACTTACTAGCTATGCTAGCTAGCACAATGCACATTTAAACATATTCAAGTATATCTGTATTGTCACAACCTTCAGAATGAAGGCCAAGATCAAAATCCAGAACAAAAGTGTGGACATGCCTGTGATGACCACATTGACATTGTTGCAGCTTTACATTTTGAAAAAGAAGCAGTAACCAAAAACATCTGAAGCACTTATTTAAAAAAATGTAGAATTGCAGTAGTAAAGGTATTAAAACAGCAAATCCGGCTTGTTTTAATGACTTTTCCATCTTAAAATTACCGTTGATTCTGGTGGACCATGTAACACAGCACACACCTAAATGAAAGTAGTGCATATTTATCTGAAATAAAAAAACAGCATGATAATCATCCATGTGTTCCTGTACAGTGTTTGCTTGTTTTTGCTGGCCTGCTGCTAACTGCTGACATTTAAATTTAGTTTCTCAAGGTCAAGTGTTTGCATCATTCATCTTAATGAACATAATCATTTGTATGACATGAGGCAGGAGGTAGACTGTGTGGGACACAAGGCTGTGAAATGGAAACAATCATGTGTGGTCATTTTCTGTCCAACAAGGAGATTAATTGCTGCAAGAGGTCTGTCATTACTTGAGTTAACGTGATTGCCAAGCAATATTTTATGGGAGAGATCATACAGATCTGATATGAGAGAGAGTGGATTGGGAATGACAGAAAAAAGCATTTGGATTCATCCAATAAGGCTTCCATTTAATTTGGTGTTGATCACAGTATTAAAATTTGCCAATTTAAAACTGTGACAATTCACAATGATCGAAGAAGTCAAGTGAACATCCTGTTGAAACACTACCCATCCTGTACATATAATTTTGATCATGCAAGAAAGGATATGGAATGTTTATTGAAAGCAAATATTTTTATAGCAAATGTGCAGACAGGTACCTCACATTTAGCTTGACCCATATTTTTATCCATATTTTTTGTCTGAAGACACCAAGTGTGTCTGGCTGTTGATCTGCTTGTGTAATATGGGATGATTTATATTATGTCTTGTTGCTGCAGGTTGATTCAGAGGCATAGCAAAGAGTTCACTACTGAATCCCTTAATGTGGAGTTGAAAGGACTGGCAAAAAAGATGAAGTCAACAAAATACAGTGGAATAATGAAATTTCTACGTTTAGCTCTGAGTGGCCAACAGGTAATTCAAACGTTTCTTTTCCAAAGTCAAATGTTTTTTCTTTCCAGAATTAAAAATGTCATCTCACATGGAACACTTCAACCTGTATTTGTAATGGATACAAAAGTGACATAGTATTTAATGTCAAATCTTATATCTGACTATGAACAAAGAAAATATATGTACATGAAGTTGTTATCCATTTCAATCCTGTTGTATTACTGCCATATATTTTAAGCGTGATTAATTGTATTTGTCATTCATTTTACAGCAAGGACCAAGTGTGGCTGAAATGATGGTGTCTTTGGGACCTCATGAAATTTGCCATCGTTTACAGAAACTGCTACAACAGTGACTGAAAACCTGATAATGTTCTTTTCCATGATAATCAGAATTTAATGACAATGGTTTAGCTGGCATTCTCTTAACAATCCCACTAGAATGGCAAGGATTATTTACAGCTTGAAAAGGATTTTTTTTCAAATACAGACATGTTTAATGTTTCAGTTTTAAACCCAATAAAATGGTAAACTATGGAAATGTGTGATATCATGTATTGCTTTGTTTTGCTCATCTCAACAACACATGAACTTTTTTTTTTAATATGAGTTGACGTTACTCTGTAACCTGGTCAGCTCTTCCATAAGCGAGGCAAGTAGAACACTGACAACTGTGTGAATGTTTTATATCATGTGGGGACAATGTCAACGTAAATTACGTTTACTTGCTAGTAAATAAGAGATGTACACATTTTTCTTTTTGTACCAATGTACATAATGTGTAACATATACTATTGAGTGTTTACGATGCGAGAGGTTTTTATGCAAAGAGTGAAAGAAGTAAAAATGACCCCAGCGGTGAAATAAGAGTCACATGCCTTTACCCGGGGCTGACTCTGAAGTCGCAACAGAAGGCGTAGTGTAGCTTCAGTACCGTGAAGAGTTATGGACATGGCGGCAGTCGAAGAGGGAGAAACTTTAGAATCATGGCTAAGTAAGTCTTGAATCAAAACTAATGACAGCTTTATCGCGTAAAATAATCTAATAAAAATGTAATTGAACTGCAGGTTTAACTGTCGCATCAAGCATGCATTTAGCAACCTTTTGAAATAGCCTTGCTAAAATGAATTTGCAAACTACAATTGTTACTTCATATAGCATTTTTGATATATTCGTATCTCCTGGTAAAGATAACTACGTTTTATTAAACTTTTGTAGTATATGTCAAATTATGCTGGTTAAAAACGATTTCAGTGCAAGGCATAGCCTATGTTACGTTACGTTTCGGGGCGACTCGCTGACTTTAGTATCTAAAATTAACATCTGATTATGAATAGAAGGTAGTTCGTCTTATGTGTGTTGACAGTTTGCTTTAGTTAAGCTTAAAACCAGCTAGCATTATTAATTAAACCCGTTGGACAATGCTGAGTTAAGAAAACAGGAAGTGAAAGACATAAAGTTATCACGCGCAAACTTTCTGAACTTTAAGCACCTAGGTTTGAGCCTGTTAGAAAAGTACCTAAATGTTGTCAGCAAGTGAAGTTAACAGGAAAGTAACCATTAATGTGAAATTTAAATCCAGCTGCAGACACTAATCAGCGTTTTCGTAGACAGTTATTTCGGTGCTGTCATATCAACCAAGTAACGTGACCTTAAACTCGCCACTTCCTGTATGTGCGTTCATACGAGTGTTATTGTTCATCACTGTCATGTTTTTGTTCAAAACATGTCCACGGTTAAACTGTTGACAGATACAATGTTTATTAACATTTTAAATTTTAAAGTTATGTTAAACTTTCTCTTAATGCTTGTGTTAACGTGCTGAAAGCAGTGATATGACGATCATCAATGCAGGTTCCTGTTTTCAGAATCCTCAGATTTTGTGTGACTCATTTTTATTTTTATTTTTTTTTTTATTATATATATGTATGCCGTCTCCTTTGTCATGTCTAAACATGCCTGTTGCTCAAACTCAGGCTCAAAATATAAGAAAAACTCACCTGGCCTTTGTACCACCATTACAAATTCAAACCAAGCACAACTCTTACCAATATGTAACAGCATGTCTTTTTAAAGGGTACCATTGTAAAGCAGCTGACCTCAAACCACCCTACAATTAAGATGCGGGTATTTGCCAAAGTGCAAAATGTGTCGCATTTATTGCATGGATACCTGTGTATGCCACTGTACAGTGTTTGATGTAAATCTAAATTCAGTTGCAGCAACCCCAAAGAAATTGACTTGATTTTTTGCTGTCTATGCATTGTCAGACAAAGCTACAGACCCCAATAACCCAGTTGAGCGATGGGACTGTATCCAAGGATTCTATGAACAGGTTAATAAAGAGCTTGAAGGGTGAGTATTACTGATGTGTAGTAAAAATGTTAAGATTGTCTTCTTTTACTACATACCAACACATCATTGTAGACATCAATTACAGGAGACGATTGGTCTTGCTTTGAGCATGCAAGCAATTCTGTGTTATGGATATGTTTGTTGTATTTAATTTCCTGGCAATTGGATATTGTCTCTACCTCAGCCTCTTTCTTATCAGAGAACACAATTACTGCATTGATCTCTGCATTTGGAGTGTGTCATTTCAGTCTAACAACTGTGCAAAACCCTATCTTGAGCAAGAGCAGAATAGTGAACAGAACCATTTGTACAGCATCACAATCTCTGTTCTTTTTACTGTTATGTTTTGCAGGCTTTCTAGCAAAGTCTCTCTCTCAGACAGGGATGTGAAGAAAAGGAAAGGGCACATTTTTCAATGGCAGCAGCATTGAAAAGTGATAGGTGATAAAGCACGGAAAAGGTAGTTAACATGCTGCAGTCAACCAGGGCAGAAATTGGAGATACCAGTGGAAATTGCACACTGATAACAAGTGATTTACTATGCGTGTTAGGTATACAGCCCAAAACAGTCTCTGTCCATTTGCTTGCAGAAATTCCAGGAATTAATGTGTTGGTCTTCAACAGTATGAATGAGTGTCAAGTGTGATGCCATATCATGATTAGACTTTAAGCATCTGGTATGGACAAAATTCTGTTTTCACAGGCCACAAATTGCAGTCCGACTTCTAGCTCACAAGATCCAGTCACCCCAGGAGAAGGAGGCTCTGCAGGCAATAACAGTGAGATTTCTTAGAATGCTTCTAATAGCAATGGCCCATAAAGCACTATATTGTCACAGGTGGTGTGTGTGTGTGTGTGTGTGTGTGTGTATATATATATATATATATATATATATATATATTTATATAAATTATGGGAAGAGTAAGAGCTGGAGAAGTCTGTAATACTGCAATCTTACGGGAAATTCATGATCATAGACAGTATTTGAGGTGTGACTTACTTGGACCAAGCACAAGCTTCACTAAGTCTTTGTATTTGACATAGTAACTGACAGTATGAATCCGGGACATTTCTTTGAACTTTCAGACCATTAAGGTTTTTAATTGAGCATCTTTTTGCAAATTGTAAGTTGCAGAATACTGTAAGTACTTTGAATAGCCTGTTGCAATGTGTCCTCATGTTTTTACAGTGTGGTGCTTCTCTGTGAAAGGCACACTTCATAGTCTGCATTCCACCAGTAGTTCTTTGAAAACAATCTGTTTGATATAAAAGGTGATCTGAAAATTTGTGTGTTAAAGGAAACAGCATGAGTCAAAGGAATCTTCATGTGGTCTCTGAGGTCTGCTTGAAAGAACGTGTAACTGAAGGGAAAAGATATGTCAAAAGATATGGCCATCAGTAGCATTGTTCTCCCAATTCATGGCATTCATTAGTGGTCACTGAGAGCTATGTTTTATCTGTGTGTATGGCAGAGCGATTATGAGCTCTTTTCATGTGTGAAAAGTTAAGTCGTCCTTTCAAAGGACATTGTCTTCTGTTTATATCGGGTGAAAACTTTGACATCCTAGGATGTTAGAATATTGTATACCACAGCTTGCCTAGTAAGTACCCTGAGAAATTCCTATGAGGGGACTCTGTGACAGATTTCATTGTTTAGGCCTGTCTTCATTCATACACCTTGTGAGAATGACTGGTCATGTTGGTTTAAAGAAGCATACAAACAAACCTTGGGTTTTCTAACAGCTGTTCTTATTTGTATGAAATATATGTGTTAAAACATACTGGATTTGTTTATTTGTCCTTGTACAGTTGCATACTGAATGATCATATTCATGTATTTTTTTTTTTTAAAGGTTCTAGAAGCCTGTATGAATAACTGTGGAAAGCGATTTCATAGTGAGGCAGGGAAGTTCCGGTTCCTCAATGAACTGATCAAAGTATTGTCACCAAAGGTAGTGTGATAAGTATTTCACATTACTTTCTAGCTGAATTATTTGGTTGAAAAATTGAGTCTGTTGTTACGCATGTAAAATAGATGCTGGGTTGTTGATGGATTTACTGGTCATCACTGACAGTATTTAGGTATGTGGAGCACAGCTGAGGTCAAGCTAAAAGTGACAGAAGTCCTATACAGCTGGACCCAGTGGCTGAAAGATGAAGTTAAGATCCAAGAAGCTTACCACATGCTAAAGAAACAAGGTATGTAGGTAATTATAAGTTGTGTCTTGTGACCTGTTTATTTATCTATTCCAGGTCTGTCGCTGCTTTTGCAATTGAAACAGTGTAGGAATGGTGTTTTGTCATCCTTCATACTTTCTGGTGTTGTGGTTAGCTCTCTGTGCAACACACAGAAAACCAGAAGTAAATAAAAGGCCTAATTATTAAAAATGCTTTCATTGCAAGTCTTAATTAGGAGGGCATATGGATATACCTAAGTACATACAAAAAGGCACAAAATTGGACCCATCACAATCTATATATTAATACATATTAGTATATATTAATAAAACACAATAGACTTAAAGCAAATGTTGGTATATGTATGATGGATATATGAATATGATATTAACCAGTTCTGTACCATCATTTCAACATACTATGCATAAATATATATTCAAAAATAAAGTTCCAGGGGAGAAAGTGCCTTTTAGATAGGTAGGTACATTTTGACAGTTACTTCATAAGGATCGACTTTGATTGTCCTTGTGGAGAAGCTCACAAATTGAACAGAAAGAACAAATGTTCAAAAACCCAATAATTTATTTTAAAAACAACAAACAAAGGAACCAGCCTGAGCACATAGTCACCTGAAAAAAGGGAGCCCCCTGCTCTCCATCCACACACCTATACTTAATATGCCTTAAATTAGGCAGGTGTGGCTCGTTAACCGATGACTGTTATCCACAAGTTACAATTACAATTACAATTACAATTAACAATCAAACAGTTAAACTGTTCAGATGAAATTGATCCATGAGCAAATTGAAAATGGAAAGACAACAGTCCTTAGACATTTAACAAATTGACAATTGAACAAATACTTTGGGGGAAAGAATGAAACATTATTCAAAGAGTCAATATTCTTGTGTGATAGAGCGTTGCAGGAGATTTTGAAGCCATCAGAGTTACTGACATACATTACCTTTTACCATTGATTAGGGCAGTTTAGATGCAGAAAATGGCTGTTTGCACACTTCCTGTGATGTGCAATGGCAGCTGTTGCACCATTCAACAAGTCAAGGAAACCACCAACAGAGTACGATTGACATACGTGCCACATAGTAGTACAGTGGAGTAGATAGATGTGCATTTTTTCTAACGTGAATTAATAAAATGTCATTTATATATTTCTGAATCATAACAGTATTGTTGATTCTTGAATCCGTATAAATTCAGCAACACTCGTCGGGGTTCGCATATCTATTACATTTTTAAAGAACATATGTATAGCAGTCATCTAGTTTTCCATGTAACATGGTACAGCGGGGTGAACAAACCCCTCTCCTGGAACCTGATTTGCTACATCTGTCGTGTTTCCCTCAGGTATCATAAAGAAAGACCCAAAGTTACCCGAGAATATGGTAATTCCACCTCCATCTCCGAGAGCAGTGGGATCCGTGTTTGATGATGAAGACAAATCAAAGGTGGGAATTTCATTAGAACCTTGTCGTGGAAAGTGGTATTATAAATGCTCCCATCAATTTAGATTGTATCATCCATTGAACTCAGCAATGCAGTGATGTCAGATAAAATCGTGTGCAGCGTTGAAGCATCATGCATTGTTGGTTGAATTTCTCCAATTGTAATTAGGGCCGTTCGTTGTGCAAGGCATCCTGAGAATGCATTACATCTATCTAGCCCATGCTGTTAAGTAGGAACTGTACGACTCTGACAATGCCATTTAAAGCAGAGGATCTACTATCTGGTAGGGGACAAAAGCTGTTACACCTCTTATCTTTTGTCACAGCAGAACAATAGCATCCATGCTGTTCTCCTTGATGGAGGAGAAAAATGAATTAAATGTACATTACAATTACAAGGAGCGCAAGATACTGCCACATAGCTCTGTCATTTGGAATTTTTATGTAAATTTGACGGTTGAACTTTTTGTGCCTCTAGAAATCTCTTTGCTTAAGTGTAGTAAACTGTGATCATATTTTTGCTAGTTATTAGCAAAACTCCTGAAAAGCAGACACCCTGATGATCTTCAGGCAGCCAACAGGCTGATCAAGAACACCATTAAGGAGGTGGGTATAATCATTCCTTTATGGTAACAGGCTATACGCAGTACACCTTGACCCTTTACTACTAAGCCACCCAGCTGGAATAGTTTTCTAAAAACCCATTTGAAGAAGTTCAATTTGTCTTGTCAGCAAAAAAGTAGATTCACAATAGTAGCTTATGAGATTCCAAAGTGTCAGTGCAGAATGAAGCAGATCTTGAAAGCCTGTTCAGTAGTATCAGAAAATGACACCTAATCACAGATAGCAGGGAGTGCTTTAACAAGTGCTTTTTTCTGTCAGGAGCAAGAGAAGATGGAGAAGGAATCCAAACGCATTACTACTATGGAGGAAGTAGAGAACAACACCAAACGTCTGAAAGAGCTGCTGGAGAATCACAGGAGCAGTGAATCTTCTGAAGGACAATTAGAGGAGATGAGGGTGGGCCTTGTGTGTGTGTGTGAGAGAGTGTGTGTGTGTGTTTGTGTGCGGGGGTGTGTGTCTGTTTTTGTGTCAATGGGGAGGACGCACAGCTGCAGCATGGGCCTGCAACTCCAGTCCTCAGTGACTATATCCCAGCACATTTTATTGGGCTCTTAATGATTCCAGCTTCTCAACAGCAACACAGGCGCTTGTGATAAAGTCAAACAATTAATTAATGCAAGTAGGTAATTAAGAGTGTTATTGGAATGAAAGCTAGATGCCTTCCAGCTAGGACATCAGGACTGCGGTATAGCAGTCTTGAGTCAGATTAGAGACCGGAGAATTCAGTATCACAGAGCGCAAGGATCTTTTGCTGATTGCTGCAGCTGTTGTAATAGTTTTGGGTTAATGGATTGGTAATTGCCAATTAATGTTTGCTGCTTCCAGAGGTTTTTATCTATTAGTAATAGCATTATCCAGCCATGGAATGATGCTGGACAGCTGCTATTCCCTCCGTGAAGCCTATTTTAAATTAGTAAATGCTGAGTAAAAGACCTCACAATGATGTAGAAAAGCCAACATAGTGCCAGTCTTGCCACTGACAGGTAAGGTGGTGTCGGTCGGTGGTCGGTGTGGGAGGAAAGGATGAAAATGGATAGTCAGACTGGTTGAAATGTTGTCAGTGATACTGGTTCACATAAAACAAAACAGAACTGTGTTGTGTTAGTGGAGAAAAGTAGAGATGTTGTGTCATGATATTCAAAACGGAGGGCATAAAAGTAGCCTTGTGTCAGAGAAAGAGAAGAATGAGCAGCAGAAAACACTGAGACAAGGCCCATAAGGTCCAGTTTTAAAAGATCATGCACTGAAAACCTAAAAGGGACATGTAGGAGTGTAGGTTGTTGTAAATGTCAGTTTTTGTTTGTATGCCCATGTATCCTGTATTTTGCTGTGTCTGTTTTGTCTTGACTACAGAATCTTTATGAACGATGTGACAAGCTGAGACCCACTCTCTTCCGCTTGGCCAGTGACACGGTGGACAATGATGAAGCACTAGGTACTCAGGAGATCACATTTAAAACATCCTCATTCTTCTGGTGACCTGTCACTTTTTTCTGATGCTAACCAAATTTTTGAGGAGCCAAGGTGCAAGGCACTCTGTTGGTATTTGTGGTTGTATTAATACTTCTCTAACTCTTCCTGCTGTATTTGCTTGTACAGAAACTTTCCCATGCTTTTTCACTAGCTCCCTGAGCACCTGGTTCCTGGTTTTAGCACAGTCAGGGTCCGTGAACCCATTCATGCTCCCATCTATAATAATTCGAGGCGGGAAGGTTAAATTATTGGTGAAGGAGCATCAGGGTTTTATATATATATATATTTTATATATACTTTTATATATATATATACACACTTTTCGTAATGCATTCAACATCTTTTTAATTGTCATCTTGACCTTTTGTTGCTGCATTTCTGATTTTTGATTAAATGTTCACCTACGAATTGACCTGTTCAGTTAAGGGGGAATTAGCTGACAGGGTATAAGCTGGCCAGTTTCCCTTAGACAGAGGGAGAGAGAACAGGTGTGAGGCTGGAATGGGTGCTATAATGTTTAGTTTTAGTTACCGTTAGCTTTATTTTGGGTTACTTATTTTTTATTTTACCTTGTTGTTTCTGTGTATGCACCATATAAATAACTACCCTGACTGTTTGCACTGAACTGCTGCCTGTACGCCTTCCATCCCCTGCCAACAGGTCATACCATCCCAATAACGGGGGTCACTCTAGCAGCAGTCTTACAGAACTGAAATGTTTTAAACATTGGCTTGCCTTTTTCAGTAATATTGAGTGCAGATCATTTATGATGTAGTTATTATACTTCTTTTCTTTGTACCTGTGTTCAGCTATAACACAAGGATTACCTCATATATGCATATCCAAATCTATTGCAATCCAGAGTCCTCTTTAATAGATTTGGCTAATTTCCTTTATCTGTTCTTTATATTTCAGCTGAAATCCTCCAGGCTAATGATAAACTAACCTCAGTCATAAACTTGTTCCAAGAGATGGTTGAGACCAAAGATGTCAATGGAAATAGCAGAAGTGATTACTCCAAAAGTAAAGGTATACTGGCATTTATTTTATTTGCTCAGAGTACATAAATTGTTTACCAATTAATTGTCAAACAATAGTAAAAAAAAGCACAGCTCCACACAGTGCATGCACTTTTAACCTTGTTCACCTAATGTTTTTCCCTGTACCTGTACAGTTCCTGCAAGTCCAAAAGAGATTAAGAGCTACCACCTGATAGATCTGTCAGCACTCGACTCCACGACAGACAGTACCACTCCGTCTAGAGTGCCACACAGCAGCTCTCTGTCTCTTCTGGATGAGGAGCTCGTGTCACTAGGTTCGTGACTTGATGTGCTACTGGTTATTCACTACAACAGTGGAGGCGCTATCTACTTTGATGCTCCCTCTGTAACACTGCAGGTAGTTAGAAGTCACTTGCCATTGCAGATGGGAGGGTCACTTGTGAACTGTCACCGAGAATGCAATGCAGGAGATTAGGACCGGTATTATTGATGGTATATTTTTGTGTGCAGTGAAAAGTTTTTGCTGGAGGTAATGAAAGGCTCTTTGCAGGGCTGAATGATCCATCTCTGACAGAGACCCAGGAGACTTTGAGAAAACACTCTGATGAACTGATACAGGTACAGTTTTTCTTCTTAGTATATGGGCTGCCTACTGAATTTTTATGTCTCAGACCATTTTTTATTGGGGGGGCCCAGCGTTGAAGATGGGCACCCTGTTATTCTCTTAATATTATTATTATTATTATTATTATTATTGTTCAAATATTTATTTGAGGGCTATACACCTGTGATCTGAGATTACAGATTTGATGCCACACTGGAAAAATGTTTTCAAAAGCCTTATGATTTATTGAAAGCTCCGACAGGATGTATGCTGATGTATGTATGTAAGTACATTTCATAACCATCTCACATTGGGTTACAAGTTATGCCTGCAGTCAATATTCACAAGAGTCACAAAGATTATACAATGAGCTTTTTAAACATGATATATAAGCATGTAAGGGCTGCCATATTTAATTAAAAATATTTATTTTGTCTTGTATATCTTTTGAGATGTTAACATTGGATTCTCACCTATTTGTTATTTGAATAGTGCTCTTTAAATTAACGTTAGGACTCTTGCAAGCAAATAAGTGGAATTCCTTTTAAAATTCAATTAGCAAACTTTTTTCTGCAGCTTGCAAAATGGGCCCAGAAAGCTAATCAATTTATGTATAGTGCTTGAATAGTGTTATGCTCACACTCACTGGTCTGGGAGTGTTGTGAGCCTTATCTGACACTGTTGCTTGTTTAAATTGAATGGATACACTTATGTTCTATTGCAATGGAAGTCTCTCTGGATAAAAGCGCCTGGTAAATGCATGTAATGTAATGTATGTATAATATGTAAGTGGTAACTCTTTGGCCTATCAAAAATCTGCTACATAGCAATTTTCACTTAATATATAAACATAGATGTCACAAACCATTTAATTTGGCCCAATTTTGGTATGATTGTTACTAATATCTGTTTGGCCCTGTAACAGAGGTCAACATTAGGGCAGCCAAATTTCACAGATCAAGAGCATTTGTCAACCATTTCATGTTTTCTGGTTGCCCATCTTGGCAACCAAAAATATGTAAAAAGAAACCTTCTAAACTATTTTTTCTATTTAAATAAAACTTTTCCTTTTTCATTGCCTTACAGTGGCATACAAAATGAGATACCCAACCCAACAATAAAATAGTAGCCTCTCCTTGTCGTCCTCCACCTGACATTATGTGAGCTATTTTCATCTGAATAAACTGTGGCATTCTTAAGACCGTATCAATCTTCTGTGTGAAATTCTTGATGTAAGTGCTAAATCTAGCAAGTTTGAAATTGATTCTAGGCTACTGCTGCCAATCAATGCATAAACATTGTGATCAGAGTAGCTTATTAGTTACTCTGATCAGTAACTTATTTTTGATCCCCCCACCTGAACAGTTCATATCACTTTCAACTCATGCACACAGTTCAGTGACACGCCCCTCCTTTGATTAACTTGCGGTTCTCAGCTTTGTCATCAAGGGAATAAAAAAATCCTTGCCGGGTACACATTTTTTTAATGTGTTTGTATCAAATTATTTCATTAGAAGAAGACAGACTACTGTGCCAGTTGCTTTGCATTCATAGTATTGAGGTTGAAGTGTGGTGTCCTCAAATCAACTGAGTTTCTAGCACTATCTGACAAGCAAGCTTGGTTCATGCATTGTTCATTTTTGAGAAATATGTGGGCATATTGATAAGGTTATTTAAAGTCAAATAATGTCTTCAACAGGGAAATGCATGATGTTTTTTGTGTTTTTCAACTCATGAAGGCTAATAGCTAAGAAATACCCTACTTTAAATATACAGCAATCAGTTATTTGCCACCTTGTGACCTGGATTTTTAGCCTGCTGTAAAGAAGATATTTTAATTTGATGAGAGTCTATAAGCTTCCAATTTTCTTTGCCTGAAACTGAGTCAATTGGGTATTATTGTTTTATAGCTGCTAAAGTGTTAGGATGCCAAAGAGAAGAACTGAAAGTTTGGATGCACTTATGCATGCCATAAAAATAAAAACTACAGCTGAACTTGACTGTGTAGCTGAAACTAATTCAGGTTATTGCTCTCTTGTCAGCAATTTACTGAAAAAATACAGTGTTAAAATTCAGCAACCATATTGTCCATTGTGGCAACCAAAAACTTATGAATGGGAAGCCATGTTTCAAAGCAAATGTCTCGCTATGCCCTTAAACATCATTAGAATTATATAGGTTTTTACATTTGGAGGTTAGTTATTTGGAGGTTCTTCTCTAAGCTATGGACTCATTGTTTCTATATTGAATACAATGGCTGCCAGAAGCCATTAAAAAATCTAGCATCTTAAAATAACTTTGAAATGTAAATTCATTGTTCAGACTTGTAAGCAGTTTTGTGTGATTGGCTATGGTTACTGTATGGGACATTATAAGGAAGCCATTTCCTCAGCCCTCATAACTGCTGCTTGCATTTGTTATTGTTATTTGAATAAATTGTCATTTCCTAAAAATAGACTTGGATCAAAATGCATGTACATTATTGTATGATGTGTGTTTTTTGTGTTTTAAGTTATGATTCACAATGTGCATGCATATACATGCTCATGCACAGAACCCAAAGTGTTATAATATAGATACCATTGTATATAGGTACTGTATACTATATAGGTAATAAAGGTACAAATACACAGACAAGCACAATAAATTTAGGTCATCTGTATACCTTTCAAAATGTTATCATCAATCATGCCACTGCCATAATCAAGACTTTTTGCTACAACAGTGTTTTTCAAAGAGAGTTTACCAGTCTGAATTGTGTGTGGATTTACTAAATTATTGCTAATTCAGTAATATCTGACAGTGTAATACAGCACAGCTTGACATGATGAAATGCCTGAGAATAAAAGTACCTGACAAGAAATCAAGAACATGCTGTCTCTTTTTGCAAACAGATGACATAAAAATGCTCCCTGATCAGTACAAGCAAATAACATTGTCTACAGGCTTGTCTAGCATGTCTAAAGTCTCTGTCTTCTGGTGTGGTTGTGTTTCTCTGTCTTTGATCTCTTGTCTTTGAAAACAAGACATACATTTTTTAATGTTGCTTCTTGTAAGCAAACACTTCAAACCTGTGTGCTGTTATGAAGCCTGTGCCATGTACTTAAATGTACTATTTTACTGAACAACATTGTGTGCTAAATAATTGAAGGTGCTTTTTCAGTTTCATTAAATGTCTTAAATGGATTCTGTGTATGTCAGCTTTGGAGAGAAAAAAGTCCAGGTGTCCCGGGGCCGAATGCGCGCTTCACAGGGAGAGTGGAAGAAAGTAGAGGGGTCAGTGTTCCAACAGCCCGAGGGTATGGAGACTCAGACAGTTCACAAGGCTTTCACATACTCTCGGCACAGCAAAGCTGGTAAGCAAGTGGCTAAATTTGGCAAAAATATGTGCTTATGCCTTCTTTATAGGGTAGTGCTACAATATTATGATTGTAGTAATCTTTCACAGTATTGCTTAGCTCATGTATGCTAGAATATGTTATTCCAAAGTGTATTTGATGTTGTTACAGTCTTAAGCAGTCAAGTGCTCATATTTTTGTGCTATGTTTTTTACTGATGTTAAATCATGTTTTATATTTTATTTTTGCCAGGCCAGTTCTCCAGCCGAGGTCTGCTTCAAGTGACCTGCAACAGCCAGCCAGTGTGACAGGATCACCATCAAAATCCAGTAGCCCAGCTAATGACAAATCTCTATCGGATTTGTTTGTTTCTCTAGAATCTATAAAGCCTAGTAAGTCCCCACTGTATAACTGCAAGTAATTTTATGACAGTGTTGAAATAAGTCATGCATAGAATTCCATACAGATATCTCATTCTTTTACATTTGCAGATAGCAAATGAATCATGAGTTGCCAAGAAGTGAAGTATATACCGTTCTGGGTTAATCCATCAAAAGACTGCACGCTGTCAGATACATTTTGATGACCTCCATTTCAAAGTGACTTCCTTGTCATTGTCTCTGACAGGTGGCATTGCGCCTATCATAGCCTATGACAAGAATGGCATTCGTGTGATGCTCCATTTTGCCAAAGACTGCCCCATGGGGAGAGCTGATGTGGCTGTCATGGTGATCTCCATGCTGAGCACCTCCCCCATCCCAGTCAGAGATGTGGTGTTCCAGGTAGCTGTACCAAAGGTGGGGCAACACTAAAAATGGTGTGAAAGGTTTGTCCAAACCTTTGACTGGTACTGTATATCCAACAAAATTAGACATTTGTGCATAGTCAGTTTAGCATTGGTTATCTGTCAATTTCCGATTTAAGCACTAAATAACAAGTGTATAATCATGTTGTTAATGGAGGTTAATGTTATTCTATTATTGAGAAGTGGAGAGTAAAATGTACTGTACCAGTCAAAAGTTTGGGCACACCTTTCTTTATTTTTACTTTTTTTAACGCATTTTAGAATAATAGTAAATACATCAAAACTATGAAATAACACAAATGGAATTATACAGTGACCAAAAAAGTGTTAAACTAATGAAAGCTATCTTATACTTATACTACACATTCTTCTAACTAGCCAAAAAAATATTAATTTGTTTTGGAAATAAATTCATATATAGACATCAGTTTCACTGTTTATATTTGTCTAAGAAACAAATTTCAAGCTTTTAAGCATAAGTCTTTAGACCAAAATGTCTTTGAATGAACGTTTCACATTATCTTAATTAGGTGTAACCAAACTTTTCACTGGTACTGCACCAGTTCACTGGTACTTTTCACACCTCAGAACATGCATCCACATCACTAATCCATCGTAGGCCTTCCCATGACAGATCTTTGTCTGCTCAAATCTAAACGTCACTGACATTTTTACAAATTGACAGAAAATCTTTTGAAAGTGGACAAAAAGCCTAGTAAAGCCTAATTCAAAGCTAATTGACTTCACCTGTGACCAGCTGAAGTGATTCTGATTAGTTCAGGATAAAATCAGGTTTTTCTGTAGGTATTCTCAGCAGGTTTCCTAGTTTCTTACTGCATGCTAGTGTAAGGAAAGTATGGGTAACAAGGAGCTAACAGAACATCTCTAGAATCAAATTGTTGAAAGGTAATGATCAGGAGAAGGTTATAAAAAGGTCGCAAAGGCCTTAAATATATCATTAAATATATCAATAAAAACCATAATCAAGAAATGGATTAAATATGGCACTGCCAGGACGTTGCCTAGATCAGGCCATCCCTCCAAGATGGATAAATGTGCAAGGAAGAAATTCATCAGGGAGGCCACCAAGAGGCCAACGGCAACAATAAAAGAGCTGCAGGACTTCATGGCGAGGCCTTGCCACCATATGCATATAGCAACAATTTAATGTGTTCATATGCAAAAAGATACACTGGATCTCTTGTTGCCATGTAGACAAGGTGTTTTGGTCTGATGAGACTAAGGTAGAACTTTATGGCCCCAATTCCAAATGATATGTTTGGTGTAAAACCAACATAGCTCATCAGCGTAAGAGCACAGTCCCTACTGTCAGGTATGACTGTGGCAGCATCATGCTGTGGGGCTCTTTCTCCTCATCAGGGGTTGGGTGTTCTGGTGAGGATAGAGGGGAAAGTGAAAAGTGCAAAATACCAAATTTTAGAGAAAACCTGCTACTCTCTGCAAAAAAAAGTTGAAGATGGGGAAGGATTTCACCTTTCAGCATGTGAGTGATCCAAAGCACACAACTAAATTCACAGTGGAAAGACTGAAAAAACACACACATACATAATATGCACACACATACAATAACAGATCCACCACTGTGTTTGACAGTTGGCAACAGGCAATATGAAACTGAAGTCTTCCTTTGGCTTTCTGCAAACATAAATCCGTCCAGAAGTAGGGAAAAAAATAAAAGATGACTCAGCAGACCATACAACTTTCTTACACTGCTCAGAAGTCTAGGTTTTTGTGTTGTTACAACTGGGTTATCCATTGATGCATGCTGGCCTTGGTTACATGTGGTTTCCAAATGGCAGCATTGCCTTAAATATCTGCTTTGTGAGGCTCACGATGTACAGTTTTTGTTGAAACTGGGTCAGAAATTTGTAGATTCAATTCTGTTGCTATTTTTGAGTAGTGGAAAATTTTGCCTTAGTGTTGTGTTTTGTAACTGTCCAGTTAAGTGTCCATCTATCCCTGTTGGTGAGCTTCAGCTTGTGACCACTGTTCCTCTTTCCTGATGCAGTTTTTTATTGTTTGGTGTGTACT
Source organism: Megalops cyprinoides (assembly GCF_013368585.1). Classification (NCBI taxonomy): domain Eukaryota; kingdom Metazoa; phylum Chordata; class Actinopteri; order Elopiformes; family Megalopidae; genus Megalops; species Megalops cyprinoides. The sequence goes on from NC_050583.1 coordinate 32,280,921, forward strand.
GATTTTTGACACTGTTCTCCTTGACACATTCAATAAATTTGCCATTTCTGTGACTGACACATGTAATTTGGCAACCAACTATTTACCACCTTAAAATCTGTTACATCTCTCATGTTGTTTTAGAAACTCACATATTAACTGTTGATTTCAAAACAACTTAAAAATACAGAAATGAATTAGTATTGACATTAGTATGAAGCACAAGTGTTTTTAAAACATGTAATGATATTAGTATGATCGGATCAGCCCCTAAATACATATAGGACATAAGATCCTACAAGCCTGCAAGAGTGCTGCACTCTGCTACCTCCATGTCCCAGAATACAAGGGCAGCATCTCTTGGACCCACCTCTTCCCAGTACTGGCTCCACACTGGTGGAATGAGCTTCCTGTTGAGATTCGGACAACAGACTCCCTGGATGCCTTCAAGAAAAAAATTAAAACTCATCTGTTCAAGCTTTATCTGTAGCCTACCTTCCCCCCAATGCATGTCCTTCCTTCCTATTAATTGTTATGTTTGTTATATATTATGTTAAAAAAAAACCAAAAAAACTCCACACAAGCTTAGCATTTAACTTTGTATCTTCCTGACCTCTTGTAATACCTTACAATGTCTACTCTTAGCATAGTGATGCACTTATTTGTAAGTTGTTCTGGGTAAGAGCATCTGCTAAATGATGTAATGTAATGTAATATTTATTGTGATTTAGTTACTTAGAAATGCAAGTTCTTTTTCATTTAGTGTTTCCATTATTTTTTCTACCCCTTGTATATAATTTGTCATTTAACTTGAGCAGTGATACTGTTTTCTGTCTTCTTGTGTCACGATCTTTGTTTATTTGCATTGGGTGTTTTCAGTATGAATGAAAGAGTGAGAGTTTGAGAGTGTACTAATCTTCCTCTCTCTCCCTGCCATTCCCAGAGCATGAGAGTGAAGTTGCAGCCTGCCACAGGGTCAGACCTGCCAGCCTACAATCCCGTTGTGCCCCCGGCAGTCATCTCCCAAATCCTGCTCCTGTCCAACCCGCTCAGAGTGAGTTCACTTCACTCCCATGCTCTCTGCAACCTGCAGGGCTCGCTGCATCTATTTTACATGGGGAAACGTAATGTAAATGCCCTGTGTGCGACGAGTGCCAGAACAGAGTGCCCAATTTCTGCAGCGATATTAAAGCCATATATAAAACCAGGGAGCCTTGTCAAATTACGTACTTCCTGTCTCCGTAAAAAACAGCCATAACTGATGGCTCAAAAGTAAATGGGCAGTATGAAGAGCCAGCCCTTCAGACATCTGCATTCTTTTTAGGGCAGAAGGATGATTTCAAAGAAATGTTGTACTGTAGATATATTGCCCATTATGGTTGTTGTTAGCTCAAGAGCAGCCATCTTAGTAGTGATGGTGGGACCATCAAAAGAAAGGCAGCGATTCGCCTCTCAAATTAGCACCTGCAACACAGATGCCACATGGAAGAAAATATGCGAATGCACAAACTTACATGCTGAATTGATTCTCATTAATGTTATGTGTGAAAGAACAATTTTATTTGAATCGTTAAAAAATGTCAATCATCTTATTAGCAGTACTGTATGAGTCATCACTTGCTAAATTGATCACATTCTCAATGTATGTGTATGTATCAAGATATCACTTGTTATCACCATAGTCATTATCAAGTATGTCAGTAATTGCATTTTGCTATTTGTTGGACTCACAATTTGAACTGTCACCCTCTGTGCTGTTATATACACTGCAATGATTTGAATGAATTCTCCATCAGAATTACTTCCCTACACAAATTACTTCTCCTAAAAACTACTTTTAATTTTAAAATGTTTTCTCTTTCTTCCTCCATCGATTTAGAGTGTGAACAGTTGCTTTTTGTCTACAAAAATGTAATGGGCACTGAAATGGAGGGGTATGGTGTTTTGTGAGCTCTGATTGCAAGTCACTGTCTGTCAATCTGTAGACAACTTTTGGTCAGTTCCTAGAAAGTCCAGGGACCACATAAATGTCTGACAAAGATTTGATGTATCGACTACTCTTACTGCTTGTCCAATAGAATGTACCAACTTTTGATTTTTGATCAGGTTAGTGGCAGTTAACAGGAAATAAATGGATTCAGCTATATCTGATATTCCTCTGTGTAGTACACTGTGTGGTCATAGATGAAATTCTCTCAGGGGATGATTCAGACTTGCGATATGTGCACACAACCCTTACTTAAGTGCTTTTGCAGATTGTTGTGTGTATCTCTACTAAGAAAATTCAGACAAAGGCTGCTTAAGCTTCTGTGTGAGAGATATGCATTTTGGACAAAGTTTGTTTGCTTAAGATGTGGTTGTATCTCTCAGGAGGCAGTAACTACTATTGCGTAACAAACCAACTCTGAAATACTGAGCATACTCTGATATCACATGCAAAAAACTCATTCTGGGGAAGGGGTTTACAGATATGTAGAACTTACATGTGAAAGGGTTAATTCAATTAAAGTGATAAAATAATTTGCTTAAGGCTAACTATCATACATGCATGCATGCACACATATACCCACAAATGTCCCCTGTTATCTGGTGTTCTGTAGGAACAAATCAGCATTTGTCCCATACTGTGCACCCTTATATTCCTGGAATCGGTGGTAAGGTGTCAGGTCTCAGCAGGAGCAAAAGGAAATAATTTTGTGACACATTGCCGTTTTAATGCTGTCTTTTCAAAGTGGAGATCAGCATTATGATTCACTCATTTGTTTGACAATGATTTCCCCAATGGTTTAAATGGTAACTAGCTCAAGACAAGGCACAGTACTGTGATACAGCAGGCACAGTTAAAAGTCTGTCACAGTCAGAAAGTGTCTCTACTTTGTCAGCTAGCTGCCTAGCTAACTAGAGGTCCAGGTTGAAAAAATTACAACCTCTTGTCTCTGGCAATGGCAAAGGTGGCAGAGACAATGGAGACACACCTTGCAAAGCATGATGGTGAGGCATGAATGAATCCCCAGCCTTGTTAAGATGGTATGGTATTGAGAGACAGTGTTTTCAGTGCTTTTGGCCAGACAAAGCGGCAGTATATGATGCCTCTTCTCCAAAGTCCTGGAAACCACGTAAATCTGCGCCAAAGTCCATGCCATGCAAAAAAATAGTGCTTTTGGTCCTTACCACATAGTTCCAGCTAGGGTTGGGGTACTTTGACGTACCTCCAAAACCCCTAGGGAGTCCCCAAAAGTGGCAGCAGTATTTTTATAGCTGGCTAGCAAATTGTCTAGAGGTTTGGCAACACTTTCCTGCTTTTGTGTCAATTTCTCATTATGTTAAAAGAGCTGCACCATACCCTGCAAGAATCTTAAAGTTTGCTCCTTTTTTAACATCTTATAACATAACTGGATAGAGAGGGTGGGATTTTCTCTTTGATGAATACTGCAGGCTCATTTTATCTAAAATGCAGCAAGTAGCTATCTAGCAAGCAAATGCAAAATGTATTCAGTTTATTGTAATACATTACATTTTAACACTGTTGTGTTTGAAGGGATGTTGATTCAGTTGCAAGAGCTTAACATTTACTAAAATTGAAACAGCTAGTTAGGCTACATTGAATATATGTTGTAGGCACATAGTAGCTAGCTAGTGTTCTGAACAACTAATGCAGACCACAGACAAGACAACCTCCTATCCATCAGTAAATAGCAGTATCAATTCCTCCACACTCATTTTTAAACTGACAATTTCATATAAAGAATTCAACAATACTTTCAGGTATTGTAATCCATATTGCTGATTTGTATACAGACTTCCATTTTGTCTGTTGCTTTTGCTGTATTACTTATTTAATGACCACAACTTTAAACTAAGTACCCTGTGGTGTTTTTCATTTATAAAATAAAAATATTTGATGCTGACATTTTTAACTTGCACCATTTTATTGAAGTATTGAAAAGGTTCATTTCTTGGAAGTATCTGCTCATCTTTCATAATTAAAGTTGCCTGTCTCTTGCCACTGTGTTCTGCAATGAGGACTAATAACTCCATGAGAAAATCTGTTGGACACCAGGCTCCAGGCAGGGAGCTGTGGGTTTTCAGAGCAATTTGTATTTATTCACTGCTGGCAATTTTGTACCGCCACTTTTAAGCGATACACAGGTGCCTAAATTAAGTCTGAATGCCAAAGGCTGACAAATGTGCGAATGAGGGTGTGCAAAAAATGTTCATTGCTCTTAAGTCTGACTCAGCCCTTGTACACGTACTTGAAGGTGGTCGTAGTCTGTTACTTTACGTTATATTGATAAAATTGAGATATTAAAATGTGATGTACGCTATTTGTGAAAATAAAAGAAGGCAGTGATTGTTGTTGTGAGCATAGGAATATGTGCATTTACAGTGCTTTTATTTCCTTCCTTTTTGATCTTAGTAGTCAGAGTGTTAGTTCATTCGATGAACTGGGAAGTTAATGATGTATGGTGGTGGTTTGTTTTCTCAGGATAAAGTGCGTATAAGATACAAGCTGACGTTCATCCATGGAGAGCAGAAGACCAGCGAGCTTGGTGAGATTGAAAACTTCCCGGACATGAGCTCCTGGACCAGCTTGTGAACTCCTGACAGTGATCAAGTCTCGCTGAACAGAGGCTTCATCTTTATGACAACTCCAGACCATCAGATTGTGAAACATGTTATCCCATAAATCAGCTCCCAAAACTCTCCTGGAGGACCCCTTGTCCTGCATGTTTTAGATCTCTCCCTGCTCCAACACAGCTGATTTAAGTGATCAGTTTGTTATTAAGCAGCTTCAGGAGTCCATAAGTTGATCATTTGAATCAGCTGTGTTGGAGTAGGGAGAGATCTAAAACATGCAGGACAAGGGGTCCTCCAGGAGAGGTTTGGGAAACGCTGCCATAAATTAGTCAAGTCATTGTGGTGTTGCAGTAAGTGATAGAAGCAGAGTTTTGTGCTCAATTTATTTTTTTTATTTTTTATTGTACAAATAATTTCATTTCTTAGTATTGATTGCAAAGGTCCTATGAAGTGTGCAGTTTTACAACCAAAGAGCGCTGAGCAGCAATAATGGTACAGCCACCTGCGTCCATGCAGTCAACTCTTACCTGAGCTCAGACAAAATACTTTGGTGTTTGATCATTGAAGGTGTGGTTATCCATATGTTCCTCTCAAAGAAAAATGTAGTTTCTGTTGAAGGCACTTAGGCTTTATATGAAACAATTTACATACATTATTCAGGAGAAATATGTTTGTACTGAAGTGCATTGCCTACCTATGACAAAAATTTACCATGCAGTGAATCATTGTCTGTATATCTGTACAGATATACGCAAAGCATTAAATAAGGTTCAGCTGTTTATACAGGTTTTTGTTTCAACTTAATCATTAATGTCTGGGGTTAAATACGTACCTGGCTCAGTTAGATGTCTATCATTGTATATCAGGTGTCAGTCCATAGAAATATGATACAGAAGTTTGTTTTCACTCAGTCAAGAATTCATTTAGAGCAAAAACCTGCATTTGTAGTGGGTCCCCAGAACCAGGATTTTGAAAACAATGATTTTTGTGCTGATAATGATTATGTGTTGTCATGTAATGAACTGCACAAATAACTTATTTGATCATTTCTATTAATGACTAAGGTACTGCAGTGTTGGTTTATTGAGAAATTAAAGTAACTATGATAAATTATGTGTTTGAGGCAAAGTAGTCAAGGTCAATAAAAATATTTGTTCAAGTTGATTTGTATTTTGTTTTTCTTTGAATTTAAGTGTTAACCAAAATATAAATGGAATTATGAAATGGACATCCAATTGTCCAACAATTGCTGTGTCCTTAGCTGCATTATAACATCTGGCAACTCTAAGTCCAATGATCTCATCACATAACATTATACATGAAGTTGCTGTCCTGTGGCATGACAAGAGCTATTCTGGGTAGTTCAGAAACCCTAATGGAAATTATACGTGCCACAATACACTTTGAGTAATGTCCAGATTTGACACAAGAAAATATTTGTACCAGAATCTGATGTATCAGACATTGGAATGGAATTTTCCCAGATCCAACATTCTCATGCAAATTCATACCTTCATCATCATATCATATCTGTCATACCTATTTCAGTTTTTATCCCCATTCAGGCCTGCCACACAGCTGTTAAAGCCTAGTACACATATTGAGGGTCTTGAAAACAGTGTGTAAGAGTGTACTGGGGATGAACCTGACACATGTTACAGAGTACCTACTGTAAAATTAGGTTTGTTTTGGTTGCCACATCATACAAATTTTAAAATCCGAGAACGGTACTGCATGTCACCGCTTCAGCATTAGTCAATGATTTTGGTGCCACCCACTGGTCACTGATGCAGCACTGAAAAGTTATAAATGGCTCACCAGAAATCCAAGACACAAAATCACCAAATGTTTCTGTCAAACCCCCCTATTTCTTTCCAATATGCTTCTGTTGTTTGTAGTGGTAACTGTTTGCAGATGGATTAAGTATACCTTAATGATGTTGACACAATAAATAAATTCTTCAATAAATTCTTCAGATTATGTCCCTATCCAGCATGTTTTCCCATCTTGGTGCTTGCATTGTACATTGTATAGTATTCCATGCCTCTCTTCTTGCCTTTTGCTGTGGCTCTACATAAAACCTCTTTTTGTTGACATTTTGTTATTGAATGTTGGCAGACATCGACACGCGGCTTGTAAGATTCTAAATGCAATCATCGTACAACCTGACACACTACACATTTGGAGGCATCAAACTGAGGTCCCATTTCAGTGTGAATCCATTGAATTTTGCCATGAATCGCAGCAAACGTGAGGCAAACCTACATGTAAAATTAAAAGAGTAAAATAAGAGTAAAATTGTGAACCATGTACAAAGCATACCTCAAATGTGGCTGTATCTACTTGTGAGGATGCAGCTTAACTTAAATGAGACTTTGTGTTTTATGTGTTGGGTAAGGTATTGTTGTGATTGCAGAGTGAATTGCATGGTTTTAAATGTGTGATGTCCAGACAGCAATTTACCTATCTACAAGTTGGTATGCTCCAGTCAGGGGTGAACTGTGAAGTGAAAGGTATTTAAGTCACTATCCTTGCAAGGCCTGGGAGAGAGAGTTGGAGTTTGAGACTGAAATAAGCCTGGTCTGTAAGTCTGTGCGGTTGTGTGAACTAGGTTTTTTCTTGATGTTTCTGGCCAGTGTTAGTGTGGTTTAACACTGTGTATCAATTTGTATATATATTTATGTTTTCCCTCCACTGTATATATGTTTCACTTCTGCAGCTTGCTGTAATAAACACTGACTTGCACTGTATTTGGGACTCCCATGTTTCCCTGCCACCTCCCTTGGCTGTGTGTGTCTCGCTACTATATGACACTAATGCAGGCAAATATTTTGTCTTTGTTTTATTCACCATTGAACATGTCAGCCATGGGTCTTCCTTGTATTTTCACCCAATTGTAGTCTACATTTACCTTTCCTTTTGTTACTGGCAGAGTCTGTTTAATTACAACTTGCAGGAGACAATAGGGTATTTTTAACCTTGAGCATTCAGTACAAAATAGAGTGCTACATATGGGGAGAGCAGCTAACACCCAAGTTAACTTTTGGTTGCACTGAGGGAAAAGGACTACTTCAGTAACACATTAATATGAATGCATTACAGCTTTCATTACTCAAATGTAATATGATGGGGCCACTATTTGGCAATGACAGGGTATTTACTTGTTTCATTATAATACACTTATATTTCAAAATGAATAAATGTTGCCTTTGTCAGACATTTGATACTGTGGAGTTTCTCTTTGAACTGCCGAAAAGTAAATATATTTGGCATGATTCATTCCTTGATGGTTTAATCAACTGTGTTCCAGTATACCTGGCAGAGCCCAATCAGCTTCCACAAGGCTAATAAACTGTCATTGCAATGAGTGGATGTTTCAAGAATTTTCCTTACTCATTTTCCTTTTTCTGATTTGATTTTTGGTTGTCACCGTTTTCAAAAGAACCGCTTGAAATAAATAAATAAAACAAAATTAGAAACATCCATGCTGCATGCCGTTGTACAAATATTGTGAAAATGGATTTGAATGGTTTCAACTGCACGTGTTATGTAAACCTTATTACTTGACATGTTCCAGGCTACAACAGTGATGTCCCATCTAGAACATGTTATACCATTTACTAATATGGATGTAGTAGCAGTCCACATCCATACCATTAGGCCAGCTCTGTGCTGGGCATGTAACAGAAATAGTATGCTGAAAAAAGCATAGAAATTTATGTCAGGTTATCTTTGTCATAGTCATTGCTTGAGTAACACGTCATTTGTCATCAAAAATCTAGTAGCTGTCCTAGTGCTGATAATCAGATGAGATGTTCTTGCTTTTGTTAGTAGTATTATTTTTCTTATGGGGACAAGACCCGCAGTTTATTATGATTATTCATGGCGGACACTCATCACCATTTGTGTCCTTCATAAATGTTTTCCATTTACAGCTGTCAAAACCTATCACTTCATTAACATTAATTCATGACACTAACACCTATGTTTCCCCTTTGATAAGAAAAATGTTTGTCCCTTTGTCAAAGGAACGCGTATGATTTCAGGAAGACACAATTATCAACCATTTTGTTCACCTACAACCTTTTGACTTTTTTGTAAAACACACAAAAGGGCACTAAACCTCAAAAAAACTCTATTTTAATACCCTAAATACCCTAGTTTATAAAATCATCTCAGGAGCAGAGTCTTCTACTGTTTTTCGACTTATAGTACTGAAACATTATTTTCCAAAGCTGCTTCCTGTCCCCCGCAAATATAGTGAGAGAGTCTGAGCCTCTGCTCAGTTGAGTGGCTCCTGCTACATGAACAGGACAGCATTTTTATCATTTCAGAACTAAATGCTATATGTTTGACTAAGCAGTAGTGGATAAATGGATATTTCTTATTAATCTTATTTCTAATTTGTCTATTTGTTTGTAAGATAAAATTAATTTCCAGTAAATGCCTGGACATCAATTCCTCGACATTCTATAATTCTCAATCCATCACATTACATAAACTGTTTGCTGGTAAAATAAATAAGGCACTTTCTTTTTAGTTAAAAGTTAAGCAATTTGAATTCTGCTGAGGGATACTTTCAATGTTTTCTGGTGTGGCATAAAGCCATTTACCTGTGTGTATAATTACTACACCGCTTTTGTAAAAACTTGTGTAAAAACAAAGTTAAACTTGGATTGGCCTGTTAAATTCCAGGTATGTTTCATTGGGTACTTTTCAGTGTACTGTGTACATGCACTGTACCTATCAATGCCAAAGCTGTGTCTGCTAAATGATTAAGTAAATCAATAACAATACTATGGAATATATACATATACTCAATTATAAATTGATGATAAGGGCACTTGATTTGATTGTCCCAGTCGCATAGCAAATCACAGTATCTGGAAACACAAGTTCATATATGCATTTTGGCATATAGTTAGTAAATATTCACTTGTAACATGTTAGCAGCTTTATGGATTTGCATTAATAGTCATAGTTAACAAAGTAAATTATAGCATGTCTTTCACTGTTGTATGCAGGTCGTTTGTGTTGTTAAAATACAAGAAGGGGATTATATAGACCAGATTGAAAAGGTTGTAAAGGTGTTTTGCTCTGGTGCAAATAGTACCATCCTGCCCCTAGTGGGATAATTTATCAATAGTTTATGCTGAAATGTTTGTATTCACCAGTAGATGGCATAATTTGATATTTAATTTTTTGGCAGTCACTGTAAGAAAAAAATTGCAGACATTGGAGAAGAGCTGAGTTTACTCTCTAATTTCATATTCTGGTTTAAAGTTTATTTCTCAAATAGCCTTCAAAAGAAGCTGTATGGTTGGAGAAGTTGAAATGCAACAGATTTGTACGTAAAAAACAGAGGCCTAACATTTTTATGCTTATCTCCCTGTTTTTGGAATTGCTGTATGTATAGACATGTCACTCTGCAACAACATCTGCATTCAAGCAGGAGACAAGACAAATGTAATCCTGTGACATACCTGCAAAGGCAAAAGGCTATTTTTTCACGCTACAAGTCACACAGTGCACCACAGTGAAGTGCGCACATATTGGCGATTAGGAGCTAACCCACTGATGTTATCAATGAGGAAACCCTGGTCAGCATACCCCACCCATCCCCTTTGGAACAAGGGGAATTACTTATGTAGTAATGATATTTTTTTCCAGACTTAATTCTTTGTGTACTTCATACTTTGTTGACGTACTCTCTTGTTTAAGGCATACTGTATGGACTGTACTATCAGGCACTATTCAGTCGTATATGCTATATCTTTAGATCTGTTCACAGAGATATTTTTTGCATTCCACACAACAAACATGTTCTGTTACTTCCTGCTTGCTTTCCTTGGAACAGCTTTTGTTGTCATTTCTTTGGAGAAACCTGTTTTCACTGCATTCAGGCAGACCAGGAAGATCTTCTGTCATTTGACCCAACTGAAGCAACAAAGGGAAACAAACCTATGTGTATTCCTCATAGGCGTCATGTATGCTGGGGACACTGGGGACATGTCCCCACCACTTTTTGTCTTGGCCCATCTTGTCTCCACCACTTTAAAAAGGTGTGAACATGTCAAACCCATTGTTGTCCCCAGCACTTTTCAAAACAAACTGACGCCCACGGTATTCCTAGTAAGTCAACTCAGGTCAACGATTTACTGAGAATACTCTGTACCTTTTTCAAATACCCTTCTGACTTTATTTATTTATTTTTTTACATATATGACACCTGCCTCTTTAAAGGTAGTGAATACATAACAGTATCTTGAGTTGTGAAATATGTTTAAAAAGGGTTTTCTTTTCTTCCAATGTTATCACCATTGACAAACTTGAGGCGACACAAATTAACAGAAATTCAAGGCACAATAATCCATTATCACCAATGAAAATATGAACTGCCTTAGTGAATGACTGTAACTAAAGGACTATCAGTGTATTTTGGTAGGGACCATCCTGTATGTACTACACAATGGATTCAATTGAGATACTCAGTTTTACAAAGACTATTAATTATTCATAAATGTTAAAGAAATTACCCCATCCATGCCCAATGCATCATACCAGTCCAAAGGGGAAATACACAGTTTTATTTTCATTTTAACATCAATGGGAGGAGAAAATTGACTTTTTCCCCCTCTATTCCAAGGAAATGTGATGTCAGCCACAGCCCATTTCTGCCAGTCACTTCACTCAATGGACAAAGAGAAGCTTCATTTCCCTGACAATTCCACTTCCTCACTTTGATGACTGTCAGATATTTTCAGCTGAAGCCACCAATTTGCCTCTGGTGAAGATCCACAAGTCCTACAGTATTACTTCTCTTAAAAACCAAACTCTGCATTTCATGTAATTGCCATCACATGTTTGCATGGCTGTTGGTTTGAGAGTTTTTTTTTTTCATTCAGATTTGTGGACAAAGGACTTTTGTCTTTTTGACATTCAATTACATGAGGCTTGTTTCACGGAACACTGCAGAACAAAGCTCCTCACCATACGTAGGGAACAGACATAAACAATAAAGTAGCAAGTAAAATATAGCAAGTGATTATAAACAGATCATGCAACATATGAGAAAAAAGAAAACTGCAGAACCTCAGCCTTCATGTAAACATACACGTGATTCTATCCTCTTGCTTCAGAACAATTTTTCTATCTGTTGCGTTATCTGCGGTCATCAGCCCTTTGCTATTTTCACACAAAGACGGTAACAGGAGATAAATGATGCTGCAGTAATGTGATAATACTTGGTTTGAGGAAGCTAAGAATTATCAGTGCCACCAGATGGAAAGCAAGCCCACAAAGCTTCAGAAGTAGGCCTTCCCTCATATTTGAAAATCACCCATCCGTACAAATGCATCATGTGCTACATGTTACATTTCTGTTGTACATAAATAAATTAAACTACTGAAAATTACAACAGCGTGTTACTAAGCATTTTTATTCTTGCTTTGGATTCTAAAGAGGGTCTTGGTAACTGTGTAACACTTGACTTGAAAAGACAGCAAATTTTCATTTTCACGTATGACCTTCATAGAGATAAAAAAAAAAAAAACAACAAAAACAAGAAAATACACTATTCCTCTGGCATGCATATTGAAACTGTAAGACACTGACATACATTTGAAGACAAAAACTGGGCGACAGTGTAGTATAGTGGTAGGGAGCAGTGCTTGTAACCAAAAGGCTGTGGTTTTGATTCCCTGCTGGGGCACTGGCACTGCTACTGTACCCTTGGCCAAGGTAAGTATCGAGCTGTATGAATGGATGACATGCAAAAATTTTAACATATGCAAGTCGCTCTGGATAAGAAACTCTGACAATAAAGTACAAACTGAACTTTCTCATGTAAGGACTAAAAATTATTGTAGTTTCTGAAAAGCTCAACAATGACCTGTTCCCACTGGTAGTGTAACACATTGCTTTGTTCCATTCTGCTATGTCTTCCAGTATGCAAAATGCAGTTAATTTTAAGCAATAGAGCTACTGTTCAGTTTGATTTCAAAGTTTGATGCTGCTGTGTAGCAAGACTGCATGCATCATTTTTCTTTATAATTCAAGAGTGATCTACTGCTTGCATTCATGAAGTAGCAAACTAAATCTTTGGGTTGGAACAAAAGCTCTTTCTTTAAAATGCCCTTATTATTTGTGTGTTGTTTCTTTTGTGGAAAGTGTTTCACACAGATTAACCCTATATGTTTAGTTTTTAGCATGAAATTAATCCTATATGCAATTATTATTTGTAGATGTGAGGTTAGTTTGTTGTGTGCTACACTCCTGATCCAGAACAACTTGATTTAAAAGAAAAATAAAAAAATAATAATAAATAAAATGGATGTAGTGGCTTTTTTCATATATGCTACATCCTGTGGTATGAGTCATCAACTAAAATTTCCATGTTTTGAAGAGGGCAAATAGTTGTCTGAGGAACATCTTTCCTCTGAAAGTGGTCTTCCTCCCTCAGGTTTTGAACACTTTCATAGCCAGAGATGCAGGTTATAATGCCAGGGATTCCTTTTGGCACAGGGAACTGGGGAATGACCTGTCCAAACTCTGTCTTTGAGAAGACCTCATGGTAACTGCTGTCCACTGAGACCTCCTGATCATCGCTATCCACTGAAGACCACACATCTGTGCTATCCACTGAAGACCACACATCTGTGCTATTCTGCAACAACAGTCTTTGATGTGCCTGGTAGCCCTCTTCACAAGGGGCTAAAGTGCAGCTATGTGAGGGCAAGCCGGCATAGGCTGGGTTCACACTGCAGGAAAGTGATTTTATAATGTGATGATCTACATCTGAGGAGATCTGAAACCTTGATTGTAGGTTAGTTTCTCCAGGGTTGGCCCTGAAGACCTCACTGGAGCTCCAATTGCTGTCAGCTGCTACGGTGGTGCTGGGGCGCATTAAGAATTTGAGAGGTTGCTCTGCAGGCATGAGCTTCTCAACAGACACCAGGCCATATGGAATGCTTCTGTAGCAGGAGTCGGTAGAACACAAAGAGTGTTGAGAGCCAGTCAGGCACTGAGGATGACTGTCTGGAGATGAGCTGAGACCACTGTCTTTTCCTGAAGAATTGCTGCTCACAGACTTGTAGCCTGGATCTGTCTCAACTGGTACACTGCTGACCTCTAACAGCAGATGTTTGCTGCAAAGGGAAAAGAAAAGAAACCATAGTAGTATCTGAAATTACTGGATAATAACATAGCACATTCAAAACATGGTGAACATAATATGGTTTTATATTTCTATCTGTGGAAGCATCATTTTATTGGGCTAACCATGGCTTTTCCATTGTGAAAACGTCTATAGGGCTGATGGGTGGATCCTTGGGTGGCTGAAGAACCTTTGGTTGAAGAAAAGAGGAGAGTTGACTACCATAAACACCTGAAGCAAAATCAAATCAATTTAAGATTATATCTTGTCAAAATTACAGAATGTGTGAGACTTCTGACTGTGATGACAGCTGGACTGCTGATTTCAAATTTTAGCCTCTGAGCTTTGATCATAACTGCTGCACATATGTCACACAAACTGGCCCACCTCCTTCATAGCTTTGCTGTGGCACAGCTGGGTTACCAACACAATAGGCATTCTGCTTCTAGGTCAGACATGGTTCACACTCAGGATGATCTACACAGTTTACCTTTGCATTTGTTGGAATTATTTTGTCCAGTGGTGCCTTTGCTGGATCGGGGATTTTGTCACAGCTGGCCTTCAGTCTGGATGGAAAAGAGTGAATTGTGTTTAATATTCTAGCTTACCTTGATGTACCTCCCCTGATTGATGGATTTCATAGTTTTTGGAATTGCTTCAGTTAATCTTACTTCATGTAGCACCGATGGCAAACGCAGATGTTGATGATGAGCAGCAGACAGAGAACAGGGATGACTATTTTCAATTGGTCTTGAGTAGATGCAGCTGGGAAACACAAGAAGAAGGAGGATCATTACAAATGCACACATATAATTGGAAATTCTTTACAGTCTGTATCTATAAGCATATAAAAATTGATACAATTTTCATTTTAATAAATTAAATTTGTGCTACAGTTGTGGAAGAACAAACATATGATACAACAGGACTAATTCAATGTCATCTCTACAGACTGTTACTCCCACTATATTATGATATTTATGACCTTATGATATTTTCCCAGCAAGTGTGACTTACGGTTTCTCCACTCCACCTCTTGACTCCAGTCACTAAACTGGGAGTTGAACGTCATGGAAAATGATCTTGCTTTTATGACATAGTCCCTGTTAGCCTTTAGCTCCCTGCCTAGTATCTCTTGGAAGGGTAGAGTGGCATTAACTGTTTTGGCAACCTGTAACGAAAGAAATAGTATGTATCCAGAGAAAATGTACATCCTTTGAAAAGGGCAATGGTGTTATTTCATACTTGGGCTTGTAAGTGGAAAATATAGATATCAAGGAGCAGTAAGAACTATGTGCACCAATTTCTCTCCCTCTGAAATAGCTAATCATCTGAGATGACTCTTGAAAGTGTATATATGGGTATGCTGTTGAATGCATATTTTTTCTCCATTACACACACACACATGCATAAGCTTAGGAATTTTTACATAGGCAATACAGCATTACAGAAGCCACTTTTCACCTAATTAATATGCATGTGAAGGAGCATACAATTATTGATATAATCATGGTACTCCATATGGCCTCATTGATTGTGCTTGGTTAATAGCAGTATCTCGTATTTCTATATTTATAGTCTTTAGAATGCATGGGAAGTGCATGTGAAATATTGCATTTTACATTTATTACATTTACATTTATTGCATTTATTTTTGGCAAATGCTCTTATCCAGGGCAAAGTGCATACAAGAAGGTTAAGCTAAGAGCAGAGACTAAACTAAATCAAGTGTCACAATCTGAAAGTAGGTGTCATTACACAACATCAAATTCTGTTAACTGCCATGGTAAGTGGATGTGAACTATCACAAATAACATTTCAATACTTCTCCTAAAGGCTGCTGTGAATTACAAAGGAGAGTTGAAAATTGTATCACTCTGAACTTCTATTCAAGGCTGTTATATACAATACATTTGCTAAAAACACAGACTGTTATCCGAGATTATGTACCATTGTGTACCATTATGTACTCAATCATATTAAGCATTTTACTATGACAACATACAGAGAACATCAAATGTAATACTTCTGCTATACATCTGATGGCAATACAGATAAATCCAATTCATATTTTTCTCAACTCTGTTACATGCACTCAGGACTGTTCTCCACAATGCATACCAGTTCTTTACAAATTTGGTTAAACATACAAATAATTGATACCATACCCAAAAATAAATTTGCAATACATAATTCCACATGACCTCCATGGAAAGTGCTTAATCAATCATACAGCTGTTCTAGGCATTGATTCTAGAAATTAAATTCTAAATTGTAACCTTTCTGACACAAAACCAGACAGCATTAACTGTAGGGGTGCAACAAATAATCGACGTAGTCGACTAAAATCGATGACCAAATTAGTTGCCAACGAATTTAATTGTCGATTAGTTGGTGACATCATCGCGTGTGTTTTTCGTGCTGACTCTGAATTCTCAGACATGTAGCCTAAGCTACGTTGCTTTACTGGAGTGAACAATCGAGATGACAACACCGTCATGACCAAAGACCTCAAAAATGTGGCAGCATGTAACTCTTAACCCTTTCTCATAACTTATTTTTTATGCTATGTAGCGCACGTATTACATGGTTCATTATGTTACCATAAGCGTTATTAAGCTTCTCATAGTTTTCAGTTAGCATTTGCTATATTTTTAAATGGTAAATCGCTGTTTCCTCAAAGCTAAAATTAGCAAGAATTTTTCCAATCTAGTTTTCTAATCGCACCGGTTTTAGCATGTACGTGCTAAATGGCTAATCACACCGGTGTGACCGTACACGCGAAAGGGTTAACTCTGCCAAGAAGGTTGTGAACTCCAACATTTGCAAACCTGACCCTGCCTGGCATGGGAGCACATCAGTTATGCTTGAGCATCTGTAGAGGTGGCACGCTGGCTCTCTGGATGATGAAGACTCATCTCGTTAAGTTAGTTAGCTAGCTAGTGTTAGGAGCTAAGCTGACAGTTGCCGCCGTAGTTGGGCTCCTCGATCAGGGAAATTAATTGGGAACCGCGGGTCGAATTAGTGGGATCCGTTTTTTGGGGTGCAAGTGAGGCCCAGCATTGAGGCGCGGGCTGAGTTGCGCCCCACCCTTTTTCTTTCTGTGTGAGTGTGTACGTGTGTGAGGACCTACTCCTTTGGTGTGTGGTACCCCCCCCCCCCCCCCCCCCCCCCTTGGATTTGTTTCCTTTTCTCCTGTCCATTTGTAATCACTCATAACTTTGGTGGCCACATGATTGCACTCCACTGTACAAAATGACAAATTTGACATCCAATACAAATACACACAAAACAGTCAAACTGAACAAAATGTTTGCAAATTGCTCCTACAATGTAAGAATTAAAAATATGCTCTTATATACGCATTCAGGCTCTATTCAGTCACTGTATGTACAGTATGTCTACACCTTCAATGTCATTTGCATCAGTTCTTCTATCACAAATCTTGACTCACCTCATCTGCATCTCCTTTCATTTTGTAGCTCAGCTGAGTTTTCAAGCTCTCGGAGAAAGGTGTTGATTCAAGGTAATTTGTCTTCCAAGTGACATTGAAATTTCCAGCGTCTGTTTGATCCACGGAAATTATGACAGGTGCTTTGGGTTTTACTGTGTTGGACACAAAACAGCTTAAATTAATATGAATTTAAACAATATTTAAACTATTCAAAAGATCAGACTTGTAATCCTACATAACTAAGCATTGTACTGCAATCAAATTTAGTGAAAACAATGCAGTTTACTTGAGAAGCAGAATGATATGGTTGTTAAAGATGGTAGCAGACCATGCAGAACTACTTACTAAATACATGTAAGTTAGTAAAAACGCAACAGCCCCAACAAGGTTAAACATATTATACAGTGGTATTAATATATGATTTTAATAAACTTATTTTAATATAAAATTTGTTTGAATTCACTGGCGTTGAGAACAATAAATATGATTTATGTTGGTCCTACTTTTTTCTGATGGCTTGATCTTGACTGAATTGACTGTATTTTTTCCTTTCAAAAGATTTGCAGTGTATTCATCCCCAGTAATAGGCTTTGGTATTTGAACTGTACATCCACATTTGAATGGGGAATATGAGTTACTGCTGTTTTCCGTGAAGGTGCATACATAATTCCTGTAAAGAGACACATTTAAAATAAAACCATTATTAACGATGTTATCAGTATTACTATTAGTAAAACGTAAATGATCAATAAATAGTAAATATATATTTTCTCAATGTCCTGTCTCCAGAGCAGAGGGCTTTCTCATTACTGACATTTTCAGCCAGAGGCAAGTAATCAAGATTCAGTGCTTCTCATGACGCGTGGAGCTTAAAACTGTTACTCATGAAAAAAAAAAAAACACTTACTTGTTCGAAAGTGATGGTACTAGGACTAAGTTATATCCACTGCAGTTGACATGCTTATCATACGTCAAGGCACACGCCATTGTTGCTTCAAAGTCATTAACGCAATTCAGATTTCCGGATAGTACTAATAAACAAACAAACAAATACACAATTCACCCCATAAACTGAACAAGAAAAATTCCAATAAACACAATTTTGGGTGATGGATTGTTTCGCACTCTTGTAAAACAGACCACACAGGCAAAGAAACAATAAACATGTTTAGGATGAATGAATGTCTAGGTTGCCAGAAGGCCAATGGCCTCCGTTTGAGACAACAAAAATGGTAATTACGCAACTTGGTTATTGCATTAATTAGCCTACGTTACATTTTAGAAAGGGGTCGGTACAAAATAATGTTTACGCAAAGTCATAGACCAGTCTCACAACTTGAACCGACAAACAAAGCACTTACCATGAGGTATCCTGGAAACAAACTGAGTGAAAACCACGATGAGAAAATACATGTTTGCTTTTTATGGTCACTTCGCTTGTATTAACGTCTGCCCCTGGATCTATTAAAAATAACGCATGGTGACCATCACAACATGATTTCAGTATACACAATAAAAGTATATAAAGTAATGTCTAAGTGTCTTGCTTCAAGTAGAAAAACTATTTATGGTAACACTAATACATCGAACGAGTTTAGTGACATTTCACCAACGCATTGTTCCAGCACACTCACCTCAAATAATCTTTTTGGGAGTCGGTTGTGTCAAAATATTAGTTTAAAACGAGACAATCAAAATAAGGGAAAAATTCAAACATTTACGTGTACCCTAGATAAGGGCCAAGACAAGTTTTGGACCTCCAGTGTGGTCATATATAACATTTCTGCATCGGGATACAATGAAACATTATCAGATGGTAAAGGTAATAGTATTAGATTTTTCCAAATGAACATATATTAACAACGTAAAACATTTTAACAAAACTTACCAGAGTAGTTGACTTTTGAAGTTAATATTTGTGTTGCAAAAGAGGCATTATCATTACAATGCAGGCGACTCTCTTCCTTGCTCGTCTTACTTCGTTCGACTTTTCCTTTCCATTTTTTTTTTTTTTTTTTTTTTTTTGAAGAGAAGCAATGCCTTCTGCGCGTATGTTATTTGTTGCGCCTCGATACTCGCCTGGGGGTGGATACAATGCCATTACTGGATTAACAGGAAAGCATTTATGGCTGTGTGTCAGATCCTCTTTCAAACGATGATTGACGTACCTTCACTGTAGACTTCCTTGACGACATAGAATGCTTTGCAAACCAAATGAATTCTTTGAACGATGTCGGATTCCCCTTTCATTTACAAAGTCATATTCTCAAACATACAAAGTATTTTTACGTTTGGTTGCAACATCAGCGGGTACATGTAAAACAAAAAACTCGTAACGCCACACACTTGCTGGGATATAGACAACTAACACTGTATTTAAACAAACTTCAGACATAACATGGTCCAATGCAACCTGCACAATACCAGTTGTTAAGTTGCCAAACTGGTTCACACATCTTGAGGTTGTTCAACCTTTTCTATGAAGTGCACATATCTGTGTTTTCTGTGTAGGCGCTAGGACCAGTGATGTCCGGTGTGCAAAGATCCGTACGTACAAGTTGCAATTGCAACAGAAAAAGCAACAATTCACAGTGAAACTATTAGATCAATACTTGTAACATCCGGTAACATTGACTTCACCAGAAAAAGGTAAACAATACAGACTGGGCCACTTACAGTGGATGCAAAAAGGTGACATATGGTAAAAAAAAAAAAAGTCATGTGTGTGACCACATTCCACTGAGGTGAACATGGCTGAAACAGGTTTGACCAGTTTATTGTGTAATATTGCAATGCCCTGTTTTAGAGAAAAGGTGAGTACAAAGTCACAGAAAATGTACTTTACCAAAGTTTTACCTGAATAAATGGATTATATATTCAATTCAAGACATGTAAATCACCCTGGATCAAGGTTTGCCAAGTAAATAAATAACATCAGAGCATTTATTATGTTGAGTCCTTTTTAGGAACAGTGCAGAATACTCTGTTGATCCTCAAATATAATAATAATAATAATAATAATAATAATAATTAATATTCTAGTTCTGGTTTTTTCCTGAACTACATAGACTATGGTGGTAAATTGCTATTTTGCTTGCCTTTTTTTTTTTTTTTTTTTTTTTTTTTTTTTTGCAGTCTTGCACTACCTCCCACAATCTAAATCAAAAAATATTCCAGTCAGTTAGACTAGGGGCTGAAAATGTATTTTAACTTCCATAGTCCTTCACAGCAGTTCTCCATTTCAGTAATGACTGGTATTCATGCTAGGTGGTTTTATGACATGTAGTCACAGGCATTAGGAACACTGCCAAATTCATTTCACAGAAGACTTATGTACTTGTCACAGCAGAGTAGTTTTCATCAGTGCTGATTTGAACTTTGGATGGAATAGAACAATCAAATATCTATCAACAGTATTCCTGTTGCTTGACCTTGATTAATGTCAAGAAGGGTCTAATTTAAGTAAACCTCTCAAACAAATTTTGCAGGGACCTATGCATATAATACATGGCTATTTTTAATTGTCAGTGAAATTACTGTATACTGTGTATAAACCACATTGCATAATTGTCAGGAGCATAGTCTACATATGCTTTTCCTTATGTTCAATATACCTTGTTAAAATAAATTATAACATTTTACACTATCGTGTGTGATTGATTTTAAGATGCACATGTGGTGTGCTATTGCTGATATTCAAAATATTAAGTCATGGCAACAGCTTAATTTCATAATTTACTGCAACCCATCATGATTTTTTTAGACTTGGAAATCTCAAGCTGTGTAGCAACCTGACACTCCAGCTATACCTTGTGGCAATTATGATACTTGATCTTATAGACAATTTAATTCTACAAGAGTGTCAGTGCCTCAGCCCCTTACCTTGGAAATGAACATATATCTTTCTATGCTCAAAATTCATGACCGAACCTGTCAGATGGAGACTCTTTTTGGTTTGGGAGCCAGATGGCTACAGAGGAGAAGTGGGTAACTCATTACAGAGACAGTGAAAGTGACAAACTTGGTTGGTGTGAGAAGAAGGTGGTTTAGAAAATGAGTAATTACTTGTTCTCACCAATAGAGCCCAAATGTGTGAGAGCCCAGAGTATGGCTTCAAGTGCACATCCCTTTCATTGCTAGATACTTTAAAGGTCACGGTGATCCCCATTATCCTGCAGATAATGAGTCCTGGCCACATGAGATTCCAGGTAACAAACCATTTTATTGCCTAGAAGAATGTATAAATAACAGCTCTGATCTAATGATGTGTTAAATTTACTGCATTAACACCCAGTGTTTTGCAAGTGTTAACAGCTGCAAGCTTGATAACTTAATGCCATGTTTGTCCTTCAGGACAGGTTGGTAATTGCTACAAGCAACACTCCAGTTAATGCTGATAACCTATTGAATTTGTTTAGGCAAGTGCTGTGACAGCACTCTAAATAATCATAAAGATTCAAGCACCATGTGCTTGCAGTTTAGCATTCTATAATATACATTGAATATATGAGTTACATTTGTCGCATCAGATATTTTGTATAAGTAAGCAGCAAAAATAAATATGTAAAGGATGGTGCGACAAGATGGATCTACAATTAATGGAAAAAAATATTGAATAAATCTTACAGTCAACATCATCATTTGTTATTTTCTTACCATTTGCCAATGGTATAGACTAGTGAGTGTGTATTAGCTGGCCTTAGTCAGTCCAGCTCAGCCAGTGAATACAGGCCATATGTCTTTTCCAGGAAGGGAAACATTCCTTATTTCACACTACATTGTGCTAACTTGCATAAACATTGATATATAAACATTAATATTGTGTTAACTGTATTCACAAATGTTTTGTGAATGACTTTACAGCACTGTAATATGCTAATCAGTCTTAGAAAAGAAAATAAATTATTTAGAACCCGATGATACACTGGAGTGTCTAAAGGCAACATATTACCCATAGAACCCAACAAAAATGTCAAACAGGACAAGAGATATGGGAAGGTGGATCATCTCCTACATGTCTATATCATTAAGGTAAGTACTGCTGAACTGTTCTTGTACTAATTTTTTAACTTTGTTAGCATTAAATATGAAATGTACCACACTATTGAAATCTCAGCTTCATGTGGTTACACAATAACATCATGTCATTCCAATCTGTCCTATCCTCTTTCTTTCACTCAGAATTTGAACAGTAACTACTGCAGGCCCACAGTTTTAAGACACACATACACAACCTCACATAGTGCCTCTGCCTTATGCAGCCAAAGTTGCTGTTTGATAAAATTTGAATTTTTAAATTAAGTTTGATATACATTACAGTGATTGCACTTATCTGCATTGCCAATACCAATGACATGCAATGGGGAAATATGACTACAATGAAGGACCACATCCTAGAGCAAACCAACATTGTGCATATCTGTGAAAAGCTTAAACCCTTGGCTTTATCAAGACAGAAAAGTTTTCTATGTTTTCCATTGTCTTGAAGTTATGAGATCAAGAAGATGGAATGGCATAGCATAACATTAGAGACCAAGCAACACTGATTGAAACATTAGTTTATAAGATAAATGAAAAAAAAAAAAACGTATACAGATGTAAAACATAGACCTCACCATGTTGCCTTCTCATCCTACGAGACTAATGCATATCTGTCCTTGCTAATGCCACAGCAATTCAATGCGTTCATGCATTCTGTAAATCCTCACTACAAATCTATAGTATACAGTGTTTCTGATTTCTGTTGGAACTATATGAATTCAGTATCCAGATTGCTTGATTTGCTTCCCAATTTCAAGCCTTTTAATTGAATTAAATGAAGAGCAACAGTTTATTTGCCTGCTTTAGCATCAAGTATGGAGACTGTATTGCTCTGTAACAAAGTAGAGGGCTCAAAAGTAAGAAAGAACAGGAGGCTGTCTTATGCACTTCACTACAACAATGCATCAGCTGATGCTGGGAATGGCAAAGATGCTTGTTTTTGTAGTTGAGGTATTCTGTCAGATCTACTTTTTCCAATCACCTGTTGCACAAAGGGGAAATTCAGAAGGGAATTATGGGATGAATTTCCAATCATCAACCTAATGCTACATTCAGACTTCTGGCTTTAATGCTCAATTCCCCATTATTTCTCAGATCCAATTTTTTGTCTGTTCATATTAATTTTTGAATGTAGCCCATATCTGATACCAGTGTGAAAGGACCACCATCCTGAAATATATGCATTTGTTGTGCATATAAACAACAAATGATGTCACAACTGTACAGTAACGCAGAATTAGAATGATGAGGATAGCCTGTCATATACAGAGTGAAGTAAAAATCTGATCTTAATTCCGATCTTAACATGCTTAATTCTGATCTGAACATCCACACATGTTCCATGCAGGTTATTATATACATATTCGTATGGCCCAAATCAGAACTCAAAAGATGCAACCTTTTTTTTTTTTTGCTGTTCACACTGTTCTAAAAACATCCAGACTGGGTCACATAGGGAGAAAATCAGAATTGGGCCACATATAGCTGCAATCTGAACATAACCTAACACACACTTCTCCATTGTGGAGTAGTGTGTCACACTTGGTTTAGAATTTGGGTACAGGGGGGAGACTGTCTGCTGGAACCCATTTCCCCCGACCACACTACAGAGCACTTTGTTTATACAGAACCCAAGAGTTTACGCATAAAGCATTGTAGTGCTTCAAGGTAGATATGGAGCCCTGTTCAGGAAAAAAGATGAGCAAAAAATTAAGCCAGAAAAGAGGCCAAGAAGAGGCCAATAAAATACAATAAAATAATTACAATAAATACATAAATGCAATGAAAAACATGCATTTTACCATTCATGCAATTCTATGTATTTAATGCCATGATAATTATAATACAGCAAACATTTCCCACTCCTCCCAACAAGCAAGCTAAATCTGCTAGATCATATGGCCAATCTATTCTGCATCTAGCAGGCTAATCTCCTCAAAATGCAGTGCCTCTCCCTATAAATGTAATTCCAACCCATTGTGTCTGAATGTGTCTGTTTGAATGCGATAGATTTTATTTTTCTTTGGCTGCTTCCACTATGACATGTACAATTTTTATCATTAGGTGCTGTAGTAAGATTTCAAAGTATAGCATTCCATTGTCAGGAACGGGGATCGGGACACAAACGCGGACCACCAGGTAAACGGAACCAAGCGTTTAATAATAATCGTCGGGCAGTTCGTCGTACAGGGGCAGGCAGGGTTCAAAAACACGGGGAAGCAGTCCGGGGGCAGATCCAGGATCGGGAGTCGGGGCAGGCAGAGTCGGTAACCAGGCGGGCAAGAAGTGTCAGACGGGACCAAGACGGCAGGCGAAGGACGAAGTCGGGAGACAGGCAGGATTCGAAGAACAGCAATCAGATCTCGGGTAAACTAGAGCGGGGACGAGACAGGAAGAAACTCACTGAAACGAACAAGCAATCAGACAGGGACACGCAGGGGAGATATAGGGCAGAGGTAACGAGGCGATGGGGTGCAGGTGAGCAGACAGGCAGCGGGGCGGGGCTGAGACACAGGGGAAACATAGGTAAGGGGAAAAAAACGAAAACACCGCGACTAAGGGGGCGGAGCCCTGACAGTACCCCCCCCTACGGACGCCACCAGGTGTCACAGCGGGTTCGCCAGGGTGTCGGCGGTGGAAGTCCCGGATCAGGGCCGGGTCCAGGATGTCCCTTGCAGGCACCCAGCTCCTCTCCTCGGGACCGTAACCCTCCCAGTCCACCAGATATTGCAGACCGCGCCCCTGACGCCGAACCCTAAGCAGGCGGTGCACGGTGTGGGCCACCGCTCCGTCGATCAGGCGGGGCGGCGGAGGAGCCCGGGGAGCAGGGCAGAGAGGACTGCGGATGACGGGCTTAATCTTGGAGACGTGGAAGGTGGGGTGGACACGGCGAAGAGAGAGCGGGAGTTTCAGCTGGACCGCCGTGGGGCTGATCACTTTGGCAATGGGAAAAGGGCCGAATTTGGCAATGGGAAAAGCGGGGAGCCAGCTTGCGGGAGTCCACCTTGAGGGGAAGGTCCCGGGTGGAGAGCCACACTCGCTGACCCTGGCGATAGCGGGGTGCCTTGGAGCGGTGGCGGTCAGCAAACCGCTTAGCCCGAGCCGAGGAGCGGAGCAGTGCGGAGCGCGCGCGTCTCCAGGTGCGACGGCAGCGCTGCACAAACGCCGTTGCCGAGGGGACCCCCACCTCCTCCTCCTGGGCCGGGAATAGGGGAGGTTGATAGCCCACACAGCACTGGAAGGGCGACAGCCCCGTGGAAGCAGAGGGAAGGGAGTTGACGGCGTATTCGACCCAGGGGAGGTGCTGGCTCCACGCCGACGGCTCCCGAGATGTCAGGCACCGTAGCACCGTCTCCAGCTGCTGGTTGGCCCGCTCGGTCTGGCCGTTGGACTGGGGGTGAAAACCAGAGGACAGACTTACGGTGGCCCCCAGTAACCTGCAAAACGCCCTCCAAAAGTTAGATGTGAACTGGGGCCCTCGGTCGGACACCACATCGGAGGGTAGACCGTGCAGCCGGAATACCTGGCTAATGAGTAGCTGAGCGGTCTCCCTGGCGGAGGGCAGTTTGGGTAAGGGGATGAAGTGCACGGCTTTGGAAAACCGATCCACGATGGTGAGGATGGTGGTGTTACCGTCAGATGGTGGCAGGCCAGTAACGAAGTCCAGGGCAATATGGGACCAGGGCCGTCTGGGGACAGGCAGGGGTTGCAGCAGACCGGCGGGGGGTCGGGTGGAGGTCCTGCTCTGGGCGCAGACCGAGCAGGCGGCGGTGAAGTTCCGGATATCCTCCGTCATAGTGGGCCACCAAAACCGCTGGCCAATGAACGCCGCTGTGCGCCGGGCTCCAGGATGGCCAGCGAGCCTGGATGAATGCCCCCACTGCAGGACCTGAGAACGGACAGACTGGGGAACAAAGGGGCGGTTAGGGGGACAAGAGCTGGGACCCGGTTCGTTCTGGAGGGCAGTGCGGACGGCGGCCTCGACGTCCCACAGCGCCGCTGCGACAACGCATCGGGCTGGCAGGACTGTGCTGGGTTCCTGGGAGTCCTCGGCCGGGGCGTGCTGGCGTGAGAGGGCGTCGGGTTTACCGTTCTTAGAGCCTGGTCGGTATGACAGGGTGAAGTCAAAGCGGGAGAAAAAAAGAGACCAGCGGGCTTGTCGGGGATTGAGGCGTTTAGCTGATCGGACGTACTCGAGATTCTTGTGATCAGTCCACACCAAGAACGGAGCACTCGCCCCCTCCAGCCAGTGCCTCCACTCCTCGAGCGCCAGTTTGATGGCCAGTAGTTCCCGGTCGCCGATGTCGTAGTTACGCTCGGTGGGCGTAAGGCGGTGAGAGAAGTAGGCGCAGGGGTGGAGCTTGTTGTCAGCGGACGAGCGCTGAGACAGGACCGCCCCCACTCCCACATCCGAAGCATCCACCTCCACCACGTACTGACGAGCGGGATCGGGCTGGGTAAGGACAGGCGCCGAGGTGAACCGAGCCTTCAGGTCACGGAACGCCTCCTCGGCAGCCGGAGCCCAGGTGAACGCTCTGTTGACCGATGTCAGGGCGGTGAGGGGAGCCGCTACCGTGCCGTAGTTGCGTATGAAGCGACGGTAGAAATTCGCGAAACCTAGGAATCGCTGCAGTTCCCTGCGGGAGGTGGGGCGCGGCCACTCCTCAACTGCGCGGACCTTCTGCCGGTCCATGCGGATACTACCTGCCGTGATCACGAAGCCCAGGAAGGAAGTAGTGCGCTGATGGAAGGCACACTTCTCCGCTTTCACATACAGGTGGTTCTCGAGCAGGCGCTGCAGGACGCGGCGGATGTGCTGTACATGCTCAGGCAGGGAGCGAGAGAAGATCAGGATGTCGTCGAGGTAAACGAATACGAACTGGTTGAGCATGTCTCGGAGGACGTCGTTCACCAGGGACTGGAATACGGCCGGGGAATTCGTCAGACCGAACGGCATGACCAGATATTCATAGTGCCCCGAGGGGGTGTTGAACGCCGTCTTCCACTCGTCCCCCTCGCGGATCCTGACCAGGTGGTAGGCATTACGGAGATCGAGTCTCGTGAAGACGGTAGCGCCCTGTAGCGACTCGAAGGCGGACGACAGAAGAGGCAGGGGGTAGCGGTTCTTGATGGTGATGGTGTTGAGGCCCCGGTAATCTATGCAGGGACGGAGGGAGCCGTCCTTCTTCCCTACGAAGAAGAATCCGGCCCCCGCAGGAGAGGAGGAGGGGCGAATGAGACCGGCCGCGAGAGACTCCCGGATGTATTTATTCATGGCCTCGGTCTCCGGTGGCGATAAAGAAAACAGTCGCCCCCGAGGGGGGGACGAGCCGGGCAGCAGGTCGATGGCGCAATCATACGGGCGGTGAGGAGGCAACGAGGTGGCGCGGGACTTGTTTCAGGTCCATGTATTCGGGCGGCAGTGCCGACAGGTCCGGGAAGTCCTCGGGAGCAGAAGCGATCGGTGACACAGGGGTAACGGCATCCCGAAGGCAGTGGGAGTGGCAAAAGGGGCTCCAGCCCAGGATTCGGTTGCCCTCCCAGTCGATGTGGGGGTTGTGCCGAGCTAACCAGGGGTGACCCAAGACCACGGCGGCCTGCGGGGAACAGATGACGTTGAGGACGATCTCCTCGCGGTGGTTGCCCGAGACGAGGAAGTTCACCGGGGGAGTGGCATGGGTCACGCGAACCAGGGGGGCCCCGGTGATCGCGTGGGCTTCCAACGGCGAGTGCAGGGGGACGCGGGGCAGGCGCAGCCGGGCTGCCAGGTCGGCGTCGATAAAGCTGCCATCTGCCCCGGAGTCAATCAGGACGGAGACAGCGTGGCTCTGACCTCCGACAAGCAGGGTGGCAGAAAACAGGGGACGGGTCTGGGGAAAATGACGCAGTGGGGTTACACTCACCTGTAATCCCCCCGCTGCGGGTGACCGCTGGCCCTTGGCCGGGCAGTTCGCCACAAAATGGCCAGACTGCCCGCAGTATAGGCAGGACTGGGTGCTGAGTCTCCGTTGGCGTTCCGCGGGAGACAGGCGGGTGCGGTCGACCTGCATCGGCTCGGAGGTTCCCGGGGATGGTGGTGCAGGGCTCCTGGCCACCATCGGGAGGGGTTGCTCACGGACAGGGCCGGGCAGGCTGCTGGACGCTCTCTCCCTGCGTCTTTGCGAAAGGCGCTGGTCCACGCGGATAGCCAGGTCCACCAAGGCCTCGAAGCTGGCAGGCAGCTCCCGAGTGGCCAGCTCGTCCTTGATGGGCTCCGCGAGACCGTGGAGGAAGGTGTCGAATTGGGCCTCCGCGTTCCACCCGCTGGTGGCGGCCAGGGTGCGGAAGTCAATCGCGTAATCCGACACCGACCGACGCCCCTGGCGAGTCTGCAGCATCTCTCTCGCTGCCTCGCGGCCCTGCCTGGAACGGTCAAACACCCTTCTCATCTCATCGGCGAATTCGGCATATGAGTGGCAGAAGGGAGCGCCGGCGTCCCAGACAGCGGTACCCCACTCCCTCGTGCGGCCTGTCAGCAAGGTGATGACGTAGGCGATCCTCGCCCGGTCTGTGGGGAACGTGGAGGGTTGCAGCTCGAATATCAGGGAACACTGTGAGAGAAACGAGCGGCAGGTTCCCGGGTCCCCCGCGTATGACTCCGGGGGTGGCAGCCGAGGCTCCCGGCTGGGAGGGGCTGGCGGAACCGGTGGGTAGGCAGCCGCTGGCGGAACCGGTGGGTAGGCAGCCCCTGGCGGAAAGGGTCGGCTCTCCTGGCTGAGCTGCAATTGTTGCAGCCCCGCAGAGACCTCGGCGAGGCTGGTGGCGAAACCCTCCAGGGACCGGCCGATGGAATCCAGCTGGTTCTGGTGTCCCCCCAGCAGAGCACCCTGGAGCTCCAGGGCCGTCCTCAGCTGCGGTAGGTCCGCTGGGTCCATGATGGCTTGTTCGTTCTGTCAGGAACGGGGATCGGGACACAAACGCGGACCACCGGGTAAACAGAACCAAGCGTTTAATAATAATCGTCGGGCAGTTTGTCGTACAGGGGCAGGCAGGGTTCAAAAACACGGGGAAGCAGTCCGGGGGCAGATCCAGGATCGGAAGTCGGGGCAGGCAGAGTCGGTAACCAGGCGGGCAAGAAGTGTCAGACGGGACCAAGACGGCAGGCGAAGGACGAAGTCGGGAGACAGGCAGGATTCGAAGAACAGCAATCAGATCTCGGGTAAACTAGAGCGGGGACGAGACAGGAAGAAACTCACTGAAACAAACAAGCAATCAGACAGGGACACGCAGGGGAGATATAGGGCAGAGGTAACGAGGCGATGGGGTGCAGGTGAGCAGACAGGCAGCGGGGTGGGGCTGAGACACAGGGGAAACATAGGTAAGGGGAAAAAAACGAAAACACCGCGACTAAGGGGGCGGAGCCCTGACATTCCATATCTTGTAATAACAAATCCAAGCCTTTCAACTTTAGTGTTGCAGCTTAACTAGCTGGGTAAGACCAATGAGATACACAATGACTTGCCTGAGGATTGAACAATCACTTCACATAGGCACTTTGTCAATTTTTTTTCTTTTTTTTCTTCTTTTAGTAATTGGATGCATTAAACTTAAGTTATCAGCCACTTATTAAAGTAAACTGTACACAAAAAAACCCAATCAGAACTGAACTTCAACAAAAAGTGTAGTTGGAGAGATATTATACTTACTTTCACACATGAACTCAAATCCACCAGTCTGCTGATTTATCCCTTCTGTTCATCTAGTAGGCATTCATCCATTCTTCCATCAGTCAGGTAATTTAATGAGTCTTGTTATCATTAAACTTGAGAAGATATTTTAATTTAGTGAAACATCAGCAGATGTTTATGGCCATATGTTATGCTGATGCAGAATTAACATTCCCTGCTAAATATACCCCTATTTTTATTAAGATTAAGCATTTATTATATTTGACTGAAAATGATGGCCAGAAGTTCCACCCCTGCATGGATTTTTAGAGGGAACAGTTGCAAAGTGGGGTTGAGTTTCTAAAGATTTTCAATGGTTTAAGAATTTGTGGGAGACTTTTTCAGGGAGAGAAACATGTAGACAAGCATAAGAGCTTGGGGCTGTTGTTGTGATTGCATGTGTCAATTAATTCCTTATGATGGTTTTTGACCGGTTGCATACCCATAAGCTTGACTTTTTACACCTTCTCCATTGTGTAAGTTAAACTTAAAATTTTTTCAGGAAAAGAAGGCGAGCATCATGTTTAGGAGAACAGAGGGCAATTTTTTGCATTTCTCAAACTAAGTGGAAATGATATCAGGATATTATTCTTTTGTAAACTGTTCTTTTGCAGTTAAGATGTGTGACAAATCCAGCTTGGGTGTCTCACATGAATACTACTTAAAGGGCCAATCCATCATAAAAGGAGTTAACTTTATTAGTGGTGTGCCTTAGGGGGTATTCAGGTAGGTGCCAGAGACATGGGTACATACCACAAACTCAGTCTAATTGTAAACTCTTGCTGTATTACACAGTAAATGTAAAAATGATTGAAGCAGGGAACAGCCATAAAGGACTAAATGGATTTCTTCTTTGATTCTTTGTTCATATACATGTAAGGTCATTTTAGGTGGTACACATGTAGATGAGGGAAATGGGATAAATACCATGCAAGCTTCATGCATGTTACAAAGTAAAAACAAAGAATTGATAAGACGTATCTCTTTTTTCTCTGTATTTTAATGTTATTAAAGCTGGACTGAGAGAACTGCTTTGCAAGTCCCCTGCCATAGCCTAAGTGTTTTGTTTTTTCAGTGGATGGATTGATTTTAAAAAGACATCTGTTTAGTTGTACTTCATTTACTGTTAATATCTCCCTTGCTGATTGGGCAGAGGTGTTTGGTGAATGTTAACCAGCTGTTAAAGACAAAGAGTGGTGAATGCAGGTAGCTGATCTGTGAAGAAGCATCTGAGATGAGGCCAGGGGTAATGAAATTAGACCAGCTGTGTTCAATATTTATTAGGCGTTCCAGTGGGTGTGTGTAAATCAGTATCACTCCTGTAGAAGAAAAGCCTTTAATGACAGGTACTCTAATGAAGGAAAAAAGGCAAATTGGTTTACATGGGTTAAAATAAAATTGATTTTGTTACCTATTTTCAATTGTCCCTTTTCCTTATTTTTGTACTATAAATGTCAATCTATGTTATTGGACCTTGACCCTCACCTTTTCTGCTGCAAGAAAGACCGCCCCGCCTCCCTCCAGGACCTCATGCTACCCTACGCACCCGTGTGACAACTTCGCTCTGCTACATTCGGACGCCTCCCTCCTCCCACCAACAGAATGAAAGGCCCACGCTCCTGTCAACGTTTTCCGTGGTGGAATGAACTCCCCACGCCCCTGAGAACAACTCCTTCACTCCAACCCTTCAGATGTGGGCTGAAGACACACCTCTTCAGACTCTACCTGGACTGACACCCTTGCCATTGGACCTTGTAAATCCAAGATTCTTGGCTTGTACTTGTAGCACTGTCTCTTACGTTGTATTTGTAGCACGTTTTTGACCTAGGTTGTATAGCAGCACTTCATTGTCCCAGTGACTGTACTTGGTATATGTAACCTTATGTAACCTTAAATCAGGTATGTAACCTTATGTAATCTCAGATCAGATTAGTTCTGTCTCACTACACTGACTGCGCTCAGCTCCAGCACTATATGGATTGTATGACCTGTACACATCTTGCCCTTGTGCCTGTTGTTTGCCCACTATATGCACTTTTGTACATCGCTTTGGATAAAAGCGTCTGCTAAATGAATAAATGTAAATGTAATGTAAATGTAATGGCAAAGTTCCCATAATAGGATTTGAACTCCAACTACAGCTGATGGAAATACAAGCTTGCTGGGGAAATGTGCTGAGGATCAAAGCTAAAACTCAAGCTAAAACTTAATAATGAAAACTTTATGAAGATAGATACTCGGATGTATACTTTTCTCCCCCCATATTTTTTTTTTAGCTTTGTGTAAAATGCAATATTTTTCCTTTTACTTTCAGAATATCAGGAATGTCAGGATTTTTCAATGTCAGAGATATCATGCTTGTTGTGTCCACACTCATTATATCCAATGCCAGTCCTTACAAGGTCCTTACTTGGACAGACACATTGATTGTTAATTTGATGCCCATTGGAGGATAGAAAAGATGAGCCAATCACACGGCATAGAGTGTGTCTGGTCAGTAAAATTTTGGAAGTGAGCTGTTAGCTAATGCTAGCTGTAAAGAAGAATTATTACTTGGAAGTGCAAAGCAGTTGTTCGCTCCTACAGGCTGAGAGTGGGGTTGTGAGAGGGTCTGTGCTTCAGGGAGAGAGCTGCTCAGCATGAATCCTTCCACAGAATTTACAATGTTTGACATCCTGGATGAAAGCTTTTAAATTACCCAGAGAAAATGATGGGTGTGACTACCTGAGAAGTTGTATAACGTTCTTTGTCTCTCTCTACCACTGGTTTTTATAACCTAAATATGTTCATTTGGCAGAGAGATGGATCATCCTATTTTGATAGGGAA
Source organism: Megalops cyprinoides (assembly GCF_013368585.1). Taxonomy (NCBI): domain Eukaryota; kingdom Metazoa; phylum Chordata; class Actinopteri; order Elopiformes; family Megalopidae; genus Megalops; species Megalops cyprinoides. The sequence continues at coordinate 32,313,659 of NC_050583.1, forward strand.
AAAGTATTTCATATTTTTCCTCTTTCCTTTTCCTCTTTTTTGGTTTGTTGGCAGGGTTCAAACAACCTATTGTAAAAGAAATGGATCAGAAGCTTACCTGTTACTTTAGTTTCTTTTTCAATGCAGCTTCCTTATTTTATTAGTTTAGCACATCATAAAGACCTCTTTGTGAAACCATCTGTTTTCTATCATTCTTCACTTTCCTCTTTCCCTCATCTTGGAGAAACAGCAAATAGCATAGATGAATTATATAAGGAAATATTCATAAAGGAAAATAAACTATTAAAATAAACTATTAAAAAAAATAAACTATTAAAATTTCTATTAAAACATACTACCTACTATACACTTGGCTGGAACTAGGATTTGCTTTTGACTCCATCAGGATCATACCCCATATCTATGCATGCTTAATGGAAATATTGAGTCTGTGTAAAACAAACAAAATATAAAAATACAGAATGTAAAGAATTCTTTATAGTGCAAATCAAGTGGGCCAGATGGCCACAATGACATCTTGGTAGTTATTTTTAAGGAAGATAAAAATATAGTTGTATTTAGTCTAAATCTGTTTCAGCACCCAAAGCAGAAACTGTGATTGTATGACTATGAGCTAAGGTTTCTGCACTTGCAAAAGTCAGAGGGAATTAAGGAGTCCTTGTTTGCATGCAGGTAATGTCTTCAGTTCTGTTTTAACATTTGATTAACTTTCTGTATTGATATTAAAATCCAGCTAGGGCAAACTTCCCCTAGAAGCAAGTCAGAAAATATTTAAGTAACAACTATAAAATGTCTTCTCTGGATCAAAAGGAATGACATGGTCTGCAGTAAACATTATTTTAGTTTTGTAAAAATAATAATGAGTTATGGAGAGGATGTGTGCTGTTTGACAAGATTTGATCAGCTTCATGGGGAATATTCACCTGTAAATGTAAATGACATACCACTTTTCATATTAAAATGAAAAGTGGTATGTCACAGGCCTTGAGTGCAATTTTATGTGTAGTTCTGTCCTATATAATTCTGTTTCTGCTTCATAGTGAATCTCAATAGCTTCAACTGCCTGTGCAAATAAAGGTGGGCAGAGCCTTGGCAGGAACCCTTGCCATGTGCCCCTTCATTGTGGAAAAAACTGTCAAACACCTTCTGTAAACCAGCAATTTAGCCCTTAAGAAATGACAGAATAACTGAAATCACTTGTTAAGATTTGTACCCGCCCCAACCTTATCTATACCATCAAACTTATATGCAACATTTATCAAATGCTTTTCCAACATCAAGTGAATACACAAGTCCTCTGGCTTCAGTGTTTTTTGCACGTTGAATCGAATTAAGCAGTCCCCACACCATGGTAGAAGACATTCTGGGCTGTGTGAATCCTGTTAGATCTGGTTTAATCAGAGGGAGTAGATGCACATCTAGTCTTTCAACAACTAACAATGACAGCATCCTAGCATCAACAGTAATTAGACCAATAGACCCAGAGCTACAAATCTTCAGTGGTTTATGTTTTTTAAGGCTGAGAGAAATGTTTGCCAAGTTGAGTGCTGATGAGATGACACCTTTCTCAAGGAAGTCTGCATTCACATGTGTTAGAGGTCAATCTATAAGTTTTTACATAATTCCAGACAATTGCTGTCTGGAATTCTGACATCTCTGTGTTGCTTAAAGGAAAGCTGAACAGACAGAAAAAAAAAAAAAACACAGGCTCCGGAGGACTCCACCTGTGACTGAACCAGTGTCAGATGTTTCATTCCACAGTACCATTGCCCAATGAAGGGAACGCATGCAAAGTGCATGGAAAGTTTATGCAAATCAGACAAACACAAAAAGCCTTCTCTTCTAGGTACAGTACAGAAACATATGCAAATGGCCTCGCTTTCCTTGCTTCTTCTGTGCAAACCATGTTTATATAGTCAATATAAAGAGTCTAAAATTATACCCTTACCCAAAGATGGAAAAGCAGGTTTTTCTGGTTCTAATTTTAGACCTATTAGTATACTCCCTGTGCTTAGAAAGATATTTGAGAAGATAATTTTTAATCAAATGTTAAATTACTTTAGTAGAAATGGACTACTTACAAAAGCACAGCATGCTTATAGACCAGAGCACTCTACTAGCATGCATTAGTACATATTACTGATCAATGGCTAACACATATGGATGATAGGAAAACTAGTTGGAGCTGTGCTCTTGGATTTTACAGCGGCGTTTGATGTCATTGACCACAGTATTCTAATGACTAAGCTTAAATGTTATGGTTTTTCACCTTTAGCGCTTGCTTGGATGAAGAGTTACCTCTCTGGCAGAACACAGCGAGTATTTTCCAATGGCAGTTTTTCTGACAGTAAAAAAGTACCTTGTGGTGTTCCACAGGGGATTTGCTTGGGTCCACTTTTATTTTCAATTTTATGAACGATTCACCATATGTTGTTAAAAACGCCAATGCAGTTATGTATGCGGATGACTCAACTTTGTTCTGTGCGTTACCAACTTTAGTGGAGCTGAGGGATAATCTAAATGTTGAGCTGCAAAGCATTACTAAATGGCTGAGAATGAACAAATTAGTACTAAACATTACTAAAACTAAATGCATTGTATTTGGTAGTAGGCACGTTCTTGCTAACTCTACGGCACTCAGTTTGTCTATAGATGGGATATCAGCTGAGCAGGTCACTAAGACCAATTTACTGGGCGTTAAATTAGATAATTTACTGTCTTGGTCTGATCACATTCGATCACAATTGATCACATTGTCTCAGTGATGGGTAAAGGGATTGCAATTTCAAGGAAATGTTCTGCATATGTTCCATCTTCTGTTATGATTGAAGCAGTTCGGTCACTTGTTTTGTCACATCTGGAGTACTGCCCAGTTGTTTTGGTCAAGTGCTGCTGAGAAACACCTAAAAGAAAACTTCAAATTGCATAGAACAGAGCAGCCAGATTAGCTCTTCATTGTTCTTTCCATGCTAATGTGTGTGAGATGCATAAACAATTATCAGGGCTAACTGTGGAGGCGAAATTAAAATCTTACCATGCAAAATGTTATTTGGAACAATACACCACACTTCTTTTGCAAAAAACTAGCATATTCAGGTTTTTGTCATGGGTATAATACACGTCAAGCGAGTACTAGTCATTTGGTGGTGCCAAGTCCACAAACAAATTGTATGATGAGAACTGTTCTTTATAGGGCTTCTTTTGCTTGGAATATGCTCCCAATGAAATCGACAAAAAGTATGTTCTTTCAAAAGGTCGCTAAAACAAAATCTGATGAATCTTAAATAGATGTTATTGCGGTTATTACTGTTTCTGAACCTTGGATTGTTTTTATTTCGTTTTGTTGCTGTATATTTGTGAAAGTTTTGTCTTGGTTTTCAGTGCAGGTTATTATTGTTTAGTGTTTCATATGTAGAGTAATTGTATGTATTCTTCTGAAGTTTTGGCTTGTTTTGTTTTTTTCATTTTTCATTGCGTTCGATACAGTATAATTTTTAATATCGTTTGTTTTAATTGATTGTTATTCCTATTGAGTGGATCCCAGGAAGACTAGTGACCACTATGTGGAAGCTAATGGCGATCCCAATAAAGAATAAAAAATATATAATCAGTTTGATGACTCTTATTATAGTTCTTTCAAGCTGCGCTGGAGCAGAAGGCTACTTCCTGCTTGTGCACAGGTTAGGTTGTGTGAACCTCTTGGATGGCTGCTAACACCACCTGTTCCTTTGAGGGGCCAGCTCAGGACAGTCTTGACAGATATGTTTGGAACTGCCCTAAACCACATTGTGTGTCACAGTTGTTATCTCAGGCGAAGCTATTCCAGCGCATGCAGGGGCTTGTCACCCTCATGCCTTTACCCTGATTGCAAGTTTCTTGCACGTCTAGAGCTGCGTGACTATCACATACTAATTCCATATGAGATTTTACTCCCAGTGCTAAACTGAAATGTTTATTTGCTTGAGTGGCCCAATTCAATACATCCTCTAGCCTGCTGCTGTGGATGATTTGAAGAGGCCATGAACCCCATTGGCTGTCAGCCAGAGAGGTCACGGATGTACAAACTGTTCCCTGGCCTCTGCTCTATCCATCCCAAATCCCTTGGAGATCATGAGAGCTCATTGAGAAATCTTAAGGAATTAGTTTTTCAGGACTGCAGTATGTTTTTACAATTCCGTCGTTAACTGATATGTAGCAAAAAAGCAAAAGATATTCTGGACTGTATATAATGTATGGATAATGTTTGGTTGTAGATATGGACACATATCTACAACCAAAAATAAGTTATTTGCACTGCTTACTTCTGGCATCTTCGAAATGTATATGGCCCTGGCCATCTGGTAAGGAGAGGATTGGGCTCTGCATGACCTCTCACCTTTATCAGGCCATAAAAGAACACCAAACCATTTATAGGTAGACTTTGCGACAACTGCTCTTGATATAAAAAAACACAAACATCCTGGCGCAGCCATGCGTGCAATACCTCTGAGATACTTGGCACCTGAAATGTGAGCCAATGAACGACGCACCCTAATAGACCGAAATGCCCCAACATCAAGTTGGAGGCTGTCGGAAAAGACAGCTACCTCACTGAATACGAAGACTACCGTGTCTCTTCATCATTCCTGTGTCAACAACACTTGTACCTGGCAAGGACACCAGAAGACCTAGCTGCGGGTAATATGTAGAGCTTCTTTTACGCATGAGTGCGAGCCAACATGAAGTTGGAGGCTGTCAGTGAAGATGGCTACCACGGGTGCGGAGATGACCAGATCTCTTTGACATCCCCACGTTGACGATGTGTGTCTGGCAAGGAAAGCCAGAAAAAGTGGACTCCAGTGACGGACCTGGACGCCAAGTGATCTCCCCAACGATGGGGGGGCAACGGATCTCTCCTGCGCATCTCTCTGTCTTCGGTGACAAAACCAGAAGCCTCCAGTGGAAAATGGACTGCGGCCTCCCAGTAGGCCTACCACAAATGAGCTTCCATCTCATCAAGTCTGATGGACTGGCCCTCCTCAATAACTTGATGAGTATTATTGTTTAAAACTGTGTAGTGAAGGACAAGAGCAGTCACCCCACCCAGCCTCAAACCCGGGTCTACAGGGTACCAAACTGCAGCTTTGACCATGACACCAACAAGCCAGGCTCTATGGTATGGTAGTCAGAGTGCATACTCAACCGTAGTGACAGCACTCTGTCACACTGCCATCCCCTTCGGGAAGCGCGCCCATGTGCTTCACGCACCGAGGCATCCCTCACGCATTCCCCTGCCGTACTTCTCCCATCCCAGGGTGCCCCACTCACCAGTGCTTCACCCATCTCTGGGGTCCCTCACACCGTGCTTCACCCATCTCTGGGGTCCCTCACACCGGGGTCAACCTAATTTGGGGGTCCCTCATATGGCTCACACACTGGGCATGCCTCTGATGGCCTCGTAGCAAGCCATCCCACTCTGACACCATTTGTAGCGAAGGGTGAGAGCAGTCACTGGTGACTGCTCTCGCCCTTCGCTACATACTGGCATTGTTTCTAGCTTAGCTGAATTGATCCTTGTACGAGATGTGATTAGACACATCTGCGATTCATACATTGATAATTTTTCCCCGTGACAATTACCATTAGGAGACTGGTAGGTTGATTTACAAATAGTTGAGGTAAGCTTGTCAACTAAGGTAACTTGTACGGATAGACAGATGTCTAATTAATGTTTTGTCAGCGCATGTCAAACTATCGTTATCACTTCATGATCTCCTGTAGTTTGACTCAGCCGCTGAAAGCCACACACACTTAAAATCATCATTACATTTCCCCCTTTTCGTGTTGTCCTGTCTGTCCAATAACATTTTTCATGATTCAGTCATTAGTTGATTCTCTGTTTGTCATCTGTTTGTTTAGATATTCTAGTTTATTCCATTTTGTTTCATCAGTGTTTGTCTGCATTGTCTTAATAAACTTTTTTTTTGTTAATTACATTGTCGTCTCGTCTGTATTTTGTTTTGACAAACCAGACTCTAATAGGCCTAAAAGACTTCATTTTAGTAATTATTGTATTTGTTAAGGAATGTTAACTATCCTTGCCAAATGCGGTGCCTCTTTGTGGATAGGTATGTCCCCTACATAACTGGTGGTCCGAGTGAGGAAGTCTAACATCCCCTACAATATTTATAATAAATATGTACTATTACATGGCTCTTGGAGTGACATAATTGCATTTGGGATGACAAATACGTAAGCATTTTTTTCAGATGTGGACCTTTTAATTTTCTTTTGGAGCTTAATGGTCCTGAATTCAATTAAACAGGATTTTGAGTTCCTTTGATGATTGAAATTAATAACAGGATTTACTCAAATCCTACATCCCAATGGTTGTCAGGATATTGAATCAGTCATTTTCACTCTTAAGCTCCTCAATGTCTCTGGGTCTTTTTATTCACAGAATATGAAGCAAATAACCTTTAGATGGACCAGTGAGTTTTCTGAACTTGAAATATATCTGCCAAAATCCTTCAACATTTATGGAGGAACATAAAAAGAGTTAATATACTACCCGCATGGTCCCGCCTGCTGATTTGTTGTGCTGAAGGTGATCTGGGAGGAATCCTCTATTGACTGTGGTGTTTGATCAGTGCGCTGTGCTGAGCGCCGCAACAGCCTTGCAAGGTCATCTCTTCTCCAGGGGTTAGCAGCATGAAGGATCTGCTTCTTGCTGGAAGTAGGGCTTTTTTTGCAAAGGGGGCACTGTGGGAATCACATTTCCTAATGTAATGTAGTGGCTGTGTTTGTTTATCCCTGAGACTGGTGGAGTCAGAGGTGTCATGGCGTGAGAGGAGAATGTATTATTCAAATACTGCCAGCACAGAGAGGGTTGTGGGGGGGGACTTTGAAGGTCAGAAGCTCAGAGCTGCCTGTGCTCCCAGTGCTGTCGAGACTGCCTCACCCCTGCGGGCCTCCGCAGCACCTTCACCTGCTGGGAATCTCTATATGTCCTCCTCACCTAGGGTCACTGACCTTTCTCTGTGTCACGCTGCGCTGCTGGGGGCGATCACCCACTAATGTCGCTGACAAGTGTGGTTTAGGACATTCTGAATGAGCATCTGTCAGATGTTGCATACAACCTAGTGAAATTAATAATGTAAAGATAAGTCATATGCACATAGTGATATGAATAACTGCTACAAACAGTTCACTCCTTTAAATTAATTTTATTACAATGATATTTATTGGAGATTCTTGAACACTCATACTAAATGCATTGAATTATTGCTGCTGCTATTTGTGAATAGAGGGATTATATAATTATGGCAACAGCACTATTGATGTAGGTGAAGAGGGAAGGCTGCTAAGACCTCAGCCAGGGTTTTGGAGTGGCATGGATTATGATGGTAAACAGAGTTTATCTGCATATCTGCATTCCTGAAAGACTGAGTCATACAGTCACTGTTCTAAGGGCATAATCTGCTCAATCACATTCCCCCAGCACTGCCAGAACATTCCACTGTCACATCAGCGTGGAACAGAACCCAGTAAACAGCAGTTTCCTTCTACACAAGCTACAATTTCTACCACGTTGATACAGTATATGAAATTAATGTGTTGCAACACAGAAGAAGAAACTAGCACACAAAAACAATAGACAGAAGAAGTGTATCGACAGCTAACTTTCTAGCATTGTAGTGTAGTGGTAAGGAGCAGCACTTGTAACCGTAAGTTTCCAGTTCAATTCCCTGCTAAGGCACTGCTGCTGTGCCCTTGGGAAAGGTATTTAACCAAAAATTGCCTCAGTAAATATCCAGCTGTATACATGGGTAATATGTAAAAAATTGTAACATATGTAAGTCATTCTGGGTAGGAGAGTCTGCTAAATGCCAGTTTAATGTAATATATCATCAGTGTGCTATCTGGTATCTACTACTTTTAATTCTGAAAAAAAAATTTAGTCTTGAATGTTGGTTTTTAAAATTCATGTAATGCATAGGAATGGCATGCAGGTAAAATGAAAACATGATGCTGGAGTGGCGTCTTAAAAGGACATTGATAAAACAGCAGCATAAACAGTAGCACACATGGCAAGCTAATTTTCAGGTGGAAAGAGTGAACAGCCTCTGTCAGTTAGACATTGGTAAAAAGCTGCCTGCCTTTAAACTGAAGGGATGGGGGGGGGGGGGGGGGGGGGGGGGGGGGGGCGGTGTGTGTGATTCTCTGTGGCCCTGTACAGTACCCTTACCGCTGGTTGTCAGAGAAAAAAGATGACTGCAGTGTCTTGTTGCATCTCCCAATATGCACAGGCATAAAGCTATTAAAGGTAAAGGATTCTCCTATAAAAGTCTGGTGAGGCCTTTAATGGATGTTGTGAAATCCCTGAGGATATAACGAATGGGAGGTGTAAAGTTAAATGCCCTGTGAAATCACATGGAGAATCTTACAGCTAACAAATAGAACAAACTCCAAAGTAAATGACACTGGTTTGTTTTACGCTCTGCAGGCATTTTACTCCGCATCTCATAAAGCAGAATTGCGACCAAAAACCTGCAGTGTCCGATCAGCTTTTACACAAACCTCCTTTCACCAAGTTGTAAAATTTGCACTCTGTTGTAAAATCTACCCAGTGCCTTTCTCGCTCCCTTTCATGTGGCATGTTACAAGCAAAAGGTGCTGGTAAAGTTGATTGTCATCTAAAATGCACCTCCAGTGTCAGTTTAATTTGTTTAATTAAACCACAACCCATCTGGCTCACAGCAACGCCTACTCTGTAACTATTACAGTTGTTTCAGATAAAATGTTTATCTTTCTCTGAAATTATCTATTAATTTTCTAATCTTCAGTATGGAGAAGGCACTTATTCCTCTGACTGCTGCTGTGTAGTGCCCTTGTAGGCAATGCCACCCTCATTAGCACTAGCTGCAAGACTAATACTTTGGAATTTACTATAATGCGATTCATCAAAAAGGAGCTGTTATATTAAACAACTCACCGTCAGAATAACTCTTTGCTGTTGCAAGTGCAGGCATTCACTTCAGGGGAAAGGGGAGAAGAATTAGGTTCACCGACAGTACAGCATCCAATTTCAGAGGAAGCTGAATGAAGTCTGGGGCAGAGAATGGCTCTGTCACAGGAGATGGTTATAAAGAGGAGTGCTCAGCCAGCACATCTCTCACTGCATGCTGTGCCCCTCAGAGGAGCACGCCCTCTTACTGATGTTTCTATTGGCACGAGCTTGCGAGGACGGTCTAACTTCACCGCAGGTATTTACAAACTCACCTTGACTGTTTCTGGGTACGCAAATATTTACTGGTATGGTAATCCATTCTTGGCGGTAATTAGACCTAACGTATTATTAATGCCTGTGTGCTAAAAAAGCAGTGTTGTCAAAGCGTCTGTGTTTCTCTGCATCAAGAAAATCAGGCTTGCCCTGTCTCGTGGCTTCACATGACACCTGCAACTTCCCTTTATTTACAGTTAAAACAACAACTTCCCTGCTGGAGCATGAGCAGAATGTTCCATGGTTCTGAGTCTTGAACAAGTAGTGTCAGCTGCTGCATGACCTTATAACAAATGAAATACTGACCTCCTTTCACTTCAGTTACCCTAGTTACATCTAAGCCAGATAGTGCCAACAGTGGAGAATCCTCTGACACTCATGAGTTCCAGGTAAGACACTTAGATTTCTGCAAGGAATTAGGGAACCAATTACTCTTTAAAAGTGGCTATCTGGATAGAGAGTTATCATCAATCCAATAGTGGAGTCCAAAACGAAAGCACCCACCCCCACCCCCACCCCACCTCTCTGAATCCTTGGATTGCCCATATCCAGCCTGGGGATATTCAGGATCTTTATCATGCTGGTGCAGATGTGTGACCCAGTGGCAGATGAGACATATCGCTGTGTACCTTGTGTGTTTGTGTTCAGTGTGAACTGAACAAGGTAGAATGCTCTGTGTGGCGAGAAGGTTGAGCATGGCGCTCGCAGCCATGACTGAAAATTGAGCTGTGCCGCCCACTCGGCTAACAAAGCCTGATCAGAGTGAGAGAAGGTGGTGGCGGGCGCCCACGTTTGCGCTCTGGGTTACAAATGCTGCCAAGCCAAGTAGATATCCTCCTATGAGTGCCAACAAAAGTTACCATTTAAGTTGCCTTTGATGTTACCTAATAGGCACAACACAACCGTTGTGGGCTGAGTTCTGCACTCAGGGCAATGTCTTACCTGAGGTTTGTGTAAAAAGGTAAAGTGAGAAAGAGAGTGATTACAGCACTGCTAACAAAGAACACCTTAGATTTCATACCTTGGAAAAAGTAAGATCTAAGTGTTTGAACAGCTTTGTACCAGGAGCAGGGATAGTGTCTCTCCAATGTTCAATGCAATTATCTGCAGTCTTCCCTGAGGGCAGAGCTATGTTACAAGAGGGAACCTCTGAACCAAACTCTTCACACAACATCTAAGCCTTGCACTAATCCATTGTTGAAACTGTGAATTCAATTAGGGAGCACCAGCAAGGGTACTAATTAATCTAAATAAATGTATTTAGTTGCTTTCATCTTCAGATTAATATTCCTGTAATGAACTGTGGATAATTATAGTAATGAAGACAGAGGGCCACAGCAAAATATGGACATGGAGTGAAGAGATTAGATTCTTACCTCATCCACAATAACAAATGGACTCCATCGTTTAGAAGAAGAGAGCGATTCTTTTACCACGGTCTTACACAGGCAGATAGGAGAGCTTAAAACTACTGCCCATCAGTCCAAAGGCGGAGCCTTCATTAATGAATAAATAAAAGCAGGAAGATGAAAAGTAATCAATTAACATCTATGTGTGTTGAACAGCCAAGGAGTGAAAGTGAATTAGGTAGGCAATTAGAGAAGAATTGAATTTGCCTGCTGTGAGCTTGAGACCTTACCATTTCTGACCTCTGGGCAGAGAGGAAATGAGAGTGGTGATCTGGCATGGGACTGCCTGTCAGAACACTGGAACTGAGCAGGAAGTTAAAGCACTCACCACAGAAACTGGTGAATCAGGGGCAGGGCATGTGGCAAAAAAGTGAAAACAGTGTTTATACCCTCTGCAGTTTTGAATGGAGCAGCTGTAAGGGTCAAATAGGCCTCAGCCTTCTGTCTTTAAGTATACCTAGTGATTTTAAATGTCAAAAATGTTTTTAAATTGGCTGAATTCTCCACACACTGTATTCCTTTGCTGCTTGGAGGTAATTGACACCCAGCAGAGGGCAGTAGTGCAACAGACTTATCAGCCAAACCACAGAGACTGCAGAGTTGCAGTAGAGGATGAAAGGAAAATATGCGGTAAGTCTACAAGACATAGAATGGTGCCTTACAAGTCACTTTCTTAGCATGTCTGCAATTTATGAACAAAGTAAACATCATAGATGATTACATTTAAAGTGACACTAAATTTCTTGTAAAATATTTACCCAGAAGACAGTTATTAATTTACAGGGCCCAAGTAGCTCACAGAGGTATTCAACTGTGAATCTAGCAATAAGAAGGAAACAAAACACATAGGATTTTTGGGAGAGCCATGGCAACACTGTGATCCCAAGATGAGGGGTTCATTACATATTCTGTTGTGTGACATCACCTATTCCAGCTACTCCTATCTTATCCTAGGGAAACATTATTATCAGCTAAAATTGGATGATGTGTACAATTTGATAATCTTTTTGACAATATGTAAACTTCACCTAATGAGTTGAAACAGGGTATTCTATGCATTTCAGATGGCTACTATTATTTATTTATTTAATTATTTGGCAGACTGGCATTTTTCCAGTGTGAGGCAGAAGGCCACAATAGCATCATAGCATAATATCACAAACCCATATTATAGAAACAACAGGAAAATATATACAGAATAAGCTGTACCTCAGGGATTAGGAGAAATGGAGAAAATGGAACTGGCCAAATCAAGATGAGGGTTTTAGTTTACATTGAGGCTGGTATTTGCATTTCCTTGAAATCAATTCATTATTAACATTGGTTAAATTGAGAAGAAGTCGTATATTTTCAAATTATTTGTAATATATGATACATATTGTAATGCATAAAGATGCAATGCATATTCAGTGTTATTATTTAAGGTGTGTGGATAGGACTGATGCTATAAGCAGGATCATTATTTATTATGCTGTTTTTATTTTGCTTAGATTGATTAGAATTTTAAAATGTATTCTTGCTCGTTAATTGAAATAATGAGGCAATTTCATTTTTATTGGCTTAAATAGCATTTTAATTGATTCTATTGATTCTATACTCATTTGTTTTTCAAGTGTCTACAATGAAGCAGTGGCAACCGACATTGACAGCACCAGAACCTCCTGGTATCAACTCGGACCTCCTGAAGGATGGAGGGAATACATGAGCTGCATTTCTGGTCATAATGGAGCATCTGTCCATATAGTGCCTCACAGTTATCTGTATGAGCACTCTTTCATTATGTCAGATTTTAATTAGGTTTTGATGTGATCAGTTACTAGTTGATGAGCACAGGATACGTCCAGATTCTTGGAACCAATGTAAACCGTGTCTGGCCATGTAGATTTCCAGTTGCCATGGAAACATGTAGGATATTGACAGGATATCCTGTTTTCATAATTCCAGTACCGAATCCATAATAAATACATGACAAAATGGGATTTTCTTTTATTCAAGTCAATAAAGAAGTTAAAGGCACAAGTAATGGAGTGAAGTCATATGTTCTACGTATATGTGTATTGTCTTGTGTACATACATGTTTAAAGTCTATTTTATGATAAATAAATGAAAATGTACTCAACTAAATCATTAACTTATTACAAGCCTTTTCTATTGTAAAATGTTCTTATTTGTATTTATTAACACATTTTGCAGCCATAAATGTTTTGATGCTCATTAGCAACCATCTCTGTGAAATCTGACAGCTAGAAGAAGAATCTACAGTTTCTGCTACCCTCTTTTGTTTTCCTCCTCATTGTCACATTTCATTACCTGCTAAAGTGCAATGATACCAGTCACTGAACATCAGGCAGTTAGCTGGACATGTCAACTTACCTTATACCACCAGCAGATACTACCTGAATATGAGGATGACAGTAAGGAGCTAAGGACACCTCACATTCAAAAGACTTCATTCCTGGCTCCATATTCAGATTTGTTTTTATCTCAGTTCAGTTTAAAAAAAACGTCCTCTTTCCTGATCCAATCCAGTAAGGTAAGTCATTTCGGTAATCTTTTTGACAACCCAGTAACTGCTGTCAACCCTGTGTCAGCACCTGGTGCCTGGGTTGCTAGGAGGTTCTGAGGCAGTGATGACCCATGAAACCTTGGCTGACAGAAGCCAACCTTACCTTAACAGAGCGAAGCCAATTCTGTCCCACTGCTATGGACTCCTGATCATTGTTGGCCAATGACATAGCCTGGGCTCAATCCACTAATTCCTGGGATAAAGGGCTAAACGTATTCTGAAATGATTTTCTCTGTACTACTGTTGATGAGATAAACAAGTCTGAGGTAGTGTTAGGAAAGTAGAAACTGATAAACTGGATCCACACCAAGTTGTCCAAAATACAGTATGTCAACACTGTTGAGTGGATGGGCATAGTGGGAAAACTGCTGACTCAGCTTTGTCAGTTTTACATGTGACTACAATACTAGCTCTCACTGCAGTCTAATAGCAGGCTGATACCAAGCTAACCTACTATTGATCAAGCTGATAATTGCCCAAAATGGAAGTGCACATTACTACTTGCTCAAATTCATGTAGTATAAATACCTGTATGTGAAGTAAGATAAGGATTTAGACTGCTGGTTTTTCCACACATTTGTCATTTATATATATATATATATATATATATATATATATATATATATATATATATATACATATATATATATATATATATATATATATATATATATATATATAAAATGACCACTCACAGGTGAACTGAATAACATTGATCATCTCTAAACAATGTCAAGGTCTGGATAGATTAGATGGTAAGCAAATAATCAATTCTCGTAGTCAATGTGTTGGATGCAGGAGTAAAGACCTGAGTGACTTTGACAAGAGCCAAATTGTTATGGCCAGATGACTGGGTCAGAGCATCTCTGAAACAGCAAGGCTTGTGGGGTGCTCCCAGTCAGCAGTGGCGAATACCTACCGACAGTACCTACTGGTCCGAGGAGGGACAAACCACAAACCGGCCACAGGGTGTTGGGCGCCCAAGGTTCATCGATGCTTGAGGGCAACAAAGGCTATCCCATCTGGTCCGAACCGACAGATGGTCTACTGTGGGACAAGTCACAGAAAATTTTAATGATGGTTACGAGAGGAATGTGTCACAACACACAGTGCGTCACACCCTGCTGCGTATGGGGCTGCGTAGCCGCAGACCGGTTAGAATGCCCATGATGACCCCTGTCCACCATCGAAAGCGCCTACAATGGGCATGCGAGCATCGGAACTGGACCTTGGAGCAGTGGAACATCGTTGCAGACCAGGTACACCCCTTCATGGAAATGGTATGCCCTGATGGCAGTGGCCTCTTTCAGCAGGATAATGTGCCCTGCCACATTGCACACATTGTTCGAGAATGGTTTGAGGAACATGATGAAGTGTTCAAGGTGTTGCCCTGGCCTCCAAATTCTCCAGATCTCAAACTGATTGAGCATCTGTGGGATGTGCTGGACTTGAGGATCTACTGCTAATGTTTTGGTGCCAAATACCACAGGACACCTTCAGGAGTCTTGTAGAGTCCATGCCTCGGCAGGTCGGCGCTGTTTTGGCAGCACACGGAGGACCAACAGCATATTAGGCAGGTGGTCATAATGTTTTGGCTCATCAGTGTATACACACACACACACACACACAATCAAACATAAAGAAAGTAAACAGTTTAAGCAGTATTCATATTGACTGTCAGCCCTGCAGAAAGCTTCTTTTACATCAAACAAGAAACTGCTAATAATCTCTGACCACTCCTCCCATCTCTATACATACATTGTCATTTAGAAGTCTAAAGCATAACTATATTGTCTGTGATTCCTCTGCATTATATTTCCAATGGCTCTTTCATGAGCAGCAGCCAATCACAGAATAAAAACACATCCTGGTAACCTGCCAGTAACATGTTTTTGAACCTGCTTGTTAATAATACTTTCACTTTGGTTCTGTTGCCATAGTTACAGGATATTCCAGTGTTGACGTTATATTGTTTTGAAATGTTTAGGATGCGAGGACAATGCCACTGTGCTTTTGAAAAATGAACCTGAATTGAATACGACAGTTCAAGCAGAATTGGCCATTGTTTTCAATGTGCACTGAAAACTCACACCTGGAGGACTGGCAGAAGGATTTTGATCTGACAGAAATTATTATTCTGTGACAGCTGTATAAAGGCAGTTGTAGTTACACCGGATTCCCTGCTTAAATATAGTTCAATTCAAGAAACACAAAAAGTGACTTTTTAACAGTGACCGACCAATCCCCCTTCCCCAATCTCTTCCCTGCAATGAAATAATCTGATTTTGAGAATGGCATCCCTGCTGAATTTTCACTGCACATGCAGGGAAAATATTTTCAGTTGATTTCTGCAGAAGCCAAAGCTTGTTAATTTCTTTGGCTTGCATGACCCAGCTTAGTTCTGCTGCCACCAACTGCTGGGGCTGATTAGGAGTGGGTGAGGACATGAGATGCCAGGGGACCTGGGCCTTTAATGCCAACTGGTGCAGCATGTTTTTTATTGTTCAGAGCTGCACACGATCATTCCAAGTGTGTACCAGCGTTTACAAGGGATTTAAAAAGCTTAGAAGTGGCTTGACGAATTCTGTGCTTGCTTTGCAGGAAATCATATGCTGCTGCTGGTATAGAGCCCACTCCCCCATGACGAGTCTCTAGACATGGGGGTGGGGGGTGGGTGCTGCTCTGTGCTGGCAGAGGTCTTCCTGGGCAGATGTCACTGTGTAGCACACTTGAATAACAGGGTTTCACACATGCCTTTACAAACATGGTGGAGAGGCAAATGGGAAACTGTCAACTTCCTGGTTTTATCGCTTCTTGTTTAAGAAAGCACAATATCTAATTGTACACCCATTGGAGTTGCACTACAGTACCTGATGAATTTAACAAATTAAACTATTTTTGATACTTTTGCACAGACTCAAAGTCTCCAGGTGCTGTTCAAGTTATTCAGAGGTGAACTCTCCACTTAGATCTGCTTTAGATGCTATATCCTCACAAATTAAATATGGTGCCTCTATATTTCAAGGCCATAATTTGCATTTATTTTATTATTTCTCCACAGTCCTAAGCTTTGAGAAATAATGCAGATCAAGAAAAATGAATGGGTGGATGAATTTGGATTCTGAAATAAGGCTGTACTCTTATTTCACGTTTCCCTCTTTATCATTGTCAAGGGACTATAGAAATGCTGGCCTCAAACATGACATGTGGATGAAAAGCATATAATATAACAAAAAAGCTGTGTCTAGTGAAAAACAAACTATAGAGTGGATAAGGGAATAGAATAAAATCATAGAAAGTTGAACAGTTGGTGTAGTTATGTAATATCCATGAAAGGTACCCATGTGATTTGTGACTTGACCCAAGCCTGACACCCAGTGTCTTTTTTTTTTTGTAAAAATGTTTATTGGTTGTATTTATTAGCAAATTAACTTGGGCCAAGTCAGTTGTTTTGATTTCAGATGTCTCTTTTAACAACCATTAACATTTTGAAAACACTTAGTCAACAATTAGACTTGGTCCAAATGTGATTATAGCATAAGGAATCCAAAAACAATAGCCTTAAGCCTTAAGCCTCTGAACCCCGGTTTGAGCATTTAAGTGGACAGTACATAATATAATTTCTTTATGTCTGATAGGTATTATGGAGATGACCTCTTCAAATTCATTTCTCCTCACACTGTAGATTGTTCTGGCTGAAAATGTGCTGCCCTGCTATATCTGTCTATAAGACAAAATACATCTAATACTGATCCACTCTCATCAGCCTGTAGGCTCTTTGCATGACCTTGAAATACTCATCCATTTGCATTTGATATTCTGTATTTAGGATATACAAAGACTTTTGTGGAATATCTTTTTATTGTTTGCTGGGCCACACTGTGATGAACTTGTTTTATTTAGGTTGCTAACCTGGTATTATTAATATCTATTTAGCTAGCTAGCTTATGTTCAGCTTGCTCCTGGTGTTGTTAATATTTGAGAAGCATATGCACATATTTATGAGGTTATTTACAGTCAAATATTGGAATAGTCAGATACTGTAAAAGTATACTTTATATATTGTGTAATATACTGCAAAGTGTTCAGTTCAGTTCAGTTATTCCACGGAAGCAGTCTCATGGAAAGAGATGATAACCAAAAAGTGATAAGGTGAAATCGCAGGGAACATCTGAAGTGATAACCTCCACCTTTTCGTTTTCTCACACAGAGAGAAATTATTACTCTGTCTATGGGTTCAAATGTATTTTAAGATTCTGCTTATTTTGTAAAAGTGGATTTTTCCTTGTAAAGTTTATGGGACAAATGCCTTTAACGTTAGGATCTGAGACAATAAGACCAGGGACTGCTTACTTGGTAACCAAGTAAAGCATGATGAATGTCTGTATTACATCTGTCACCTTTATAATCCTAAATATAGCTGAAATGGGATGGGCAGAATTGCAGCCTCACTAGTTTTGCTGTGCTAAAACATAAAACATATTTTTGTGTATTATATGTATTACTTGTGTATTATTTTAAATCTATTTTACTTTTTTACAAAGCAACTGCTTCCATCTCATGTTTTCTGCAGGCATGGCATCCCACTGCTTTCTACTCTGGTACTTGCCTTGTACTTTCTACCTTTTGTCCAGTGCTCGAAGTGGGAAAAAAAGTGCCGGTACTCCCCGTATTCACATGTTGGCGTGTGTATCGGCCAGTATCAGCAAATTAAGTATTACATTTCTACAGTGAATAAAAGATACCAGGAGATATCACTGATGTTCACAACATACATTTATTTACTCAAAGGGACATCCATTTGCCAAACTAATTTTTGCCAGACTAATTTTAAACTTAATTTTATAATATATAATAATAATATATAATAATTTAATGATGTTATATCTGTATGATACTATATATTATGTATGTGTGTCCTGTTGTGCATGTGTGTGTGTGTGTGTCAGTGGTGGCTGGTGAGCTGGAAACAGGGGAAGCCCAAACACTACCTTTAAATCTATCATTACTTTCAACCTGTTCCCCTTTATCTTCCTTGATAAACAATAAAACAAATAATTCACAGAATAATTGACACCAATCGCTTAATTAGAATAAATGATGCTCGCTAAACGCCGCAGATTGTCTGAAATTTGTGTGCTATTGCAAAAGCTACAGCATGAGATTGTTTAATTAACAAGGATGGCAACTTGAATAATCAAGTGGCAAGTAATCCCAAAGCATTCTCTTAAATGTTTCACATTATAGCTTTGTTGTGTTACAAAATTCAAATTACAAAACGGAGCTAAATTTAGTTGAATCGATGTAAACAACTGAGAATAAACTTTCAGGTTAGGTTGAGTGCAATGAATAATAACGTTTAGAACACAGACCTCACAAAAGCTGTGATGTGTCATGAGCATTTAACGTTTGATAAATGCCATCCTCAGCGCCAGATGTACGATAATTATAGTATTTGTACGACCATTTTGCCCTCTGCACGATGTACGATCAATAATGCCAAAAGTCCCATAATGTATGATTTGATTTTGATCAAATTTGATCAGTGTGTGACACTTATTAGTAGTTGTAATCAGTCTATCTCGTTTTAACTTATTTCCCGACATGATCAGGAGAGTAAAATATGGATCCTACATCTGTGTTTACGGATCTCTTCTCACGTGACGTACAGCCGATCATGCTTGTTGTGATGATGAACGTGACTCACGAGCCATTAATCAAATCCTCTTTACAAATCAGACATTTTAGGTAGGCCTATTTTATATTGAATGCAGTAACTTACGGACCAGTACTATATTTACCCAGTGCAATGCAGTTATCGTTATAATATTTAAGTTAAATGAGCAGTCAAAAAGTAGTTCGTCTCAATGTTTTCTGAAATTACACATTTACGCCTATTTGTTCTCATGGTTATGACTCATTTTCCTCAAAATGGCCTATGATTTTAAGCCTCTGGTACAATACTTTAAAATTTCTCATCTGGCAACACTGGCCATCCTTGTTAATTAAACAATCTTATGCTGTAGCTTTCGCAATATCAGACATTAAGCGCTGTTTCGCAGGCATAATCATTTACTCTATTTATGCGATTGGTGTTGATTATTCTGTGAATTATTTATTTTATTGTTAATCATATAGGATAAAGGGGAACAGGCTGAAAGTAATGATAGATTTAAAGGTAAAGTTTGGGCTTCCCCTGTTTCCAGTTCACCAGCCGCCACTGCTTAGTATTAACGTTGTTATTGAGACTAGCATTAACGTTAGACTTGTCAAGAGAACGGGAACAGGTGAGCATCACGTAGTCCCCCTGGGTAATGCAGTTTATATAGGGTCATTATGAATCGCCCAGAATCTGATATGAAGGGGGCAGAAAAGAGTCAAGAAGCGTCAAGAAGAGTCAAGAAAAAGTCACAGTACGCCAAAGAGTAAAGTGTAGAAGTGCCGGTACTGCGTACTGGTGAGTACCAGCCCACTTCGAGCATTGCTTTTGTCTCCTTTTGTACCTCTGTTCTCCTTCCTTCTGGTCCTGCAAGTGGATCCATGCCTAAAGCTGCTCACCCTCAGCCCAGTAACTAGCAGTCACATTCAGTGACTAATCCCGATTGGCTGTAAATAGCCTTAATGCTGTCTGATAGGTATGACTTATGCCATAGTGGTAACTAATGGCTAGCTAGCTACTGGCATTTTTTAAAGCCCAAGCAGCTGGTGTGGTGGTTTGATACAGGCTAGCAATTAATTAACAGCAGTTTTTTGTTTTGTCTTGTTTTGTTTTTGCCAGTTCTTGGATAGGCATAGCTATGAAATCAAAAATAATCAGACTGCCAAATATGTCTTACTCTAGTGAGGCACTGTCAGCTCAGCTCCATCATTACCTTTTTCTCAAGCAAAACTGTGCTTGATTGGGATTGGCTATTTTTGTTATGAGATAATCTTGGCTATAACATGTAGGGACACAATGAGTTAATATGGTTTGTGGCTACCATTGAACTTGCTCAAGAAAGCCACCTGTAGCTCTGATCAGATTATTAGATCATTAGATAACAGCTTTCTCCATTTTAAAGCAGGTGAGACACTGGTGCCAGAATGGGGGTGCGAGCATGAGTTTATTGTGTTGTTTATCTGGGTGAGGGTTATCAGAACAATGTATCAAAGTTTGATTTGTCCAATAGAATGCAACATTAAAAACTCTGTTCCTTTTAGCACATCAAAACAAGATTACCAGGAAGACGCTGCCCCACGCTCTGGGGTCAGCAGCATAGAAAGTGGCTGGCAGTATACACATGATATTCCCACAAGGGTGTTATTGAGTAGAGGGGGAAAAGGGAAAGAAAAATAGCTGCCATGTTAGTTGTAGTACAACTAATTGTGAAGAGCTGCTCGAAAATTACATTTAAGTACATTATGCACCTACCTGCATACAGTCTCCTCAAAAACAGCTCTGAATACCATGTGCAAATGTGTAAAGCATTTATACTGAAAAAAAAATATATGGGGAATTTCCTTGCCTTTTATTCCTCGAACCAAAATCTGAATTTTAAGTTTTATGTTGATATGCAGAGCAAATTGAATTATTTACAGGCACAAACCCATCTTGCATATTGATTTAGTATACATTTCAGTGGATAATATTGGCAGCCAGCCTTCCACTAATTTGATAAACCTCATAGATTTCTAATTACTTATAATAATCCTAACCTTATGTGTTACAAATTATCCAATGGATCAACAGCAATGAACCAATTCTTCTAATATATTTCATCCTCAACCAGGGTTAGGAGGGTTACTTTAAAAATGTTTTCCGATACAATTACTAATTACCTGTTAAAAAATGTAGTCAGTAACCTAATCCAAGTATCACAATATTAAAGTAACATAACTTGATTACTTTCCGTTACTTTTGGATTGCCTCAATACCAAATATGACTATAATGTTAATTTAGCTAACAGTACTAAAGTTGTCAGAACAGGTTGCTTGCAGTGTCTGTGGTAAAATGAACTATTTAGTCAGAAGAGACGTGATGAGGCTGTATTAGGTTAATAGCTAGATAGATAATGACAGTTGAACAAAGTGCGTGAATGCCAAATTAGCTAGCAAGCTATCTATCTTTCTATGTTGTTTTTTGTAGCTTGCTAGCTATGTGTTTGTTCACGTTGCCCTTATGTTGCCGCAACGTACTTTAATGACCAAACATACATTGCTACAATGTCAAGTTGGACGTCGCGGCAACGTGGAAAGTGAAAGGTGCCATTTCATAATGGCAACTTTGTGACTTTGTTAGTCTGTAACCTCAACGTCCTGGTGACATCCTGGCGACCATATTTTGCAGTGACCAAATGAGCACCTACTGGTGACGTTGCTGCAACGTTGTATGTTAGCTGGGAAGTCTAGTTATGTTTATCGTTTTGTTTGTATTGTAGCTAGCTAGATTTGTCTTTGTAAGGTGGTATTTGTGCTTTTTTGTTGAGTGTTCAAGTAGCTAGGTAGCTCATTTGGCTTTCACGCACTTTACTAGCTATCAAACCAATACAGCTTCATCATGTCTCTTCTGAACAAATAGTTAATTTTAACATTCGTACTGCAAGCCAAGATATTGATTTCTGATCTTAAGTACCATTTGCTAGCAACTTAACGTTAGTTAAGCTTATTCTGGTCTGGGGCTTGTGTTTTTACCCACACACCATCCCGTCACCAGCATCACCACCTACAGTCCCAAAATATTTTTCAGTAGTAGCAGTAGTAGTAGTAGTAGTCAGAGGTGGAAAAGTCCTACCATATATTTTTTCTAGCCATTCACTAAACAAGGTGATTTTACTAATTAGCTCCTCTATGTAGCTGAAGAGTTGTGCTAATTAAATTCAGCTGGTGTAGTGCATGGGTGGAACAAATAAGTGGCAGGACTTCTACTTTCTGAAGCTGTGGTTTTCCACCTCTGGTGGTAGTAGTAGTATTGACAGGTTAGCTAGCTAACTAACGTTAACTTTAGCTAACTGGATTTGTAACTAACGTTAGCGGTTGGTCTTGCCTGTAAATGTTTCTTTAAATTAATCAAATGTCAAGTCCTTTGATGATGACAGCTTTTTCACAGCTGGAAGGCATAACTTGCACTGTACTGTGATGTTGTTTCCCCTTTTCTACTTTAAAGATAAAATAATGGAAAAATGTCCACCCACCTCACTAGAGGCCATGATTATGAATTGGCAACTGTAAGATTGCCTATGGTTTCACTCGAGACCAGAGTGGTGTTATGAGACTCGTGAAGTGTTGTAATGTGTGCGCATGTGCATGGTAGTATATCATTCTTTATTTTAAAATGTATTTAAAAATAGTAATCTTTCTGATAATCCCCATTTTTACTAAATGTATTGGTCATCTGATTACGTCTTTTTTTCTGTAACTGTAACGGAATACAGTTACCTTTTTTTTGTATCCTAATTATGTAACGCCATTCCATGTATTCCGTTATTCCCCAAGCCTGTCCTCAACATATTAGAGGTATAGATCTGAAAACTAAAAAAACCTACTTTTCAAAGGAACCTATTGGAGTAAGCTTCACCAGTCTCTCACTACATAAAACCTGCACACATTTTATCTTTTAACTGTATTTTGAAGGATGCTGGTACAATCTCCGGCAAAGGGTAGATTTTGCCGTTTTAACAGGAAAAATAACAATTTCCTTCTGGACAAACCATCTGATGAATTTTTTGGCCCAAGTGTGGGTTTGAGATAAAGGGCTGTGTTTGCTGTTCACTCAACCCATGCCAAGATGATTAGATTTGAGGATGCCCATGTTGCAGCTTGCACAGGAGTTACTCGAAGTTAAACGATGAGATGAAAAAGTTTAAGCCTTTCTGAGGGGTACCTTTTAATAAGATGGTTCACTGAACTAGATGCTAATGTAGATACAGGTAGTGACATTTCAGTGTCATTGCGCTTGCCGTAAAATGGATCATTGTTATACTATAAGCGTAAAGCAGGGGGTCATCCCTTTAAGTCTTGTTTAGAATGTCATACATCTGCTATTTAAGAAACAGACAGCTGATGAAAAACAAATGTGATTTGCAACACAAGACCTGGCCCATTTTCTGTCTCCTGAATCCTCTGTGAACAAATCCACAGGCATTGCAGACCACTGTCCTTAGACCACTGTGATTACGCTACATAACAAGAAATATGATTCGATACTGTGTCTGCCTACAAGGCATATCTTATCAAAAGAAGTACACACACACTCTGGGAAAGACAAAAAAAGGGATAGACAAAAACATTAATTCCATTAAAATTAATCAAATTAATTAATATCACTACCAGGCATTGTCCAGTCATTTTAATCAGTTTTGATTTATGGATACAACTATAGAACAATTACCATCAATATGAAAGCAATAAACTGATAAGGAAAGAAGAATTAATGCTTTGTGTGGTGTCTGACAAAATGCAGTGCTTTCCAATTGGAACCAGTTGCCCCCGGATATGATTTCTATAGTGCAGATATGACAAAAACATTTTCTGCATGGCTAGGGTCTCTTCATTAAAGTGCAGTCACACATCTCTAAACTATACAGTGCATACAGTAGAAAACATAGCCTTGGATTCATAAGGGAATCATACATATTTACTGTACATACAGTACATATCATCTGCAGTGGCCCATTAACACTTTTCTTTCTTTGTGGCAGCTGCACTGGAGCGGGAACATGCTGATATTACAACCAATTCACACATCAGCCCACTGAACTTTGAAGGCGGTGTGGATGCTACCACCCTTTCCTCCAGGACACACATAAAACATCAGGGACAAGGCCCTTCTATCATACCTGCTCTCCTGGACAAACCGCTGTGATTTTTCTATTAGTTATAAAGCCTGCGATCAATTAGTCAATTGGTCCGTCGGTCCTGTTCTCAAGCAGGTGATTCCCAGTGTTTCCTGTTCCTAAGCTGTGCCTATGTTTTAGCGTGCAGATTTGATGCCAATTAGAAAGAAAGCAAGATACTTTAGGCAGGGGACAGATGTATTGATATGCACATGGATTTATGTCTTAATCCACAGTGCCATTCAGTCCTCTGAAAACATTTCTCTGAGATTGATATGTGAATTGATTCAGTCATAATTCAAGAAAGGGATAGCCAGGCCCTGAAATCTACAGAATTAAATACCTTATCTGAACAGTATCTAATGAGCACGGAACTGAAAGGAAGGTTCTTTCTCTGTAACAAAACCTCCATATGCGTCCACATCTCTGGGTTCAAATGGAATAGAGATCGGAATGGGGAACTGTCAGCCTGCAAGCATTTCAGAGAAGGAAAGCTGGTCCAAAGCCTGCTTCTGCGTGAAAACTCTGTGGGCATCAGGGGGAATCCAGTACGTGAGGCTTGCTATAATTGGTGCAATCTGTTCCCTCTGACTGAAGCTGTTAAAGTCTCTTCTGCAGCTTATCTATTTGGAGTCATAACCCCTGCAAGATGTCCACTGTTTCTATGGGCCCTCTTAGTTTGTCACAGCCTGTTGTCCAAGGAGTCCCAATGTCTGCCAACCCCTTTCATACCTGCTTGCCTGCTATCAGGCTCAGTTATGAATTCTTCTGTTACGCAAATGTTGCTGCCACCTCCCTGCTGTTAGAGTTCTTTTGAATACTACACATAGTCAATCTGAGACAGACACACTCACATGAGAAATTACATGATCTGAATCATCAGCAGCAGTTTTATCTGATTATTGCACCATCTCAGAGTTATAGTTTAAGACAAAAAACTCACTCAAAATAGCTCAAAGGTTTTTTTTTCCCCTAAATTGCAGACTTCTGCTACTCAAGAGTATAACACTTTTGATTTACCATTTCTGTCTAAAAAGAGACTAAGGGTGGATATATGCTGCACTTCGCATATAATCACTCATGTACGAATCACACATGTAGTGATTAGAAACAGTATCACAGAATCATTCCTGTAACAATGCTTTTTAACCTGTTTAAAACTCAGCTTGTGGGCTCCCAAGTAACTCAGTGGTTAAGGTGTTGTCTTCACTACAGGCAAAATATCTCATCTCCCAATAACCACCAAAACATCTACCACATGAAATGTTTTCAGGAAAAAGTATGATTTAGATAAATGCCTGGATAGTAGTCAACATGACAGGAATTAGATGCTTTGTACAGTTGACAAATGCTGCATTATTGTGTTACAACAGTCTTAAGACCAAGGAAAGAAATGTAGCTGAGAAACCTGGCATTCCACTGCGTGTACTGTCAACCTTTCCATCTAAATTCCGTAATTTCAAACCATGTTAATTGCTTGTTGTGCTTTGTGTAATTGTATGTAGGAGTTCTGTGTGTATATGAACCAAGCACTGGATAATGAGCCACCTCTGCTGACTTACTATATAGAGTTGTGTAGCTGAAGAACAAGAGGCACACTTTTTTTAAGAGAGTAATTTGCTGCAGCTTAGCTCTGGCTGGTGTGGTTTGTTGTGCTTTTTAAATAGAAGATTTAATTTATGTACAAATTCTTTGCACTTTATGTGCAGTGTGTCACCGTCACAAACTCCTATAAGAATGAAATTGTCCCTAAATGATATGATTCTTGTATGAAGTGTATGTACTGTATGAAGAATGAATATATATAAAAACACTTATTTGATTTTCAGAAATGGAAAATGGCTAATGAGGCATATGCATCTCCTTCAGTTGAAGTATATAGGTGAAGGAAATATTAGATAAAATTAAAACATAGCCTTACCTCTTAGAACTTTAGTCTCTGACAAGAAAAACATGGTACAATAAAGACCCACACATTCATCCTGACATGCTTCAGTGCTCTAAAAGTTTGGGTGGCCTCTCATTCCTAATTTTGAAAATGGTTAAACATGGCTAGTCAGGGCTTGCTCACTCTCATGGTGGTGGATTGAACAGACATTGGTAGCTCATCACAGGCTACAGGATGATATCCTCTTTGCTAGAATGAAGTTTAAAAAAGGTACTATACAATATGGTCCAATTATCGCAGATTCTTTACATATATGCTTTGATGCCAGGTAACACATAAGTTACAGTAATATGGTTTGTAATTATCTCCTCTCTGGCCCAATTACAATTTGTTAAAAAAATCCCAACCTTATGATTATCCTCCCTGGGCTAATAAGGGAGTACATGTTCGACAGGATGTTTTTGATGAGAATGGGCTTATTATATTAAACGTGTTGAGAAATAATTATTCTTTTCCTGCTTTTTGATTTTATTTCTCCAACTGAGCTTCTCCCTTTGTGCCTATAGTGTTCCATGGGATGTTTCTTAGTTCTCATCCCACAGTTACCTGCATTGACCTTGCATTTCTCACACATGGCATGCCTCAGCCATTTATGATCATTTTATCTCAACCAAGTGCAGTACACTAGGTGTCACCAAAGTATGGTATTGCAAAAGAGATCATTTTGGTTTTCAACTTGACTGGAATGTCATTTTTACAAATGTCCTCACAGCCATTGAAACTCCACTATAGAGTACTCTGAATAGGTGCATAACATGAAGCTGACTTCAAGCCCTATCTGCAATACGTGCAACATGAATGCTACTTGGACTTACATGCATTTGTTTTAGGAATGTACAAGGGCATCTCACAATCCATAGGCCCCTATTTTTTCTTGTTCAATGATACTTCAGTCTTGTTTCTGCCAGTATCAAATTATCTTAGACAGTTTAACTGCAAGAACAAATAAACAAACAAAAACATTACAGTTTTGGATAACCCCAATAAATCTTTCCCTTACATAGTACAGATACATACAAGACAGAAATACAGAAGGCATAGGATGGGTTCTCAATGGCTAATTGGACTGTATTTAGGTCTTTTCAAGGTGGGAAAACCCTGGCTTGGCAGAATTAAGGAAAATACGCATTAAAATACACAGTACCAGGACATATTTGGCTAAAGGCCTAGATCCTCCTGCTGAGATGCTCATGCTTGGTTAAAAAAGAATATTCAACTATTGTTTTGATCCAAAGCACACATCTAAATCTAAAATGAAATGGTTAAGACACAGCATACAATCTCATTTTGGCAAATGTAATCTCCAGACCTCAATCTGATTGAACATTTGTGATTCAAACTCTGGACATCAGCAAGCAAGTATCAGTAAATCTGAAGGAGCTAGAGAAATTATCCAATGAGAGATGCTTAAAAATGTCTGGAGAAGTGCCTGGAACTCATGAAAGACCACAGGGAGCTAAAGAACATTCAATTCGAAGGAGGTTCACAAAATAATGATTTGATCATTGTGGTTTCTGCAATGCAAAACATGCAGTTATTTGTAAAAAAAAAAATAAAAATAAAGATTGCACACTTGTACCTTGAATTAGGTGAATTTATTTTTTAGGTAAATTTATGTTCATGTAGCAATTTCTCCAGTATGAATACATTTAGAGGTCATACATATGGCACTTTACTAATGCACAGCATGCATGCAGTATTTCATTACATTGTGTTAAAAAGCTTCAATCAGCCATTTCTGGGCCTTGATGTTTTAAATAAGCTTGAATAATCTAATTTTACCATCACATAGTTGACAGCCATTTTGCACTGAAGTGGAGTGGTTGTGTGTAAGACAACAAAATAAGTGAAATCATAAGCTCTGTTGATGTCAGGAGACAACTAATAGCTGTAGTCTTGCTTTCTTAAATGAAAAAGAAAATCACAAGTACATGGCCACACTGATACTTAAGTCAATTGATGTTCATCAAAATGATTTAAGGGCATAAATTACATTTTATTATTATTAAATTATTATTATTTAATAAATTACATTAGTTTTTTTCTTTTCAAGTGAGTCTGGTCCTTAATGATATAGTTATATTAGGTACATTAGATTGTATGCAATGTCATTGCAAAGAAGAGTGTCTTTTAATATGCCAGTTGCTCCATCTCTCAATATATCCATCCATCATTAATTAATGCATGTTAGTGTATGCAGTTTCAAATCTGGAACTAATCCTTTGCAGATTATTATTATAGGCTGTGATATAGTGTTTTGTGACAAATACACTTCAGTCTGACTTCATTACTGCACATAAATAATGCTAAAGGAGAGGACAAGACTCAAGGTCTTAGAAGGTCATAGTCTCTCATGGAAACAGAGTTCAGGTCCTCATGCAGTGGCAGGGATGTTCTCATTCACCAGCTTGAGCTTTGCCTGGCAAGTTTAAGACAGGAGGATTTCTGACGACATGAGTGTGAGTCAGACAGACTGTGACTCAGCTTTACACAATCTGCATGCTAAAGACTGCCTCAGGGGCAAAATATTTACTGGGTGTGTTGTCAGAACAACAGAAACTTGTGTGTTAGGTTGTTTTCATACCTGTTGTTTGTACTCATCTCCTGTATGCAAGTGCTCTCTTTTATTGTTTGTATTGAATACTGCGTAACAATAATTTTTAGGAAATGTCCCATGAAAACAAACTACACCTGCATATGGTGTATGGCTTCATTTCTCAGATGACATTGCTTTAACTTTTGTCCTTTTTGTCCTCTGCCAATCGTGGCACATGAGCATGTAATGTGTTCTGATAATGTGCTCTTATTTTCCATTTAATTCATCTGGTAATAATTCCTGTCAGAAAACAAGGAAGCTGTTATCCTGACTATACAGGGGGCAATGGGGTGGTGGAGAGAAGGTCCCAGAAACCCGTTTAGAAGCGTTGTCTTAATTGGTTGCATATTTTTTCATTTTAGTTTCTTAAGCAGTGCTTACGGTCAGAAAAAAAAAATCTGGAGGCATAAGTAGTATAATTGTGCTGTATTCAAAATGGAGATTGCCTCCATTGTAATATTAATGAAAATGCTTTCATCCGTGCTGGGGTGGGTTGTCAAGAATTAGAAAAGGACGGAGGTGATCTAATTGTGAAGCTGGAAGGGGTGAAAAGAAATTGCAGGAGTGCAGCGGGGAGAAGCCGTAACGCTAATGATGACAAACAGAAAATATCTGGAGGAGAAGGGAAAAAGGCTGACAATATACATGAGATCACAGTTTTCTCAGCCAATTAGGCATCATAAGGCTAATGCCCAGAATCATTAGTGCACAGAGGGAGAGATTTTCTGTGCTTGTGGAAGAAGACAAGTCAGTTTAATTTTATGGAGCCTGCTTCCTGGCCATATTACCCTGCCATATCTCCCTGGTAGTTCTCTATGAGGAATGAAGGGGTAATTCATATAGAAGATTTCAGTCCTGTGAAACATGGATGGACTGTTTTTTTTCTTGTTTGCATAAAAGGCAAATAAGTCAAGGGCAGACAATTGCAGAGCAACTGCATTTAATTTTGTCAGTACACAAGATAAAATAGTTTCCTTTGACATAGTTAATCATATAAATACAGAGAAACCACTCACTCACAATTGTTTCAAGATTTTATTATTAAAAGGCCAATACACATTGACTTACAAAAATGCAAATGATTACCACAAATATGCAATCGTCACTCACTAGCCTTGACATTACCACATGGAAGAAAAAGCACGGCTTACACATCAACACATGTACGCTGCCTTTCATTCTAACTTCTGTGTGATACCTTTCTTTTGCTGCAGACAATTTGATATCAGAAGCTATTTTGTTCATGAAATACTTTCTGCTTTCTTGTCACATCCAGATAAATTCACTAACTGCCAAAATAATCACCTGAATGAAATTGGATATTTAACCTTACTCCTTGAAAACTCCACCAGAAAAAAAAATGTTATTACCCATCAACTATATTTATATATTTTTGGCCACCAGGATATTAAGGTACCCCGCACTTTCATTTTCAGTGATCATGAAATAATGGTTTGTGCAGCACACCTTGTCATGAAACAGGATTCTGTCCAATAAAAGCTGACATATTGGCTAAGAGAAGTCAAATTGGTTGGCCGTGACCTTCAGCATCAGTTTTACATTGTTCACAAACTGCAAGGGAAAAAAGGAAAGAAAGGTTATTTTACTGCTCCATATGGCTCTGCTCACTCCATAGGTGGAAGGTGTTTGGATCTGCTGTGAATGAGAAGTTGATTTTGATCAGTCAGTG
Source organism: Megalops cyprinoides (assembly GCF_013368585.1). NCBI lineage: Eukaryota > Metazoa > Chordata > Actinopteri > Elopiformes > Megalopidae > Megalops > Megalops cyprinoides. Next base: position 32,343,942 of record NC_050583.1, read on the forward strand.
TGTCAGTGAGGGAGGAATTTATTCAATAACAGCCCTCTGTAAGCAGGGCATGCCAGACTGTCAGTATCGCTCAGGGGAAGCTGTTGTTTTCCAGGCTTGGTCTGAAAAAATACACAAAACAAAAGGAGTTTCATATGCAAACAGCTGTCATCTGGCAGTCGGTGGTGGTTAGCTACTAAAAAAACAAAACAAAAACAAAACACAACTAAAAAACAAAACAACAACAGTCTATTGCAGGGGCTGTGTCATATCTGGGCCATTGCAACGGAGTCTGCAGCAGTGGTGTTCATGTCTGTAGTGTGCCGTCCGGACAGGCCACAGGTCACATGCACCTTACACCATCTGCAATCCTTGGGGAGGAATCTTTGCATTGTTTGTGTACTTGCAGCTCCTTACCAAACTTAAACCAAAGAAGTTAGACCATGGAGATCCCCCTAGGTGCATCTGTGAATTAAACCCAATAAGAGCAAACTGTGAAAGCATAACAGTGTAAACCCTTATGAATCAGCTTCTCAAAAGACATCTCTGCTTTATGTAATCTATTATTTAATTGCAAAAAAAAAAAAACAAAAGTTCAATATTTTGTGCATACAAGCATGTCCAATGCATTTGAAAAATGTACAGTTTTTCTCAGCCTTGCTCATTAAGCAAATTATCAAACAACACAGAAAAACACAACTGCACACATCCTTACATTCTTGTTGTCTTGTACATTATGAAATGAAAGCCAGGGTAATTAAAAGCCAATTCTTCAGGGGAAGACTGCTGTGTTTACCCTGAGCTGAATACACTTTGAAGTTTCAAACACAACAGCACAATGTTTATAATTGCCATTCAGCACACCCCAGTTTTGTAGATTAGCTACAGGTCATGGAACTCCACAACAAGCATTAATAATGATACATAGCACCATCTGGTGAACTTCAAAGCCCCAAGTTAGACTGGGGATTTTGATGCCCTGCTACACTTCCACCCCATAGAGGAAGGCAAGAATACCAGGGAAGCAACTTTCTTCTTTCTTTGACCTAAAGGTCTGAAGCAAGTAAGATTCCTAGTTTACCATAAACCAGACATTTCCATGGTGTGGCATTTCCATGGCATGGCTATGGATTAAATTATTTCAGTAGGTGTTTCACTGTATAAGCCTAACATGAAGCTGCAAATAAATGCTCATTTTTCATCATAGCTCTGAGAAACACAGCCTTTGGTAAAGTAGAACAAATACAGACTTGCTTGTTGTCAATGAGTGAAGCTGTAATGAGAGGCTAACACATACTGCTAATCATACGAAAAAGCCAGTGGCAAACTTACAGTAATCAATGAGATACATAGGCAGACAGATTTGATGCACGCATCTTACACACATGCATACTATTCAGCCAATGTATTCTAGATGCACAGTCCCCAAACAAGCAATGTGTGTGTCATGTTGGAAAACATCATATAAGAGGACACATTATGGGAAAAAGCAGGTGAGGTTTATTTTGATGGGTGTACAAATCCAGTGGACACACTGCCATAGGACCTGGAAAATAAAATGTAAAGATCGAGCAAATCTACCGAAGTCTTCTCTCTGTTCACTCCTCAAAGTCACTGGTGTGCTTACCAGAGCTGGGTCACAAGGCAGAATTGAAGCATTCACTCACCGCCAAGCGCTACAGACTTTTAAACACTCAATTTTGAGATCATGTGCTGCCCCGTCCTGCTCTGCACTGGGACAATAACTGAGACTGCTGTCGCTTGGCTGAGCCCCTCAGCATGCCCTTGCTGTTGTTGTGAGGTGGCAGAGAAAGAGCAGATAGGCACGCTTCACATCCCTTGGCCTGAGGTTGTAAATGGGTCAGCATAAAGGTCATATAACTTCAAGGCCTCCAAGTGTGCCCTGCCTGTTTGGTTCATTGTAAGTGAATCTGAAATCACTGGGCCAAACTGCCTGACAAAACTTTTATCTTCTACTTCTCAACTCTTAAGTTATGATTTCTGCTTTTCTTCCTAAATTTCATTGAACCCATGTTTCCCTTCAGTCAAATTCAGTCCTGATCGCTCCATTGAGGCAGCTCTACTGGCTGTGTCCAATGCTCTCCATGCAGTGAGGGTCACAATCCTGTCTTTTGCAGTGATAGGAATGAAACTTTATATGAGGCAGTGGATCATTAGTTTGTCCTTGTTAGTGTCACTGAGCTCAGGGTTGAGGGCACTGACCTGGAGTGGCTTAGTCCGCTATCCTAGTAGACTTTACATTCCAGTATACTCAGGTGTCCATCCTTTCTCCATAAGCATACCCTAACGCTTCATCCTGGGCCCTCTGGTTTTCTCTCTACACATCCTATGCCCTCTCATTGCATTACATTATTGACATTTAGCAGACGCTCTTATCCCGAGTGACTTACATTGGTTACACTTTGTTTGTTTTTTTACAATGTTATCCATTTATACAGCTGGATATTTACTGAGGCAATTGTGGGTTAAGTACCTTCCCAACAACAGTAGTGCCGCAGTGCGGAATTGAACGAGCAACCTTTTGGTCACGAGTCCTGCTCCTTAAACACCATGCTACACTGTTGTCCATCACTTGTATTTGTATCATTATTATACTGACATTACTCACAGGGCTTGATTTGTCGTCATGTCTCACATGTCACACACCTGAAGCTCAACCTTGCCATGTGCAACCTACTTCACGTCGTCTTTTCTTCAAGATTTGGTTGCAAGGTCTCCTTCTATTTCCCCACTCTTGGACTAACCTAGGCCATACCATGATAGTATATCAGAACATTTGACAGACCTCACACAATTGCTGGTCCAGGCCCTGGACCTTTCTTGCCTGGAAAAGGCCTTCCTTATCATCTGGTTTCAAAATGGTGGAAAGGCTTGTCTGTTGTTGTCAAGAAGCATGAATCTGTCTGTTTCTTACAAAGTTTAAAGATGGGTTTTAGGGATAACATTTAGGGATAACACATTTCACTGTTCATGCTTACTGCTTCTCCTCCTTAACATTACAGCACTATAGCACCTGACAATCATATTTGCATGATCAACAATATTATTCTGCCTTCCTGCATTCAGGCTTGGTAATTGCACTGTCTGGTGTAGCCATGCAAGTCTCTGGAGTAGAGCATCTGCCAAAGTAAGAGTGAAGAACAGTCAGGAAAAAACTACTCCAGAGGTGGAGTCGCCTTTTCTGATGAAGCCATGCAATGACCTGATACATATCCCCCGGCCTTGAAATGGCTCAGCATTGTTTTTTCTTTAATAGCTCATGAGAGGGTCATAATGGGACCATTACAGAAAAAAACAGTGGATATGAAACCTCATTATGAATGTCAATGGAGATTAACACTGTATGGCACAGCCTTATTGTCAACGTTAATCAAAGTGCATGAGGCAGTGTCATTTACCCATGGGAGAGAGGTGTGTTCAACTCCCAGACAAATGTGTGCCATGAGCTCCCTATTTGCAGTTAAATGATAATGATACATTTGTCAAGGTAAACTTAATGACCTAACATGTAGGATACCTCTATTATTCCTCTGCTGACCATACAGATAATTATACTCCTAATCTTTGTCCCTTCAGCAAGTTGTTTTTGGATTCTAATCCACTTGAAACCTCTTGGTTAAGTAACACAGAAAATGGGACAGAGCAGTTGTTTGTTGTCATCTTTCAGAAACCTCTTCCCTCACACCCTGTTGACAATATTTTAAATTTTATTTCACACCCTTTAAATATGGCAATGTTGTTACCTATCCAGTCAATACAAGGGCAGGTCACAACCCTCACCCATTGACTGCTAGTGAACTAAGGCTTTAGGATTAAAAAGACTAAGTGCGAGAACAAAGCAGGGCATAATGTGCATGATATTCTTCTGTGACAGAGGGAATAAGACGGCAGAAGGAATATGCTATTTTCTGGGCATTGGGAGAATAATGCAATTACCTTTAGCTAATAACCTCAGCCAATCATGTAGAATGCAATTCAGCGGACAGTGTGTCTGGCACTGTCTCTTCTGCCACTAATTTGCATAATAACTAAACCCTTTTGTCTTTCAGAGCATATGAGCCCAAGCAGGACCCCCAGCTCTTTGAACTAGACTGGTGTAACTTGGATGATAAGGGTGACTTCATTGACTCTGTAGCTTAGTGGGTTTATTTCCTTTCCTGTCTGTTCAAAATGAATAATAGCTGTGGTCTTTGAGTGTTCTGAAGATTAAATGTGTCTAGCTAATCCCCTTCACTTGAATAATAGATGGGGGGGACTTCTGACAAGACACCCAAAACCAAAAAGAAAGCAAGACTTTTTGTACATTTTTAAACTCATATATATTTGTTAACATTGGCTCTTTTCTCCTACTTAAGAAAGTGGATATTTTAGAGATATCGCTAATGTAAAGGGTGCTAGTTGTTGAATATTTCCCAAGCTAGTCTCATTTTTCTTTCCCTTTTGCGAGTATGTGAGAGCTGAAAACAATACAATTGCATGGGGCCTCTGATTTCCCTAATGGCAGTCTTTAAATTCTACATTTGAACCTCTGAGTTCTTTTAGGGTCCATTACTTAGTCAGCCCTTTGTTACAAAATCTGTGTGAGGAATCAACTGGAACACAATACATCTTAGCTTGCACATAATGCCTTAAGAGTTCATACACTGAGGTACAATGCTGATGATCTTGTAATAACATCCCAGACAGACAAAATGAACTTCTACCCCCCAGAATCAATGACAGATATGTCATTACCCAGAATAGCTAGTCATACTAAGTACCCCATTGCATGCACATGTCTGACAATGTCTATGAGAGTTCATTAATAAGGTCTTATTCTAGCAGGGCTACACAACATCCAACAATCAAAAAGGGGAATAAGCACGCAATCCAGTAAGTGATGGTGTCAGATTTATCTTAATCTGACAGTTTATGCTGCTCCTAAGCACTGTTATACAGGTAATGTCAGAATGTTAGTTATTCATTAGATTTCGGTCAATGGTGGAATATTGAGGTGTCATAAAATGATACATTAAACCATGAACTCACACTCCAGGACCAATTGTGGGTCATTTTTCAAAGGCCTGACATGCTGTCACCGAAGCCTTTGTTTTTGAGAACAATAAAAATGACCAAAAAGCTCCACTCTGCCTAGGAGCATGGTGTTTTGCACACAATTTTGTTGTTCAATCAGCACTCTGACATGCTACACCATTAGTTGAACCCTTTGCTGATGAAAAATGTCACCTGGAGAGAGAAATTAAAAGGTTCATTCCATTTCCCTTCTGAGACCTTCCTAGCTTAGTGTCAGTTGAGTGTTTTATTTACTTATTAACTTCAAATTTGACATTTCTTGCTGTGCCATCGCAAAGTTGGTTTTCAATCTTGAGCCCTTCAATAGCAAATGTTACATCACCACTGCAACTCTTACTGACTGCTTTACTCATGAAAAAGGAATGGATAGACCTGAGACTTTTTTGTTGAGGTTTGTACACCGAATAACTTGGAAAAGAATATGATCAATATCAAAGTAACAGCTTGGGAAAAAATACAGAAAAGTAAAAAAGTTTGGAAAAAGTGAAATTGTCCACCACTTTAAAAAGAAGCACATGAAAGACGGGAAATCCACACGGATACATCATAGATTGTTTCATAGCCATGTTCATGTCAGATTTACCCACTAGCATGATGAGGCAATGTGTTCAAAGGATCTGCCTGTTACGGAAGTGAGACACAAAGGGATTTTTTTGTCTTTGATTTCTCTCAAGATCTCAGCTTTGGTTTGCTTCTTATCACTAAGCACTAAAGTAGAACAGATATTTTAAAACATAGTGCAATATCACTACAGAAATATATGGTACTATTATGTGACTTTGAAGGCAAAAATGCCAAGCAATAACACAAAGAACCAATGGCATACAAGATAGCAGAGAAACAATTGCGATAATTCATACAATGCAGATTTTGACAGGTTAATCTAATTATTATACAGCTTTTGCTGAAAGTTTTATACAGCCTCAGATTCACATTGCATTAATAATGGAAATTAACCTTGCTTGTAATGAACCAAAATACCTTTCCACTGCCCCCCTAAAGGAGAATAAAGTTGATGACTTTCTCAGAACTTTCTGTGGAACAATAGAGAAGATACCCTGAAATACTACTAAGTGTTTGTACTGTACAAGCAGGCCAAAACTCGTATGCATTTTTTGGTACTGAAAAGTAGAATTCATTTATAAAACAAACGCTGAAATTGACAATAAAACAGGAATTCTTTCCTTTTTTCTTTTTTACTCATTAGTGTACTCCAGGTGACCTACATTTTTACAAAGAAGTGAAGTGGTACAGTCTGAAAACCAAAGAGCTGATTAAAATGGTTTCCTTAGTGTAGGATTAATGTAAGATTTTTATTTAAATATTAAACTAGTATATTGTTAAATTAATATTCAGCAGTCATGCCTTGGCCTGTCTTGGTCTCAGTCCTGACCATTCTTGTCTTAGTTTTGACTTAGCCTTGGATGTGGTGATCTTGACTACTTTTCTAGTTTCTGCCATCTTTTCAAATGCAGGTTAATGGTTCAATAGTAATGGAGGTAGAAGGGTGAAACATGTCTATTGCTACAATAAAACATTCACAAATTCTCTTATAATAATCACACTACAGAAGCTCAGAAAACAACAACCTGCTACACTTTGCTGTTATAGAGTTGCCATTTATGTATTGCAATGTCTGTCATTTTTAATATGTTCTCTGTTTCTAACTGAAACCAACTTTTTAAAATCTCCTGGGTCTCACTTAAAAGCTTCAGACTCCAAACATGTCAAAGTTGTACGTCCAGGCTATCCAACATAAATCCGGTGTTATTACTTCTGATTTGAAGTCCCCTTTATACCACTGTTCTGGAAAATTGCCTTGGGGTCATATGCATCCCTGCTTGTGCTAAAAAATGTGCTTCAGTGAGTTTTTTCCCATTTACCATAAACAGTCTACATGAAAAAAATAAAGGAATTGTTATATTCATCATTTGCTATTGTTGTTCTATTGACTGTACTGCTAGGTTGTACATATTGTTTTTTTTACTACTGAACTACACCTGACAAGATGAGAAAATACTTTTCAAAGAACCATAAAGTAGTTCTTTATTTTTTTATTTACTGAAATTGTATGGCCAAATGTGGAGTTTCTTTGCTTAAACCAATGATATTTGTAGTGGTCCATTTCCTCCTATTTAACTGTTTGTTGCAGTTAGTATTATATTGACACACACCTGCAGCTGATACCATGAAAACACTTTGATGTCCCATATGAATAACTCAAGTGTAAACCAGTGCAAAACCAACTTTCCATGTTCATTGCTGTCAGACCAGATGTAATGTATGTAATCCAATCACATTGAATATAAGCAGAATGTAGGTGGATGACTTTAAGAACTGGGCTAGACATAAGATTACACATGTAGAAGACAAATCAGCACTGCATTGCAAGAATGAATCCTATTTCATTTCCCTTGAAAAATTGGATTCTATTTGTGAATGTCTCAGTGGATATGCTTTACATATTCTAATTTAGCTTAATCACATCAAATTAGATGTGGTATACTGGTAGATTAAATTTCAGTTAATAATCAGCATGGATATTATAATGACATAATTATCAAAAATTGCTATGAAACACTAATATAAGGAGCTAATGAATGCCTCACACCAGCCTACGCCTCAGAATTCATTCACTTTTCCTTGCAAGATAGCAAAGTATACCAAAACCCTTTCTTATATTTTGGCCCTGTGATAATGAGAAACAAATAATTAATCTCACACAATCTGTCTCATGACAACCCATGACCAATGGAGTGGCAGAGGTGTTGGGTTTCCATGTCTGGACAAGTCTTATTCAACATCTACTAACATCTGGATGGTACAATTATATCATCGTCAAGTGCTTATTTCATTTTGCTACTCCCTCCAGCAATAAAACCAACACCCCATTTAAGCGGATCTTAGATTAAAGGGAGTCTAGATCAAGACTGCAGTGAATTAGTTCTATTTTAAACATGGACAGTATCTACCATAGAGGCAGAGAACAGGAATGTATACTGAGGTCAATTTGAAATGCTCCCTGACTGAACATGGAGAAAATATATATAGTGGTGCCATTAACTTCCTTTCTCTGGAAAAGGGCACCACTGATCTGCGAAATCACTTTGTCCATTGAAGATAGGATGCAGGTATTGTTCATAGACATCTGAAATGACACAGATTATGTGCTGTGCATGTCTGGCATCTGCATTCTGTCAGATTGAATTAGACACATGAGAGGGGGTTTCTGGGACCCTCTCCTCATGAAATGAAAGTTCTGTTTTGTAAGTGCACACACTCTTTACACATTTCCCTTCCAGAGATAATTTTTGGTAAAAAAAAATCACCAAACCACAACAATAATGTGTATTCTAGCTGAATTTTACACTAGTTCCACAAAGCAGATGGTGGAAATATACTGTAAACAAACATACTCATAATTATCACTCTCATATGGTGTTTTCTGGTGACCCAAGAGCTGGGGGCCACCCGTGTGAAAACCAATCTTTACATTTGTGTTTAATTAACTAGGTAGCTAGTAATTTTGATTGTTTGTTAATTATTCATAATTAATGTACTGTATATCATTTTATTGTGCCTTTTACAACTCAGTGTAACTCATGAAATTCATTGTCATTCAATGTCATTCTGCTTCATCTTAAATCTGGTAATCACCCTTCCTGATCTTCCTTTGCTGGCTACTGTTGACAGTTCACATCCACTTCAAAATACTGGTATCAGCCTACTGAGCAGTGATGGAAATGGCTCTCTCTTATCTTCATAGGATTTACCAGCCCTACACACCAGCCAGACCAAGTGTCCAGCTTCTGCAGGACACTTGGCTATTTCCCACCCAGCCCCCAGTAATATTGCACTCTGGTCATGTCCACTGTCTTTCTGGGCCCCTACATGGTGGAACAGGCTTTCTGTTTTGGTCAGAACAGCTGGCCATCTTTTGTCACAGACTGAAGACCCACCTTGTCAGGCTACACCTCAACCTCCCTCCCCAAGTGTCATTTTTCCTCTCTGTTATCTGCAATGAAGATGTTTATGTTTAGCACTGACACTTGTTCATGTGTGGTTAGTGGTGTCCTGTTTATGCAACTTTTCATGCCACTGTATTAGATGCAATGTGTAAATTGTTCTGGATAAGAGCGCCTTCCAAATGCCAGCAATGTAAATGTAATGTAATTTGAACAAACTCCCTATCCCATTCCAATCATTCATGTCATAGATTGTTTAGTTCAAGGGAGGTTGAAAACAACCGTAAATATAACTTACAATTTTTATTGACACAAACATAATTTACTTTGAATGAAATGCATCCGAAGTTTGAGGGTTCGGGTTCAGTTTGAGGGTTTCTTGAAAATCTGAAAACCAGTGATATGAATGAAATTCAACCAAATATAATGAATTAGAAAATACATCTGATGATTTATTTAGATGATTCAGAAACTCCAGAAATGCTTATTTTTGACTCCAAAGAGAGAATGAGGCTTCACAAACCCTTGTTGGTGGAGTTATCATGTGCTGTCAGTCTCTGACAGTGAACAAATGATAGCTGTTTTTGGGGTTCATGAAGCCTGAGTCCTCAACTGAGTCCAACAACTTCAGAAAAATCTAACCTGGTTTCATTTAAAAGAAATGCAAAACATATCTTACAAGGTATACATATAGGAATAAAAAGAATATGACACTGGAAATCATATCAACAAACTGAAAACTGCTGGAACTTGTTGGGAATCCTAGTACAGTGGAGCACTTAAAGTTTATATATATAAACAAACATATCTGGTGTCAGATTTTCATATATTCATATATATTTCAATATTGTAATAAAGACATTATATATTATACGTTGAAGATGAAGATATTGGTTAAAAAAGACATTAAAAATGGAGGATTTTTTCTCTAAAAGCAACTGCAAGCAGATGTGGGAATGACAGTTTGTCAGCACGGGACTATATGACAGCACTGATGGCTCAGCTGACTGTCACACAGTACAGTACAGATTTGCAGAAAGTTCCTGATGTTAAGAGGAAATACAAATATCCTGCTCTTACCACAATAATGACTATTATGATTTGGCAAGGGCACATACATATAGGGCTCATACTCTTATCCAGAGCACAAGATAAGTACATGAAGTGTTACATTTACATTTTTGACCTCAAGCAGACACTCTTATCTAGGGCAATGTATATAATATTGCACATACAACATAAAAATTGCACTGCAAATATTAAACTTAGGTTAATCTGAAGTCAGGATGATACTCAAATGGGTGGCGGTAAAGCAGAACCACAAAATATTTGTAATTGTTTCGGTTTTGATATTTTAGTTGGTAGTTTTAAGTAAATATCACACAAAAATGATAAATTTCATGATAGATATTACTGAAATATTATTTTACATGTCAGATGTTATTTTACATCAATATCTAACATAATTAGTCATATCCTATTTTCCTGTCATTTAATCAACATAGTTTCCATTTTAACTTACAGCACCAGTAGGAGTCATAAGCATGATGTCTGAAGGGAATGTTGCACAAGCTGCTATGTATTCTTCCATTTTATATGTGATTCAAATTGTTGGTGTTTTGGGAATGCTTTGGATCCATTTCAGAGAAGACCATTTAAATCTGGTTTTCTGGATGGAAATGGGTGTTTTATACTGAACTTTGATTTCTCTGGCTTTCCCACATCCTTCATCATGCAGATAAATATATGCTTCACAGCTGACATGCTACAACTCGACTATGGAATAGTTATTTCCATGTTTTGTAGTATTCTGACTGGAGGCATTAACAGAAGTACCGGTCATAGTGATATGTAGTACCTGTCAAAAGTTTGGACACACCTGATACATATGCATCTATTTTGTTGTTTATATTTGTCTAAAAACGAATTTCAAGCATTTAAGCATAAGTCTTTAGATCAAAATGTCTTTGAATGCATGTTTCCCCTTATCTTAATCAGGTGTATCCAAACTTTTGACAATGGTTGACTTAGCAAATTACTGTTGCATTACTGTTCTTCAAATTACTGTTGCATCCTTCATTTCACTGTCTTATTATCTATGGTAAAAAAGTGAGCTTAAAACCTTAGCTTTCGAAGTCAGTGGATGACAAACACAGCAGGTATTTGTAAGAAATATAAAGACATTTGTATTCGATTTTATTTGCTTTTGCTCATTTTTCAGTGAAAAGTATGCAAATCTAAGGATTCATTATTTTACTTTATCACTCTCCACAATCTGATGTACAAGAGGTGGGTTCTGTCTCACTAGTCTTGCTGTTTGAACTGACTCATTACAAAAATACCCTGTATAACTGTGTGAACCACTGGCATGCTAACATTTCTCAGTCATGCACATTTATTGTGTATGCATAAAAAATGAACAAATCGTTGTCATCTGTCAATACAGTGTGAAAAATTGCAAAGTGATTTGTTATAGGTGCTATCAGTATATTCAGGAAGTGCTTTGTATGCCCGAACATTTTATCTCAGAGTTTAGTACATTTTTGTGTTAAAAATTTCCTCACCTACTCCATTTGTTTTACCTCAGTTCATCACCAATGGCCCTTTCAATTCATGTTGTCTCATCTGGAGAGTTTCCATTTTCTATTGAAAATGAGGAAAAAGAGATTTACAGTAGCTCTCCCATGCCCAGCAGAATGGGTTTTGGAACGACTAAATTCTATCAGATGAAATCTTCACATTTAGAAATACATTTCAGATTGTTCAATGAAGGAAGGTCTTCACATAAAGTTAATATCCACCTCTGAACTTGGGATGCACAGCCAAATTGAAGTACATTCCTGATAAACTTTCAGAACAAGCATATATAAAACAGCGTGCTAGAGGCAGCTGTATTCAGCACCTTGGAAATAATTGTAAGATTTGATGACACTATTGAAAATGCAATTTCTTTTACACACAGCAGCAAAATAATACACCTTAATCAAACATAATGGCATAAGAAAAAAAAAACACCAAACCTTAAGTGCCTGAAGCATACTCTGCTACACCTTCAATAATTGAATGAAGTGTTATTTCCTTTCATAATGAATACAATCATTTGTTCAAAATGTTGCTCATTCGAGGAAAAATAAAACCTAAAGCATCATGGAATGACAATGAAAGGAAATTCGTCCAACACTGTTTTGAAATATTTCTTTGGGTGTTTGGGATATTCTGTAAGTCACCTATGCATCATCTGTAAAAATATTTAATTGCTTCTAATGAAAATGAGATAACCTGAGCCTCAATTAACACTGTGTCATACAATCAATGAGAACATCTTTGGAATACAAATGATTTCAAGAAGTAGTGTGACTTCACGCCACTGTGTAACACTTGCTGACCTCTTCCTTAGTTTGGAGAGAAAACAAAAAAGATCCCAGATCATTAAAATCAGCAGGCTGTGAAATCACATGCAGATAAGTCAATACAATTGGCACAGATGTTGAGGAACTACAAATGATTTTGCCATTTGAACATTTATTGCCGTTACATCCATGTACTGTACCTTATGTAGTAGTGCAGTTTAAGATGAAAATGTCCTGAATGGGACACAGTTTTTAACATATGTTTCTTGACTCTTGGTCAGAAGCATGACATAGTAACCATTCTACCCCTAAGGTTGCTGTTCCCATGAAAATACTATGAAACTACACAGTAGAATACTGTAGGAGTGTCAGTGAGCAGCCTCTCAATGGAACTACAGGTAACCCATAAAATGGAGCATTGAAAAAGCATGTCTGAAGTGAAACAAGGTTTTTGAGAGGAGGAGGTACTCCACTTTACCCCAACAAAGCTATCCACCTATTGACTGAAGAGGAACTGTGTGTGTTACTATAATCAAAAAGCTCTTTGGAATCTTCTGAGGCCTGGAGTGCAGGGCCCCTAGAAATACTAGAAAATAAAATGAGACTGTGGGGTTGGAGGTAGGCAGGGGGACACTGAAACATAAATCAATCTTAAACAAATCCCTTGATATGAGGTCTCCACAGTACTGCACATTTTTGGAAAATTATGAAACATTACAACGAAACATAAAATGTCCAGTATAATGGACATTGTCCATCATACTGGCTCTCATTGTGGACAACATGGCACTAAAATGTGGAATGGACCATGAATTCATACAGCAAAATATTTTGTAGAAGTTTGGAATTCTAAGTCAAATAGTAATAAAAAAATACTTCATTGATAGCAAGGTTTTAAAATGCAAACCTAAAAGGACACAGTATCTTATGCATCCATATGTTCACTTACGCATTCTAACCTTTTCCTTCCCTGTGCTGGATGAGGAAGGTGAGGCGTTGGTTTGACCCCTAGAATACTACGGTAATAGAACCATTTCTCTGTGACTTGACCTTGAGGCAACTGTTAATGCATTCTCCTTCCATTTCCAAGAGTTCTTTATAACCTTTCTAAGTCATATATTAACTGCTGCGATCACTCTGATTCATAAAAGCACTGAACAGAAACAGATCCATCCACCCAAAGCACTGTTATTATATGCATTATTATTTAAGGTATTACATGCATGCATAATGAGCTGTACATTGTGCAAAAACAAATAGAATAATTTATCATCCAAAATGTTTGGTGAACTGCTCCCCGATAATTGAAGATGCTGTTTTGCCATTCCGCATTATGACACCTGAATGGAAATAGTCATCTGCACAGCTGCACTTGAGCATTATTCACTTATGGTTACAGCCTTCTGGGAATGAAGTGTGTGCAATATGAATGCAAACCTCTCCCCACACATAGCATTACTTCATCCAGACAGCCTGCAGCCCTGGCATGCCATTCTCAGGATATGAGTAAGAGGGAAATGATTAACAAAGCCAATTGAGTCCTGTTGTACACATCTGTACAGTAATATGGCAGTGAGGGCTAAATGGTGGATAAATATATAAGTGCTCTGTGCAAGCAAGGCTGCACTGCCAAACTCTGTTGGACAATGTGCTCATGACCCTGATACCATTTAATCTGAAAAGCAGCCACCCAGATTGTTATCCATCTTCCCTATTGCTGCCCAAATTTTACTTTCACTCTGTCAATCTGCCAAAGGATTAGCGCACTCTGAGACTTGCTTTTTTTTCTTTTTACAATACTTTTTAAAGTATGGAATAAGAGTGAATACCAATTCAGTAGATATAAATTTCCATACAATCAGAGCATGAAAGTGTTTGATGTGGTTGTAGTGATAATTTTTTGGCTTGGGGGCTGACAAACTGACCACCCCTGGCTGTGGGCAAAGGTTGTGGATATCGTAAACACAGAAAAGAAAGGTGTGTGGGGGGCAATTGGGTGAAAGAGTAATCCTGTGAATAGTAAATGTAGAAAGTGGTAGGTGCATTTTTATAATCACGAATGGGACTGGTTTGTCTAGGTTTAGTTAATTGTGAATGGATTGTCTATAAATTCTTCTCCTAGTCTTTGTTTGGAATGTCAGTAATTAATATGCATGGAAATGTTCCTTTTTATATCACATAAATGATGAAGCTCACTACAGAAAAGCATCTAAGGTGATCATATATAAAAGCAGAAAAAGAAGATATGCACTCTTTCCATGTTTTAAAATGGGAAGAGGAGTTTGATGTGATGAGGGTCGTACCATCGCTGATATATTTGTGCATGTACACTGAAGCCAGTGATCATGGCTTTGGCTTTATCATAACCAAAGTAATGAGAGACTATGTACAGAACTATATTTGTATCTCTGGCTTAATTAAAGATAGAATGTTGTCACTCATCCGTAATTCACAGGCTCACAGATATTGAGGTGATAAACATGCTTACAACAAGGTGTGATGTGTCCTCATCTATATGCAGAATTGAGGAATATATGGCCCCATGAAGATCCATCTTAGATATTCTTTATTGTATAAATCACAAAATTACACCTTTGATGCACTTTAAGAAATAATGGAACATTTCCAGTATAATTCTCAGAGGACATCTGTATATTTACCATAGGGTTACATAAATCCTTTAAGAACTTGAGGCAAAGCAACACATTTCCACGTTGTGCTGAAAGAAGACTGAATGCTTGCCTTCCGTGGGGATTCTAGACCTATTTTGGTCAAGATATGGAAGATATATGAAAGGATTGACGCTGTGAATGAGTTGTAATCACACTCCATTGAGAACTAGCCATTCTGCATTGTGATCTTGTGGGGATTCACTCCAATACATAAAGAATTTGCAATCGATGAGTATTTTGGGATGGCTGAAAACAAAAGCAAATGTATAGGGACGGATTTCACAATTTCCATCAATGTATACTGAGATTGAATTTCTACCATGCCCATCATAAGATATGCACTCTGTGGTTAGGGCTGTTCAGCTCCACAGCACACAGAGCAAGAAAACTGAAAAGCTCCGTACTTGCCAGTTCTTGGCTTTCAATAGGTTTGCGTTGCTGGTAGCATCTATCGATTTAACAGGAAAGTACTTGCTCCCCATGTCAATTTGCTTTGCCACTAAGAAAAATCTTAGCCTTTAGGTCCAGGTGCTCTTGATACTTCCAACCAACAGGCGAGTGAACAGTGCGCAGCAATCATGACAACATGGAGAATTAGAACAAAATTTTATGCTACATCCTCAGTTTTATTTGTGGCTGCTGTTGAATGGAGGTGTGATATAGCAATGTATTTCTCATTCCATTTTATTTCACCTTTAGTCATCCAAGAAAGGTGCTAAAGAACAGGTTCTAATTTTGGTATGAAAGCTGAATCTGTTAAACTAACATTCAGGTGCTTCTTGCTAAAAGAAGTAGGTGTGGGCACAGAAGGTAGGTATGTCATGGGAAAGATGGTTTGAAAGAGAACTGCATTCTCCAGCTGTGGTTTGCCACTAGTTTCAGTTTTCCTGCGACACTGTGATCCACATTTTTGAGATCTTTTTTAAATTTACACTCCCAAAACTGCTTTGCCAACAGCAGTAGATTACTGTCAATCAACAAAATGATGCAAAAGTATTTGAATCTAACCAAACTGAATAGCTGAAATTTAAAGCAATTGAACAACAAATCAATTCTGGGGAGTTCTTTTGGCACCACGTGGAGGAGGAGAATGCAAATGTGAAAAATAGATAAAAACACCATAAACCCTCACAGTGCAACCAGAAATCTCTAAGGAGTGTTTTTTTTTTCAAACTTTTTTATATTTGCGTTATATGACTTACATATCCAGATTAAGAAGTATATATCCACAACTGACAAATGCTCATTTAAATACCACACTTGGCTGATGATTTCATGTTGAAATAAGAAGATTCTTTTTGCTCAGTCTGCTCTCTTTGGCCAGATCTGAGAAGAATCCAATTAACCCGAGTTAAAGGGAGTGAAACACTCCAAGCAATAGCCTCCCAAAACACTCAGGAGATCAGCCTTTACTGTTAAAAAGAGCACAATAGGCTTCATCACACTTTTACAAAAGAAACCTCTGGGACTAATTTTCGGAGCTTGCAAAACCTTAATAAATGTCTGTGAAGAGTTCTAAGAATCAGAACCGACTCTGCCATTCCCTCTTCTTTTTTTTTGTTGAGAAACAATGTCGACTCCCTTTTTCCTAGCCTTTTCATGGGGCTGAAATTGGGAATAAACCACGAAGAGAAATCTGCATGAAAAGAAAATGAATCAATCCCTTTCTTCATAGATATTTAAAATGTAAATGGCAGTTGTGTCCTCAAAAATGAGATAAGTAATATATATTATTCCTCTCTGTTTGGTAAGTACATTGTGACAAACAATGTTCTAATGTTTCATTATTTTTACAATGCATCACACTATGGTTGTGGATGTAACTGTGATCTGCAGGTGCAGCTTCATCCTCTCAGGATGAAAAGACCATGTGTGTTTCCATTTTCACAATTTTAGCCTGCCATTCATGTTCAGAGAATACCACAAGCGTGTAGCAGACTTTACAAACAAGTTTTTCATGCAAGCCCCATTGATTGGCCACATCTTACTGGTCATGGAAAAGAGACAATGAGGTCTATAAATGAACTAAAAAAAACACAGAAAGCCTCTTTGCAGTGCATTTTTGCATTTTGATACACACACTTTTTTGATTATGAAGTTCTCTGCATACACATATTTCTAATAATCACTGCAATCATAGTTCAAGTGAAATATCCATTAATGCCCTGTATTTTAAAACAACACTTCCTCAGCTTGATATATGAGATGTAAAAGTGGAAAAAGGATGCCCAAGACCTTTTTTAAGTAGCTATTAATGCTAGAGGCTATTAAAATATGCCTACCATTACAAACTATCTATCTCTGAATACACCAAAACCTCATTAAGAAGACAGGAGATTAAAAAACTGAATGAGTCCTGTGCAGCACTGGGGAATTAAGTGGAATTAAAGCACATTTGTCAAATTAAGTGAAACCTGCAGTATTGATTTCTGCTAAGTAAGGCTGCTGTTTGCTATTTGGAAATATGGAAAGTGAATTAAAGACTGAATGAGGGCATGGCATGGACTCTTCCTTGGGGGCTTTTGGTGACCTGCAGGGCAGTGGAAGCTGCTCTTCCTGTGCTTTCTGTGCAATGTTTTAAAACCATTGAGTAACAGTTACCAACGGATTCCTCAATTGACTGCATGAATTGACTCTAAAAGCAAAGCAGCTCTGAGATCCTAACAAATGTGAAACTATTTTTAAAAAGACAACCAAACACTCTCAGATGGTAACTCTGTCCATGCACTAGATCCAAGGCACATTTTTTCCAAATCTCTACCAATGCGACGTTGATCAGTGTTATATCTCCTCTGGTCATGGACTATAGGCCTTGTGGCTGTGCAATGAAGTTCACAGTGAACTCTGTAATTCTGCTTCCTCTTCACAGAGCACTATACAGCCAGAGGCAGCTGAGGCGAAACAGCTGTTCACCCCCTGTGTGAGGGCAGAGCAGAAGGAGATGGATCTGCATGTGTCCAAACACTTTGACAGAGCACCTCTTCCCTTGTTATCTCAGAAATTATTTTTTAATTTCAAAATCCCAGTTAGAGTGGCATGAGCATTCTGCTCTGGATCTTTATGAAATAAGGTTTTTGTTTTCCTTCATGATGATATTAGAATCAATAGAACCTATCAGTAAAATTGATTGTGGTATTATCATGGATCACTATAAAAGCGATGACCAGTTAAAACCTAACAATCCTCTACACTGTGACACATACCAGAGACAGACCAAAATAAAGTGGTCTAATAAGGTTTTATTACTGCTGCAGAACCTTTCAGCTGATCATTTTTACAAGAACACATGTAGTGTAGAAGAGTACACTAGAGGGGTTGACGTAAAATCCAGCTATTACCCAATAAAGCTGTCAAATAGAGAAACATCATTGCAAGTCCTTGAAGAACAATATCTGCCCAAGTTTAAACAGGGAAGGAAGTACTCACAAATCATTTTTCATGGTGCAGGAAAAATCAATAAAGAGTTGAGCAAATGGATTGAGTTTGCTGCCCACAGGCGACTGGGTAAAATAGAATGTTTGACCTGGACCAGCTTGAAGCTCAAGACCATCGCACCAACAAAAGTAAATCAAATTCTTGAGAGATTGTCGACTGGTCTTTTGTCATTGCAAGAGTGCTGACCTTGGTATTTTTGGCAAATGCATTATAATGTCTGCGAATACGCATCTCTGAAGCAGACAATGGTAGAGATGTGCACAGGCACTGTGTGGTAGGGAAGGGTCAAGGTCCCTCTGTTTAATCCTGTCTCTAGTCTTTATGGGCCACAAAAAATCCTCTTCACAAAAGAGAAAATACCTGTCTCTCTGTTAATAAAGAGCTGCTCTTACAAGGATGAAACCTTGTAAATATGAGCAAGCTGGGAACAAGATATTTATCCCTTATGCACCAATATTCAAATTCATACAAATTTAAAATTCTTAACAAACATCTGCCACATTTTTAGAACAGATATATATATATATATATATATATATATATATATATATATATATATATATATATATATATATGTATATATATATATGAAGACATTATGCATACATACAGACGGGTGACAAATTAAAGGAAAACCCTGAATAAATGAGTGGAGAAACATAACGAATGCAGATGATTCCACACAGATGTACTGCATGGTATAATTAAGCAATTGACATCCAATCATGCTCTGTGGCAATTATAAAAATGCTTAGCAGGCCCAGTTGATCTCAATTTTGAATCAAGATAGCAAGAGGAAAAGATATAAGTGACTTTGAAAGAGGGTTCATTGTTGGGGCATGGATGGCAGGAGCTTCAGTCACAAAGACTGCTTTACTGGCTAATGTTTCAATAGGAATAGTGACTAAAGTGACATCTGCATTTAGATGGGAAAGACATCAGTAAATAGGGTTGGAAATTGTGGTCGACAGCGCACATTTGATGACTGTGATGCTCGTGCATTAGGGCGATATGTAGGGAAAAACATAAGCGCAACTCTTCCTCAGGTGACCGGGAATGTCAATGCAGGACGTGATCAGACTGTGTCAGCAAGAACAGTCTGTCAACAATTACATAGAGAGGGATTTAATAGTAGGGTTGCAGTGCATAAACCCCTCATTACAAAGATGAATGTTCAGTAGTGCAAAAAACATAGGCACTGGTCTACAGAGATGTGGAAAAAAGTGATATGGTCAGATGAGTCATCCTTCACAATATTCTCGACAAGTGGGCGAGTGCATGTGTGGCGTACACCAAGAGAACGGTACAGGCCTGACTGCTTGACCCCTACAGTGAGGGGGTCCGGTGGCTCTGTTATGCTGTGGGGGGCATTTTGCTGGCATGGTTTGGGTCCACCTGTGCCCTTAGAGGAAAGGGTCACTGCAAATCAATACAAAGTTGTTCTGAGTGATAACCTTTATCCTATGATGAAACATTTCTATCCTGATGGGAGTGGTCTCTTCCAGGATGACAATGCCCCCATCAATAGGGCATGAATTCAGGTCACTGAATGGTTTGGTGAGCATGAATGTGATGTGAATCATATGCTAAGCCTTTGCAGTCACCAGATCTTAACCCAATTGAACACCTATGGGAGATTTTGGACAGATGTGTTAGACAGCACTCTCCACCGCCATCATCAAAATACCAAATGTCTTTTGGAAGAATGGTGTTCCATCCCTCCAGTGGAGTTCCAGAGACTTGTAAAATCTATGCCAAGGCAAACTGATATGGCTATATCTCTCTTTACAACTAATATAGGCTCATTAATGTGATGTAGATATTTCCCCTAGTTTGAATCAAATGTTCATCATTTCAATGTTCATCATTTAAAAATAGCAGCAGGTTGGTAACACCTATGTGAACCAGACCTATATGTTTGGATTTCATCTCTTTTTGGAAACCTTTTTAACAAACAGGTTTACAGTTGTGTTTATCATGCCACACAGGCAAGCTAGTTTATGCAAAGCACTCTCAAGAAATGTATGTATCATTAGTAGCCTATAATGACACTACATGTTGTCTACAAACATCAATCCGCAACTTTTATGAAATGTTAGCAAGAACTCAATTTCTTGCAGTGCAACTATGTTGTTTGGTGTCACCAGTTTTTATTCTAGCAGTTCAGTGCTTTCTCCTAGTGGTAGAGTCCAAGAAATCTGATCAGATTTACAGTTTCAGCAATGAGCCAATAGATGCCGAACCCTGTTAAACCTCAGTAAGAAAAACAAGTCTATTTTTTACCTTTTTCATGCCCACTTCAGTTGAAAGGAGCTATTGTGACTATATTGTTTCTTGCCTATACACAGCCTTAATCATTAGTTCATACCTCTGCTGGTGTGCTGCAAAAAAAAAAAAAAAAACATACGACTGTTACACTTATGGGTGGAAGAGGCACACACTAGCTTTGTCTACCATGTGCATGTGCATGTGAAATATGGGACACCACACTACCACTTCATATGTCTCCAATTGATTTTCTTTCATTGTCTGAAGACTGTGATCTGTCAGCCTTGCTGTGAGTGTTGCAATGGCCATAATTGATGTGTCCAAAATAAAACCGTAAAATGAGAGACTGTGTAGCTGAAGTCTCATACGTAATCAAGCAGTCTTAGGCTTTGTAGTGATTAATAGTTGTTTTTGGCAGTGGAACAAACTGGTTCCTCAGGCAACCCCCATCCGCCTCTGTCCTTTTATACGTCACCCTGCAAATAAACTCCTTGATGCTGGATGTTCCTCCTGAGCTTGTTACATTCACATGGATTTGCAGTGTATTTGTGGTGGTGCTTTATGGAAACCCACGGACACTAGCGCTAAAAAAAGAACATTATGTTATTTTAATTGTGTATTTGGGGCACAGCCTGAAGTGTGATTAAGCCATTTGAGTCCTGAAACACATTAGGTTTGTGAGGCTTTTCAGTGTATAGTCTATTTCCATGTCTGCACGAAAAGCAACAGTTTGTGCATGAAACTCATACGATTTGGGTCAACAATGTTTTCTGTCCAGACCTGATGTTACCATACGGTCTGCATACAAAGTGTAATGAAAGATATTAACTCCTCTTTTTGTCAGGGGTTCCATATTGCCACATTGTGACACATCTCAGGCTTAATGCCTTCTTTGTATCTATTGTGTTTTTACTGCCTATCTGTGCATGGCAGCCTTCCATTTGCATAATTCATTTCCAAGCATGTGTTTGTCAGAAAGTAATAAAAAAAAAAAACAGGAGTTGTTGCAATCTGAAAATGTTAATATGGCAGATGAGGCAATGACACAGAGGAGAAAGTCAAGTGTCACCCAACAATGACAATTCTGTGCCTCCCTCTCCACTGCTGTTTTGTCAGACAACCGTCTCCTGAATGTGATGACTGCTGAAATGAATAGCGATGAGCAAGTGCAAATGGTATACTATCTGAGATGCATGAAAAGAGAAGCAGATGGCTGTGCTAAACATTTGTATTTATGCCTTCATACAGTTGCATCTTTTATGTTGCTTTCTGAGAGATCTCAACTTCAGCTGCCCTTTACCTAAGAGGAGGTCCTGCATGGGGTAAATATGAGATTCTTTCACATCCATTGCTCCTTAATGAAGGTCTTTGTTGCAATTCAAACCTTTGAGTTCTATACTCATTTCTGTCCTAAAATGTGTACTTAATATATTAAAGTTAAGCACTGTTAACTTTAGATAATAAGTTATGAAGGGGACCAGGAATAAAGGAAAATTTTGGAAAATCACAGTATGCATGAACAGTGTTTTATTTTTAATTTGGTATTTTAGTGTTGAGTTATACACGCTGATAAAAAAGTTAACAGTACACAACCTTAAAATGTTTTTGCTCTCACCCCACAGGTGTTAATCACACTTAATCAGCGTTGTTTCCTAACACCCACAGTGTTTACAAGCATAGCCTTGACAGTGGTAATTTCTCCACACTTTTAAAGGTGTTAATTTAACACTCTGAAAGAAGGAACTATACATACACAGTTAAAGTGCTGAAAGTGACAGTTAAATGGTTTAAGGATAATGAGCCATGTATGTACAAAGAGCAGTGTGGTTGCAGCAAAAGTGCATCAAGTCATGAAAATAAGACTCAGAGCTTTGTGTGTAGATTGAATCAGTCCTAAAAGTCTGACAATGAATCTTATCAATTTCCTGATAAATGATATCCTTACTGTAAAATGATTCAAATTTGTTGTTTCTTTTCTTGTTCAATTACATACTCTGAAAGATAATTATTCAGGCATATAACTTGAAGACATATAGATATGGCCTGCCATTGAAGTTTTTATGTCCTTATATACATGCCCTTGACAAATTTGTACCATCTCATTAAAACGTAAGTGGAATGAATTAATCGATTACTTCAGCAGCAGCACATAATTGAAACATGAGAAGAGCTCAGTAATGTATGACAATCACGTTTTCTTGTGTGGGCTCTTCATTCCATTCCTTATTTTTGATTAACCAAGCCTTTAAAGAGATTATAAGACAATTTGATTAAAAAGTTATCCACTCAACTGAAATTTGTGTTTCATTGCAATGGCTTCTGTTGAGACAAAGGAGTTGAAGAAATTCTGATTTAATATGATTTAATTCAAACTTCAACAAAATCAGTTCAACTATTTGGACGGGGATAATAATGTAGAAATATAGCACTCAGCTGTACCCTCCAAAAATAAATTTGTTCCATGCAGAATAAATACAGTATACTGTATTATACTGTATTGCCTCTTTGACAATTTCTAGGCCAGAAGCCCTGCAAAATGTACAATTATGTATTCATTTGACATGAGGTTTTGAATGCAGTTCTGTATTACACTAAACAATAAAGACAAAAATTGTACTGTGTTTTACATAATCTGAGATACATAAAAGGAATTTAGTAAACTAGAACAAAGTTAATACTTAATTTACAGTAACTGGATGAAAAACAAAACACAGTAACTGGATGAAAAACTACAAAAAAACTAAAAAGAATACAGTCATTAGCATACTTTAACAATCTATACTGTGTAGTCTCAAGTCAGGAGCATAGTTCATTTATCAATAGGGGAGGGGACACAAATCATGGAGTGTTCATGTGTCGATCATGGTACTAAGTACAGTAGAATAATACATTTTTTTTCATTTTGGGTTTGTTGGGTCCCTGAAACACACAACACACCAGGAATAAGGTAAGCATTTGAATCGTTATCACTAATTCATCTTTGCAAAAGGTCAAGGGACAAAAAGTATTCAAAAATTTTACAAAGCAGACCTTATATTTGGGTCCTTATGTATGATTTATGGTTCATGGACATATAGCACACACTCATGGCATCTAAGGCAGTCTACCTTACCCTCCCAAAATTCCTGTCACTGTAAAGCTTCACCTATTCAGTCAGCAATAGACCTCACTGTCCCGCCCCCACCAAGAACACTGCAACCCCCAAAGTGACTTCAGTTCACAAAGACACATGAGAATAAGTGGTAAAACTTACTAAGAAAGCTTCCCGTGATTACAAAATATGCTAGTAATTAACTAGAATTTGCAAGCCCCATCAGGGATGCTCAGGGCAGCCTGGATGAGAGCCTCTCGTAAAGCTTTCACCATAGTTGGTGTTATCTGATTTTTAGTCAGAACATCTACTGCAAACCTAGAAAATAAGTCTGTCATCATCAATATATAGGAGTACAAGGCTGGGCAACCAACTAACATGTAATCCAATGTGAATGTCTCAAATGGGTAGGTGCATGTGATAGACTGGAGTGGGGCTCTCACTTCTGGACTTGCTTTACTCACCGTACATTAGGGACATACTTGCATGACCTCAGGGACCTGGCCAAATATAGTCTCCCTCCATAGTCAGCCCCCAAACACACTTTTTAGCTTATCAATTACTACAGATCAAGATGCTTACCGTTCCTCTTGTAGGTGTCTGGGTCTGTCGGGCAAATGCTCCACTTGTAGCTCCTTCTGCATCCACTGTGACACTCCTCAGATGAAAATACAGCATGATCCTTTCTTCTAGTCACCCTCCTGGTCTGTTAGCATCAATTCAATTCCTGTTAAACCATGGCAACCCATTCCCAAGCAGGGAACAGTCTATGAAATCTGACACCAGGCCTCCCTTACAATAGCACATCCAGTTGGAGGGAACTGGTACCCACACAGTTCAGCCTGATACAGGTAGGTCGAAACCAATCACAAATAAACTCGTTTACATGTCCCCACTGAAATGCAGTTCAAAATTTTCTAAATTCAAAATTATGAACCTTCCCTCATGGTTTGCGTTTAAGTAAACAGTTCATTATCGCAACACATGCAGGGTATTTTCACTGGCTTTTAGATGGGCTATTCAAATGACAGATTAATTTAAAGTACAAAGTAGGCATCTCATTGCCCTATCCATGCTCTAATGATTTAAAGGCTAGCCTTTTAGCTAACTGAATAGGATAACCTCAGCCAGGGAGCAGTCAGTCAACCAACAAGTTGGATCACACCACTGACCTCACAACTCTATTTAGGACAGTGTATTACATGTGTATTGGCGTATTATCCTACTTAACACACATTTCTGTATTTTCGGTCACACTGCATTCTTTTTCCTTTGGTGTATTTGACTGGCATTGAAGATACATATGGATACCTATAGTGACGGAGTGTGGCTTGCACCAGACTGCATCCTTATGCAGTTATAAAATGATGGTAACTCTGTGACTCATGTCTGTATAGCTAAACATGACATAAGGCCAAATATAACAAAATAAGATGAGCATGAGAAGGCATGATTACCTTGTTTACAGACATCACAGATACATCATAACATGTAAAACTTCAGTGTTAGTTACTGTGCAATTGTATACATAATTTTAATGCAACAGTCAATTGTTAATTAATTGTATTACCAATGTGCATCAAGTCAGCAATTTACTTTTGAGAGCAAGCTCACTGTTCATTAGTGAAGACAAGCTAAGTTAGTTAGTGACTCAATGTCTCCGATACAGAAATGTGTTGTTCTGCACAATCTTTGGCTTTCATTTCTGTAATGTAACTAATATTTGCTTGCTGTAACCAATGAAAAGACTGCTATACCTAAACTAAAGCCCCTGTGCCAACTGAACGCAATGCATGTTGCAGTATGAAGTGCCAAAGGTAATTTTTGAGGCAGTACGCTAATATAGCTTGGTAGTATTGATAGAGGTGTAATTCTATCATCTCCCAATTCGCCTAAATAGCATGTAGAGCTCAGTTATTTTTGAAAAGTATAAGGGATTACACAGGATAAGCAAATACAGAGCCATGTTCTCCTGCACTATGTTGAACCATTCTGTGGAATGTTAACAGAGAGGAATAATGGAGGTAGCTAACTCAAGTGTTACAATAAACTTATAACATAAATACCTTGATTAACATCACAAATTGTGCAATACATTAAAGCTTTAGTTAATGAGTCAGTTATTAGTTAAAGTTAGTAAAGGGAAAATTATTGTAAAACATTACATAATGAATATGCAATCTGGAATTTACAGACTTAGCAATGGCTGTTACTGTACTTAAAGCCAACACGTTCATGCAATGGTATAATGTCAGGATTTAAGGAGAGTTAACAGGACCAAGAAACAAAAAAAATACCATCCATCAGATATGCGAAGATACAACTTCAGCTGTATTTAAAGAGGAAAGAATAAAAGAGACCACACACTCACACAATACCCAGCCCCTTCCCACACCTTGCAACTCAAAGAATCACCTCAGTCTCAGCCCATGGAAGAACATGGACAAGAACATGGTGATAAAACAATGTTATTACTAAGCATGTTTTACTTCAACAGTTCATGAATTTCAAGACATATGGTATTAATGCTCTCTCTCTCCCTTAACCTCCCCTCCCATTGAATAGGATTCTACCTCAGATGCAAGTACACTGCTGGAGGTAAGTGTGCCCACACACACTATCAATCCACTGAATTCACTCTCCAGCAAACATTTTGCACACCCTTTAGGTCAAAGTATTTTATACACGCAGCAATGTCAGCAGTAAGACTCAGCAGTACACATACCACTAGCAATATTAGCCAGCCTCAGGAGTCCCGCTACCACCTGCCGTAGCTCACACACCAGACCATGTGTTGGGCTGTAAGCAAACAAACAGGGCATTCCTCTACATGCATGCATAGGCAGGACATACACAAAACAAAAGGGTCTTTTGGGGCTACCTCGTCATAGTCTCCAAAGCCACAAAAATTTAAAAAGTGTCACTGTCAATTCCGTTTCTCAAAATGCATGTCTTCTCTTAGGGCTGACCAGCCCCTCTGTCTTCTTATCCCTGCCACACGCTGCATTTCCTGCCAACAGGTAAGGGATTCAAGGGGATGTGCAACTTCAGGGATATCTCCCTGAAGTTGCACACAGCCTCCTCAGCTGACCTGGCTCGTCAGCTTCTCTCCAGGTAAAACTGGTAATGCCGCTCACTCTACTGTTGCAGTTCCCTGCACTGCTGGTTTCTACAGATGCCACCAGGTTCAGTGCAATAAACAACACACAAACACACCGACAGAACTCAACCCAAATGGAGACAAGGCAAAAACAATGGCTAAATGCTCCCAAAATTGCAGGCAATCCAAGCCAGGTGCTCTTGTGTTCTCCTGTTCCCTGCTTGCTTTTTATATGTATGCTGCCCCCCAACTCAGCTGATGGAACTCATTAACTTTAACTAGTGGCGATTATTACTCACATGTGACCCAGCCAGTACCACCTGGCAAACTGTCATCACCACCTGACGTTACTTATTATTTAACAATTAGCTAGAGAGCTAATGTTATGCAGAGGAATGTACAGAACATGGCATCTTTGAATGATCCACTTAATTTCTCCCTTAAAAATCCTAGTGCAGTGATCTGTTGCAAAATCTGGTTATACACCAATTATAGATGTTGCTAAATTGCGAACACCCAGCTCTTAATATCTCATTCCCAAAAATGAAAGAACCGATAGCTAGGTAAATGTTGTTTGACAACTTCTTTTTATCAACAGCTTTCAGATGCAGTCTGTATTAACATTCAATGGTCTCCATTCAAGCAGCTGTGTCCTGTGTGCATATATCACTGAACTGAATGTCGTAGTGCCATATATAAAATAAAACTGGGAAAGTGCTTCTAAAATGATAATGATGGTGATCTAATGTCATTTTGGGATGTTTGAATGTTTAGTCTGTTGGCATAATGTCCAGATGTACTCACACAGAGTCACTGCCATGTGACCATTGATGTTGCATCAGCACTCTCTTTCTGCATTCAGAATTTTGGTTCATACTGGATTGCATCAGACACTCAGAATGCATATCAATTTTGTTTCTACAATGATAGGCCATATAGCATTGATGTAGCTCTGTTCCTAGGGAGGGAGAAATCTATATCAACACATTTGCTTTGTGATAATACAAATTGAGTGTGCTGTGAAGACTAATCAAGGGCCATACTTTCTGCACTCTCTGGTGTTTGGTTTCAGTACTATTCTGAAAAACAGATTGATTGACAATACCCCTGTTCTCACCATTCTCTACAGTAGCGTTCTGACCCTGTTTCCAGGAAAACCAAAGCACATGGGCAGAAGCTGGTACTGTGGGAAATTGACTGTTTTGCTAGTAAATGGGGACGTGCCTGTTGCTATCTGTAGCTACAAACTAAAAACAAATAACACACAAATAAACAAATATAGAGCATATAGCACAAAGCAACAAGAAATAAAACTGTGGATTTTTTTAAAAGCCAGAAATACGCATGCTGTTTCAGATTAGTTGCAAACAGAGTAATGTTTCAAATTCACTGCCATGGTGTACATTGCCTATGGGTCAAAATTTTACTGTATTCCAAGAAAACAACCTCTAGTCTTATAAGTGTACCACACCTGTAAGCAAGACAGTGAACTTCATTGGTTATGAATTTCACATAATATGGCTAAAGTACACTCTAGACACTTGAAACCTGAAACTTGGTAAGAACAACACCAAATGAGCAGGAGTTGGGAAAAAAATCTTTATTTTAAAAATTGCAGTTGCAGAGCGAGCTGTTTAATTTTTGGACATTTTCTCATCAATAATTTTGTTCAATGAGGCAGTCAATACAGTAAGGCAGGCAGCGTAAAACATAGCCTAACTTCTGAACACCTTGAAAAAAAACTGTTCCAATATACTGTCTCTGAACTAACTGTCATTAAAGAGAGTGGAATGTCCTGGAAATTTCACATTGTGCTATTAGTTTGGTGTGTTGCTAATTGAAATGAACATTGTAAATGTGATTGTGTACAGTGAATACTGTTAATCCTTTTAATTTTTCAAAGCTGGAAACATATGTGCCTTAAGTATGCTACTGTGCAGACATTAGTGCATTGAATTGTATGGCTTCAGCTGCATTTGTTGTGTAGCACCCTTATTCTATTATTTTGGGATGATGTTATAGCAGTGCACACACAGCTATGTGTGTGTGAGACAGTCCTTTTTAATATGATAGGAATGAGACACGTAATATAATGCACTATAATGAATTTTTATTATATAAGTGGCAATATGTATGGATTTCAAGCATGGAATACACAATATATTGCTTTAATCAAACAGCACTCCCAACACAGCTTGCATGACAGTTGAATTTACTATATTTTGGGGATCAATGGATTTTCCAAACTGAGGGGCCTGCTTTTACACCCCTTGGGACCCCTTGTTTTCATTAAAGACTTCCATAGCTTTTTAAAAGGGTAGTAGTCCTGCATACCTGTTTGGATAGCTGTGCCTCCTAGACCTAATTTCTGTCCTTTCTTTGTATCAAAGTAAGCAGTACCTTCTGGTGTGCACTGAGATTTTCCAATAATTCTTAAGGTCCACTGGTAGTAGTGTGCTGTGGGATTGATGGTACCGGTCTTGCTCTCTCCATCCTCTTTGTTCAGATAATATTGTTGCTATTATTCACCAACTCTGTGAGGACACTGCTGGTGCCTGCACCCCCCTGGGGCCCCTTACTGCATGTTGTGCAATGCTGGTCTGTGTGCTTTGATTGCCATCTTGCAATTTCCTTTTCTATCAAGGAATGCAGCGTTTATGCCTTATGTGGGCCATAGCGGTCAATGAAGTAGTTTAAATTTGTTGCTGTGGGGGGATTTGTTGTTGCTGTTGTACCAGTTCCTGTTGCCATATCTGGTAGCACATATACAGTGAATATTGCTTTAGCAAATATCCAGCAGTAGGTATGATGTGATTTAATTTGTGAAATCTGAATTTCAGCTTACTGATTTACAAAAAGACTCTGGACCTTGATTGAACAATCTCAATGCAATGACTAAGTGCTATGTATGTGCGGAAGCAAAACAGTTTGGGGGTGGGGGGATGTAATATTTGGTAATTTGATGGCTTATGTGTTATCCTGGGACAAAGCTGATGCTATTACTAGATGGGTTGGGTCATGTGAAATTATGACCCAACATACCTGTGGGTGGGGTGAGGGCTGGATGTCGCGATGACCAGTTCTGTCTCGTGCATGTTTCACATTGCTGTTTTCAGCATGGAGGATGTGCTATCGGTCCAAATTTACCAAAAGAAATTCATGGCAGATGAAACAGATTTGCTTATGAGTTGAGGTCCAGGCATAGCAGAATGACTATGTTTATGTGCACAAAGCAGATACTTTCTCCCAGTGTAGCTAAATCATAGTTAAATCAAAAATAAATGATAAAATAATCATAAATAAAAACATTTTGGATTGGTTTCCTTTTTGTGCAGCTACGGTGTCCAATATTGAGCACCGATTGGATTTAGTGTGGATGGAAGAACAAAAAAGAAGTTATGACTCAATTTTATAGGTTCAAGCCTAATGAGGGAGGAGAGCCTTGTGGAACCTACTATGATTCATGTGACTTTACCATCTTTCCTAGTTCACATGGATGTTGCCAGGTACACCAGTGGTCACAAATAAGAGGGTTGGGCTGGCATAGATATTTATGTCATTTATAAATAAAAATATAAAAATCTGCTTTTGAAATGTTTTGTTTGTTATATACTGTCAGGGTAACCTAGCCTCAATATAACTACTATAATTAATTGATAATACAAAGCATTGATGCAATGATAATTTCAACTTGTCACTCAAAGTTTGCAGTTAATTAAAATGTTTGTGATACTCATGCATACATTTTCTCACTTTGCTACAGGGTGTAACTGGCTAATTCCTGCCTTTGCTTGCAAAGTAAAATGGTTTATCAACTAAATATTTTAATCCTGTTAGTGGTTACCCCACAAGCTTGCATATTTTGGATGTTCCTAAACCCCTTCCAGCGAGATTACGTAAATTTAGGGACTAAGGCTATGCAGTGTCACCTATGAGCCACTGTGTGCTAGCAAGCTAGCTTTCTAGCTAATATCTGATGGCCTTGCACAAATTTTAGCTTGCTAAATATGTATTATTATCTGGTGCAGAGTATGTGCTGGTAATAATTGCTTTGACATGCTCTATTCCAAGTAAGGATGGTATCAGTCTGTTTTAGAATATAACAAGCTTTTTAAGACAAGGTAACAATCTTAGACTCGGTGTGTGAGAATGACAGGTTAAATAAAACAGTGGTCAATAGATTACATTTCTTTACATCTAATGTTGGTAGATTACTTGGGAGAGCACATAAGGTAATATATATTTTGTGTATTTTACAAGTACAAAAATACCCTTTGCCCAACTACACTTGGGCAGAGGTATTTGGCCACACCTGTTTTTCAGGGTTTGGGCTAGGCCCCTTATCCCCAGTGAAGGGCAATCTTAATGCTTCAGCATACCAAGACATTTTGGACAATGCTATGCTTCCAACTTTGTGGCAACAGTTTGGGGAAGGCCCTTTTCTATTCCAACATGAATGTGCCCCAGTGCACAAAGCAAGGACTATAAAGACATGGTGTGACGGAGTGCCGTCACTACGGTTGAGTATGCACTCTGACTGCCATACCAATGAGCCTGGCTCTTTGGCGTCGTGGTCAAAGTCGCATGGTTGGTACCCCGTAGACCTGAGTTCAAGGCTGGGTGGGGTGCCTGCCTTCGCCCTTCGCTACACATGGTTTGATGAGTTCAATTCATTTTTATTTGTATAGCGCTTTTTACAACACAAGTTGTCACAAAGCAGCTTTACATTGTTCCCAGGCCTGAGACCCACTGAGAGCAAGCCTAAGGCAACAGTGGCAAGGAAAAACTCCCTATCAGGAAGAAACCTTGAGCAGAACCCGGCTCAGAGGGGGGCCCATCTGCTTCTGGCCGGCACTGGGCAGATAGAGTTAAAGACAAGTTATGCAATGTACTTTAAGACATTTATGATTGATAGACAATAGTAGTTAACAGCAGAGTGATTATAATAATGTCTCCTAGGATGTCCGGTTCTTGGAACGCAGTTGGCTTTGATGGGCAGGGCAGCGAGGTAGCAGGACTGGAAAACGGGATGAGACACTTGGGCTACAGCATTTTGGGAGCGAAGGGCTCTCTGCGGAAGATATGGGTGAAGAAGGTCCTTAACATTACTGGGGTAATGTGCTCAAAGCTAAGATTCGAGCAGCTGCATTTTGCACCAGTTGAAGGGGTTTTAATGAGACATTTGCACATCCTGACAAGAGGGCATTACAGTAGTCTAATCTGGATGTTACAAAGGCGTGGATTAATTTTTCAGCGTCGTTAATTGATACGATTTTCCTGATTTTAGCTATATTTCTCAGAAGGAAGAAGGCAGTCCTAGAGGTGTTAGTTATGTGAGTTTCAAAAGAGAGCTCAGGATTAATAACAACACCAAGGTCTTTGATGGCTGCACTCAGGGCAAGGGAGACACCATTAAGGTCCGGTGTAAAATGAGTGAGTTTGCTCTTGATTGAATTTTGGCCTATGACCAATATTTCGGTTTTGTCCGAGTTAAGGAGGAGGAAGTTTCGGGCCATCCAATTCTTTACATCTGTTAAGCAGGCCTCCATGTCAGAGGGACGTCGGGCTTGACTGATATGTATAACTGAGTGTCATCCGCGTAACAGTGGAAATTAATGTCATGTTTACGGATGATATCGCCAAGAGGCAACATGTATAATGAGAAGAGCAGAGGCCCAAGCACAGATCCTTGAGGTATACCATATCTTATTCTGGAACGAGCGGAGAATTTGTTGTTAATGGAGACAAACTGATATCGTTCTGATAGATAAGACCTAAACCAAGATAGGGCCTGTCCACTTAAGCCAACCAGGTTTTAGAGGCAGTCGAGGAGGATGATCGATGGTATCAAAGGCTGCACTTAGGTCTAGCAGCACAAGAAGAGAGATACAGCCATTGTCACAGGAGAGTAGAAGGTCATTGAGCACTTTCAGGAGAGCGGTTTCTGTACTGTGGTGAGGCCTAAATCCGGACTGAAAAACTTCCAAAATGTTGTTAGAGTGTAAAAAGGCACAGAGTTGCTTTGATACTGCTTTTTCCAGAATTTTGAGAGGAATGGAAGGTTCGAGATGGGCCTATAGTTCGACAGGTCATTGGGATCAAGATTGGGTTTTTTCAGAATAGGCTTGATAACTGCTACTTTGAAGGGCTGAGGTACGTGTCCAGAGGTAAGGGAGGCGTCGATAAGATTTAATAGCGGTGTGCCAATTGCAGGCAGTAGCTGTTTTAGAAAGCCAGTTGGTATGGGGTCAAGTTGGCTGGTAGAGTTATTAGATGAATTGATAAAAGAAGAAAAGTCGCTAAATTCAATGGGTATAAAAGAGTCAAAGCGTGAGGCGGGCCTAATAGACATACCTACATAAGCTGGAACAGGACTGGCCAGGCAGGAGGCAGAAGTCGATGAGAATTTTTGTATTGTGTCTCTTATCTTTAAGATTTTACTATCAAAGAAGTTCATGAAATCATTGCTACTATAAATTGCTGGTATGGTAGGGTTAACTGATGCAGGATTCTTGGTTAATCTGGCGATAGTGCTAAATAGGTACCTAGCATTGTCCTTGTAGTAAATGGTGTACAACAGTGTTTCTCAATCCCAAGTCCATTGACCAGTGCTGGCCTGTGTGAAGTTGCTGAATAGTCCCTCAAAGGCCCTTTCTGTTAACTAGCTGTCTCATAATTTCATTGGCTAATATATACAAATGTGACTTCAGTTGTTTAATAAGTTACCTCACAGACAATGGTTGTCATGGCCATGCAAGCTTGTGGAAGTTGGTAAATGGACTGCATTTGTATGGTAAATGGACTGCATTTATATAGCGCTTTTCTACTCATTTGAGTACTCAAAGCGCTTTACAATTATATGCCTCACATCTACCTACTAGTGGCAGAGGCTGCCATACAGGGTACCAACTGGCCACTGGGAGCAGTTTGGGGTTCAGTGTCTTGCTCAAGGACACTTCGACACTCTGCCAGAATGGGCCAGAATTGAACCAGGGATCTTCCACTCCCCAGTCGACTGCGCTACCTCCTGAACCACTGTCACCCCCAAGTTACTTACCTCATTTGGGCTTAGATAGCTAGCCAGCAAGCTAGCTTCATGTCCTCTTCCAAATGATCAACTCTTCTGCCATAGTTTGATTAAAACATGGTTAAATGAAGGGAAATTAGGGTTGTAAAAATAAGAGAAGAGCAATTTGTCATTAGAATACTGTATATTACCTATCATACATCAAATGCATCTTTACTTCTTTAGAGTGTGAGTTCGCAGTAAGCAGAAAACCTTGCTGAAAAGCAACAGTTTTAGGTAGTTTTGTTGAAGACAAAACTCAAGCTTTTGATTAACTGTAATAGTAACATCTTTATTGGAAGTCTATTATATGCAATGTACTAATCTAACCAAAGTGTCATTCTGTGCATAAACCCTATAGGTAGAGTACATGAGTATGTGGATAAAAATTCTGGGTGGAGCCACAGAAGGAGAGAGAATCAGGGAGAAGGACAGGTGTGAATTTCACCTAAAGGAGGAGAGTGCAGGAACCTTGTGTACCAGCCTCTACCTCTACCAAGATCAGCTGACAAATGTCAGCCATGACCTGTCAGAACAGATGCAGTTTAAGGGAACAGGTCAACGAAAGAGTTTCTTGGTAACTACACTTACAGCCACCAGTTTTGCCTGTGGTGGCGCAGAAGAATACATTCCATGTGTATCCTTATGAAAATATAGAATGATGTAAAGGTTCACTGAAGAAATGATCAGTAAAATACACACACCAGATACAGTGGCGTGAAAAAGTATTTGCCCCCTTCTTGATATTCTCTATTATTGCCTATTTGAAGCACTGAATAGTGTCAGACTTTCAAACCAAATGTAATATTCCACAAAGGGAACCTGAGTAAACACAAAACTCAGTATTTTAATGTTTATTTTGTTCCTTCAGTGAAAATAGTTAACATACACCCATATCACCCCTTAAAAAGTAAATGCCCCATTAAACCTCATATCTAGTTGGACCACCCTTAACAGCAATAACTGAACTAAACACTGAACTAAACGCTTCCTCTAATGTGATATGGGCCTTGCACATCTCTGTGGAGGAATCCGGGTCCACTCTTATTTGCAGAACTGTAACTTTGACAGATTCAAGCTTGAACTGCTCCTTTCAGGTCCTGCCACATCATCTCTATTAGATTCCAGACCAGTACTTTGAATAGGTGACACCAAAACTTTAATTTTGCTTCTTTTCAGCTATTGGGTCATTGTCTTGCTGCATCACCCAGTTACGCTTTAAATTCAGCTCACACACAGATGGTCCAGACATTGGTTTCCCCCTTGCTTCTCTTCCACGAAGCCCATTTTTGCACAGCCTCTTTCTCATTGTTGTCATGAACACTGACATTAGCTGATGCTAGTGCCACTGTGCCCTAGGAGAAATTTTGGCAGCTCGGCCACTCCTGGGAATATTCACCACTACTCAAAGACTTCTCCATTTGGACATAATAGCTCACATTGTGGTTCAGTGGAGTCCAAGAACCTCAGAAATGGCTTTGTAACCCTTTCCAGACTGATATATCTCAACAAATTTTTTTTTTCTCAGCTGCTCTGGAATTTTCTTTGAAATATTGGGTTGAATATATATGCCATTTAAACTCAAAGGGGTTTGTTGCAATCAAGCCTGGCTGTGTTCAGTCACCTGAATCTAATTATCAACTAAAATTATGTTGATTTCTTTGTTTCAAAACTAAGGTGGCAATTACGTTTTCACTGGGGCAGTATGGGTAATTGGTGACTTTTTCTATTAAATGAATGAAATAATTATTTAAAAACTATGTTCTGTGTTTTCGCAAGTTTCCCTTGTCTAATATAAAATTTTATTTGATGATATGAAACCATTCAGTGAGAGAAACATGCAATAAAAGAGGCAATTGGGAAGGGGGCAAATACTTTTTCATGCCACTGTAAGAAAACATATTGCACAGCCATATTATAAGACTTTTTTGAAGATATCACTGCATTGTTATTCAGGTTAATGAGTCATGTGTGATTTTATGCCTCTTTAATAAGCCTTTACTGATGGCAGAATGCAGAGCTTTGCACTGTCATATTGCATTGAAATGTTGAAAGAGGTGGTAAACATAAAGCTGGTACGAAAATGCTGATTTTCTTTGGATCATGCTCTCTCCACCTGCACCACCCAAGCATTTTGGAGAAGGCAGTTACCAGCTTGGTGTGAAGTGAAGCCTATGTTACACAGATCCATTGCTTCACAGCACAAACTGCACAACTTCCTTGCGTTTACAATTCTTCTGGCTTGCACTGGTATCAAAAATTAGGTCCATCTCTAGGAAAGGTTTCCTGATCCATATCAATTGACTTCATTTGAGTAGGTATTTTTTTTTTAAAAAGACCTTCCCTATTGTCAGTATGATCAAGTTATCAAAGCCTGCAGTTTGATATTGCAGCTCAGACGTAGTCCTTTTTTCTTCCAAGTCAAAAAAGTTTGAGTTTACTTTGATGCCTGTGACAGCTTTTATAACATTCCCAATTTTATGGCATGATATTTATGCAGACTGCAGATCTGAAAGCACTCCATGATGAGCCATTTACATTTTTAGATCGCTCATTAGGTACATAACTGTGTCAGGGTGTGATTAATTATTCTATAATGCAAGGCTTCTGTTTGCGACAAGTTGATACATATTCTGTTTTTCTTTTCTAATTAAAATACTGAAATATTTATGGATTAGAGTTAGAAAAGTAACTAAACTGACCCAATTAGCCACCCAGGCGGCATCTGGATCCATAAAACCTCTCTATCGACAGGTGGGTTTGCATTCTCTCCAGTTACTGTTGACATAGTAGCATCCAATTCCTTACAGTCCCTTGATGCCCACTGTGGAGCTACTATCTGACAGAGAAATCTGATCAAAGAGATGACCCAATCTGAGGTAAAAAGAGACATATCCACACATTTTATCCCTGTAATTCTCTCCCCTAAAACAGACAAAACTTAGCGTGGTGTGCCTAAGACACCACAAAAATGACAGATGCACACTGATTCTTTTACGCTGTACCTATACATTCATAACTATATGGTAGCAAAATAAAACATCTATTCATCTTAAAAGCATAAAGACAGAAGTAAATGCAATGTGCCACAACAAACTGAAGGCACTAACATTAATCACTGCTGTAAAGTGCAGTGTAAGCTGGACAAGAAGCTTCATCCTTTTAATAAGGGTGCCATACATCACCCTACCAGGCTGTCAAGATGGCTGATAATAGCCTAGCAGCATTATGTCACTTCCTGTGAGAGATACAGAAAGTTTCAGCATGGGTAAGTAATTAATTTTAGTTCCCAATATTTCTCTTTGAAAAGAAGCAAGGCATTTTTTAATTCAATTATCTGTAGATCTTGATTTTTAAGATTTTTTTTATGTGCATAATAGCATATTACTGCAATTTGTCAATGTCAGGTAAGCCTGATTTTTTTTCCCTCAGAAATGTTTTTAGCTAGTCAGGTGTAAAATTGGTAGCTATTGAT
This sequence comes from Megalops cyprinoides, assembly GCF_013368585.1. Taxonomy (NCBI): domain Eukaryota; kingdom Metazoa; phylum Chordata; class Actinopteri; order Elopiformes; family Megalopidae; genus Megalops; species Megalops cyprinoides. The sequence goes on from NC_050583.1 coordinate 32,381,437, forward strand.
GGAGATTGAGTCATTGTGACTCTCCATGGCACCCTTCTCTTTTGAGTAGAAGTGGTCAGAAAGGCACACTCTTCTTCATAAGGGCACAGGTGTTACCCCCAACTCCTAGCATCACAAGACAGAGGGATTCCAAACTGATATGAAGATAATGAAGGCCAATGGTACTGTACTGAGAGTTCAGATTTTAATTACAATATCCAGACATGCTGCATAGCTAAGTGCTTTTTTCAGGCTCATTAATTTCAATCAGATCTTACAAAAAGGAATGTTTCCTATGTTGCGTTAAAAAAAGCAGGTAATCAAACAGGGGAGGGATGAAGGCTGTGAAGACAAAAAGGGAATTTGTGTCACAGAATTCAACACATTCCATATTATAGCAAAGGTTTCACCCTCAGATTGTAATTCACACCAGATTGTGTTTTTATTTGATAATAAATTTTGGTGATTACAGTACACACGGATCAGGTTTCTGGGGCTCGTAAGTGTTCCCCACCACCATTACTATCTGTGGATAAGATTTTCAGTTTAATCAGCATAAATGGGCACAAAAATACACTGCTGGGTGAACAAAATGAATCCCAGGAGAGGAACATTACATATTATGGCAAACACATGAATGTAAAAAATGTGATGCAACCATTTATTATTTCTGGATGTAAGTTTCTAGCCACAGGCAGGATTTACAAAAATATGCTATATTTTACATATTTGTGGTAAACACATCATTTGAAATGCTTATTGGCCAAAATTAATGCTGGGAACTGTCATTCTATGATTTCATAACACAGAGATGTCATGGCTTTCATTATGCAACACATTGTTGTATAACAAACATGACAAACTGCAAGTGAACAAAAATATAAAAACACACCTTTGCGTTAGATAATGTACCTTATTGTGGAATATGACCATGTGAGGCAGAACTTGAACAGGTGCCATGAATCATAGCTGATTTACAAAGACATCCTGAAAGAGCTGACTTGGTATTGGTCAGAGGGTCACCACCCTGCACACTTTATGATATGTACTTTATGGACACAGAAATTTTAAATGGTCCTGCACTCCTACTGCACTATAACCAGAGCAATAACACCAACTGTTTGGAATTCATGAGCAACTCTCATACAAAATAGAGAAATGGGAAGTCAGATACCACCAGGCTAATCTTGATTCCCAATCAGTTTATCAAAATCTCAAGAAAAGGGAACAAATACATATTCATCTCATGTAGAATGCTGCATTAAAAAATTGAAGGTTATGGCAAATTAAAGATAAGCGCTAATTAATCTCAGCAATAGATTATAACAGTGCTGTGAATGCAATGTGTCTGAAGGCCTTCAGGTCTTGCACTTCTTTTTTCAATGCAATTTTAAATGTCTGAGCAAATTGCTATTATTTGTTTGAGCTTCAGAAATATGTTTTTTCTTTTATTATCAGATAATGTACTGTTGCACTGGATTCTGCAAAAGTCTGAAAAGTAGGGGTGGAAGTGACCTAACATTGAAACCAAATGAAAAGCACCTGGTGTGTGATGAGGGAGTATGAGGGAAGTGTAATTTACCACTGTATAGAGAACAGGGAATTAGACACATGAAACCCACATTACAACAGGAAAAGATCAGGTTTACATATTAAAACAAAGAGAGAAAAAAAGATTGACCACTAACAAGTAATTCCAATCCATTCTATAGAGTTCAAAATACACAATGCATGCCAGTCAACAGCTTGTAGATGTTCAAATTTCCTTTGCCTGATGTGAGGGAAAAAATAGATTTTTATTCACTCATCCTTTCCAAGGTTAGTGTGACATAGTGGATATGTTACAACTCAGAACCAGTGATCTCCCTCAGATAAGTACAGAACATGGGGCATTGTACCTGATAAAATATACTCAGCTATATAAGATGTCTTTCTCCCATGTAGGAAAATGTCATTTATCAGTCCATCGTCTGTGTTTTACAGTAGATCTTCAATCTAGGTGTGTTGAAAATGAGAATAGCAATATCAATAAACTTAATTGTGTGTTAGTTGGTGAAAACAGCTGGGTAACAAATCAACACTAGAAAATACTTACATTATTATGCAACTGGGCCAATCTGTGCACACGTTCCATCTTTTTGTTATTTGTGGGTTGAGGTTACAGATAGATTTTCAGTACTTGAGTACAATCATATTCCTATTCAAGGACACTAATATGTGTTATGTGTCACAATTCACTGCATCAGATAGTGCAGCATATCAATACATAACACTGCAATCATTGTTTAGTGCTTTGTTTCCTCCAGACAAATCACCACTATAACAAACCAACAACTCCACTGTTCTGTTATCCTCAGACACTGTGCAAGCACTGCTTTATGTCAGAGGTTACCATGGTCTTGAAATGTCATGTTTTTATACTGTGAATAACATTTAGTTTGTAAAACATAAATGATAAATTATGGGTTGCTTAGCCAATGCACATGTAATTGTATTGAAATGGCAAAAATAACTATATAGCCATTTCTTATATATTGGGACATCCCCATTGGAGATTGACCAATAACATCAAGAAAAGTAGAACCACTCTGCAGACCAAGTCAGAGCACAGACAAGATGCCAGAATATTTTTTTAATATGTTGCAAATTTCAGTACATTACTCTGCACCACATCACTAATGTCTGTAAACTGACAGATTGCCAAGGTCTGGCAGTGAAATTTTATAGTTGAAAATGTCTCTAACAACAATAAATTCATAATTCATATGAATTCATATAATTCATATATTTTCTTGCTGTCATTGGAACCTGTTTCACCATAAAGTACAATATCATAGTTTCACATTGCAAAATATTAAAGGAAAAATCCTTCAGCTAACAGGTGAATTGCATGCGAACAAGTCTAGACTCTTCCATTTGGGAATATAATTTAATAATTATCAACCAAAACAATCATTTTACCTCCTGGGATACAAGATCAGAGCATGCAAGCCTATATATGACAGTCTGGTTTGTGTGAGTGGCCACTGCAGGTAATATGCTTGTGTTGCTGATCCAGACAAAGCCTCTGCTGAGCATTCAGAGAGGTATTGACAAGAAAAGAAATGAGGGAGTGATTGCAGACGAGGAGCATAATTTAACAGAACCTGGGGCAGAGGGTTTCTCTCCTCTTCCGGCAAAATGCTTCTGCTGCATCCCTGGCTGCCTGCTGCTTCATTATGATCAGGCCATGGGCTAAATGTAGCCAAGCATATCAAATATCCTGCCGGTGCATACTAAATAAATCATTTTATTCATTCTGTTACTAGAGGATGTGTTTTGCTGTAAGCCAGCTTAAGACTGCTTTGACAAAGAAGAAGGTTTAACTCTTCCTCTGCCAAGTCCTATTACGATTCCTTACACACAGGGCTTTCCAAGAGCTGGAGTCGTGTCACATTAATCCAAAATCACTTTAGACAGGTCTCAATATTTGTCAGCTATATTTCCTTTTCTTCCTTGAAGGTTAAGCAGAGGCGCTGAGACATGTTTGGATCTCTACCTTAACAGCTGGGAAGATGGAGCTGGTTGAGAGCCGAGCTCCACAGTGTTTTATCCTCCCCTGGTAGGTGCAGTGTCAACGTCAGAGGCACTTTGTAGGTGACAGCATGCCATAACAGGTGTGGGTCTGGATGACATGGAGGTAATGGCATTTCACATTTTAATTATTTACTATGAACACAGTCTCCTACAACATATACAGGTGGATGTTAAAACTATAACAGTATTGATTGAACATAATTTACTTGTTCCATAGTGCACTGTCAGTGATCGACCGTACCTCAAATGTATTAAGGGTGATCTGTTTAAAAGAAAACACGTACAAACAACATACATCATAAAGGGTATCATACCACATTTATTCAGATGTGTTTGGATTTGGTTTCATGCCAAAGAAATAAATCTGTTCATCTTCACGACTGTACTTACAGTCTTGAGGATAAATAGTTTTTAATGGCTTATTGGTTTAAATGGTTTATTGTTATAAAATGCTGTTTCTAAAATTATGTATTAATTTTATCAAACACTTTATCAAAAACTGTTCACGCTGACATAGATTTTATTGCTAGGGAATGGTGTTATAGAGAAAGAAAATACATAATTAAACCTCACGATTGTTGTTGTTTATCGCCCCCCAGGTCCCCTCGGCTTCTTCATTGATGAGCTCGACACTCTTCTGAGCTCCCTCCCTGATGACACCCCACTGACTCTACTGGGAGACTTCAATATTCCATCTGCAACCTCTGCGATGGCCAGCATAATCTCCCTCCTCCAGTCCTTCGCCCTCAACCTCTCACCATCACCTGCGACCCACAAGGCCGGCAACCAGCTCGACCTCGTGTTCACCAGGAGCTGCGCCACAACCCACCTCACGGTGACTCCCCTCCACGTATCAGACCACTACTTCATATCATTCTACCTCACTATCCCCGCCACCCTCAACCCCCCTACTGATCCCCCCACCTTCACTTTCAGAAGAAACTTCCACACCCTCTCACACTCTGCATTCTCCTCTACTGTTCTCTCTTCCCTCCCTCCCCTTCCCTCCTTCTCCATCATGCCTGCTGAATCTGCTACATCAGTCCTCAACACATGTCTGTCTCAATCTTTAGATGCTCTCTGCCCTACTGTCTCCAGGCCATCGCGACCATCACCCTCATGCCCATGGCTGACCGTCTCCCTCCACTCCGACAGGACTGCGCTGCGAGCTGCTGAGAGGAAGTGGAGGAAATCCAGATCCTCCGTGGACCTGGCTGCCTATCACTCTCTGCTAACAGCATTTACAACCGCAACAACATCAGCTAAGTCCTCTTTCTTCCAATCCAAAATTAATGCCAATATAACTAACCCACGAAAACTTTTCTCCACCTTCTCCACCCTCCTCACCCCCCCTCCTCCTCCCTCCCCCTCCCTCCTCTCTGCCAATGATTTCAGGGTTTACTTCGAGGAAAAGGTGACCAGCATCCAGGACTCCTTCTCTCCCTCAACAACACTCTTGACCACCACGGGCAACTGCATCAACCAGCTGTCTTCCTTCATGCCGCTCAAAGACTTGGAAGTGCTCCAACTCATCACAGACCACCATGCCACAACCTGCCCTCTGGACCCCATCCCCTCTACCCTGCTCCAATCCATATCTGGTGAGATCGCCCCATTTCTTTCCTCATTTATCAACTCCTCACTAACCTCTGGCACTGTCCCCACAGACTTCAAGAAAGCTCTGGTCACACCACTCCTCAAGAAACCATCCACCGACCCATCCGATGTTACAAACTACCGACCGGTATCTCTTCTCTCATTTCAATCTTTCCATCTAAAACCTTGGAACGTGCAGTACTTAACCAACTCTCCCCTTTTCTTCTCAGGAACAACCTCTTGGACCCCCATCAGTCAGGTTTCAGAGCTGGACACTCAACAGAAACTGCACTCCTGGCTGTGACAGAGGCTCTCCACACTGCTAGAGCCTCCGGCTTGTCATCTGTCCTCATCCTCCTCGACCTCTCTGCTGCTTTCGACACAGTCAACCACCAGACACTATTATCAAAGCTGTCTGAGATGGGCATCTCTGGAACTGCCCTCTCCTGGTTCACGTCCTACCTGACTGGTAGATCCTCCCAGATCTACTGGAAAGGCTCCACCTCTGCACCCACCCCCCTCACTACAGGAGTTCCACAGGGTTCAGTACTGGGACCCCTACTCTTCTCAATTTATATCAACTCTCTTGGCTCAGTTATCAAATCACATGGCTTCTCCTATCACTGCTATGCTGACGACATCCAACTCTTTTTCTCTTTCCCTCCCTCTACCCCCCAGGTCAACGAAAGAATCTCTGCATGCCTGGCTGACATCTCCAAATGGATGACATCCCACCACCTGAAGCTGAACCTCAGTAAAACGGAACTGCTCTTCATCCCAGCCGGCCCTTCCCCCCTGCATGACCTCTCCATCACCGTCGATGGCACCACAATACCATCCTCTCAGTCAGCAAAGAGCTTGGGCATCATCCTCGACAGTAACCTGGACTTCAAGGAGTACATTGCTCGCACGTCACGGGCCTGCCGATTCCTCCTCCACAACATCAGGAGGATTCGTCCGTTCCTGACAACATACGCGACGCAGCTCCTTATCCAGGCCACAGTTCTCCCTCGACTGGACTACTGCAACGCTCTCCTCACAGGCCTCCCAGCATGCACCACCCAGCCTCTCCAGCTCATCCAGAATGCAGCTGCCCGACTGATCTTCAACCTCCCCAAATTCTCCCATGTTACTCCCCTGCTGAAATCCCTCCACTGGCTTCCTGTCGCTGCCAGGATCAGATTCAAGACCCTGACCCTCGCCTTCTCTGCAATCAACAGGACAGCCCCTGCCTACCTCCAAGAACTCATCCAGCCCTACACACCAGCCCGACCCCTGCGCTCAGCAGCAACTGGACGACTTGCTCCCTGCATGGTCAAGGCAGGAGGTGCTCGTTCTGCCAAACATCGGCGTTTCACCTACATCGCTCCCCAGTGGTGGAACGAACTCCCGGTCTCGCTACGGACAGCTTCTTCACCCCAGTCCTTCAGATGGGGCCTGAAGACGCACCTCTTCAGACTCTACCTGGACTGACCCAGCACACAATTGCTGCCCCCCCGCCCATCAGTGCTGTCGTAAATTGCTGTGCTTTTTAAATTGTGCTTTTAAATTGTCTCTTGTTGCCACCTTTACCCTGATGCTCACTGTGCCGTTTGAAGTTGTCGAAGTCCGCTGTTTGAAAGTGTATCATATTAGTTGCCCTATAGGCTGTAATTGTACAAATCTAATAGTACTGTGTCCTCAAACAGACGCTGCTCTCAGCTGAGAACTGTCTCATTGTGGAACTGTACACATCCTGTCCCCGTACTGTCGCTATACTTGCTGTATGCACTTTTGTAAGTCGCTTTGGATAAAAGCGTCTGCTAAATAAATAAATGTAAATGTAAAATAATTCTAGGTTGGGTTGTTACAGGAAACAATTCACTTCAAATACATCAAAGTGTAGCTAAGGGAAACAAATGAATGGTAACTTTTGGTTTACAAATTATTTCCAATAATGCCACTAAACAAATCCATCATACAGTACATATTTCATGATGGAATAGCTGTGCTATTAGACTCCTGGCTTCATTGTCACAGTTTGGTAGGACAGATTACTGGAGCAGGAGTGCTCCAGGTGAGTGGAAGGACTAAAATACAGTTGTGATGCATTTTGGTATTTCCATCTTGCTTATTTCATCATGGGGTTTGAATGGGAAATAAATGATTTTCTTCTCATTTCTGTGATACAAGTATAATCTCCTGTATTTTTGTTGAACAGAAAACTCAGACGATTTCTGTAAATCTTCACACTGTAAATCTTTAGACATACAAAATTGCAAACCAAAGAAAAAGTGTGAGTGTAGATACAATCTGTAAGGAATCAGCCAACATGTTATGAGCTATGAGTTATGATAAGGCTAGATGGCATTGCTTCTGGATTAAAATGGTTTTAGGCCTTCAGTTGAAGACTGAAACCTTTTACAAATTCATTCTTGAGCCATATTATTTAAAAAAACAAACAAACAAAAAACGGAAAACCTAAGCCAGTGATCCACTTTGAAACACTGGGGGCCTCATTTAAAGGATGCCTACAGCCATTACAATTACCTATTGCAGGATATAATGTGCAATACTGACATTTTGGCCAGCATGACAGCTGTGCTGAGTTTTCCACCTTCTTTTCCATATTGTTTACGTTCAGTGGGTGTGACAGGGGTGTAATCATTAGTTTGGGTATTTTTTGGAATGACAGTGTCAGAGCTGCGCCCCCTTAGCTGTGATGTTTTTGTTTTTCCCTGTCCATGTGCTTTTGTTTTCCTTGTGTTCTAGCCCCGCCCCGCTCCCCGCCTGGTCCCCACCCGCCTGATTTCCTCATCGCCTTCACCTGCCTGCCTGCCCACCTGCATCCCATCTCCTCGTCACCCCAGCCCTATATCTTCCCTGCGTGTCTCTGTTTTGTTGCGAGTTCGTTTCAGTGTTTCTACCTGTCTTGTCCCTGCCGTAGTTTTTCCTGATTGATTGCTGCGTCGCTGATCCTGCCTGCTTCCCGACCATGATTCTGCCTGCCGCCTGGACTTGATCGCCTGACTACTTGCCTGCCTGGTTCCTGACCCTGTCTGCCCCGATTCCTGACCCTGAATTCGCCCCCGGACTGCTTCTCTGTTTTTCGAACCCTGCTTGTCTCTGGTCATACGAACTGCCTGCCGATTTCAATAAACGCCTGGAACCTGAAAATCCCATGGTCTGCGTTTGTGTCTCAGTCACCCCCGTGACAGACAAATTATCAAATGTGAAAATTCCTTTAATCAATGACAAATCAATGTGGGAGTTTGGCTGCACAGCTCTACATTCAATAAAGATGCACTGGATGACCACAGCAAAGCTTTCTTTGATTTTTCATGAAAATCACCCTTTGTATTTAAGCCTGAACATTCATCAGCTGAGGTTTACACTGATGTTTCTGAAAAGGAGGATATGGATTTTCATTATGAATAACTAAAATTATAATGAAATGGTGTGAATACATTTTGGAATTGAACATACCTCAACAATGATAGTGATCAATAATAATGATGTTATTTTAGAAGAGCATTTGAAGACCTAAGGTTTTACCAGTGGATAATTGCTTTAAGCATGCAAGTTTTATTTCTTGTTTCCCCTCATACTGGTACTACTTGCACCTTACATTTCTTTCTTGCATGTACTGGGACAAAAAAATGTGAAAGGATCCTGAAAGTGACAGCATGGTAACTGTAACTAAAATGTTATGAGTCAGAATTTGAGTGGTTGAGGCTTCTGTGTCACAGCAATGCCCCTGAGATTTGTGCCAGAATGGGATAGATTTGTAGAGTTTGAGGCCAAAGGGAGCATTATTGCATTGCTAATCTCAAAAAATCTGCTGCACTTGCAGAGTCTTGTGACCTAGCAGAGGCAGCCCCGGTTAAGGTTACACTCATTACAACCTCTAGAAGCAGAGAAGCAGAACAGTTAACATCCCAAGATCCCTAGTCCCCCAACAGCAAACCAGCTGGAAGTGTGTGCTCTGTGAACAGAGGAAGGTGTTTGCCATTTTTCCTGTCCCAAGGGATGCGTGTTTAACATTGCAGTGGGGCGCTTTGCCCAGCCAAGCTTGGTAAAGTTGATACCTCCTCAGGCAAGTGTCAGACCAAGAGAGATAAAAAAAAAATCTCTAAAACTTTATCCCTTTTTTTTCGGGTGGCAAGTGAGGTATTTAACTGCTTGCTTTCTGTGTTCCCAGCTCTGATTTCAATTTTTTTTCAAACAGTCCAAAGGGGCAGACAGATGCAGCTGAATTGGGCAGCATCGTATTCTTAATGGAAACAAACTTTTATCCAGTGGAGGCTGGATAGCAACCTCAATGTGTTTCTTCTACACAACACATGATAGGACACATTTAAACAAAGTGATGAGGGAGGAATGTTGATCATTAATCATTAAGAACCATCAGGACAGAACTGTAGAATTATTTGATGTGCTGGTAGTATGTATCCTGTCCAGGTCACATGAGCGCACAGTAGGTCACAATGTGAGACAGTGTGTGACGTTCAGAAATTTGAGCAAGGTTGTGTCAGGCTGAATCATCTCATACACTCTGCAAACACCACCAGTGGAGGGTCACTGGGGAGTTCCTCTGGACATGTTTCTGAAAACCAACAGCAGCAATCAGCTAACATTAAAGGAGAAATATCAAAGGGCTCCTTTCTTTAAAGATCATTTGTTTCTGTAGACAGACCAATCTATCCCAGTCCTCTTCTGTGTATATAACAGTGAAGTTTTAAAAGTTTACTGTGAGCTGAAAATAGACCCAGGTCCACAAGGGCTACTGATAACACGGGAAGACAATTCAAGAATGCAAGAAGCTTAAAGCATGTTTCCTGCATTTACTCTGGAGTCTAAAAACAGAGCTCTGATAAGACTTGGAGTCAAGACTCTGCTTCACCTATATGAGATCCATTGTTTGCTTTACTTCCTGGCTTTCTAGAGTTACCTGTGGCTAATCCCTATTTTACAGAAGGCCTTTTTCGCTTAATGAGATTCAATGTCCAGTACACATTGGATTTACTCCTTCAAAACAGAGTATTCAAAACACTTGTGAATGCTTTTGTTGTCTTTGGCAAACCATTTCTTTCACTTTCACAGCGTTATTATAAGGATGTATTTTTTCAGTAAACATTAAGACAATACACTTGACACCAGTAAATTTCATATAAAATATATCTTTACATTGCAATTACTTTTACTTGCCTCCATTTTTGCCAGTATTTGCCAATTATTCCAACTCCACCATTACCCTGCTTCCAATCTATACTTATTACATATGCATTATTTATACACGTAACTGGCAAAAATAAAGAAAACACCAACATATGAGTGTCTTAGTAGGCTCATGGTTAGGCCACTAGAAAAGCTTAAATGTGCCTCGGCATAAATTCTTTGAGTGTCTGGAACTCTCGAACTGTTGGAGGGATGTGACACAATTCTACCATGAGAAATTCCATCATTTAGGTGTTTTTGATGGTAGTGGAAAGTGCTGTTTCAGGGGTTGCCCCAGAATCTCCAGTGTTCAGCTGAGTTGAGATATGGTGACTGAGATCGCCAAAGTATATATTTTCATGCTCATGAAATCATTCAGTGGTGACTTCTGCCCTGTGGATGGATGCACTGTCATACCAGAAGAGAGCATTCCATCAGGATAGAAATGCTTCACCACAGGATGAAGGTGATTATTCAGAATGAATTTGAATTTATTGGCATGCAATTTCAACACGGGAAACAAGCACTCAAATCTGAAGGTTTCTTTCTTTTGGTGTGTGTTACACGTGTACCCATCAGCTTGTAGAGAACAGAGTGAAGGATGACTCATCTGACCATATAGCTTTTTTCACTGGTCAATAGATCGTTTTTAGGTGTAATAAGAAGGTTATGCACTGCAACCCAACCATAGTATCCCTCTCTATAAATTTCTTGACACACTGTTCTTGAAGAAACTGCCTGTCATGCGCTAGATTGATATTTGCAGTCAACCGATTCAGAGTTGTTCATCTGTTTAACCCTGCAGCTTGAACCAATTCACAGATATCATGACTGAGGAGTATGTGCTTTTGACCACAGTTGCCCCTCAGACTTCATGTCAACATTGCTTTAGCCACCGTTCCTAATAAAACATCAGCAAGTTAAGCAGTATTCATCACTGAAGCTCCTGCCAAATGTGCCCCAAAATCACCCCTCCTTCAGTCACTGAGATCTCCTCTTCTAGCCATGGCAACTAAAATAATGGGAAACTGGACCTGCTCAGGGTTTTTATAAATACTCTAAGCATGGTGAGATGTTAATTGCTTAGGAACCCCACATGTGTGCAACACCTGCTTTCAATATACTTTGTATCCCTTATTTACTCAAGTATTTGCTTTATTCTGGTAGTTACATATATGTATTCATTGCTGATTTTTTTAAATGGCATTGATTTTTGAAGCACTTCTAAGCAACAGAACACATAGTTGAAACATAAAAATTTGGGAGACCATATTTTATATACTTTTTAAAAAGCTAAATTTCTGTATTTTATTTTGTAGAATAAACAATTATGTTTAGCCTGAATATTTAAAGGATGAATGCAAAAATTTATCTGTTACTCCATTACTGACTATATAAAACTATTTCACGAAAATGAAATCTACAGCAGGAGCAAACACCTGTGGGATTTTCTTGGTGTATAAATACTTCATAGCTTTTCTTAAGCTGTCAAGCCCTGTCTGATCAAGAAGGGCTACTCTTGAGAGAATGAATCAGACCTTACTCTATCTGTTACAGGATGCTTCAGTAGTAGGGGAACTCAGAATTGATATTTGTCTTTTTTAGGAAAAGTGTTCTCCCTGAGTTTAACTGAGTCATTGCCTTCCACCTCTACAATACATTGAAATGCTTCCATCAGAAAATATTACTTTTCTAGTTCATTCATTTTGTCTTAGAAGGATGTGTCTGAAAAAGTGCATGTTCATTGCTACATCACATTTTAACTATAGTAGTTTTAACTCCCCCACCCCTCACATAATGTGCAGGTGCAATAAAAAATGGAATACTGACAACACTTTTTTTTTTTTTTTAGAAATGAACGTCTAAGAGAATGACAATTGTGACTCTAGAGTTGATGAATTTGTGCCCACATATTGAAATGTGAAATGAGTATGTAATATTTTTAAATTAAGGAGTAAAATGAAAAAAATGCAACAATGAACATATCCAGTGTAGCACAATACTATTTTAGATTACTCACAATTTGTAAACACAAACAACATTCATTAACAACCACAAATGACTTGTAGAATGCACAACAGGATTGTAATGTAGAAGTTAGATGTAATGTAGAAGTTAGAAGTAGAATGTAGAAGTTAGAATGACATCTAATGATATTATTTAAAAATAAATTACTTCCAATGATTTACTAAGTGATTAATTTGGATTAAACCTAATGATTGCTGTAATAATACAAAAACACTAATGGGAAAGTTAAGTTATTTTATGAAAAGAATTTGACTGAAGAAATGATGCCTTCAGTCATAGCTCTGTCTAATCTCTGCAAGTATCTTTGTTTAATGTTATTTAAATGTATCTTAAATGGCACTGGTTGATCCTTTATCTCTATCAGGCAGAGACCTTAAGTCTTCATCCTCCCAGCATAACTCCTTTATAGGAGTTTGTCTGGGTTCGCATGCTCCAGTAAGAATTGAAATTTTGAAGCCTGAACTCCATTCTGGGCAGGCACCATCATCATATTCCTTTGGTCTATACCCCTGAAAGGTTGCATTACACACAAGAAAAAAATATTTGCACTGGGGCCAATCACAATTATGTTATGCTACAGCTGTGGACTCATCCATGCCCACCATCGCTGAGTTCAGTACATCTAGCTGGGGTGAAGAATCATGTTGTCTGTGGTTCAAGGTATCCCTGGTTGTTTTTGGAGGCCACATGTTAAACTTTTCACCTCAGAATGATCAACAGACTTCCCATTATACCTCGACATGGTGCAGAGCTATGCTCCTATAAGGAGAGATGCACTTCACGTTCACCAGCCCTCCTTTGTGCATTTTCTCCATCTGACACCATTCAAGGCAGTCCTGTGAAAGATATTAGATTGCAAAATTAATCCTGGTGGCACTAAAGTGAGTACCTCCTTCCAGATGGAACCTGTTGATGCACACCTTTTGAGAAGCTCAACCTCTGGGCTTGGCTGCTGTAGTAAAATGCTGCTGGTGCTGGGATTTCATCGGACTCTGTTGGACAGATTGCATGGTGCTAGGCTCCCATCTAGTTTCTGGACAGCTGCAATGTCATCCACCACTCTTTCCTTGCAGCTACAGTATATTAGTGAGTCTCAGACCGGGGAACAATGCTTAGCCAAGCTGATTCTTAGAGGGCCAATAGAGAGGTCCACAGTGTCTGAATTGGCAGTTGAGTGTTATTGATAGGTCTCTGGCACTGTCTGAATTCCTGGATGAGGCTGACCTCCAATGGTCTATGAAGACTGCTTTTCTCTTGGCCAGGGGTGGCTAACCTGTGGCCCAGGGGCCTTCGGAAGGAAAAAAAAAATTCCATTATGAATTGGATTAAATTTGTGATAAAGAGACTACATTTTTGTTGGGTACTGTGAAATTTCTAAAATTCTACAAACCTGAGAGATTATGGAGTGTTCAAGTTATTCCTGTCATGTCACCAAAAGCTTAAAGCCAGTTTAACTGCAGTGTATGTTGGGCAAAACAACCATTCACTCATCAACTAGTAAATCTATTTTATTGGCAATAAATAAATTGCCAAAAATGCCATGCCATGCCAAATGTATTTTTATGAACTGTTACCTTTCTGCAGCTTACTTTTTTAATGGAAAATAATTAAAAACAGAACAGATACATGTCTGCGTATAGCAAGTCTTAAACAGAAATTAAATGCTGAAGGTTAGAACAGCCGTGTGGGATGGGCTTGCAAGGGGAGCCTGATTGCTAATTAATTTGATAATTACATCTAGTTTGGCTCTCCTGACCTGCAGAGTACACACACCTGTTCCCCTTCTTGTGTCTATGATGTGTTTCAATGGGACGCGCAGACAGGCTGTTTATCAGCTACAGAACATAGGTGAAGGGGGATTGAGAATCACAACCTGGACATGAGAGAGTTCAGTGGTGCTGCATTTCATAGAGGTCTGCACCACAGTATGGGTGTTTGGAGCCAGAGAGAAGAGATGGGAATCAGGCAACAGAAGCCCACCTGGTATGAGCTGTCTCTTGGTCTTCTGTTACATAAATGCTGACATGTGCATGGTTGTGCATTAAAAATGCTCCATTTACCCACCTTGTATACTTGTCTAAGCTAATGTATTAATGACAGGATAGACAGTTTGGCAGGGGAGAAACAGCTCAGAGGTGGGGGATTAGTTCATTCAATCCTGGCACAAAATTGTACAAACTGTAATTAGTAGAAAATTGTATACAAATTGTAATATAGTATTCAGTGCACTTGACACTTAAGAACCATCAGTTAACTGAGAAAATTTGAAAAAGGAGACACCAAAGTCACAAGCTGCATAACAACAACCACCTTACCTCCCTCACTGCTTTGGAGAGTCCCACTCCATGTAATGGGTTGATAAAATAAAATGAGCACCTCTAAATAACTGCACATTCAAGTGTAAACCATAGACACTGATATCTCTAACCACTGGAACATTTTTTCAATTCTTAAAATTTTGGAGGGAGGTCTCCGTTCGTATTCTGCGCCTGATCTTTTAAGGGTGTTAAAATCTGTTTGCCCACTTGTTCACCCAAGTGAAAAGTAATATATATGTTTTCCTCTGAGATACTTCTCTCATATGACTAACATACCGCCAGTATGAATTCTGACCCCCTCTGCTTCTTTCAATCTGACCGGAGGGAATTGAAACTAATAGTTTATCTCCCAGGGCAAACTCCATCTGCCTCTAACAGCTTCCAGTGGTTGTAGAAGTCCCATCTTTTTCATTCCTGAACTCTCCCAAATGTATTATCTCTTGATGGGTTCATGCCACACATAACTTTATGATTTAGAGAGTGAAAATATTAATGTTTACATGAAAAAAACTCTCAAAAATGATGACAGTGGGATTAAAAAATACATTGTTATGAGTTTTAAATAAGTTCCTAGCTTTCCCTGTGGGATCTGATACTACATCTTACAAAAGTTGAGTTCAAATCCACCCTCTCTCTTTCAATTCAAAGTTGAAGGTGACAGAGGTCAAATCTGAAGGAGAACGTTGTTTCATTTAATTTTTATTCAGATTCATTTTTCCACTAAAGGCAGCAGTATCTAGGGTAAAGGTCTGAACTTCTGACCTTGGGCTTCTGAGTTCAGATACAATATGGTACAAAGATCCCCTACATTACTTGAATTGCTCCAGTGCTGGCATAGTTTAGGATAGAGTCAGAGTGGGAGGTGGCATGTAAAAGCCTACTGTAAACTTCATCCTTGCTAAAGAAAAGTAAATGTGACATAACCTTCAATTGTTGGTTTCACTGCACATTTCACTGCACTGACAAATCTATCTGCTGATCTTTTGAAGTAACTGCTGCTCTTATCAGTATCAACCTTCTGGGGTATAAATGAGCCTTATTCAGATACTTGGTAGTGGTATGAAACTGAGATAGTACAGGGATGAGGGGTGTGTGAGAGTAAAATACGAGACACAGCCCTGTGGTAGGCTTAGCCAGGATCAGGCTTGAATTTTTGAGAAGAGTATCTCTGAGGTGTAGTGGGATGCAGCTCCTGTACTCTGACGCAAGCACCATTATTCCTCTCAAATTGCATTTCAGTAATTAGCTTCAAGGCTCGACATGCTCCGTGTCACTGTGGTGTTCAGCCTCTAAGCGGATAAACTGAACGGCAGGGGATGGTATTTTTCTCTGTTCTCAATGCTTTAAAAAATGCTGCCCTCCTAATTGCTAGGCAACCTTATCAAATTCCCTACATCACATTTTGTATTTGTTTAGACATATTGAGCATGAACTCAGTGTGAGGAATAGTGCTCAATACCTCATTTCAATGATAATTTTCAGTAACAGCCATTTAATAATCATTTTGGTGCAAAGTAGATATGATATTGGAGAATGACTGTTGATACTGCCACAGATCATGCAATTAATCAGTGTTGAATTTTGCACAATCTTTTGCTCTATAAAACAGTAACAAAGGGGATACAACTGCACTCCCAATGCCGCTGGACCCACTGAATACAGCTGGGATATAAGTGGACTTACTACTACAGCAGCAGAAGTAATTATATATCAAAACACACACACACACACACAATTTTCAAAAAGGTGCTGATAACTTTAAATCTTCACTCCAGTAACCCTGACTGATGACACAACCATCTTTTCTAATTCAATTATAACTTTATTTATTACCAGTCCAGTTTGATGCAGAAAGAACTTGTGTACTGTATTTTAAATTTCATTGCATGTATAAAGTGTTACAAAGTAGTCAATACCATTTACATAACCAAAATGCTTTAAGAACCTCAACTGACATTGGTTGCTTCTGCGGAACAAACATTCAGCTTGTCTGGGCTTATTTCATGGCCAATCAAAAATTTTGATTTTACTCTTCCTTACTGATTGGCAGTAGCTATAGACATGTAGACCATAACACCATCATGCTGTAAAGTCAGTGTGTGTCAATACCTGAACTATTTAACAAAGGAACCCTGGATTTTGAATTTCACATTTGAAATGATCTGTCTCAATATTCTATCAGGGACACCTAGGGATTTAACATGGTCTGAATTCAAAGCAGACCCACCATCATACCTCGCACAGAGAATGACATTCTTTTCTACAAGACCTTAATCATGTTTGTGCCAAGCAGATTCTTCATAGATTCCTCATATGTGGGTCTGTGTGGGACTTCACACAGGTGAACAAAATATATTTTGTCTGACTCTAAAACATGGCCCACATTTTCACTGTGAATCTGTTTAGAAAAAAATTATGTCACGTTTTAGCTGTGTGTTGTTCATGCTATCCTCAGTTGGTGATCTTAAATTTTATAACGCACTGCTAAAAACTGTTCTGACAGTTCTTTTGTTGTAAGAACATTTTCCTTTAATAATAAGTCTGCTGTCTTGTGGGCGAGCACACACTTGGAAAATTGGAATATTTCTGGCTTAGCAGAGCTGGGTAAGAAAGGTTTCTACATGTATTAGTAACCTCTCAGGGGTGAAGGTACAGGCTCATAGGTTGTCAGTGTATGAACCATAGGCTCTATGTGTTGATGGTTGTGCCCACTGTCAGACAAGTTAGATGTATGTGCCTTTATTTCTATTCATATTTTATATATATATATATATATATATATATATATATATTTTTTTTTTTTTTTTTTTTAAATTCCACTGGAAGAGTGATGTCCTGCAAGGTAATGTCAGACAGAATGTTCTGGCTCTTTGTATTGACTGCTTGATGTGTTTTCTTTTGGAATTGTTTTCTGCTTCACGAGAATGAAGGCAACAATACACATGGTTTGCCAATCGACCCCTTGCCCCCAAAACACAAACACATAGGTATTCACATACAAATTTTGTAAATACCTTGATTTAAGGGGGGGCATGCCAAGCTGCATGCAAGGATATCAAGAGTTATGTCCAAATATAGAAAATACAAATCCTGTAAAAACACAAAAAGGACAGAAAAATTATCAGTCTGCATAGCACCCTGTCTTGTGAGAACACATTTAAATAAATATCTATTCTTTGGAACATTGCCTTCAAGTTTTAATTCAAAACAACCATTTGCAATTAGCCCAAATGCTTCAAGAAAAGTAGGGTAAAGACACAAAATAACATGAAATCTTTACTGACATTTTAATTACAATACTCAGAAACTGCCCAATTTATCATTTAGAAATGTTAAAGCCATCATAATGTAATCATTTTGTTTACCAAATTTCTATCTGGAGACAGCAGAAAAAATAAAAACCATGACTATTGCAAATCCAGCGCAAGCAGACAAAGCATTAAAAACACATTCATGGGATAAATATATAATTGTTACTTTTGAGCAGCAAACTGAGATGCGCACAACCAAAACTGGGTACTTGACATTCTGCCATGACATTATCGTGGCACTTGCCTGCTACATATAAAAAGGTATGAACCGGAATGTATGTGGAATTCGTTGAGCAATGGTGTGATTTTGAATCAAGTGTGCCAGCATTGCCATACTGGCTCTTCCCTACCATTGTTGTTGTGAAAGTGGCTACTGTGCAGTGATATGACTGACATGCATCTGACTGACAAACCTGAATATTGCCCAGGGTGTAGGGTTCATTTAGGTGCCACCTTGGCATATTTATCTGTACTTTACAGAAATATTCATCCAAGAGGAGTAAACTCAAATCAATGACTGGAGTGGATCAAGGGGGCAAAAACATTGCAGACACATTGATAGGCTAACCACATAATTGTTACTTTGAAGCAGTAAATTGAGATGTACAAAAACAAAACATGACACTGCCATTGTGATAATCTGACATGCTCTTAGGCAGCTTGCTGACTGAGGGAATGATGCCCAGCAAGCTCCTACATTTTAGATATTTTTAAACTCCTATGCAGCCAAATTTGAACCATTTTAATTAGTTTTGATATTCACTGATAGGTTGTCACAAGGTCATTGTGTCCACTTTATCCTAAAATTGTCAGCAACAGTTGGAACGGTGAATACTGTGTATATTGTGTACTGACATTGTCAAAGGGAAATATAGAAGATGGATGTTTATATATGTCACATATCAGTACAGTGTGAAGTAAAAGTCACTCTTCAACTGCAAGCAATTAAAAGGAAGATAATAATAGAGAGGATAATTTATACTTAAGACAAACTATTGTTTTGTCTGAAAAAAAATTGTGAAGTTAAAAAAAAAAACATAATTGTGTTTATGAAAAAAAGTATTCAGCTTGAAAATGGCTGTTGTTCTGTAGGTGGGGCAATGGAGTGATTATCACTGAGTGGACTTGCTTCCAAGGGAGGCTTTATTGACTCATATCACCACTATCATTTATTCTAATGTCTACCACTTCCACTGGTTAATGTGGATGATTGAGAAATCATCCAGTTCAATGAAATATAAGCATGTTTATACAAACTACAAAAGAGGATAAGAATCAGTCATTCCTTTTATTTTGTATCAGTTATAATTCACATCATACTGTATATAAAATAAATTAATGCTTGACATCCACATATGCCGTTCAAAATAAGCACACTACATACAAATGTAGTGTAGTGGAATTACAGGTACAAATTAGTATGAGAGGCCCCTTGAGAGATAATTCATACTTGGTCTCACACACAGCATAATACACTCATACATACGCCACTATACTCTTACACAAATACTACTATACCCTCTTACATGCACAATCATACTCTCTTTTATTTACTATCACACTCTCATACACACAGCACTGTTCTCTCTTGCACAGAGAACTATAGCTACTTATACACACATTATATGCTTGCATGACAGTCTGTGTAACAGAGGATAATAGTACATGTATGTAAGGATGGTTGTATATGTAAATGAAGTTAATAGTGTATGTGAAACAAAGGTCTAATATATGTATGAGAGAATAATGTTATATTTGACAGAATAATAGCATATGTAACAGACATAAATAGTACGTGTGAATGCAAAAAATCATATGTAAGAAACAAAATGATAGTGAGTGTGAGACAGAATGATAGGATATGTGAATGAGAATAGCTGTATGTGTGAGAGAGTTTGATTGAAATGGAGGCGAGTTTGATTGAAACGGAAATAATTTTAAATTCTCAGCTTCTGATTGGTTATAGCAGAAGCGTGATTTCACGGACATGGCCCGCCTTCCCGATCATGACTGATATGAGAAGATGGTGGAACGGGAGCGACTCAGTGAATCCATTTGGCTCTTAAACAACATATTAAACTCTCCAACCGTTGTCACAACGTAAATAAAAGAGAGTATGATTGTGCATGTAAGAGGGTATAGTAGTGTTTGTGTAAGAGTATAGTGGTGTATGTATGAGTGTATTATGCTGTATGTGAGACCAAGTATGAATTATCTCTCAAGGGGCCTCTCATAGATTAGTGCTGAGAAATAAACCTAATGTTCAATAGTATTTACTGTGCCACTAACATAAGAAGATACCAGACTGACAATGAAGTTTTAGCACAATGTTAGTGATGCCATGCCTATCCCCACACAATGTAATATGCCACAAGACATATATTGAAAACAGATATAGTATTGAATTGGTTTACTTGTCACCTTTGATGACCAGTGAATAGAAACCTCAGTTTAACATCTTATCTGAAGAATGGCATCTTCTACAGTACAATGTTATCGCTGCTACATCAGGGCAGTGGTTTCTTATTTAGTCCAGCGGTAATATTACGCCATAATGGTACACCTAAATCACCTCATGTGTATTTAATTCAGAAATTAACTACACATGAATTTGGTCACTTATTTCCTGGAGTTTTTACCAATAATATTTGTATATCAGTTTTTTTTCCAACAAACTCAAATGAAATAATAAAAATAAAGAACATGGAAACAAGAATGATCATCACTAAAAATGAACAGGTTTAGGCAATGTTATGTTGGGTTTTAGATGTCTAATATTTAGGTGCTTAGTTTGAGCAGATCTGAGCACAATTGGTGTTAGCAAAATAAAACAGTTTTACAGTGGATTTGACCAATTTCAGGATAGACTGCATTGAATTTTGCTATCATCCAAGTGAATCTGCACACTCCTGTTTGTGGACATTTATTTTGAAGTGTCACATATTATTCTGCCAGCATCATCTACACAGTTTTACACAAAAAGCACACAAACTCAACTACTGAATTCAAATATTGCATACCATTACAGTAAAATACTTGAGGCTAAGTATAAATGGCAGTTTTAAAGTTATGGGTGAAAAAGGGGGTGCAAAAAATGTATGTCTTCATTTTCATGTTGAGTTAATGAATTATCTAATGTTTTACATTACACTGTGAATGTATTATGTGCAAAAAGTCCCTTATTAATCAAATGTTATGTTTATCAAAAATATATGCTTAAAACTGGATCAATCAGAAAATTGGATTCATACCATGAAAAAAAAAAAAAAAAAAACATAAAATACTAGCAGCAGATGAACAAACTAGCCCATTGTAAGATCAAACTGTAATAACTCTCTGCTGGGCCTCCCCAAAGGACATCACAGAAGAAGATGACCAATTCATGTCTGATGTGGCAGCATCAATTCATAAATTCAACAGATGCTGGTACAGCATAAGTCCAGCAGCATGTTCTATGTAGTTCAACAAGCAGAGCTATTGTTCCTCAAAAGTGATACCATTAACAGTTAAAGTAACTTACAATTATTGAAATTTAGCATCCATAATTTAAAACATTTAATGCTATTTTAACTAAACTGAATGAAAATTTACTTCAAGTGTTTTCAGGTTCTCATTTTCAATGCATCTGTGGGTATTTATTACATTTGTAATGGAGAGGGTACTGTGTTTGTGATGAAGTATTAATGGGCAGCCATTACATTTGTTTGTACAGACTTAACTAAGGCCCTTGGGAAGACATAATATTTAGATTTACACCCAAAACATACCTCAGAAGTCATTTCAGTGCTTCATTAATTTAATTTTTCCCACATGCAAAACCCATACTTGAGGTGCTTTTTTAATGCAGGGATGCACTAGATGCATAGATTTATTCTAAAAATTCCATATTTGCCTATTCAGCCTTTTATTGGGCATACTGTCAAAAATACTATTCTTTCTTGCTGAAATTTCAAAAATACTTGTCACATGCTTACAAAAAAAAATCAATGTAAAACATCAGTTATGGTTTTATTAATTGTAATAACAATGGTCATTTGTTTGAGGTTGCAGCAGACTTCTCAGGACCAGACACAGGGTGCAGAGAATGGGAGAGATAATCTCACCTCTCACTCTCTATCTCTTCAACAATTACTTATTTGAAAGAAAAAAAAACTGAGGGCAATGATTTTATGACTGAATGCAACCAATCATATTTTGATTCAGTTTCAATTAAATGCAAATACAGAAGTGGATTACCGGGTGAATTTAAAATTATGTTAGTGAAGAGATTTAATGGGAAGAAATGGCAGCATGATGTTATTGTTGATGCAGTATTGGAAAGTCTCCCACAAATAAATTCATTTATCGGCATGGTAAAAATGACAAAAAAGAAATTAAGCAAGTAATTGATAACTTACAGCACACTCTTCCATGCGACACATGGAAATGGTTTGATTCCTGATGTTGGCAATAATGATTTCACAAACAAACACTTGTATGGCATGCACATTTTACACATCTGGTTGTGGTTCAAAAAAATGAGGTTGTATCTATGAACCTATCTTGGTATTACATTCTCCCTGAAGACAGGAAGGAGCTGAACTGATAAAGAATTTTGAAAGAGCTGATTTAACACCAACAGAATCAATTCGCTTCTCCCCATCCTTCCTCCTCACGCAAAGGTTTACCTTCACCCACAAAGCAGATATTTAATTGCCTCCAGCCCCTTCTGACAATGCAGTTTAAACAGTGGGATGTTTCTGAGTCATGGGATTAAGTTTTATTTTTTTTACCTCCTACAATGTCTTTTTTACACAATATATTGTCCAAGCAAACAGGCACACAGACACATACACAAACCTACACATGCACATAAACACACCTCACCTATGGAGGTGGTTTGCATGAGCAAAATTATGGAGAGGAATGTTGAGAAAGAGAGAGCCCTGATCGTGAAAAGGTGGTGCTCTGCTGGGAAGATAGAGGGTCGACTGGCCAGTTGCACAGGCTTGTGTGTGTGTGAGAGAGAGAAAGAGCTGAAATGGAAACCATGGCAACTCTGTTGGCTGCCTGATTCCTTCAGCCCAGCTGGAGAAGGGAACGGATACCTGCAGAAGCTTAATCCCATTCAAGACCTGCATACAAAAAAGCCTTTTGTTGCAGCATTATATGAAAATACATAAGGGATTGATGGCGCATTTTGATGGACAGCTGTCTTTCTTCTGAAGTGTCCATATCTGTGTTATGAAGCAGATCACCACTGGTGACAAACAGCTCTGGTTATCAAGCAGTTTTTTCACCAAAATTCCTACATAAAACCATTAGCAGAAGGAAATCTGAATACATTGTCTTTTGGAGTTACCTCTTACCTATTCAGTGATGCAGTACTTCTTTTTTTCTCTGTAACTGATTAAACCTCCTTATGTTTGACATAGTATGTACCCACACATTTGACTAAGTACGTGGCCTATTAAAGACAATCTAAGCTCTGTTGTATTTCAAAAGGCTAAAGGCTGGTCTCTAAAATACATATTTCACAATCTATAATTTACTATCTTTAGTTTATAACAAATATATATATTACATAAATTTATAACAGAATCTTCTTTCATTTTACCTATATCAATTGGGTTAGAAAAGGCATGAATGCACAAGGGAAGGGTGGTGTGGAGAGTGGAAGGCACGCCTTAATTGCATTCATCCATGTGTTTACAAACACCTGAAAAGGCTATCTGAATACAAAAAGGGGATGACGGTCATGATTTATGAGGCCTTTATAATATTTTCAAAATACACTGTACAGGTGAGACCATGGAAATAAGCCAGTCAACTGTTTCATCACCCACCAATAAGATTTTAAACAGAAAATTGAAAAGAAAATGCTGTTGACTCCTTTCTAGGACAGTGATTGATGTGATATTCCTGTTGTACTGTGTGCTGCATGTTAGAGTTTCTTTATTAATCAGAGAAACGGCTGAAGGCAGCCATCTAAAAAGACACAATGTTTATAAAAAATACTGTGTAATGTACATAATGTATGTTACAGCTAATGTAGAGGATTTTTGCCATTTTTGCAAGAATCTGCGGTGGTGGATCTATACACTATGAGTATCACAAAGTAACATATTTCACCCTTTATTTCTTTGCCACAGCTGTTTGTTAAAGATGTCCTGATATTCAATATGATGGATATATTTCATTCCTCTTATCAACAATGCTATTTTTCCCTTGGATTATGCACTGCATAACATAGGCCATACATCATAAATGGGGAAGAAATCTGCTGTTGCATTCCTTCTTAAAATGGGAAAATTCAATTTTAGTTAACAGTGAGTACATTTGTTTTACATTATTTCTTTCAATCCACTGTACATATTATTTGGAATATGCAGCTTAAGTTGTTGTACAGAAGCAGAGATGACAGTGTAGACTGTACACAATGTATAGTATAAACATTTAGTATTCAGAGGGTGTGTCAGCATCTTTGAGAACCATCCTATATTATGCATCCTGCTCTGTGTTAGCTGCAGTCTCCTATGTGGCATTCTCATTTTTCATTTAAAATTTTAATTTGATTTTATTATGAAATTAATCAAAACCACTTACCAGTAATTATTTATCACAGACATAATGTTACATTCTGCCAAGTTATCTGGTAATATTGGTGTGGATATACACTAATACTGAGTAAATGAGGACACACATTGTTCTCCTCTTTGTTATTGATACACCATCCTCTTTTCAGCATAAAAAACACAATATATGTTAACACTTATTAAACATATTTATCACTTTATTCCTGTATAGTGCATTAATCAGAATCTGTCTCCTCTCTGGACCAATGCTTTTAAAACATGTTCAACAGAGATAAATTATTGCAATGTTCTCTTTTGTACTTCAGCAATTTTTTTTTAAAGCAGGAGATGCATATTTTTGAAAATAAAATGTGATAGAAGTCCTTCATGTATTCTTTAGATGAGGAAATAAATACAATATGAAGAACAGGCATGGCAACAAACAAACAGGCACACAGAGAACTATTCCTTTAGCATGCAATGGAGTGGAACACTGAAATATAATTTTTAAAAATGTGTATACCAACTCTTAATCTAGTTCAACTCCATGATGGTACTTCAGCAGGACTCATTTTTATACTTATACAGCAATGCTAGTATTTCATGGTGTACTTTGGAGGACACAAATGTCAACACCTATCTCTGTAATCTTAAACTGTCCCCTGTCATTCTGTCCTGATAAGCAGACTCCATTGTGACTGCTTAGGTAGATTCATTACTCGTTTGTGGTACAACAGAAACCTCCCCAGGAGAAACCCAAAAGATAATGTGAATCATAAGTGCTTAGTTGCCAATAAACTAATTTTGAAAATGTTGTGCCAACATTCTCATTTTCCTCCAATACTGCATTGGTACAGGGGAAGTGATACAGCTCTAGGAAAATGCTGTGATAAAAATGAATAAAAATAAATTAGAAAAACAGAATGTTCCCATGAACTGTTCTCTTTGGGTAAATTCTGCAGACCACAGAGCCATACTCAGTTCATACTCCTTATTTTAACTCTGAGCAACCCTGATGGATGCACAGGATGCAACCTTTCCTGATCATTTCTGACACTAAAGTCTCAAAGAAAATAATTTGTCACATTGGTGTTTTTGGGTAGAGCTCATGGCCTTTGATATGGCACAAAACAGACTAATCGCCTAACTGAGTAAGCTGCTGGTCACTCTGGTCTGTGTCAATTTCTTTGTAAAGACTTGGGACTTTGGAATCATTTGAAGTAAGCAGCAAAACTTAGCAATGTTTTCTGATATTCATCTTAATTCAGTGTAATACCTGATATAAAATTATTTCTGTTGGTTGTGGCCTTCCCCTTTTGCAGTGGTAGAGGGGCTCAGATGTTCCACTGACTCCTACAACTCTGTCATATTAGGGCTCCTGGTAGGGTCATCCCGGAGGAACAGGTTCATATCATGGTTCCACATGAAAAGCAATTCACCCCCCCACAGTTTTAAAAATTCTAAAAGGACCTCAAAAGAAACAGAATGTTCTCCAGCTGCATGGTGAATGTTGGAGTTCAGTATGGCAGGAGAAGACATGGAACATGGCAAAGTTCTCAACTCATGCAGTGATCTCTGTTTCCTAGGCCTTGGCTTAGAATTTTGTTCCATATGTTTTATTTATGTATTTCAATCCACCAGCACCAAGAGATCAGTATAGCTTCAGTGTCAACCTTACTTGTTGAACAATTATGCCATTCATTACCTCAGTCTTGTCCATTAATCATTTTAGTCCAACAAGTTAAATTCCCAGGCATGGAGATTGATGGCCATGTTTATCTTGATGCATTCTTTAGCAATACAGAGAATGTGGGAAAATTAAAAAATGTTACCAGGAAAAGTTTAGTAGTTTTTTCTTTATTTGAAAGGGCAGGAAAATAATGGCTGTAGAAAATTGGGGCATTAACATTTTAACCTCCACTAGCATATAAAATGTAGTGTAAAGTAAAAAAGTTGTTTGCAGAGCAAAGAAAAAGAAATTGTTTCTAGCAGGAAGATGTGAAATAAACAAATAAAACAAATACAAAGGGCTTGTAATTGTTACATACAAAATTTGGTTGAGAAAGTCCAGTGTTCCATATTTTTGGTAACATTTATTCATTTGTAATCAGTCTTCTTTTCTTTCATGGATGATACTGTATGAAAATGTTATGAAGAAAACCAAAATGAAGTCAGCATTGAGAGATTTATCCCTCCATGTATCAATATTTTATTCTGATACTTAATATAATTCATCCAAAGACCGTCCGTCACCATTTTCTTTTGCATATAGTTTGTATTTGTCTGCTTAGAATTTTTGATCCTCAGAAAACTGGGAATGCAATCTAATTGATCAGTTTGTAGGGAACATGCCACCCTCAGACTGGGCACTGTCTTGTCAATGTTGTGAACATTAATGCTCCCTGAGGGGTCATTTGGCAAACATAGTGAAATTCCACAAAGAATATAACATTTACATGCATGAAAAGTGAGGTCTTTTGTCTGTTAGAGCCTGGATTGGCAATACAAAATACAGGCGGAGTAATGATTTTATCAATAAAATGAGATGATTTTGCAACAAAACAGTACACAATCAATGGAAAAAATGAAACAAAATTTAGTAGAATAACTAAACAAATACAAAAAATGGAACTTGGTTGTGCTAAACAAAAAACAACCCCACACCCACAACAACTACCAAGTATTTCAAAATAAAAACAAATAGATTCTGTCCGGGTCACGATTCATTTTCATTGACTGAGCAACAGAATCTATGTAAAAGTAATGAGCACAAACAATTTGAATATGAAAGACAATTACCCGCAATACACCCAGTTTAAGCCTTTAAAACATATATGCACTATTGCCCAAAAGAAAGTGGTCCCCCAAAGAGCTGTCAAATTTAAATGTCAAATTTTGACATTAACAGGCCTATTACATAAATAGCTTTGTTGAAAGTGTGCGCATGCACTTAGTCAGAAATGACAGGGTTCTGAAATTACATTATATAGATATTCTTCGATGCTTGTTGAAAATGTAAAAGCAGCTAACCTCATACCCATAATAATTTTGTCACAGCAGGTATTCATTTAGTTCATTTTTAGACTTCAGAAGTAATATTTTTCGATAGCGCTAAATATTTTAATAAGTTTCCCAAATGTCACAACCTGAAACCATCTGAAACCTTTTGTTATGAAATTCATCAGAGCTCCTCATATCCTCACTACAAATAAAAATGGAGAAATTTGCCAAGCCCCATATTTCTAGAATTTCCAGGTTTAACTTACAAAATTACAATGCCCCTGACATTTACATCATACTGATTTAGATGTGTAGCTGTTAAAGATATTCCTGCAGAAGAAAATGGAGTACAGAAAGGAATTATCTGGCTCTTAATGACACTAGCTAATGTGGCCAGATACATTGCAAATCAAATTCATTAAATTTGCACAAACATTTTCCCATACATTCTGAAATGCTTAATGTCCACACAAGCAAGATCAGGGTGACCTTCTACCAAGGATGAAAGAGAACATTTACTCAGGATGCAGCTCTTCGTTTGAGCACAAAATACAGGTAAAACATTACATTAAGGTTACATTAGTTAACATGAATTAATGTATTCTTTATTATGAATCAATGATTTACAAAGCATATACAGGGCCTATGTAAATGGTTAGTAAGTAGGTAATTTTACTGTTATAGCTAAGTAACAAATTATTAACTATCACACATGTTTCTGAAGGCATTTATGATTATTTTAGCAAAGGTAATGAACCTTTCATTTGAGTATAATTTGATGAATTGATATTTATCAATCCAGTCTAAGTGCTATACTTAAAAATGGTGTGTCTAACAATATGTCAGATGAAAGTTTGCCTATTATACCTAACTACTTCTTTGACTAATGAATAATGACATTTGTAGCCCATTATAATTGATTATACTCATGATGTTTGAGGGATCATACAGTTCAGGGAAGGCCAGTTACAGTCTGTGGGCTTTTGTTCCAACCAGGCTTCAACACACCTGATTAGGCTATTTCACTATCCTGATCAGCTCATACAGTTAACATACTCACTTCACAGGTAACAGCCAAAGATTCCTCCAAAATACTGTCTTTAAAGTTATCATTTTATTTCTCAGGTATCAGTCCCAGATGATACTGTGTGGCAGTACATAAGAGTGCTGGAGATTTTTAGGTCTAAAATCCATAGTAGTATTTGCTGTGTTATCTGTTTGCCTTTGTTATCTCTGAGCTTTACAAAACACCTTTAAGGTGTGAATTTGATCCTTAAGATTCTACATTTGTATTTCATATAATGAACATATTTTTCTCCATTATACAAACATGCTTTTACTGTGAAATTTAACAAAACAGTACTTTGCTGCATATTTTGCAGATAACCGTTACTTGTTCAACATCTTCCTTGCGATACCATGTCTTTCATCCTCCTTGATTAACAATAAAACAAATAATTCACAGAATAATCCACACCAATGGCGTAATTAGAATCAATTCTTATGCTCGCGAAAACTGCAGATTGTTTGTCGTTTGTGTGCTTGCGAGAGCTACAACGTGAGATTGTTTAATCCGCAATGTTCTCCATTTACAGCCATGTAGACAAAATGCCAACTATTGTTAGACTGACAGCCAAAATAGCTTGGTAGTTGTTTAGCTAAAAGTAAGTGAAGATAGCAGTTAAGTGCCAGACTGGATAAATACAACTCTAATTGTAAAAAACTAAAATCAAACCTCAGACAACACACACCAATTTGTTGACCTTTCAATTTAACAACAATGATTTAAACTCTACTCCCTAGATAAATTATTGTCACATACTGACTTCCTGCAGTTGCCGCAATTTACTATTCACATAGAAGGTACTGTGGGTTAAGTGATGGAGGTAGTATTCATCAAAAGGTGTGATTGGTTGTCTGCAAGGTTTCTGAACTTGGGAAAGATCTAGAAGTCATCATAATGTCCTGTGTTAATGCTCCAGCAGGACAAGCTCTGAACAAGTAAACATGAAACTGGGCTTCCGGTCAGGGCTACATTCCAATCCGGTGCATTCCATTTTAATATATGAAAATGTCAAAAAAATGAACTCTTACACTATTAACCTAGTTAATAGGTTAGATTAGGTTTCTTACCTCAGACACCTGAGGTAACATAATAAAACTTCTTATGTTTTGCTCCAAATGCCTTGATGCTATGCCAGTAATACTAATTTACAGCATTATTGCATCAGTTCCTTTGATGACTATTATCATAATAAAACCAACAAGCAAATATAACTGGGATGCCATTAGATTGAAACTGCCATCTGATAATTCAAAATAGATATTAATAATTTAAAACCACAACAAGCCCATATAACAACACAAACAATAGCGAGACTGCATCACCAGCCTGCTGGGAGGCCCTATAAATATAGTCTTCAAAGGAGCAGCAGACAGCTCCTTCCAAGGGACTCCATAATATATAGTGATAATTCTCTCCTTTTTCAGACATGCTGGGTTCCCATTTACATTGTAAAGTCACATTCATAAAGTCAAAATTATGTACATGTAAAATCAAATAATAAAACCAGAAAATCTCCATCTTATAGCAGTGTTTATTCCATGTGTACAGTAATTTGTCAATGAAAAATTAAATTCTTAAAAGATCATGACCAGAGGGAGTAAGGAGTAGTCAAAGTCAAGTCAAAGTCAAAGTCAACTTTATTGTCAATTCTCCAATATGCACAGGACATACGGAGGATTGAAATTGCGTTTCTCTCAGGCCCACGGTGACAATACAACAGTTCGATATAACACAGTGACACTGAGAGACATGAACAAGAATTTTAACAGAAACAAGCTACAAATATTTACAGCAAGGGCATCAAGGCACATGGTAGGTTTAGAAATATAAAAATAAAAATATAAATATAAATACAGATTCCACAGGATATGTATTAATATTTATATTTTTATATTTAGTAGTGGATCATATTTAAATTTTTCACACCTAGAGATGGGCCCATAAAAATATTCTCATCGAGTTTTTGCAGAGCTCTAGTCATTTGAAGCTTTGACAAGGTCAGTGGGCTCGTACATGTTTACCATGACGATCAAGCTTTCAGACTGTGAGTACAGGCTTCAACACCACTTGAATGACATGGCAGCCCAACTCTGAGATGTCACAGAAATGGACAGAAAAATGTTGTTTAAAATGCCACACTCTTGTACATGCTTACTCGCATGTAGAGTATCACTCATTTCAAACATCTCTATGGATTATTGAGTTTCTATGCGTTTAGCTAGCGCAATAAATAAAACGGCTTTAATAAGGGCCAGTTTCAGCGGCACATGTTTCAGTGTGTCTCCTGGGCTTTTGTTGTCACATTGACATTATTTATCAGGGCTTATTTCTAGCTCTCTAAGACCGCAGCAGAAATCTTAGTCGAGCCTTGTAAATAAATCACCAGGGGCCTTATAAAGAAGAACATCAGTAGATAATCATAAACACATTAGCGGTGCCAAGTGTGACATTTGTTGCAGGAGCAATATGTAAATCATTAGTATTGCAGTTCTGTTTGTCAAATCTTCGTATGGTGTCTTATCCTACTGGCTCAGAGCACCCTGGCAAACCTTTTTATCTGCCCTTCGCATATGGAGTTTTGCAGTGTAAAGTAGAAGCATACATAACCTCAGGGCAACAGAAGGTTGGAGCTGTCTTGAGTGTAGACCCTGGTCTGTTTAAATACACTTCATGTCTACCTATTTATACAGAATCAACATCACAGTGCTTTTAGAAAAGCCTTTTCTGTACCACCAATTTGATTCAAGAAGATGAGCTCAGTATACAAACATTATTTTGAGGTCATCTGCTTTATTCCATCCACTATCGATTCTCACACAGTGAGAATCAATACTGTTTATTATTTATGGATGTCTTCAGAATACTGCAGAGGATAACTTTATATGAACTGGCTTCCTGAAATGTCTGCTCAATAATTCAGTGCTCTGTTATTCTGGGGAGTCTGTTGACAGGATGACACTTCATTGAGACAAAATCAACGAACACTGAACGTTGTTCATTAGAACTTACTCCATCAAGGTAAAAACAAAACTTGAAAAAACAAAATCCCTAAATCAAAGTCAATAATAAACCCCTTGTAAGTTTTACACAAGATAGAAATCTGAAAGTGTTCTACCAAAATAGAACCAATTACAGTGTAATATTTTACAGACAGTGGTAAAACTATGGAGACAAAGGGTGAATAAAAAAGTTTCAGTTCACCATATATCACTGCTGAATTTCTGCATTAACTTACTGAAAAGAAAAGCAACAATGATTTGATTAAAATACAATTTTACATCTTGTAACAGTTAAACTGTGATATATTTCAGTGTAAGTTCCTTAAGCTACACTAGTTTTTAATTGTGATAACTTTGTAATTTTTTTAACTAGTAAATTAATATATATCTAATGACTATAAAGGATTGTGCTACAAGTGTTCCAAAACTTCACTGAAATATGGCCACACTTGGATCTTACCAAAATGACAATTACAAAGTTCTCATTGAAAAGGAAGCTATATTTTCATTGCTTCCTTGGAGCCTGTACCTGGTGTTTTATAACTTTTTAGTTCAGTTCAAAATGAGACATTTGATTGCTTAGACTGAAGTATACCTTCTATGTAAGACTATGCACATGCCCTGTCTCTGCAGGTGAAAACATTGAGAAGTGGGTGGGCATCAGATGTTTGCTACAACATTACATTACATTACTTCATTTAGCAGATGCTAGACGACTTCCAAATAAGTGCATTACTATGCTAAGAGTAGTTATCGCGAAGTATTACAAAAGGCCAGTAAGATACAAAGTTACGTGCTAAGCTAGTGTAGAGTGCCTTTTTTAAATGAAAATAACAATTGTTATTATTGGATAGATAGACATAGATAGGGAGAAAGGTAGGGTACAGATATGGCTTGAAAAGATCAGTTTTAAGTTTTTTCCTTGAAGGCATCCAGGGAGTCTGTTGTCTGAATCTCAGCAGGAAGCTCATTCTGCCAGTGTGGAGCCAGTACTGAGAAGAGGCGGGCTCGAGAGATGCTGCCCTTGTATTTCGGGACACAGAGGCGACCCGAGGTAACAGACCACAGCACTCTTGCAGGCTTGTAGGCTTTGATCATGTCCTGTATGTATTGGGGGACTGATCCGTTAAGTCCCTTAAAGATTAGTAGCAAGGTCTTGAACTTGATCCTCGCTGCAACCGGTAGTGAGTGGAGGGATGTTGGGAGAGGTGTCACATGGGCCTGCTTGGGGAGGTTGAACTCCAATTGGGCTGCTGCATTGTGGATAAGGATATATGGCAGGAGGCCAGCAAGCAGTGAGTTGCAGTAGTCCAGGCGTGACAGGATGAGGGTGTGGATCACCACTTGGAGGTAAGGTCTGATCTTCCTTATGTTGAATAACAGGAATTTGCAGATCCTAGTTGTGGCTGCAATATGCTCTTTGAAGTATAGATTGCTGTTCAAAGTTACCCCTACTTTTTTGGCAGCTGTGGTTGCCATTACTTTTGCATTGGCAACGCAAATTGAGAGGTTCCTCAGAGGGGTCATGTATGCTGGGACGATCTCAGTCTTGTCAGTGTACAGCTTGACCTGTTATTTGTTCATCCAGCCCAAGATGTCAGTGAGACATGCTGAGACTTTGGGGGTGATGTCCATCTCGGAAGGGACGGAAATGAACAGTTGGGTATCATCTACATATGAATGATATAACAAGCCATGTGCTGTTATGATCTCTCCAAGTGTTCTGGTGTTGAGAAAGAACAGGAGTGGTCCCAGCACTGATCCCTGTTGAACACCTGTCTTCAGAAACCAGGGCAAGGAGGTGGAGCACTCCCAGGAGACCTGGTAGGAACAGCTCTGAGGTAGGAGGAGAACCATTCCAGGGCCATTCCAGTGATTCCCAGGGCCAGCAGCTCAGACAGCAGGATCTGGTGTTTGACATTGTTGAAGGCAGTTGATAGATCTAGGAAGATAAGGACAGAAGAGAGAGCAGCTTTTACTTGAAGTGTTAGTTACAGCAATTAGGGCCGTTTTCGTGTAATGATTGGCTTTGAAACCAGATTGGTTAGGGTCAAGTAAATTGTTAACAGTGAGGAAGTGGGTCTATTTGGTTAGACACAGCATGTTCTATAGCTTTAGAGAGGTATGGGAGTGGGGATACCAGCCTATAGTTGTTGACTAGAGAGGGATTCAGGCTTGCCTGCTTAAGGGATTCAGGGACAGAGGTTTGTGAAGAATTATTTACATGACAGAGGTATGGAAGGATGGTTGGAGCAATTTCTTGGAGGAGAGGTGTTTGTTATTGGATCTACAGCGCTTGTGGTTGGTTTATGAGTCGAAATCAGATTGAGGATGTCAGATTTGGGGAGAGGTGTGAATTGAGAAAATAGGTTAGAGCTTGGGGGTGATTTTAGGAGAGACTATTGCTTTGGAATGTGGTTGAAAGATGAACGGATCTTCTCTATTTTCTTCTCAAAGAAATTAGCAAAATCTTTAGCAGTGAGAGTGGTGACAGGTGGGGGTTGAGGAGGGGAGAGGAGAGATGAGAAGGTTTGGAAGAGCTTACCTTGGTCATTGGCTCTATTCTGAAACTTTTCTTGGAAGTATTTGAACTTGGCTGGGGGGGGGGGGGGGGGGGGGGAGCTAAAAAGTAACAATTTCAAAAGACATTAAAGATCAATATGTTTGCTGGCTATTGGTACATGTGTATCCTATTTCATTAAGATCTTGTTCTGGATTAATTATCTGGAATGAGAAATATACATTATTCTGCCTTCTGCTCTGGCCTGCTTGTGGAATGTGTGAGCATTGGTGGGGAGGACAGAGGTTTTTTCCAATGGGACTGAGCAACAGATACAATATTATAACAAGGACACTTTATTTGGGTGGAAAATGATACAGTTGATGTATTTAAATTTGTTTGAAAGTGGAAAATCATCTTATTAGTTTGGGAAACACCATCCAAGAGCAGGAAATCAGTGTTAGGAGTGATCAGGACATAAGGGGAACTGTTGAGCACTGTGAAAGTAAATGTACTGTGCATATATGAGAGTGGGAGTGGGAAGCAATAGAAACAAAGAGGCTGCCCTTCCTGGAAAAAACTGCATTTGTCATGAAATCTCCAATAGTGATGTCCCCCTCTCTTATTTTGACACAATTCTCAATTTCTATGCAATTCAACTACAGAAGTAAGCTTAGTTTATTACCATCATATAAACAAAAGTACACTTTTAGATCAAGATTTGAAGTCAGTAAAAGAAATTACAGAGAAAAGAGATATACACTTAATAGAGAGAACAGCCTTGATGACCTGCAATGGTTTAGTGAGGACTTTTTACTGATAAAAAGTTTCTATTCTTAAGAGGTGAAAAATCTCACTCTTAGATGTAACCACAAAACAAATTATCCTGATTATCCTACTGAACTAATACATCCACATTGGTATTTCCCACCAGGTTGTTTTCACAAGAAAAAAATATAATTAGGGCATGTGTCTTTTGTCTTGACATGACTTTAAAATGAAGTTTGGATGATGTTTTCAACTGTAGTCTGAAGTACATGACTCAGACAGAAAGTAAAGATAAAGATATCTGGCTAACAAGCCAAAGTTTTTTGTTGTGCCCATATTCATTGGTTCTGTTGTGTATTAAATTATTCAATTGCCACCATGACATTTATATGTAAAAGACTAACATTATTTATTAAGCTAAATGACAAACCTTTCTCACAATTGAAGACCAAAACCTTTATTCAGACTTGAGATCTCATTACATTTATTTGCTCCACATTTAATTTCTGAGCTCAGCAGTAAATATGTTGTAAAATTGCTGTCTGTTCCCATGCCCCATGCTCACTTCATTATGATATCATTTTAAACTGAACTCCTATGTTGATGTTTTCACAAAACCTGCTGGCAAGAAGGAGACTATAGCTTGTTTCAATTTGCAACATACATATTGCTGATGAGAGGAACTCTAAATATGTATTAAGAGACTGTAAAAGTGAGCATTACAATTCAAAAAGTTATTTTCCCCCTCAGAAAATAAAACAGCAGCTGTACAATAGAGTTGCAACACAGTCACTTTGATCCCTGTGAAAAGAGCAATAGTCTATATATAAACATTGCAATTCTTTGATATAGGCAGTGTTTCTGAATTAGTCTTATTTTGCATTAGCTTTGTGTGCATACATTGCTTATTTATTTAGTTAGTTTCCAGTAATGGGCTTGTAATTTACTGTATAAATGTATCTGTAATGAGAGTCTTAAGTCCCTGAGCTACAAATCAATCTAAAATCTGACAGTTTGCAGAACTGAAGCTTGCTGTGACCTTAAAATTGTTCAAGATCTGTTCTTCTTTTATTTATTTCAGACAGATAAATTACATATATGGAATATCTAAATAGCAGTACCCATGTCTGACATGATGCTTATTAGACAATGTTGATTAGGCATTTTTATTCAAAATTTAAATAAATAAATACATATTTAATCACAGCAGCATCAGTGAATATTAATGTTTTGCATAACATTTTTTATGCACATTTGACTGTTCTCTGTAAATATTGATAAAATAAATTTTCCTTGCCTTCACCTTAGCCACATTGTTACAGCAATGCTGTTTTGATGCTGTTTTGATGAAAGTCACCCTAATGAAGTGACTATAGAAATCAATAGAAAAGGAGGACAAAAATGAGCACAAGAAATAAGTGTTATGTAAAGAACAATAGCCTTGCAGTGTATATCCTCTTAGTGTAACTATATCATATACTTCTAAATACTGTTGATTTACTATTGGTGGAAAAAAGCTGGAAAATCACAGGTTCAAGTTATGCAAAGGATTTGCTTTGGAATAGTGCTTGCACAGTTTGTATGAAGTCATGTCACCCAAATTGTGTAGTGTAACTTGGATTCATTTTGATATTAATTATCTGAATGGCAGAACTATTTTTGCAATGTTTGCAACTTGGCATTTTTGTACCCTGAAAGCATCTGTATGTATATGTATACAGTATATCATCTATAGCATCTGCATATATCACCATGAAAAACAATTTATTCTGGATGGCCCTGTGAGGTTGTTTTAAATTCAGAAACTTAAAAACATAAACTCACTCTTTTCAAAGTGACTGTTTGTTTGTGTAACCCTGTTTTGCACTTACCTGTACCGTGCTGTACAGCAATTGGTTGTGGGCGTGCTGTCTCTCGTCTGTCACTGCTTTTACTGTCATGGACGCAGAGGGAAATTGAGAATTGTCCAATGTACTTGAGTGGCTGCAAGAGGAATGATCATCACCCGGATCATCTGTGTGAGGGAAGCACTGAATAGCACATCAAGTTGGTAACTTGTGTTTGTTCTGTTTTATCACTCAGCTGAACCTAGAGGTGGAGAGAGATGCCCCGGCCTTCCATCTTGCCAGAGGGCCAGAGTGAAAGGACTTACTCTCACTCCTTCCTAGCATTAGTGAGCTGTGGCAGCACCTAGGCAGGATGCATACAGATACAGAGGGAAGATGCATCCTGTTCATGGTTGCAGACCCTGGAGGATATCTTGTGAAATCCATAGCACTTCTATCACAGCTGCAAGCTGTTGAACAGTCAATCACTTTATCAGAATGATTGAGAACTAGGAAGTGCTTTTTTTCTTTTAATTGGGCCCAGCCAACCAAACAGATTTTTTGTTTGTTTGTTTGAAATGTGTGGGTTAGTAACATGCTCAGTTATCTATGTGCAGTTGTCTACAGGGAGACTTACACAGAGTGATATTAATGGTAAATTCAAACAAGCAGACAATTAATTTACAAGCAAATCCCCTTGCAAACAAATCTGTCTTCGATCAACAGCAGACAGCTGCATTGTTATTATGATAGCTAAGGAATGCAGCCTGGGAAAAACAGCCTTTGTAGAGCTACAGCTATACCCATGTATAGCAGCACACTAGCCATTACTGTTCATCCATTTTTCAAATTAAATTTATTAATGGCAGGATCATATGGAAGGCATGACTACCTTGAAATTGTGGGAAACTATTAAGGGTGCCAAAGAAAATAAACAAGCTGAACTTTCTTGAAATAACTTTAATTGAAAAAGGTTCAAAACCAATTTCCCAACGATTTAATGAATGACAGAAAACAGACAAATTTCATGAAATGCATGCTTGTACATACTTCACTTGTTTTACAGTTTCTCACTTATTTTCACTGACCTTTATAGATTTTTCTGATAAATCATAAGAATCAAGTGCAACAAGGCACAACATCACAAAGACCTAGGTAGTCAAATTGTTGAACACAGTTACAACTAGGAATAAGTGTGAATTCCAATAATCTTCCCTGGCTGCTGGCACCAACCGCCACTCTCTGGCAGACATCAGTTGTAACAAGCAGATGTGGCTATGAGCTAAATATAGGGAGAGGCCAATAGTAAGAAGGTTTATTCATGATTTTGTAATGCATCATGGGAAAGAAAAAGATGAAAATTGAAAATGGTCCAAGTCTGGCCATTTATTGTGTGTCCATATGAGATTGTGTTTGATGTGTATGGTCTGTATGAATTCTGTATATGGTTAGATGGCTCAGAAATTACTGTATATAATGAGTCACACCTCAGGGTTATTGTGGTTATTTTTGTAAAAAACCCTAAAAAGGGCCAAGTCTTGGTGCATAGGTATGGAGATGCCCCACCAATCTCTAACTTGGCAGATGGCATACTTACCATACCAATACAAAATGAGCTGTACGTTTGGTCAGTGTGACTGAAGTAAGCAAGCTTATAAATGTTCTTAGTAAAAGAGGATATGAAAGAAAGAGTTATGAGCTAACCAGTAGCAAATAGTTCATTATAATATATATATTTGTTTCAATTTACACCAGCAGTGATATTACATTCAGTAAACATTCAGTCATGTTTTAGAGGTTTGTGGATATTTTCATATACTAATTCATGGTAAAAGTAATATCATCATGCTTTTGAAGACATCACTTATTATTTTGTTATTTTTCATCATTGTAAGTCCCACACATGAAAGACATTGATGCTGCAATTTTTTAATCAAGAGCTCTTGAGAATATGTTCTCGTCATGTCACACAGTGCCTCATGATATTATGGCCTAGATTTTTACAGACAGATGAACTTGATCATTATGGAAAAATACAGCTCTTTCACACAGTAGTAGCATAAAGAATGATGAAAGCTGCAAGTAAATGCATTTGCACATACTGAGAGAAAATAGTTGCAGCCATGAATAATTAGTCCAGCAATAAACTGCATTAAAATAGGGAGGCATGGCAGCATTACTGAATATGGGTTTACATCCAGCGTTAAACCCAATGATGCACAACTGATTAGATGCTTCACAGAATGGCCAGATCCTGTCTGGAGATGGCTGTGTTGATAAGAATCTGTAGTACAAGAGTAAACAAAATAACTGGGAAGATGAATGAGGCAATCAAATGTGTGCTCAATGCAAAAACATTCATAGTGCAAGGTGCCAATTTTGTGGACATCGTCTGATAACTTGTTGAAGACTTCCTCTGAAAAAAAAAAAAAAAGATTAAAACCAGAGCTAGTGGTGTTCAACAAAGACTGTGTAATGTATTAAACATGATGAGATACAAAAAAATTGATGCCAATATACCGGGGGAACTATGGACAAAGCTAACAAATGCCCATCAAAAAGTAAAAGGTAATGTTCACGAATGGATGAGTTGGCAAAGTGCTTGTCTGTAGTACAGGATTAGCTGTACGGTCCAGGTTTGATCCCACCAGTGTCATCTGCAAACAATTACTGGGAATGCATAGCAGTGGAACAAAGTGATTTTGCTCCTCTGTGGTAGGTGGGTATCTTTGCAGGGTTTCCTCTTACTGCTCAGGTACACTGTGAATCTTCAGATGCTTGTGAGTAGCTCCTGTAATGTCAGAAGAGTAGCACCTATCCTCCAAAGGGTGCATTTGCACTGAGAGACGTGGCATAAAAAAAAAATAACCATTGTCTGCGTGCAAGCGTGTTTGGAGGATTGCATTCATACAACACTCCTGTACAACTACAAAGATTATTGCAATGTTAAAATGCAAATGTGTGCTGTTGTTAATGTGCAAATGTATTACTAGCCAAATGTGCAATTGTGCAAATAACTACATTACATTCAAACGTGACATTTTCCCCCCATTGCTGTAAGCCTAGACTAAACAAAACAGCTACATTTTTTATTTATTGTTTTTTTTTTTTTTTTTTACAAATTCTTAAAGAGCTTGTTTATGCTGTAGGTTAAAACATGTACAGTATGTCTTACAAAGGGTTAATGCAGATTTAAGGTTTAATTATATGTTCTTGAAAAAGAGTTGTGTTTTTCAGATTTTAAATAAATATTGTTTTTTGTGAGTTTATGAAAACTAATCAATTTCATAAAAATCATTAGACACTAGTCACACACATACATACACACTGTAAAACCGTTTCAAAATATGTGGTTATAAACTAATATTAAACCATCAATGTCACATTTTGTATAACATAGTGGTCTCTTTATGGTTTAACTTCATAAAAATTTAAGTGAGCTATATATTATGCACTAAAAGTAGGAAAGAATGCACCATAAAAGGCTTGATTAAACAGGACATGAAGCCTGCGAAAGACATATCAGTACAAAGAGGTAATAGAGACTCAGTTATAACAGTTAAAAAAGCAAACCTTCTGCTGGCTATTTTACATTCTTTTAATACAACATGTCACATTGTGAATGATTTATAGCCATGCAAAAAATCTAAACTCATAGCCTGAGGCTAGTAAAATTAATGTTCTGGAGTAGTGGAGTGATTGAAGAAACAAACCAAGAATCTATTGGCAAATCATGTCAATAATTTGATATGAAAAAGTTACAAGGGTGACAATTAATTAAAAACTCTTTAACCTTTATTCAAGTAGCTTGGATACTGATTCATGTCAATTCAATTCTTAATTATAATCTGAATGCTGACATTAATGTCCATTCACTGCCTCTACAAATAAATTCATGAAAATATAATATTGAAATGAAATGAAATGAAATATACAAATGGAAGGTAAATACATTTTGCGCTGGTACACAAAGTAGGTGTTTTCATATTCTCTTAAACGAATGTCTTTTTTAAAAGATGGAGATGTTATTTGGCAGAGGAGAACAAATTCCCTAGTCCTTCAATTACCAGGGACAATGAAGGGTGCAAAGGATAGACAGGAGATTGTATTCCTAATATGTTAAATCAAATTAATTTATCTGTTACTCTGATGAAAAACTACTGAATACTCATTGAAACTCATAAAGCAAAAAAGTCACAATAAAAACAAGGGTTATACAAATTCAATACCATACCTCAGCATTTTAAGAACGACATACATTTTTTTCCATTAGGGAGCCTCAATCAAATTCTGCCTTTGCTCATTTCTGCTTCTTCCCAAGTGAAATTCTACAAGAACACTCAAATGGATGGTGCCAATCTCAGTTTGCCCCTCTTCAATTACATGTGCGCAGCCAATGAGAGGCCCTGGGATATGCTGTCTCATGGGAATACATGTTAAAATGGAATTTAGCACAGTCTCATTTTACTTTTTTTTTCTGTATTTCCCCTTTCACCTTGAAACTGTACTGGGGCACAAGCACAGTAGTGACAGGAACAAGTAGCTAGATTGTGTCTGAAGAGGGAGGAGCAAGAATGCTAAGTGCAGAGTTTACTCAAAAAAAGAAGGCAATACCCTGAATGAACATGAAGCTACTGCAAATTTAATATGTAATCCAGATTATCCACCTGTTAGAGAAAAAATAGAAACTAATGCTTTTAATGCTTCTACAGGAAGAGACAGTTTTTTTTTTTTTTTTTTTTTTTTTTTGCTGTCATAAAATGACTCCATATATTGTTCATTGACATTTCTGTATACAGAGCATTTCAAAGTCTTGACATAAGAACTCATTTTATATTTTTAAGACTTCTACAGGAGCACAAAGCTCTCAATTTTCCATTCTGTATTTAGATGTTTTGTGCAAGGAGTCTTTTGAACAGTCATGAGTCATTCTTCCATGACCTTCAGCTTTACCTTGCAAATACTGGCAATGTGTGTGAAAGCTGAAACATGGCATACTAAGGGCACCGTAAACAATGTCAAAAGAACTACAACATGCTCCTTCTCCCAGTAGAAACTTGAGCAATCAGCTGTAATGACAAGCCCAGCATTGAAGTGGACTCTGGGAATATTTGGTCTGAAGGCTGTTAAAGAGAATTGTCCCCTCTGTTAATGGCAGGGCCTCTAAAAGCAATGTCTGGTAACACGTCTGCAGTTAGCGAGTAGAAACACTCACTTTTGCACACTCTGTCTGCCCCAAAGAGATGTAGTGCGATGCTGGTGCAAAGGGAAAGATGTCATAAATAGTCACAACCCTGCTTTCTGTGGATTTTACCCAAGAACTTTTTTTTTTCATGAGGCTGTTACAAGGTGAGAAGACAGGTAGGTGTGAAGCATAATACATTTGGACACCAGGGCCTGTGTGTCTGAAGCTGTTTCACCAGTTAATTCACCAGAGGTTTTACACGGGAGGCTGACACAATACAATCAATTTCTACCAATATTCTGCTACCATTAACCTGAGGTGTACATTTGACTACATTTGTTGAGAAACTCCTTTTGATTTATTTTCTAAGGGAGAGTGCATTTTACAGAGCATTTAAATGGGAAACACAGGGTACTGCTGTGGGAATTCTTAAGTCTATGTCTGAGATCTATGAAATGGATCTCAGCCTTATAGTTTTGAAGATATTCCCTAAATCGAGACATATAAAGTGAAGCATCTCCTGGGCATTTTTCCCTGTTCACTCCTATTACTCTGGAGTATATACCTGGTGCTTTTCCAACATCTGGAACAGTGAAGGCAGAAAGGCACTGCTGTTTTTTTTATTAGCCTTGGGTAGAGCTGCTTCACTGTCAAAATGTCCAAATCATCCATGAGATTCTGCCTCACCGTGCTTTGGCCTGAAACAGCATGCTGGTTGAACATACCGGTGAAAGATTCTAAATCTATGAGGATGAAAGCTTTGAAAAAATACATCTCTTAGAAAAAGCAGTCCCTGAAGCAATGAAAAGACTTCAGAACAATACAGTTTTTTTCTATTGTGTTAGCATTATTTTCTAGAAGAAAATGTACACATCAGATTGAGACTCTCATATGAAACATGCAAGACTGGCATTTTATCCTTGCTACTGGCTTGATGTGTTTGTCAGAATGCATATCTTGTTCCTTTAGTGTTCCAAATCCTCCTTAAAGACATTGTGTGCTGGAGTATTTTTAAGAACATTTCCTGCTGAAAAAGTATTACATCATAGAAATTTCAGCTCTTTGTTCACTCTTTGACACACTCCTACCGTCTTCACCCTATTTATTTGTGTCATTCATTTGGTCTTTCATTTGTTCTTCAATTATGTTCCAAAATTCAGCTTCATAGCATGAAAGTCCTTCCCTGCATTTTTTTTTATGTCACAAAACGATTTGTGACACCTTTTTAGCCACAGAAATGTATGAAAAGCATTAAAAGCGATATTTAACATTTCTTGCTTGTGCAGTGGTTTACATAATTGGAAGTGAATTGTTTCGTAATGGCCATATTAATGAATCTTTCCCTGTAATTTGCTTATGCTGAAATTCTGCAAGGCAGCTGCATGGCATAAATAAAAGCTATTTCACTGCTTTGGTAGTGATTTCGCATATGGATGCAGCATGAGGGGGGAGGGTTAAGCGTGCTGAGTGAGCCTTTCCTCTGCTACCTCGTTCCCACATGCTCACCCGGCTACCTCTCTTGCCTTTCACGAATGCCTGCAGCTGTCATTAGACATGAAAACGGAGAGCGGTGCGTTTTCCTTTTTAGATCTACACCTTGAACTATAGTACCTTTACAATACCCGGAGTGGGAAGATGGTTTGGAAGGAATCAGTCATTACCTTAGCTTCCTAAATCTTGCATTTTATCCATTCTTCCTGAAACGGTATTCAGTTTCCACCTCTGCTCTGCTCGTGGTTTATCTCCACAGTCCTCAACAATAAAGCTTACTGTGGATTTTGGGCAGCATTCTGAAGGCTCTTTAAATAGGCCCATTACATGGCTCTTTCTGATTCTTGACAAGCACGCCGCCTTCATGTGGTTCTGCTGACAGGTCAGTCGTTTCTGAGCAGCTTTGGATATGTGAGAATATCTTCTGGCTTCAAAGAACATGCTGAATACAGCTGGCATAATTTCTGGGGTGGTAATATATAAA
This sequence comes from Megalops cyprinoides, assembly GCF_013368585.1. Taxonomy (NCBI): domain Eukaryota; kingdom Metazoa; phylum Chordata; class Actinopteri; order Elopiformes; family Megalopidae; genus Megalops; species Megalops cyprinoides. The sequence continues at coordinate 32,425,314 of NC_050583.1, forward strand.
CAGAACAAAGTTACCTTGAACCAGGATACCATCTGACACTGCAAATTTGTTAAAGCATTCAAAGTCATCGCTGTTTCATGCCATCAGAAAGATTTGACAAGAGGTAAGCTTCAGACCTCTGTGGTAAGGGGATCAAATGAGGACACACTATTGTAGAGCGAAAATACCCTTGTGACCTTGTTTGAATGTAGTGTTTGTAAAGAGACCATAAACATTAATTCAGATGTATGTTTTTTGACAAGGTTATTTCATGTGGTCACTAGGGACCCATGATTATTTCACGTTGTCATCAACCCAAAAGATAAACTGAGGTTTTGCTTGCTGTTAGACTAAGTTAAATGCTAGGAGAATACTGGAAAGCCATGTCAGGTGCCCCTAGATCATGAAAGCAACATCTCAGAGATCCCTTGTTCACTCTGCAGGGCATGTCCCGTCAAACCACAGTTTGCTACACTCACCATATTAGGGGGTACCCCAAATCTCATGAGGCAAGTAAAGGGTGCGTTCTTTCCCCTCTTGTAGTCCGTTAGGGGACGTGCACATGCATGTCTGTTTTATGGATGTATTTCTCTACTGAGAATTCATGTGCTGCATTCAACACTGAGGGTGAAGGAGAAAATGCAGTGTTTTCAAAATAAATCTGTAATGTTTTCTTTTATAATGTCCCATTTAAAGAAAATAAACATTGGGTCCTGTTTAGGCAGTGGTTATGCAATTGTCAAATGCAGGAACAACACACAGATATTTCTGTCATAGAGGGATGTCCGAATTGTTACATTATATTATAGAATTTCTACAGAACAAGCTAACAAAGCACAATTAGCAAGTAGACTGGAAATAACTGAAGAACTAAAGAACATAAGGTGTGGGTAAGGTGCAACTGTGCACTGTATTTAACATTAATAGTATTTAATTCATTAACCTTACGAACCCTGCCCTACTGTTTAGATTTTTTATACTTCTGGATTCCCCTCATCCAAATTTAATGCACATTGCTCAGGATCGGCAATAGCTATCTACACATGTCATATGTCATTTTGCTCTGTAATATATTGTATAACTTGCAATGCCATCAGGAACCCTGATTGTGGATGAGGAATCTGATATCCCCTTTATATGTGGTAAAAATGTAAGGTCATATGAAAAAATTTCAATTGACATAAAAGTGTTGCATTTTTAACACACTGCAAGCAATCAATAATTACTTAAATGCTGTTATAAATTATATGGCAATCAACTAGAAATCACAACAGCAAATACCTATTGTAAAAATAATGATTTAAAAACACTATAAAAAACAATACATAACTGTATACATTTTCAGTGATTGCAATCAAACAGACATAACAATACATCAGCTCATATTTCAGTTATATTGTCGATAAAAAGAAAATTGCTATCAATAATCATTTAACTTAATCTATCTGTCTGGCAGAGATACACATCTTAACACACTGCTGATTTCAATAGGCAAAGATTATGTCTGTTGTATACTGTTGTACAAAAAAGAAAAATGAATAAATGATAAAAGAAAATGTTTGTATAACCTAAAATGGCTGAGATATTGAATGGAGATATTCCCTATTTCTTTTTGAAATAGAGAAACCTCTAGTGATGCAAAATACAGGCAGACTTTGCATCGTTACTGCAGAGACAATATACATTGAAAGTGACAAGCTTTCTGTATATGGCAAAATAAACTTGAAGTTTCTATGACTTAATGCACTGCTCTAATATTTTCCATTTGGTCCATGCCTCTCTCATAGTGGGAACACTCATTGCTGTAACAAATGTAAAACTCATGATGCTGACATGTATCCCAGAATGTGAGATACGTTTTTTCAGCACATCCGCCTGCAAAGAGAGCTCTGTGATGTCAGTGAACGTCACAAACACAAGTAACTACTAAAATTATTACAAGGAGCAGGGCAAATCCAAGTGCAATGATGACTCAGGACACCAAAAGGTTTGCTTCAAAGAAAAACGTTTCTTCTACTGAATGCCCCATACAAACCACACAGGCTTGGTACAAGAGTTCACACCGAAGGCAAGGCAACTCAAGACTGAGCAACTAGGTAGACAAAGGGCAGGGCTTAAATAACAGACAACACTGGTGAAACCAATAAATAATTAGCACAGGTGCAGGACAATAACTTAATAGACATGGAACACACATGAAGTTATGAGAACATCATATGAGGCCTCACACTCCTCTGGATGGGGGCATAGTCATCCTGTAAGAGACCACTCCCATCAGGATAGAAATGCTTCACCACAGGATGAAGGTGATCACTCAGAATAACTTGATCTTTATTGCCATTTACCTTGCCCACCAATGGACCTACACCATGCTAGGAGAATGTACCCCACACCACAACAGAGCTGCTGCCAGAGTCCTTGGGAAACCATGGGAATCAGGCACTCAGGCCTGTAGATTTCTGTTGGTGTGTGCCACGCATGCACTCGTCTGCCTGCTGACAGCAGGGTAAAGGATGACTCATCTGACCATATGACTTTTTCACACTGCTCAGCAGACCACTGCCTGTGGTCTTTGCACAAATTTTCTCATGAACATGCATTTTTAGGTGTAATAAGTGGTTTATGCACTGCAACCTGACCATAGTATGTCTCTAGGTGAAGCTCTTTACAGAGTGTTCTTTATGAAACTGCCTGCTCACACCTAAGACTGATATTTGCAGTCAACTGATTCAGAGCTGCTCCTCTGTTATGCCTTGCGTCTCGATCTAACACATAGACATCACAAACGAGGAGTATCATGGAAATGTTTCCTTGAATCTAGGGTTGACAAAATAATGTTCACAAAGCTGCCAGGATGACTTAATTACATGCATCATCTGCCCTTTTTCCATGCTATTTAATTCCCAGTCCATGTTGATTCAACTTTAACCCTGGAATGGGTAAATTTGAAACTTCATCATCATCATTACCATGATCACAGTGCTGTGTTTATTACTGTATATCATATGTAATATCATGTGTTTTCTCAGTAGTTCCTGTAGTGGCACTTTTGCTGTTTCTCTCCACGCTGTTCTGAAGGAGAGAGAAGCATTCATCCATACACAGCAAGATAATAAGAATGCCGTTGGGAGGAAGTTATGTGTCAGCTTTATTAAACCTTCTATTTAAACTGCACTGGCAGATACAATTTAGGATAGCAACTTACACAAAGAGGCCCACTGTTTACAAGGTAATTTTACATTGTGATAAGGCAGTGAATCATTGTGACTTTACTATGAAGCACATAGTTAAATATGACATATTGTTTTTTACATGAGGGGATTGTTTGGCAATATTCATGAGCTTGCTGGAATGTTTGAGATGAACAGAAAGGACAGGAATGGCACTCCATGCTTTGAGAGTGATTTATCAAGGTTTTCCCAGTGTCTGCAGAAGCCACAAATGCCTAACCCTTAACTCCCTGACACTTCACAAAAACAGGAGCTAATCAACGGCAACTAATCCCAGTTGAAGAAAACAAAACAAAACAAAGCAGGAACCTAATTGCAGCTGAAGGCGCCCTAGTGTTCCGCCAAGCGTTTCAGAAGGAGCAAATGTTCAGAATGAGGCTGGGCTGCACAACCCCCAGTTACTAAAGTCAACAAAATGTAAAGTCTTTGGGTTATTCATGGACAATAGTAGACAGGCGAGTTTGGTTCACCATGAGGCAGGTCACTCAAAGCACTCGAGAAACACAGAACAGCAGAAAAGCCCAGTGGAATTTCTGGAGGAGCTGGCCAGAACATATTCTCAGCTGTGCAATCTTCTGATTTAATCCCCCTAAATAATACTGACCTTTTATATTAAATGGTTAGACTGGTTACAGTTATTGATCACAGTTATACTGTATGTACTGATTGTTATTTAGGCAAATTTGAATTCTTTACCATATGCAAACACAAAACAATTAAAACCTTCTTTCAAACACTTTTCATTAACATTTTCCCATGTTCTGTTAAATCTATGCATTTAGAGGAGGAAAAACTAAAAAGTCTGTGATTCTGTCCAAAGCATTGTTATGAATACCATCACATAGTCCCTTTGATTTGAAGGGAAGAAACTATTGGCATTGTCTGCTGTAAATACTATATTTCATGCTTTTTATGTAAAGTTGAATGCCAATTTCTTCAATTCAAATAAATTTCTGTGAAATTCCTCCTTACAAGTAAGAAGTATTATACAAACTGTATTCCATACAGTCCCCCTATTTACTTTAAAAGAAAATGTGCGTCAGATCTGTAATCAACATAGTTTTTGGTAAGAACTGCTCTGCTGTTATCCACGTGAAATAATACCTGCACTGGCACATCGTTTGCTCATGAGCTTGTCAGTGTTGTGTATTTCAAAGTTACTTTATTTTCACAGTTTTAGAGATGTCATTTATTTCGCCTATCAGAATCTGTTCAGGCTGCATTGGGTACCCAAGACCTGCAGAGCAGAGATAAACAGTGGGTAGATGATTATGTTCTATACAGTTAATCAGTCATTATGACAGGAGCGTTCATAACGATTTCAGTCTTCCATTTTAACATTAACACACTGGCAAATTAATCTCTTAAAAAAAAAATGTTGTTCTGTTTATTCATTCCTTTTGTCACAGCCTGCAGCATGACTTGGATGTGAGGTCAAACCATAGGGTTCATTTTGAAAGGTGTGACCAAGTTTAGGAAAAAAAAAAAAAAAAAAAACCTTTCATCTGTTCTTCCAGCAGATTCATCAAATCCTCTGTGGCTTTGGCTTTGTCCTCAAATGAAATTACAAAAAACTGTCAATGCTTACATGTGGCTCTCAATTTCTAAGTTCTTACAGAAGGGAAATGTCTTTGCAACAATCAATAGTAATTCACTTTCATAAATAATTTACAATGGAAAATTGAGGAATCACTTCTGGAAAAAAAATTCTATTTTTAACAGTGCTATCAGAGATGGCCTTTTTATTATACTGTGCCTAGGTATGCCGATACCAGAATCCCCTGTTCAAATAACCCAATCAAACAAATGTTAACATAAATTCCTACGGTCCAATATTAGGGAGGAGATGCTAAAATTATACCAGATTTACTGAACGAATGTAGTATTTGCAGCCACTGGCGCTGTCAGACTTTAGCAGTTTGGTTAAACAGTGATCATTTTATAATTTATCCTTATGGTTCATTATGTACTTGTCATAAATTCTCTGCTATATGAAGCTATCACTGTTAGATCTCCATTGAACCACATAAAAACGAAACAACAAACCTATGTGCCAGAATAAAATGGAGTGCAGGATTTGTGATGCCAATTTAGTGAATCGATGCTTTCACTGTCTTTTCTTAGAGGAGAATATGACTGCTTATGGTAAAATCATTAAAATAGAAATGGCACATATTTCATATGACACTTTATAGCGGAAGTATTGGCTTTTGAGTAGTTAGGTCAATAACAAATCTAGAACTGCTCTTTGAAGGCAAACAATCATACATGAAGCAGCCAGAGTAGTAATTTTAGCAGGGTCCATGGTTAAGTGGACATCTGACAGAGAGAGAGAAAAGTCAGTGGTTAAACAATGAAATTGAGCAATTACATAACGTGTGTCTCCCCTATATATTGATCCAGGACTCTGGATTTTGAAAATGATTGAGCACACATGCTAAGCATACTAGGTACTGTATGTGGCTCATTGGACAGGTTTCCATTATTTTTAGGCCTAAAACAGGCATACTGTAATATATTCTAGAGTAAAAGGAAATGGAAAAAAAAATGTGAATAACAAGATTTTCATTTCATTTCACAACTACGGTGATCTACACCATAATATTCAAATGTGTGTGGTGATCATTGCCACATGAACAGAGATGTTGAACCATAAACAGTTAACCACCTCAGTTCTAACATTAGCTACATACTGCAAATAAACATACAAAAATATATGCACAGTGCCTGTGCATATAACAAGCTTTAAAGCACACGGCTCACATGGATCTAACTGATCACTGCTGAAAGATTCTGCCCCAAGTCCTGATTGTGGATGTGTTTCCACCTTTAATGCAAATGGTTGGGTGAGGTCATTCTGAGTGTCCTGGGGGACAGGGGAAGATCAGTTAAAGAAGGTGAGAGATTTCCATGTAATTACAGCACTAACTAGTCTAACAGTACAAACAGTTCTTTTGTCCTTACCAATAAAAGACTGGATCCCCAGATGACTTTTATAATTATTATTTTATGGTTTTTTTTTATACATTTAATGACTTAAATCATTCTAACTGGATATACATGGCAAATGATCACTTTAAGGTTGGCCTCTAGATCATCTTTAGAGGACAGCCCTGAGGAGAGACGGTCACATGGGGAGATGTGCGCCTGTGCATTGTCAGCGCTCGGGTTAGCTGTCCGTTCGGGGCCACAGGCAGAGCAGATCTCCTCAGCATCATGGACAGACACCTATCACCTAGCAGCAAGGGCATCTGAGGCTTGTTTTCCAATATTACAGCTGCAGGCACCCTCCTCATCAAGACCATTTGCCAAAAAGGTGGTGGCCCCTCGGTAGAGATAGAGAAGCCTTTGTGAATGAGCCACTGCACATGGTTCACATGGACCTGGGGTTTGCTGTACTATTTTACAGAGTCCACTAACAAAGAACTTACCTTCCAAGCTCTCAGTGGACCTGCCCTGCTTAAATGTTGAAACACCACATTTTGTCATCTGCTTTCTGGCACTATAGTTTTTGATAGTTGTGGGAAATTTATCTTGTTTTACATTGTTTGAACACTGCTTATTTGTGTTGATATTTTTGCCAGATCTATGCATGCCATGGTACTCAATCTCTCAACGGCATTATTGCTGACTCTAGTATTTTCTCCTGAGGTCCTGTGTGTATGTATGACCTTTTACAGTGCCACATTTAAGCCTCTGTGAATTTACTTAATATATTTTCAAAATTTCAAAATGCGCATACAGTGGTTATTGCATAATTTGTTCTTTTCATTGAAGTCATTGGAGACACCAATTTACCCAACTTAGAACCCAAGTGTGAATTTTCAGTGAATTGTTGTTGTATAGTACTTTAAAATTGTGTGTGTGTACTGTTAAATATGCCTTCTGATAAAATACATGGTAGTAGGGCATACCCCATATATACAGCTTCAAGGGTTAGGCCCTTCTTGTGGCAAACTTCTCTCATTTACTTCTGTACCATCTAGCTTAGGTTTACCACACTAATTTCAGGTACAACCACACAACAATACGCCTTGCCAACTAACAAATAGCCTGATATACTCAAAATTGGTCATACTAAAAACAGTAGCAAGACAGTTCACATTGAGAAAATGAGAGAGAACTGCAATATTTGTTTGTATCACACTAGGGTATTTTCTGCACTTACCAGCTAGCTAGCTAACTAAATGACTAAAATGGCAAAATACAGGAAAAGGTAAGTACTGGTTCTCTAACACTACAAATATTTACATTTTAGGTTCATCAACACAGGTTGCCACTTAAAGTATTCACGTCAATTACAGGTGATCTTAACACATAGCAAATTTGCTCACATAACCTCACTCACAATGAGCACTACTCACAAAGAAGGGGCGGAGCCGATGGCTCATTGCAGAGGGGGTGAGGACCTGTAGTGGGCCCTTATACAGCCTATTATAGACAGGTCCAAGGGGAAACTTACAGAGACGTAAAAGGCGGAACAGAGAGAAATGCAGATTACAATGAGGTGTGCTATGTCAGCACACCTCATTGCGTGAGACCATTGTTAAATACTGCAGCTCCGTCAGCAGTGACGGCGAATGGGAAATAAGACAGCTGGCAATCGCCTAGTTCCTACTTTGGGACTCGAACAGAGGGCGTAATTTTTCTGTTTGTACACTTACACAAGGATACTGGACAGCGGATAAAGTTTTCTGTAACTCTATTGTGTCTCTGCTCATTCAAAATAAATATTGCGACGAGAAACTTAGCTAGGGGTCGCTCGAAACCATTACGCCCACAGTGTGACTTTTTATTTTTTGCCGCAATCAAGACACACAAACTTTATTCAAAGTATTCAACTAAATAAAAATGCATGTTCAGTCAGGCAGATTGGGTCAGGTGGGACCCTTTGTAACTGGAAGAAGTGTGGGCCCGGGGCAGCCGCACCCTCTGCCCGCTCACTCCGCTACAGCCCCCCAGAGTTCCCTCTGTCCTTTCATTGGCCCTGTGTAATTATTTTGCAATGTAAAGAGAATTTGGTCTTTTGAAGCTATGATATATTATGAATCTGAAGCATTGTGAAGTGGCAGCAGCAAGTATATCCCATTCTTCTGTGATGTGTTGCAGACCATGCATATATACATGTATCTGTTAGAAAATATGTGTTTGGCCAGCTCATGCCTTTTTCTCAGTCAGTAGATTTGTTGCACAACAGTCACAAATAGAAAATAAGTGAAAGTTTGCCTGTTGGTCCCCTAGCCCTCGCCACATTTCTCAGTGTATGGCTGACCAATGTGATGGTATGTACCTGTGAATAAGTTGTGGTATGCTTGTATGCTGAAAGTCTTTTTGCTTGAGATATATATACTACTAGTGTATGGCTACTAGTGTATGAATAAAGTGTATGAATAAATAGTTGAAAAGACATAATCATCTGAAATGTGTTGTGGTGATACAGTCGTATAAAGCAATTTCAGACATTTTCACACTGTCAGCATCAAATATGTAAACAAACAAAAGGATGAAGTGTAAATATATATACAAGTAAATATCTTTGCTCTCTGTGTGGCTACATTAGTATACAGTGGCATGCAAAAGTTTGGGCACTGCTGAAAATTTCTGTTACTGTGAATAGTTAAGTGAGTAGAAGATGAACTGATCTCCAAAAGACAAAAAGTTAAAGATGAAACATTCTTTTCAACATTTTAAGCAAGATTAGTGTATTATTTTTGTTTTGTACAATTTTAGAGTGGAAAAAAAGGAAAGGAGCACCATGCAAATGTTTGGGCACCCCAAGAGATTTGAGCTCTCAGATAACTTTAACCAAGGTCTCGGACCTTAATTAGCTTGTTAGGGCTATGGCTTGTTCACAATCATCGCTAGGAAAGGTCAGGTGATGCAAATTTCAAAGCTTTATAAATACTCTGACTCCTCAAACCTTGTCCCAACAATCAGCAGCCATGGGCTCTAAGCAGCTGCCTAGCACTCTGAAAATTAAAATAATTGATGCCCACAAAGCAGGAGAAGGCTATGAGAAGATAGCAGAGCGTTTTCAGGTAGCTGTTTCCTGAGTTCGTAATGTAATTAAGAAATGGCAGTTAACAGGAACGGTGGAGGTCAAGTTGAGGCCTGGAAGACCAAGAAAACTTTCAGAGAGAACTGCTTGTAGGATTGCTAGAAAGGCTAATCAAAACCACGTTTGACTGCAAAAGACCTTCAGGAAGGTTTAGCAGACTCTGGAGTGGTTGTGCACTGTTCTACTGTGCAGCGGCACCTGCACAAAAATGACCTCCATGGAAGAGTCATGAGAAGAAAACCTTTCCTGTGACCTCACCACAAAATTCAGTGTCAGAAGTTTGCAAAGGAACATCTAAACAAGCCTGATGCATTTTGAAAACAAGTCCTGTGGACTGATGAAGTTACAATAGAACTTTTTGGCCGCAATGAGCTAAGGTATGTTTGGAGAAAAAAGGTTGCAGAATTTCATGAAAAGAACACCTCTCCAGCTGTTAAGCACGGCGGTGAATCGATCATGCTTTGGGCTTGTGTTTCAGCCAGTGGCACAGGGAACATTTCACTCATAGAGGGAAGAATGGATTCAGCTACATACCAGCAAATTCTGGAAGCAAACATCACACCATCTGTAAAAAAGCTGAAGATGAAAAGAGGATGGCTTCTGCAACAGGATAATGATCCTAAACACACCTCAAAATCCACAATAGACTACCTCAAGAGGCGCAAGCTGAAGGTTTTGCCATGGCTCTCACAGTTCCCCGACCTTAACATCATCGAAAATCTGTGGATAGACCTCAAAAGAGCAGTGCATGCAAGACAGCCCAAGAATCACAGAACTGGTCACAAAACTAGAAGCCTTTTGCAAGGAAGAATGGGCGAAAATCCCCCAAACAAGAATTTAAAGACTCAAAAGCTACAAAAAGCGTTTACAAGCTGTGATACTTGCCAAAGGGGGTGTTAGTACTGACCATGCAGGGTGCCCAAAAGTTTGCTTTGGGCCCTTTTCCTTTTTTGTTATTTTGAAACTGTAAAAGAAGGAGATAAAAAAGTAATCTTGCTTGAAATATTAAAGAAATGTGTCATCTTTAACTTCATGCCTTTTGGAAATCTGGTCATCTTTTACTCGCTTAGCTATTCACAGTAACAGAAATTTTGACCAGGGGTGCCCAAACTTTTGCATGCCACTGTACTTCCATAGTATGCTTATGAAATGCACACATTAGATGATTTCTTATTTCATTTACATTAAATGCAATAACAGGCTTGAATTGCACTTTTCAAGCTTTGAATGTCTAGTGTATAGAGAAGTCTTGTTTTAATATCTGGACTACAACAGACAAAAAGGACAATGTAACACTAATAAAATGTGTATGAAACAATCTTCAGTAACAACAAAACTTAAGACATTCAGAATGTATGAATGACACAAGTTGTGCATTTGACAAGGAATTCCCTTTTTCCCAATTGGTTATATGTTGATATTGAGGCTACAACTCATCTCCTAGTCCTAATTCTATATTAGAGTGTCTCATTTCCTCAAAAAGTGACTTCAGCAGAATCGATGCCGAAACTATTGAGTCATATGTCTTGTTTCAAAAATTTAAGAAATTTAACTTACCATAATTTCTGCTAATTCGACTTCAGTTGGTGTTAAATTATTCAAAGTCATATGTCTGTAGCATGTAATTAAATAGGAAAGATTACTTAACAAGATAGTATCCCCTTGAACATATTCAGGCTAGAGAGTTACAGCTCAATCTTAGATGTATAAAATATATAAATGCTCTGCAGTTACAGATACCAAAACACTGCATATTATGATCAGGTATGGTCAGATTAAATTTTATTCAAGTAAAACACTGCTAGATTTATGTAGCAAATGCTGTATGAATGCTCAAGAAGTGGTTTAAAGCATTACTGTGTTGTGTGGACAATTTGGTTTGCCCAAGAGGACCACACAAAGTAGTTTGTGTCATACCGACATACAGACTGGCATACTGCTTGATTAGCTACTGATTTATGTGTTTTGCATATTTGTTTGCTCATGCAGTATGTTGGGTTCCATGTTTTGTACATTGGATTGAAAGAAAAAAAATGAAACAACATAAAAACTGTATGGCATGATTGTTCAAATCATTCTTATTCTTGTTTCATCATCAGTATGGGCCTTAAGATCTATTGCATGCATATTGAAAGAAATTGTGTTTTGTGTTAGATGATATGGTTATTATCACAGTGTATAGATACACATTCAAGAAGATGTAGGGCCTTACAGAAGAATGACAACTTCATTGGCAAGAAAACTAACACAAACAATAAATGTATGTTTGTTAAAGACTGTAAAGTGACTGGGCTATTGAAATATAAGGTATCTCTCTAAATGAGTGTCATCATTGTCACACCTGATGTTCACTGTATAAAAATAAATTTGAACAGCTTTCAAAGGCACAATGTCTTAAATAAATCCTCCAGTGATATGGCTCTTCCATGCACGCTCAAATCACATCACCAACCTATGCAGCTGAAATGGAACCAGAACAGATCAGTACAGATCAATATCACGTGTATGTAAACCAATGTAACTTGCATAAGCTAAAATGATGTTTATGCAAACCAATGTGGTAGGCATCTAAAGCTACAATTCCAGGAGATATGAATTTCCCTACACCCAAAGCATGAAGGTTGCATTTGATCTGGTCATGGCAGTAGTTATATCTGGTCAGATGAAGGGATCGCACCACGTTCCGAGGATGTTGACCCCCTGGTGTGGACATCATAAACAAGGAAAAGAAAGGGTGAAGATGGGGTAGATGAGGGATGGCGTTAACAGCTGACATGGAAAGGAAGGGGCATGTGGGATTATTATAGGCATGGACTGGAACAGTTTGTCATGGTGTGGTTAATTGACTATGGATTGTCTAAATATTTGCCTTTTGAAACTTCGTTTGGAAATGCAGATACACATGGAAAATAGCAAAAAGAGCTTCATTATGATACGTAGCATGTATCCTACTTTCATTTATTCTGTGCCTGTCCACTTGGATATTTACATGGCGCTATTTAAAATGTATTTAGCTGAAAGTTCTGAAGCTCTTTCCTCTCTCGTTGAGGGGATTAGTCTTGCCTCAGTGCAATGCCCAATCTATTCAAAATTATTTAAGAGATTCTAATTCCCTTGCCTCCCCTTGCTACAACAGATCTATGAGAATGGCCAAACCCAGTTCTGCACTTTGACTTTCGACAAGTCTCACAAGACTTAATTCAATATCCACTGCTGGTAGAACAACGAAACCAAAGGCCAATTTATTTGAACAAAAGCATTTGTATTATAGAAGTACAACAGAAATACATACATCTGCAGGAGCAGTGGGAGTTATCACAGTCGGCAAGGGCTGGATGCTGAGCATTTCCAGAGAGGACAGAGGAGTAAGATTTATGTCAAAAGAAGTTAATCAGTCATTGTCACGTATAAGTTTGAACTACAGCAATTTTAAGATGGGTTAATGTATTTACTTCACTAATATTTCAGTGCTCCATCATTTAGATTATGTGTAAGTGTTTTATGTCTTCTAATTACATCAGTTGTGAACATGTAGTAGAATGTTGCTGTGGCCTTGAAATTGTTCCCTGAGGGCTCAAGTTTACGTGCCCAATATATTCTGTGTTAATGATACTTATTGCTCAATATAGTAGATTTCAACAGCGTGCCTGAAAACTGAATAATTTCCATGTTACATCAATTTGATACACCAGATACATTCGCAATTGTAAAGATGTGACTGTGTTGCGCAGTGTGAGGAAAATGTGTTTGGCCACAGACACATCACACACATGCACACTTTTCTGCTCTCTTTCTTTCATTTGACACATGCGACTGGGATGCACAATGCAGACAGAGGGAAAAATGTTTCTGACAAGTCAATAAGGTTGACCTCCAACAGGAAGTGGCAGGAGAAGAAACAATGGCTGCCGAATTCTAACAGAAAGAGACATTGGTAACTAATGGATGAGTGCACTTGTTGCAACTGAACCTGAGCTTTAAAAATACTACTTCCTGCAGAGACAAGTGTTGTGGACTCACAATGGCTCTAAGCTCAGGGACTTGTATCGCTGTATTTTTTGTAGTCACACACTGTTTCCCTGAAGTGGACTGGATTTTTGGCTTCTGCTTCTGTCTGGTTAAGGGCAGGGTTTTGTGGTCCTATCCATATTTTGCTTTACTCCTTTTTCCTTTACATCACCTTCACAGACATTGCATGGGGTTCTGGGGCCTGGAGGACAGTCTGGGGCCGAGAGGAGATCCTGAGAGTCATCGCCTTCACTTTGCAAGTTTGGAAATTCTCTCTTATGCCATGTCTGGGTTTGGTTTTTTTGTCACTCAGACAGAACACTCACACTAGGGTAGGCTTACTGTTCTCTCTTATTTTAAGCCAGGGATATAGCTTTTAACAAACGGCTTATAACTAAAATGGCACAGCTGACATGTTCCCCTTTTACCCTTGAGAAAAGTACCTATCCTGAATTGCTTTGGTATGTGTCCACCAGAAATATCACAGAAAGAAATATGTCATTATTTTTATACATATGTGTTTTAAGAAAAATATAATGTATACAAATGTTGGATATTGATTAAGCATTTTTTTTTATCAACCAGATCATTTGAAAATAATCATTCACAACTGACTACATACAGGCACAGTCTACCAACCTTATATCCAGTTACACATAATGTAACTGTAAATTGCTGTTTATTCTCATGATTTGGTCTCATGCATTGTGTTCTCTTGGCATGACATGACTTACATTATAACTGATCTAAGCAGTGTTTAATCAAGGGGGAGACAAATTCAGAATAAACACACAATTTCTTTGCATCCAGAGAGGTAACAGTATTTTTCCTTTGTTTAAAACAAGTGGCATTGCTATGCTATAACCATTTGATTACTATGCTATTGCTCCAGAAAGTGAAAGTTTGAAGTTGCACTGTTTGCGCATGCAGGCCTTTGAGCTGATTCAGACATAAGGGCTTTTTTTATTGGCGCACATCACATGCTTTTCAGTTTAGGAGAAACAAACATACCTCATGCACATGTACATCTCTTAAAATGGGTGGTACAAAGTTGGGTGCTGTGATTAAATGTCAATTGACTTAGACAACCACGTTTTTGTGCCTGTAGGGTGGTGGCTGATAGATATTCTCATGGAGTCATTAGTCCTCATCGCAGAGCATACTCGCAAGACACTCACTTTAAATATCACATTTGAGCAGATACTTCTGAGAATATAAAGCATGCCAGAAGCACATGCCAGCCATACGAAGGACAATTTTTAAATTCTCAATTCAAAGTGTGTAGGGAAATTATATTATGGCATCTGTGCGCCCTAGCATTCCACACAGGAACCGACTGAAGCACCTGGACACCAATAGAGAGAAGGTTGTCTGTGGTCTGACCTAGGAAGTGATTCAGACTAGCTAAGTATCTACCTTGCAAAGTGGTCCTAAATGTTTGTGCCAGGTCTGTCATGGCACTGTGAGCTATCTGGTTTTTTTTTGTCAGCGGCTGTGTTTATCCAGTGGTCCTGTTACGATCTTCAGGGTGCACAGGGCAGGCCCAAGCATTTATGGGGCCCTAAGCAGAATTTCACCGCCTCAGCGCCGCCAATACTATTGACTATTGTCAATGCTTGATCATTCACACGGACTGTAACCTAACATTAGTCTGATTGACTGTGCTTGCATGATGGGCCGTAGCCAGGGCAAAATTTTAACTGAGGTCCATAAGCATATGTAGAGCATGTTTATTTTATAGCTGTACATACATTTGTACTTTTTTTTACTTTTTTCCCAGGAAAATTTGTAATTCTATTAGGCTATTGTGTACCAAAAATGTAGGCTAAACAAACATTGCTTCTTTCTTACCACCAACTCACTTTTAAGGCATTTTGAACCATTCCTGTAAAATCAGTAGGCTAGTCCCTACTTGTGAGCAAAGATGTTTCTGTTATGGACATGAATGGGTTTAAAAAGACAGTGGCCCGAGGTGACCGATGTTAGCAAGCCAATCTTAGCTAGCTAACCTTGAGTACTGTAAGTTAGTTGATATAGCAACATATAGTACCTCTGTTGGACCACATTGCACAGGTAACGTTAAAGCTAACCAGTGCTGTAAGACGAAATCACATTGACAAGAGTACCAGCCAGTGCTGCGTTGTGATTACTGATGAGGTTGTTATAATTTGGTTAAAGTTACAAGCTAGCCAGCTGTTTCAGAGACGTTTGACAGTTGCCTCACTGTTGCTTGGCAACAGAACTATGCACTGCCTGCTACCACTCTCTTTCCCACTCTTTCCTCAGCAAACACAGTTTTTCTAAAACTTTTAGGCAGGCTTTTCCTGAATAATTTTTGTCAATTAGTAAACCATAAAATGCAGTATTATATTTAGCGTTTGATAACAGTGAGCATTAGCTAGCAAGCCTAGCTAACTATTAGATTACATTAGCTAACGCTAGCTAATTAGCTAGCTAGCTAGCTACCTCGATAATGTTTAGCTGATACAAAATGATACAACATGTCATTCAGAAGCACTGCTGTCCCACAGGTAGTGAACGGACCGGTTCAACAGATATATGAACATGGTAAATATGTAACATTAATATTTATGGTCTAGGGTGACCATCTTTTGGTTTTAAAAAAAGAAAACACTAGTTAGTAGACACTAAAATGTTACTCACTGCTGGTAGGCTCTCATTGTTCTTATCCCTCCTACTATCAGATGTGACAGAAACACGGTTGCTTATCACTGAGGAATAATTTCTAATTGGCTGAAATAAGTCTTATTTGGCAGATCAATATGACCATAGGGCCTACAGAGAATTTGCTCAGATTTGTTGACTGTTCTGCCTACGCTATGCTCTATTATTAGCCTAACATTAGCCTAATAGATGCGTCGGCAGGGGGATTTTTAACAGTGTCAAAATACACAAAATAAAATCATGTTCACACACACATTTAATGCAAAACGCCGGCCTGAGAGGGAAAAAATTACCGAGGTCCAGACATGAACCTGGCACCATCTCTGACAGAGGTAGTGGGAATTGATTAAGCCAGTAGTATTAGCTAGCCAGCCTTTTAACATAATGTTGCATTTTTGTATGATTACCATTGACACAATATAATATATCACAAAAAAATAAATAAATAAAAACATTTCAAGCTGTCTTGTGGGACATTTCAAGCGCTCTTGGGGGCCCTCTGGTGGCCACGGGGGGCCCTAAGCAGGCACTTAGTTCGCTTATGTGTCAGGCTGGCCCTAAGCACGCATTTACCTACACAATACATTCAAAGTAGCATAGCTAGCTAGCCAATAAAGTTACTACCATTTTGATTCTAGCAAATTTTGCTATGACTGAATTGACACATCACTGGCTTCTTTCAGATATGACAGTGTTAAAATGTAATGTATTAAAATAAAGTGAAATCTTCTTTGTATTTGCTAGCTAGCTAGTTACTGCAGTTTCAGATAAATTGGTTGTATTTAATCCTATCCTCTGTACATAATTGTACCATGAAATGTTTTTTTTAAGTACAAACATTTAATTTTTTGCAGGACATAGTGTACATTGTATTTTCAGCATAAGACAAAAGACACATAAGTATTAACAAACCACTGAATAATGTGCTAGCTACATAAAAGATTTTCTCTGCCTTTGAGGACTAGGACTCAAGGTTGTGAGATTCCATGATCTACCATGACTGTAGCTGGAACAACAACGTGGCAAGTGGTTATACAACCAGGATTTCAGTGGGGATTTATTTGTTTTATATGGATTCCAGGTCGTTGGAAGGAACAGGCATCATAAATTGCCATTTTGTCTAGCTGGAAGTGCTCAATATACTGTGTCTCTCACCTCCATACCATTTAAACAAGGTTTCAGAATTCCTTTGTGCCACATCCTTACCCTCCGTGAGCTGTCTCAGGTCTCTGTCACCTTTTCATTGTCACAGGGAGGGGAGGTGTTTAACATTTTGCTCTTCAGCAAAGTGGTCAGAGACACTGTCCAACAGTTCTGAGTCAGCTATTTTACAGTACTATGCACTGTCTGGAGTTAGAATTTAAATGTTAGGAAATGTTGTTTTCAAATCCATTCTCTAAATTGCAATTCTGGTCTCCCTGTTAAAGTGGTAGTAATATAATATATGTTACAATAAAATTATTTCCTTTTGTGTTTGCTAATTAGGTATTATTTTTAGAGATAACTTGAGATTTTACCATTGATTCTCTAACTTAAGGAAGGTGTAATGCCTACAGGGAACATGGTACATGGTAAGAACATGGTAATTCGCTCTTATAGCATACCATATGACAGGTGACTTTATTTGCAAGTGTTTATAACATGAAACTCCAATGTATCATTTGTAATTCAGTAACATTGGTGAAGGGGCTGACTACATTTGCAAGGTGCTGTATGCCTAATTCTTGTCTACATCTACTGCGCTCTACAGTTGGGTGTTTACACAAATAGCTACTCAGACTTGCCATTTGATCACCCGCAAAGTATAATTAGTACTATAATTGCAAAGTGTTTTCCTTATTGCATTTATGTTTTTGCTTTTACTTATGTAACGGGTGGTATCTTGCTGCGTTGTGTATTAGATGTTAACGGGAGTCAGCGAGCAAGCGGGTTTCAAACCGAGGTTCTCACTGCTCACTGGCAACCCCTTAAAGCCAGCATCGTTAACAGTTGAGCTAAAGGCAAACTCCCATTGCCGTTAGCCCGTCGGCATCAACGCTGCTTAACCAGATCTCGGGGAAGTGACGTAGCCGCTGCAACCGCTCAGCTACTTGCTACCTATGGCTTTACGCAGGACTCACACGAGCTAATCACTTCAGCTCTGCTACACTTGCATGCCCTCAACTTTTGCAGGCATTAAACACTGAGTTTTCAAATCCAGAAAATGCCCAATGAAATGTTCACTTGTTGTCAAGATGTTTTGCATGACTTGTCTTTACTTGCGCTATTGTGGTGTTTATCCTATGTGTCTGCTATATTACTGTTTTCTGTAAAAGAGAGCAACCGCTTCTAAACACTTGACAGATTACAAATTAATACGCATTTCATTTGGTTCTATCAAAACTGGGCTCATTTGTTCTTTACTGTGTAGCTACAGTACAGTACAGTACAGACAGTGAGAACTACTCCCTACCCCCTCCATTGAGACTGCACCAAAAAGATAAAGCAATATGGACTCTCACAATGAACAAATTATAAGAGGACAAATTATATTTAGATAGTATTTTGATATTGGCTATTCAAAAGGAACAATATTTTTGATATTAACTTAATACTTTTACTGTGTTGAGTGTAATATCTGTCAGAGTATTTGAGATTATTACTCATGCATATATGAGTTCATACATGGCCATTTATCATTTCAAAATCTTTAATAGGGAATTTATCCAACAATTTTAATCTTGGCCAGATTTAATATTAGCAGTATGAAGTTTGATAAGATTCAAAACATTCACCTAGCTAAGTTTAAAATGGTAACAAAGAAGAAAAATGATCTTTTATTATATTTTCTAGGAGAGAGATCTTCTCTTGGGAGTGCTCTCATATGCCAAGATGTGTGTTTGTATGTCTATTTATGAAAACATTTTCATGATCCTGAATATTTCACACTTCCTACTCAGAACTCCACTTTGGGTCTTAAACTGTCACAGTCCAGTGCGTGGTCCTGTACTGATTTGCGCTGGATGTGTGGGATGCAGAAATAATACATATGGTGATGAAGGAAGCTATTTTTTTCCCCTGCTCTTACAGATGACAGGAACACAAGTTTTCATTTCACTTTCTGACTTATTTCAGGGCTTGGTATGAAGAGTGTAGGGTTAAGTGAGTGCATCATTCGGGGACAACATTTCCTTGCATCTGATTTACCATTGCATTCAATCTAAAGTTGTGTGAACCTGACAGTAATTAACTTCATATAGACTCTTGCCATTGTGTTGTTGGACTCTACATCTGAAGGTTTACTAATTACCCCACCTAAGCACCCGCAATAGGCAATCCTAAAGCAATATGATATCAACTAAGAATGTGGCAAAACCACATCTGGTCATCCAGCTCTGCATTTTCATGTTGTACTACAGAATTATGTTCGGGATAAAAAGGATGTAGTTCATGTGCGAGTCTCACATTTAAACAAGATAAAAATGTGTGAGGTACACAGCTGCAAATATTGAAAGAGGAAATTGAGCCTTGAAGGCTCACAGCATCAGGGTTTAATCTGATTTCTCTGTATTTTTCCCCCTGGGCAGGAAAGCAGTCTATTGTTGGGTCATTTTCATTAGTCTGTGTCTTTAATTCTGAGTATCAGGGAGAGGTGCAGAGCATACTGTTTTTATGAGTCTTTGGGATGACTCGGTGGTTGAGTTTACAGTCTTGTGGTGTCAGATTATATATCCTAACCACCAGGCAATAAACCAACAGGGACAACTAATCTAATATTTCTCAATTACCAATAAAACAGCAATCGATCGATATATGTATGCCCTTTCATCCTTAAGTAGCATGGGACATTTACTCAACAATGGCATATTCTGAGGAAGCCAAGATCAAGCCTTCTCTAAAATTTAACAATTTTCTCATTTGCATTTTTTTGCGAACCAGGTCCATAGATGCCTTAATCCAGCATTTTTTGGATTTACACCATATTCTACTTTTTGTGGGAGTAAAATTTATTTTCTGTCTATCTATATATTTTAATTACACCTATAAATATTTAGAGCAGCAACATTATTTCAGAACATTAACATTATTTGCAGAAATCTGTAATACATACTGCAGTAGCTAAAGTTGCCATTCACAAGAAAGGCAGAACTATCATCAATATTCAAAGACATTTTGAATATTGAACCATTTTGAAACAGTAGTTATATTGACTTAAGTCATAAGACTTAAGTCAATATAAGACGTTTAAGACTGAAGTGTCTAAAATTCTAGATTAATCTGTGTATCACTGAAGGATTTCATAGTATCAGTGGCAAGAGAAAGTCAATTTAGGTTTTCCAGGGTGCTAGCCCATGTGGCAGGGAATCTTGCTGTTTTTGAAGGTTTGTGAAATGGTCTCTTACGAGAACCAGTTATCTAAAGCAGGGGGTCCCGTCCTCTCTCCACAGTCGTCAGCAAGGGTGGGGAGGGCTGTTCCCAATGTTTCGCTGTCCATGCAAAGCATCATTGATGGATGAAGGTGTCCCAGAGCAGAGGGCCACTCCATCACACAGCAGGGAGAGGGTGTGAGAATCAAAGCCAAGCTGTGGGGTGACAGAATTCCCTGACTCAAGCGCAATGTAGCACATCTGGAGTGTTCAAGAACTGCAGTCGCTGCTCTTCTAAAAAAGAATATAGAACACTGCTGCAGAAAGGGTGCTTACCAACCTTAGTCTCTAGGGACGCAAGTATTTTATGCTTTGCTTTAGCATGTTGGAAGGCAGTCTAAAGCACCACTTTCCCACTGCTCTGTCCATTCTACCCTGCCTCACCATTTTTTTGCATCCACATTATTAAAGGTTCTCAAGATAACCTCCATTGACAGGGAGCCAGCTATTACACTTTGCCAAAAAATTTGAAAAGCAGTTTCAAACTAGCTGGAGACATATATCTGTAAAAAAGTAGAATGTCTTGTCACAGTATGCATGAAAGTAAAATTTGAATAATGTTGTCTGTTCACAAACTAAAGGCTGTGGTGCTTTTGCAAGTAAGGAGTTTAAACAAATTATTATACCTTTTATTGATTGACATCTAACAATATTTCAGTGTAAAACAGTCATATAATCTACTTTTAAATAGTTGAAGAATCCTATTATGTGTCATAATGTTCTTTTTTTAAATCCAGATTGCAAGTGGCTAAGACTTTTTAATTGAGATACACATACAGTGGGGTTAATGAGATATTGTGGGGGTGATATGTGGGAGGTCCACCTGTTCCTCTTTCCTCATCAGCCTGTGTGAGTGTGTGTGTGTGTGTGTACGTGTGTGTAATAGAGAGAAATTGCCAGGACATAGACTTTGTGACTAGCAGCAGCCCCATGCCTCTCATCCCACCTAGGTGCAAAGGAAAGAAGGGCTAATGTGATATGAAAGATGGCCTGATCTTCCCACCACAGCGGATGAACGTCAGGAACCAGAGCAGGAGACAGAGGGTTCATCAGTATCCAGCAGAGCAGGAAGTGGATGAGAACAAGTATACTCAGAGGCAACTCTTATTCTGTGTAGTGTGATATTGTGTATTGTGTATGTGTCTGTTTTCTCCTGTTTGCCATGTCTACTCAAGTGTAGTCTGAGTGGTAGTTCCTGAGCGAGACAGTGCAGGGGTGTGTGGTGGGATTATTAATTGTAGTTTTTGTTTCCCCAGTACTAGAATGCAATTCTTGTGTATGCAAGGTACAAGGCAAGGCCACCAGTAGTGAATAGCTTGAATGTGAATTGTAGTGACATCTACACACCTGGGTTCAGTGTGACTGCCTACTACCTACCACCTCCACCTCTCCAATCCCAAGAAGCTGTGTTATAATACATATTCAGTATATCCCTGGTCAAATCTGAACAACAAGACTTCTGGACAGGGACAATGGTAGACAATAGGTATGTACTACCAGCATGAAATGTTACTTGTCCTTGTCCTTTTACTACAAATAGCAATCTTTTTTTCCTCTAAAATCTGAGAAAACATTGTAATAAAGACAATAATGAAAGGAGAACTGCACACAGCAATATATAGGATCCAGGAACAGGAAAAAAAATCATAAATAAAAGGTGCCTGCAGTGATGAAACATATCCTCTTTGCAACAAACAGTAGTAGTATTCTTCCCCAGGTCTGAATCTGAGACATCCTTTTTGGAATCTTAGCAACATAACAGTGACATCACTCATCATAGTTACAATTTATTTGTTCATGTGTTAAATCTGAATGACGGCTCATCGAAATATGATTTTTTTTTTTTTTGCTATTATGGTAACTGTGGCAGAACTAGTTGTTATAAGGGACAAAAAGTAAGGTGGGAAAGGGCAACATGAGAAGATTTAGGCTATGTGTCAGCCTTATTTTTTAAATGTCAAAATATGGCAGCTGTATTGGCTCGATCAAGTGATCTGTGGGTACTGACAGAGGCTCATCAGACATGGCCTATCGCCCACCACATATCAATGAGATCAGCATCATTTTCAAGTATGCTGTTAAATATGGCCCTTTTTTCAAAAACAATAGCAGTATATTAATTCTAACAAAAACAGTGGGGTCCGCACACTGCAGTGCTTCGACCCCTTAATAACAAATAGTTAAGAAGACAATGATGATAAGGATGATACTGCTGTTCATTAATAGTATAATGATAATAATGATACAAAACAAGATTAACCAAGCACACAAAAAGTAGGTGTATCCAATAGTGGATACCTGCTACATTGGAAACCTGAACCTTGAAATGTCTTTTATTCCCTCTGCTTTTTTTCAGAGGTATCCCTGTGGCTCTCCCCTTGCACAGAAGGCTGTTGAATTTCAATGAACACACATTTAGGAGTTCAACCTGGGGACATTGTACTTTGTCACTTTTTGAATGGATGAAAATATCCATTTTTCAGGAACCCGCACTTCAATAATTGATGCATTTTCCATTCTAATCACATTAACTTCCTTTCAAACATCACACAAAGAGGCATATATTATTAAGGTTTTGTTGTAACGTTTTTTGGTGCAAACTGAAAAGGAGAGCATTTATGAAATCCAAAGGGGCTGTCGGTGTGGTGACGGCCCGTTTGTCTGAGAGGATAAGAGTGTGCCTTAACACGAGGGGAGGTTGTTGAAGCCTTGCTCTGTTGCATGCCATTTTGATTTCAACTCCCATGATTCAGTTGATCTGCAAGGCCCAAATTAATTTTTTAACACAAGATTTGGTCTCACCCCAAGGGGTTAAGGAGAAACTCCCATATCTGTTTAGACATTCGGACCATGTCTTCCACGAGGGACCCTGCCTGATGATTTCTCGACTTGTTTATTAGTATGAAACAACACACTTACCACAATTAAGGATTCAGCTAGGGTTACCTTATTGTGCTCTGTTAAGATGCCCTCAGGGTACCAAACAAGAAGGAATGTGCTATGAGCTTGTTCGAGTGCTCCACCACTGTACCAATCCAAGCTCTTCTTATGGTCCACAAGTTCCTGCTATTGAATATTTAAATATACCAACTACAATCTTGTATTACTGTAGCCTTTTATTCATTTATGAAAAGAAATATATAGTCTGTTCAAAATTTAACCAGGGGAAAAAAAAAAAACATTTGCAGACAAATAGGTTCAGCTGAAGAATATTCCACATCAAAGCAAAGTTACCTGGCTTGTTAAAGAAGAAATTCAGTAAGTGAAGGTGTGTTTAGAAAGACAAAAATATAAGGGAGAAAATATCATAGGAATACCAAAATATTAAAGATGAGACAATCCTTAATAATGGAGAACAATTAATAATTCAAACTCTTATACAGCAAAATTGGTTTAAGCACATAACTGAAAAAAAAAAAACAACTATATTAGCGAATAACAAATTATGAGCTTTTAAATGATTTTTGTTTGCTGGAATTGCTTGCCACTTTGTTAATGACAGATAATAAGCATGATGTGTGTAATTGTATAGTATATTTATACAACAATTTGCCATTTACTTTAGTTATTTCATTATTTAACCATACACACAAAACACACATCTTTCCCTCATGCCACCAGCCAAAAATAAAAATAAATGACTATAATAAATTGTTTCATTTTTATGATGCAGAATCTAGATTTTATCAATTGTATTAAAATACATAGCAAATCCAACAACTATTAAAATTATTTCATGTTAAAGCTAGAAGAAATATAACCTTTTAAATAAAAAATGATGGGTTTAAATAAAATATGGAAAGCACAATATAAAAGCAATGTTTATTTTTAATATTCTGTAGACTCATGTTGATAAAAAATATTCAGTACACACAGTTAAATAGACAGATGATGAAAAATGTTTTTTCCTCACAACTATTAAAACTTAATGCACATTTCTTCACAATGTTTCATGGCTAATATGATAATTGCAATGTCAGATCAATTGAAAAGTAAGCACATTAGCTAGACTGAATTGAAATTACAATCCCGCTGAAGTGAGGGACTGACTGTTCATTCATTAATAGTACAGAAGTAGACAGCACCCAATAGTCAGACTTAATGCAGTGTAACCAAGACCAGAATGCAAAATGGAGGACATGGATGTAATATGGTAGATAAATGGGCCAAGATTCCCATAACAGCCACCTTAAGGCTTAAAGCCAGATAAGAGGTGGATAAACAGTGCTCTTCTCATACTATGCAACTCATTATGAAAAATGAGCATGGGGTACAGTTTTGGGCGTGAACAACTGAAGAAAGATGACAAAAGTAGATACAATGTCAATAAATTTAATTTGTTAGATTTGTCATTATTATCTGATCTGCCTGACCTAACTGCAGCGCCAGACATTCGTAGGTCAGCAACTCAAGTCTAATTTTTATTTCCATGACATACTGTAGAAAATATAAGACTTGGCAGTTGCTAAAATGAATGACAAATGTGTGAAATTGGAAGAAAAGATAATACTTCCCAAAAAATCAACTGCAGATACGAAAGCATAGGGTGAATTAACTAAATCTAAAATGGAACAGAATAAAAACTCACAATTAACAGATAATGTAAATAAGCCATTTCTAGCTGCTGAGTGCACACGTGTTTTGTAGCCCCACAATGTTTGGATGCCAATTAAGATGATAAGTTAGTGAAAATGAGAAGATGAACTATGAGAATGAGTTGAGAATGAATTGAGTTGTTGAACTATTAAACAGTACCACTTTTGAAGAATCTGTTCCGGAACGTGGGAGGTCCTGCCCAATGATAACAAGCAAAATTAGGTTAAATAGCTAGCTTAGGTGATATACCCAAGCTTATAGCTTGCTGGGTAACTTAGCTAGTTGTTGGTAACATTGTAATGGGGTTATATTTATTTAAAAAAAAAAAAAACTGTTGGTTTTGATGTTGACTAGAATTCAGATTTGCATTGTGTTGATGTGTTTTGTGTTCGTAATCCTTTTTTGTTTACAATGCAATGTATTTATTATAAGACTTTAAAAAATCAATAGAAAATGTGTTCATATTCATACCTAGACTTGGGATCAATACCTTTTTCATGCATCGATAATCAGAAAATTTTTCCTATGATTATTGATATATATCGGCATATTTCAGATAGAAGCAAATAGGCGTAAATAAACAGACAAACCCTTAATTATGTAAGTTGCGAAGGCTTATTGGTATTCGGTGTCATTTAAGGAAGCACCGTCCACTTTTTCAAGCTGCGTACGCACCATAGTGTTTGTATCCTCATACATATCTCTCAACACAGCGTTGGTGAAGTGTGATCGACAGGGTACCTGAAATTCCACTTTCATTTCCTCCAGCAGGTTTAGGAAAAGGGACTCTCTACCACGTTAAGCGACTGCATATCCCCGACTATAAATTTCGCTACACAATCTGTTAGCCCTTTGGCCTGTGACGAATCAATTCGTAACTTCTTCCTGGTGATTAAATTTTCCACAATTGTAGTCTCACTGTACATCTCTGCCATTCACTATGATATTTGTTGATATGTGATATTAGATTGGTTGTGTTCCCAGAGAATGGCAATTCTGCCTTGCTTCTTTTGCACACAGTTTTTGTTTTATCCAGGTATTGGCCAGCTTCATCAACCCAGAATCTGAAATGAGCCCAAACGTTGCTTTGTTTGTCCTTTCCCCAAAACTCTCCAATATTTTTGTCTGCCATAACATTAGCCTAGCCTAGTTTACGTACACCAGCAGCATAAAAGTAGGGGCGAGAGAGGTGAGCAAGGTAACGTAGTAAAAACTATACAAGGCCTATAGATTTTATATCGCCCCCTTGTGGAAAGCTATTGTTCCAGACAACATTAAACGGCCAACTGAATGAATTGGAAAGCACACATATTAGGCGTGTAATTTAAATGTTGGCTAATTTTAATACATCAATGCCTCAGAAACATATTGATAAAATAACGTGCCGTAGTAATACCTGACATTTTTGAGATCCATAATTAACATTTCAAGATCAAAAATTATTTAACTATAGCTGGTGGATTCACCATAGCGACAATGTATTAAAGCATATAACACCACAAACACGTATAACACCACAAACCCACATTTAACATTTCATCATGAAAAAATAAAAAATACTGTTATCCTGCATTCTAAAGAGAGAAAATGCACACATATAAAGTGCATAAATATTCAGAAATATAAAGCATAATAAAGATTGCTCTGCAGCTCACATCACAATTCCAGAGGTTTGGCCAAAAGAGACAGACTGGATGGTAGATGATAAAAAGGTGCTATTTGGGGTTGCATTAAAAGTGTGACCAATAGCTTGGGGAACAAAGAAACTGAGCATCTCAAATGAATGCATGAATGAGTGTTGTTAGCCATCAGAAAAGAGCCAACAGACAAAGCCAGGGGAATACCCTATAGCCAAAATCTTCAGAAACACTTTTAATGACTTCCCATTATATGCGTAATTAACAGCATAAAACCCTAGGGAGTTACAGTGGAAGCACATCTCAGGGGACACCATCTAGAGCAGCACAAGCAGCACAACACTCTCTCTCTTCACAGTTCACTCCTACAGGCTCATCACAATGTAATGAGCTCCAGCAGCACTGAAATAGCACACGGCACACCTCGCTTCAACACACCAGGCTTGCAGATGGAGCTGTTATAAACACATGGGGCTGGAGACTCTGGTTACCCACTCATGCTGAAGTAGTTGCTTTCCTGCTGTTCCTTACTCATTACTGTGGTTTAGATGCCTTATTACTGCTCCAATTAGCATACATTACTTTCTCTGGGATGATACCTGAAGAATTCTGTCTGCTTCCTTGGCCCTGGTAATCTCAATGTCACCTGATCTATGTTGGGGTAAAAGTCCTTCCTTTTCAACCTATCAATGATGTCAGCCTTTCCAGAATGTAAAACATATTAATCCAAATGCACTGCTTTTGTTTGCTTATAGTAATGCTTCTTTTTCTCTTTAAAGGGGAAAAACATACGTCCATCGCATTAAAGACGTATTATGTAAAACTACTCTACCACTATGATAATATGGGGTTGCACTTGCACTTGAAATAAGCACTAACATGAAATGTAATGAATAAAAGGCAATGAAAACTGTGTCTTTCATAATCATACTTTTCAAAATAACTAGTAATTACTTGCTGGTCCTTGACCGTATGGAAAACTTAATTTATGAGGTCATGGCCAGAGTGAATTAAGCATTACACACAGTCATACTCTCTGAAACTAAATATTATCTTCAGTTCTCCCTGCATCCAAATTCAAAAGCTGCTCGGAATTAAAGAGGTAAAGTGCACAGAAATCCAGAATTCAGGCATAATCCGATGGTCGAGAAAGGAAGCATAAGACAGTAAATCACTTGTTACCATAACAACATGTGCATTTGAACATCACAAATATGTGGATGATGCTTTATATGTTGAAGTCAAAGATCCCTAATACACACACACACACACACACACAGACATGCACGTACACACACACACACACACACACACACACACATCTCCTAGGGTTATACAAACAGGCCATTATTAGCTGAAACTGATAGGTTTCTGCTCTGATAGTTCCACCCATGAGAGTGTTTACCATGTTGTTTTCACCGCGGAGGTGGGAGACATGCTTTGAGCCTGGAAGATCAGAAAATTGAGCCTGGTGTATTTATCTAAACAATGATAACCCATGTAACAGCAATAGCATTATGTTTCTCCTAATAAAGAAGGAACCGCAGCCAGAAGTGAGTAGCTGCTCACACCATGCTGGGCCTTGAGCCTATGGGAAAGGTTTGCTGAGTAATACTGCTCGACAAGTAGTAGTTGTGTGTCTGATGCAAGACAGTGCAAAAGCTGGACTGTGCACTCCTGTAGCTGGAAAGGACTGAGAGGTTGAAACTAAGCAATGACATTACATGTTGGGTATTGTGGTTATATGATATATGAATATATGAATATACCATATTGACTTATATGACCACATTGATACATGAAAGCAAATGAATGCAAAGAGTAATAACTCCAAAACCATGTTTTACCATGAGGTAAAATATGAAAAGAATGCATATAAGGCAGGGGAGGCAGAAAGGCAAGGGCCTGACGACTCTCTTTAGAGGTGGGACTGAAAGCTGGTAGAGGCAGGAGAAGTAAATGAATTGCTGAGACAGCAAAGAGAACATGCGTGAGTGGCAGTTTACGGGGTTTCATTTTTGCTACTTGGCTGTAGGGAAGCCTGGTGGAACTCCCACAACAGGTCCAGTTTTTAGATCCTTTAGGTCATGCAAACTTCATTGTACTGCCTACTGGTTAATACATTGAACAGATAGCATTATGGGAAAAGTGGCATAAGAATAGATCTTGAAATTTATTTACATTTGATTCTTTCCTTCAACAGCCATTTGGGTGAGTGATTTGTTTTACATACTGTATCTGCACATTGTTAACAAGAAAGAAAATTAAGGTTTGCTGTCACATTTCCATTAGTGTTGTTCTTTTGAGAGCAACTGTAAATCAACAATTCAACTTTAATCTGTTAAAATCCTTCACCAATTAGTTAGTCATAATACAGTTAATTTTTCATTTGTATTTGCTACAGTGCAACCTGCCTTTGCAAACACAGAACTGGGAAACCTTTTATAGATTTAATTAGGCTTCAGCACGTCCAATAGCCATGTTTGAATGCCTGTGTTCATTAGAACCGTAGTGGTGTGGCACATGCTGATGCAACACCTTTTTCAATTTATATTTCTGTATCCCTCTATGCAAAAAGGATGAAGCAAAGTGTGGATTGGACCCTATCTAAGAATCTTTCATGTAAAATTGGGTGGTTCTGTCTACACCATGCTGTAACTGTGAAGGAAGCCTGTTCACCAATGTAATATTTTAAGTGTGACTTATCTTATCTTGTGCATCATTCAACTGTTTACATTAAAGTTTTACTCTGTGCTTCCATTAGCAATTTACTTCACAATAAAGGTTGTATTCAATGCAATGGCATGCAATGGTGAACCTTCCGACCACGCAATCTGATTAGCAAATGTACCAGTCTAGTCATGCTGTTATTCATAATAACAGTATGGCTGGAACATTCCAGTTGTGTGTTATTGAAAATTGCTTTATCGCTTTAATTTATAATCCATAACAAACTGTCATTCACTGAGATACAAAGTAATAGTGCCTGGTTAACTACCACTACCTGAAATGGATCACCAATTTTACACATTTTAAAATATCATCAGCTACTGCACTAACTGCAATTAGCATTCACTATACTATCAAACATTGCTTTTTTCCTATTATATTCCAAGATATACTCTAACTACACTTCTGAATTAAAAGAGTCACAGCTTGAAAATTTTCTTGAAAGGCACTGTGCACCTACTGACCATTATAGTCACAGGGGCAGTGTCGAGGCAGTGGATGCACTCCATGATTGTGCATATCTGCAGTTTCCCAACCAGAGATGTAAAAGTCACTTGTTTGAGTCTGCTAAGGTGCTGCTGTTAGCTAGCTATGCAGGTTATTGTTTCACTATTTTATAGATGTCAGGTAAGACCACTGCCCATGTAAAGAAGCAGGGACATTTATAATTTATGCAACCCTGAATTTGCTGTCTGTCACTAGATTACAAATCAGGTATACCATGTCAGTGAGTGGAAGCTGTCACTCAAGAACAGAAAACTATTGAGCAACATGGCCAGGAAATGGTCATATTTCAAAATCTTCCCTCTAACCTTCAAAGTTAATGCACAAAATAAACTGCATAAAGATCATAAGTATCCTTGCTAGCTATGTTAGCTGCACTACCAGCGAGCTGATATGGACTAAAGTAGGAGGTGTGTCATGAGTAAGTCAACAGGTTGGCTGGCTGACTTAGCAGGCACTTTAATAGCCTAATGTTAGCTTATCCAGTCTTTGGATATGTCAACAACACAAGCTGTAGCTGGAAATGACTTTTAACCTCAGTACTGTAATTTTCATTGTAATGTAATTGATAGTGTAGCAGACTAACTTCTTCGGCGTAATGAACACATTTAGTTTAATCAATAAAGCTTGTAGTGAATTCTGTCTCTCCTCTTACATGAGATTTAAGTACTTGAAGACCATTCAAAATTAGCATGTGGATAATTTTTATAAAAGCAATAATACACTCGAGGTTATGTGCTCTTGCAATTAGTAGCACTCACAGTGCCTAACTTCGTTGTATACCTAGCGACTGCATCTTTTTTGTGCCAATAATCACAATAATGCATACATGCTCTTCTATTATTGCTTGAATTTTCAACATGCTCCATTCTGCATACTTGCATGATGTATAAATACTCTTAACAGCTGATATATGAACATATACTCATCTTGTCATCTAAATGGTTTGCAGTTTAATTGAACAATCCATCATAAGTTATAATGACAATTTTTAAACAGGACATTTTTGGACCAAAATTGGATTACCTGAAAGGTTTTTTTAATCTTTATAATGCACCAGGTCTGCCTGGTGCACATTTTCTATGTAATCTGTGACAACCACCCACTCAACTACCTGTTCTGAGCAAGTGAATATGACATTTAATTGCAGTGACACTGTTTAAACAAAGAAAAGAAAATATTTACACGGAATGGAATATACTTGCATGTACCATTTATAAGTAAATAATCAAACTTACATATAATTTATGTATTTAGATAACTACCATTAAAAAATAATGAAAGACTTTCAGCTGTCTTCATCAAAATCTGGATTGAGGTTGAACTGTGTTTATTTTTTACGACAACATTTTGAAGTTATCAGTCTATGCATACTGTAAACTAACATGCTGCCTTTTCCTCCGATCTGTTAAGTGTGAGTTTCATGAACTATGGGCAACCCCATAACTTTCCCTCCCACAGGCCACTCTGTCTAACACACCAAAACACAAGCAAGTAGGGATCAGGCAAGTAGACTCAATGCTTAATGTTTCATACAATTTATTGTGCAAAATACATAAACAGATGAATAATGGAAAGGCTGATGCTCTAACCCCTATCACGAGCAAGCTCAGCTTGCAACAACCCTGGATCTGTTTGACACTCACAGGTAAGTGTGGTCAAATAGTACACAGCACACACATACTACACCAATTGCTTCACTACCACAGACTAAGCACACTGAAACACACTGCACACAAATCTCCTTCCCTCTCTTCACCCCAAGGCCCTTACTCCAGTGATGGACACTGACGAGATCTTCTCCTTCCCTCCTCTTGCCAGGAGCAACGCAAGGTGAGCCCTTCTTATTCACACACACACGCACACACACACACAGACACACACACACACACACACATCATAAGCCACAAGACACACAGACAGAATAAGGTGGTGATCCAGCCCATGCCACACTGCCGGGTCCAACACCATCAATAATAAACTTGTGAGTCCACAATCCTC
The DNA here is from genome assembly GCF_013368585.1 of Megalops cyprinoides. Classification (NCBI taxonomy): domain Eukaryota; kingdom Metazoa; phylum Chordata; class Actinopteri; order Elopiformes; family Megalopidae; genus Megalops; species Megalops cyprinoides. The sequence continues at coordinate 32,457,148 of NC_050583.1, forward strand.
CTGCCCCTGTCATCTTTTGTCACTCAGGGGAGCAGTCACTGTGGCACCAGAACTCCACCTTCAGGTCAGTGGTCTCTTTTTAACAAGTGAGCCATTTTCAGTTCCTCAGCAATACCTCTCCTCCAGCATCACAGACAGACACCTTCCCCATTCCTGTCTGGTCTGGCCCCATCTCACTGTCAGGACTCCTCTGGCAAGTTCCCCCCAGACTTCTTCCTCTACTGAGGTTCTCTGGTCTGGTACCCACCAAGGAGATCTCAACTTCATGCTGGCAACCGCCAATGTTCAACACAAAATTCAAACAAGACATAAATCCAAAAGGAAAAGGCACTGCACCCTTCAACATGCTCTGCCAAGAGCCAGCTGCCTCCCCAAGTACACTTTCCCTAACTCTCACCTTGCTGCTCTTTTATGACCATTTTTATGTGATGTATGTCACTCATCTAATGTAACTGTAATTTAATGGTTACAACTACCACTCTAGATATCTTCTAAAACTTTCTACTGCTATTCAAGAGCATAGAAACCAGGATAATTTCAAAGTACTGTAAGTGCCATCTTAAGAGAATAGGAGGTTGAGAAAGTTTGAAATAAAGGCAAGTGAAAACAATTTGAAAAGAAAGGCATCCATCACTGTGAAAAACTTGCAGCTACAGTAACAGTAAACTGTTATTAGTTGAATAGGAGCTCTTTCACCTGATAGCAACAATGTGTTGATGTTAGAGGTAGTAGTTGCCTTTGGAAATATGCCATCAGACAATGAAGCTTAAAATTGTTTTGTTTAGCCAGCTAGTGCGCTTCATCTGTACTTTAAGGACAAAATTTCTCATCCAGTTTAGCTGACTGAATGAAATCCTCTCTAGTCTTACAGGGACATAAGGACAAATAGATAATACTATTGTGAAGATAATGTAATCTTCACTATGGACATTCTTCAGGTTTTATTTGTGCATGCATGTATATTTGTGTTCAAGAACTTTTGAAACTATTCAAACCTTTCAATATAAGTTTTTTTTGCCATTTAGAAAGCAAGATAGTGTGTGTGTGTGTGTGTGTGTGTGTGTGTGTGTGAGCGCACATGTGTTTGGGTTACACGCTTGGGATATTTGGCATATGATAAGTGATTAATTGTAAAATTGATTGACTATACCCACCAGCTGATAAAAATGAGAGGTAGGTTCTGAGGAAATATGAGAAAGGACAGTAATAGGGACAGTTGTACGCATTTGTTTTACTCCTTGTTTTTATACATTTTAGTCCTTTTTAAGCATTTTATGTCAGTGCTCCGCCTCCTTAGCTGTCGTGCTTTTGTTTTCCTTGTGTTTTTCCTGCCCCGCTCCCCGCCCGGTCTCCGCCCGCCTGATTGCCTGCACACCTGCTTTCCATCCCCTCGTCAGCCTTGCCCTATATGTTCCCTGCTTTTCCCTGTCCGGTTGCTAGTTCGTCACAGTGTTTTTCGCCTGTTTCGTCCCCGCGTTTGCTTTATGCTTCTGTCTGCCTGTTTTCCGTTTCTCGACCCTGCTTGTACCCTGACCTCGTTTTTGCCTGCCCCCTTGCCTCGTTCGCTTGATTGCCTGCCTGTCCGGTTCCCCGACTTTGCCTGCTCCGAGTTCCCGATCCTCGCTTTGTCCACGGACTGTCTCCCGGTTTTCGACCCTGCTTGTTTTCGGATTAGCGCTTTGCCTGACGATTCCATTAAAGACGCACGGAACCCGACGCTCCCGTGGTCCGCGCCTGAGTCCCTGCCTGAGCCGCGACAGTACGAACTAGCCACCATGGACTCAGCGGACCTACCCCAGCTGCGGGCTGCACTGGAGCTGCAGGGCGCGTTGTTGGGGGGGCACCAATCCCAGCTGGGAGCCATCGGCCGGTCCCTGGAGGGCCTCGCTGCCAGCCTCGCCAGCGTCACGTCCCAGCTGCAACAGCTGCAGCTGAGCCAGGGTAATCGCCTCTCGCCGCCTGCGGCAGCTTCCCCACCAGTTTCACCAGTACCCCCGAGCCGGGAGCCCCGTCTGCCTCCTCCCGAGTCATACGCGGGGGATCCAGGAACCTGTCGGTCGTTCCTCTCCCAGTGCTCCCTGGTTTTCGAACTGCAGCCCTCCACGTTTCCCACGGACCGGGCGAAGATCGCTTACGTCGTTACCCTGCTGACGGGACGTGCCAGGGAGTGGGGCACTGCGGTCTGGGACGCCGGCGTCTCTTTCTGCCAGTCCTTCACAGCCTTTGCTGAGGAGATGAGGAAGGTCTTCGACCGATCCAGACACGGTCGCGAGGCTGCAAGGGAGATGCTCAGGATTCGCCAGGGGCGCCGGTCAGTGTCGGACTTTGCGATAGACTTTCGCACTCTCGCTGCCACCAGTGGCTGGAACACAGCGGCGCAGTACGACGCCTTTCTTCACGGCCTTTCAGAGTCCATCAAGGACGAGCTGGCCACTCGGGAACTGCCGGCCAGCTTTGACGCCCTGGTGGATCTGGCCATCCGTGTCGACCAGCGCCTGTCGCAGCGGTGCCGGGAGAGAGGAGCCAGTGGATTGCTGAGCCCCTTCAAAGAACTGCCCGCACCGGTTGCGCGTAGCCCCGCCATTCTGCCGCCTACTTCCCCGGAGCCGATGCAAGTAGACCGCACTCGCATGACTCGCCTGTCCCCTGCCGAGCGACAGAGGAGGATTAGCGCCGGAGCCTGCCTGTACTGCGGTCAGCCAGGGCATTTCGTGGCGACCTGCCCTGTTAAAAGCCAGCGCTCGCCCGTAGCAGAGGGAGTACAGGTGAGCGTGACCCCTTTAAGCCAGTCCCCTGAGATCCGCCCCCTGTTTTCGGCCACTCTGCTCATCGGGGGTCGTTCCCATGCTGTCTCTGTTTTAATCGATTCGGGGGCCGATGGGAGTTTCATTGATGCCGGCTTGGCGGCCCGATTGCAGCTACCCCGTATCCCGCTGCACTCGCCGCTAGAAGCCCACGCCATCACCGGGGCCCCTCTGGTCCGCATCACCCACGCTACCCCCCCTGTGAGCTTCCTCATCTCCGGCAACCATCGCGAAGAGATCGTGTTGCACGTACTAGACACCCCACAAGCTTCCGTGGTCCTGGGCCATCCCTGGCTAGCTCAGCACAACCCCCACGTTGACTGGCAGGGCAACAAGATTCTGGGTTGGAGCCCGTTCTGCCATTCTCACTGTCTTCGCGATGCTCTGACTCCGATGTCACCTGACGCCGCCGCACCCGAGGAATTCCCGGACCTGTCAGCAGTGCCGCTGGAGTACCTGGACTTGAAGCCAGTCTTCAGTAAGTCCCGCGCCACCTCGCTTCCTCCGCATCGCCCCTACGACTGTGCGATTGATCTCCTGCCCAGCCCCTCACCCCCGAGGGGGCGCCTGTACTCCCTGTCTCCGCCGGAGAGGAAGGCCATGGATCGCTACATCCGGGAGTCCCTAGCCGCCGGGATCATCCGCCCATCCTCCTCGCCTGCCGGGGCGGGGTTTTTTCTTCGTCGGTAAGAAGGACGGCTCTCTCCGTCCCTGCATTGATTACCGGGGTCTCAATGCCATTACCGTTAAGAATCGCTACCCCCTACCGCTCCTGTCCGCTGCTTTTGAGTCGTTGCAAGGGGCCACCGTCTTCACCAAACTCGACCTCCGCAACGCTTACCACCTGGTCCGTATCCGTGAGGGAGACGAGTGGAAGACTGCCTTCAACACTCCATCCGGGCACTATGAATATTTGGTCATGCCGTTCGGGTTAATGAATTCCCCCGCTGTGTTTCAGTCTCTGGTAAACGATGTGCTCCGGGACATGCTGAACCGGTTTGTCTTCGTTTACCTAGACGACATACTCATCTTCTCCCGCTCCCTGTCCGAACACGTTCAGCATGTCCGTCGGGTTCTCCAGCGCCTGCTGGAGAATCACCTGTATGTCAAAGCGGAGAAATGCGAATTCCATCGGAAGACCGTCTCCTTCCTGGGTTTCGTGATCACAGCGGGAGAGATCCAGATGGACCGGCAGAAAGTGCGAGCAGTAGAGGAGTGGCCTCGCCCCACTTCCCGTCGAGAGCTGCAGCGCTTCCTCGGCTTTGCAAATTTCTACCGCCGCTTCGTTCGGAATTACAGCACGGTAGCGGCTCCCCTAACTGCTTTGACGTCTGTCAATAGGGCTTTTACCTGGTCCCCGGGAGCCGAGGAGGCATTTCGCAACCTGAAGGGCCGCTTCACCTCAGCGCCCATTCTAACCCAGCCCGATCCTGCCCGACAGTTCGTCGTGGAGGTGGACGCCTCGGACGTGGGAGTGGGGGCCGTCCTTTCACAACGCTCTGCTTCCGACAACAAGCTCCGCCCATGTGCTTACTACTCCCACCGTCTTTCACCCTCTGAGCGTAATTACGACATCGGTGACCGGGAGCTACTCGCTGTGAAACTGGCGCTGGAGGAGTGGAGGCATTGGCTGGAGGGGGCGAAGACGCCGTTCCTGGTGTGGACCGATCATAAGAACCTGGAATACATCAGGTCGGCTAAGCGTCTGAACCCCCGACAGGCTCGCTGGTCCCTGCTGTTTTCCCGGTTCGACTTCACTCTGTCCTACCGACCGGGAACCAAGAATGGGAAACCCGATGCTCTGTCTCGCCTGTTCGCGCCAGCAGACGAGATCCAGGAACCCAGCACCATTTTGCCTGCCCGATGCGTGGTCGCAGCGGCGCAATGGGACATCGAGACCATCGTCCACGCCGCTCTCCGGACCGAACCGGGTCCCAGCTCCTGTCCCCCTAATCGCCTCTTCGTTCCTCGTTCAGTCCGATCCCAGGTCCTGCAATGGGGACACTCGTCCAGACTCGCCGGCCATCCCGGCGCCCGACGTACGGCGGTGTTCATCAGTCGGCGGTTCTGGTGGCCCACCATTAAGGAGGACGTCCGCAGCTTTGTTTCTGCCTGCTCGGTCTGCGCCCGAAACAAGACGTCCAACCAGCCGCCTGCTGGTCTGCTGCAACCCCTGCCGGTTCCCCGACGACCCTGGTCCCACATTGCGCTGGATTTCGTCACCGGTCTGCCCCCATCTAATGGTAACACCACCATCCTCACCATCGTCGATCGGTTTTCCAAGTCCGTCCACTTCGTTCCACTCCCCAAGCTCCCCTCTGCCAGAGAAACCGCCCAACTGCTCGTACACCACGTGTTCAGGCTGCACGGGCTGCCCATTGACGTGGTGTCTGATCGGGGTCCCCAGTTCACCTCTCACTTCTGGAGGGCTTTTTGCAGGCTGCTGGGCGCCACGGTCAGTTTGTCGTCCGGTTTCCACCCCCAGTCCAACGGCCAAGCCGAGCGGGCGAACCAGCAACCGGAGACTGTGCTGCGGTGTCTCACCTCCCAAGAGCCGTCAGCATGGAGCCAGCAACTGCCATGGGTAGAATACGCCATCAACTCCCTGCCCTCGTCGTCGTCGGGACTGTCTCCCTTTCAGTGCTGTCTAGGTTACCAGCCCCCCCTGTTCCCAGCCAGGAGGAGGAGGTCGGTGGTCCCCTCAGCGGCTTGCGTTTATCCGGCGTTCGTCACCGCACCTGGATGCGGAGTGAGCGGCTCGCCCTGCTGCGAGCCTCAGCCCAGACTAAGCGCTTCGCCGACCGCCGCCGCTCCAAAGCCCCCCGCTATCGCCTGGGTCAGCGGGTGTGGCTCTCCACTAGGGATCTTCCCCTCAGGACAGACTCCCGCAAGCTCACTCCTCGCTTCATCGGGCCGTTCCCTATCGCCAAGGTGATCGGTCCCGCGGCGGTCCGCCTCAAGCTACCGCTCTCTCTCCGCCGCATACATCCCACCTTCCATGTCTCCAGGATCAAGCCCGTCGTCCGTAGCCCCCTCTGCCCGGCTCCGCGGGCTCCTCCACCTCCTCGCCTGATCGACGGGACAAAGGCATACACTGTGCGCCGCCTGCTTAAGGTTAGGCGACGGGGGCGCGGACTCCAGTACCTGGTTGACTGGGAGGGCTACGGCCCCGAGGAGAGGTGTTGGGTCCCTGCCAGGGACATCCTGGATCCTGCCCTCATCAGGGACTTCCACCGCCGGCATCCTGGCGCACCCGCTAGGACGCCTGGGGGCGTCCGTAGAGGGGGGGGTACTGTCAGTGCTCCGCCTCCTTAGCTGTCGTGCTTTTGTTTTCCTTGTGTTTTTCCTGCCCCGCTCCCCGCCCGGTCTCTGCCCGCCTGATTGCCTGCACACCTGCTTTCCATCCCCTCGTCAGCCTTGCCCTATATGTTCCCTGCTTTTCCCTGTCCGGTTGCTAGTTCGTCACAGTGTTTTTCGCCTGTTTCGTCCCCGCGTTTGCTTTATGCTTCTGTCTGCCTGTTTTCCGTTTCTCGACCCTGCTTGTACCCTGACCTCGTTTTTGCCTGCCCCCTTGCCTCGTTCGCTTGATTGCCTGCCTGTCCGGTTCCCCGACTTTGCCTGCTCCGAGTTCCCGATCCTCGCTTTGTCCACGGACTGTCTCCCGGTTTTCGACCCTGCTTGTTTTCGGATTAGCGCTTTGCCTGACGATTCCATTAAAGACGCACGGAACCCGACGCTCCCGTGGTCCGCGCCTGAGTCCCTGCCTGAGCCGCGACATTTTATCCCTTTTACAAGTGCTTGATTTCTGTTTTTATTTAGACCTATTTACGTTATAATAATTATGCTTCTTCACAGCTATGAATAATAACATCCATTGAGAGTTTTAGGATTGAAGACATTTTTTAATCTTCTTTTTGTAATTCAATTTTTATTGAATGAATTGTTTCACAATACAACCACCTTTGGCTCCCTATGCATAAAAAAGGCATATGGGAAAACCAAAATAGGGAGCGATGCAAAAACAAAAAACCCTTCAAACCACCCCCCCCCCCAAAAAAAAAGGCCACAAACATGGGATATTATAAACTAAATATATTAGTGCAAAAGAATGTCTTTAATTGTGGATATGAAGTCTTTCCACATGTTCATTGTTCCAGGTCTAGCACCACTGACCCTGGCCGATGATACTGTATCTCCAGGTATACAATGTCCAAGAAAGACTGCAACCAGTGTTTGACAGATAATTGGTGAGGGGGGAGCCAACGCTGGACAATGATTTTATTTAGCAGCAGTCATCCCAGCTAACCAGAGATTACATTCTTTTCCAGAGAGCATACATCTAGTTACATCATTTAAAAGTAACAGGACAGGATCCAAAGGTAGAGGTTTGCCAATAATAAAGGAAGTGATATCAACTGTCTGAGCCCAAAATCTCTGCACCTCAGGACAATCCCATAGGACATGCATCAAAGTACCAGTTGTTCCTGGAGTACAATATGTGCACCAGGGGTGGGGTGCTAAACCTAAAAGATGTCTTTTACGTGGGGTCATGTGGGTTCTATTGCAGGTTTTGAAATGAATGAATTGGTGATTGGGATTCTTTGATACACCAGGGATACTTTTCCATACCATGTCGCAATTTACAAGAAAGTAAACCCCTACAAGAAAGTAAACCCTTTCTTCCTATTAAAGACAACAAGATGTTCTTACTAAGTTCAGCAGTCCTCATACAATTATAAACATCTGATTAACCCACACATTTTACCCATTTGTTGACAATGTTGGCGACATTCCACTAGCGATGCAAAGTTGTTTTGAAAATTCTGGTCAAGAAAAGTAGAATAATTTTGCACTGAATGTTACTGTACATATATAGACATTATAAGCACTACTATAACATCATTAAACAACAAAAAAATACATAATAAGGAATGTATCTATGTGTATTTCTCTTCTAGGGAGGAAAAGCTAATATACTGAAGAAATTAAAATACAAATTTTTGGAGTAATTTTACAATTAATATATTAGTGTACAGTAAAAGCAATTCAAATGATACTGTATTTTAGACTGCAGTGAGCAGTAAAACATAGCTTGTCAGTTCCAGTCATCAGAACACTTTGACACATTGATCAAATGTATTCCATTGTATTTTCTGGATACTGCATTTGTCACTGGCTTATATTCAATCTAATGTGCTTTTGCAGAAATGCATAAAATATCAATCATACACAGTGTGGTATCTGCAGACAGTCCATACTGATCAAGTTATCTCTTTTCTTCAGGTAAGAGACACCTCATAATCTTGATTTTAAGAGTGGCAAATTCTTTTACCTTTTTTCCACCGTTATCAAACCTTTTTTAAAAAAAACACAATTATTTATTAGACTTGTCTCACAGTGACAAACACTGCAATGACTCAGGAGCACTGAGGTGAATGCATTCCTTTGATACACTCTCACACAGGCACTACTCAGTTGACATCATACAAGCAAACCACAGGTGTCTGACCAATTGCTGTGTGCCTGAGAGCAGTAAGATGAGGAAACCCTGGTTGACCTACCCACCCCTCTCCCCTAGCAGAATGAAGCCAATTCGCTCCACTGCTGTCGGCAAATCATTTTCGGCAAATGACATGTCTGGGATCAAACCTTGGCTGCAGAGCTCAGCTTTCTTTCAGGGCAAACCACTGAGCCCTTGATAGCCCCCGCTGTGGTTAAATTTGATCCAATCTAAGGATATGTCATTATGTGAAGGTATAATGTTAGTTCTGCATTACTTCATAATTAAGTTCACTGGAAATGTAGAAAAAAAATTGATAAAGAAAAAACCTGAAGAATTGCACCAGATATAATAACATGATCAGGCAACAACTGAATGAGATAAAGGTTACTATTTGCAGTCAAAACATAATGGTTTCCGAATGAACAATATTGCTAATGGGACATATTAATTCTCAATTAAGCTGACTGTATTGATGTTAAAGAAACATGTAAAACAAGCAGCTGCTAAGATTGTAATATATTTTGACCTATAGGAAAATGCTAGTGCTATAGAGACCTAGCAGTGGATCATGTGCCCACTAGCACTAGAACTTCTTCCATTCTGGAGCAGCCAAAAGAATATTGATTGATTGTTGATAAAAACATTGGAGGCCTCACTAGTCCCACTATCAGAGCAAAAGGCAACCCTGAGTCTAAGGTAACAGGAGGGGCACATGTGTAAACCCACTACAAATCTTAGCATCAGACTTCTGACCTTGCCAGACACCTGCCATCAGCACCTATCGGGGAGAAAAATCCTGAACAATGATGGAAGGGAACAGAGTTAAGGCTGAGCGACGCATCACTTAAGTGTGACACAGAAAAAGGATATAAGGTAGGGGCTGGCATCCAAAATACCATGAAAAGACTTTTTTGTCAAAATTTTACAATAGAGTAATGTTCTTGGAGCCACTTTCAATAAATTTGAAAGTTGTTTTGAACACAAAAGTAAATATTTAGTGGTGTAAAATGTAATTAATTATCCTTTACACTGTTGTAGGAAACAGGTTCTTAAGAATGCCTATGTCTATGTCTCTTCTGCTTTTCTTATAAAGACTCCATCAACTCCCTGTCTATTTCAGTCACCCAGGCTGTTAGCAAGTTGAAGAAGATAAGCAGTTATGGCTAAATCCAAGAGATGACAGACACACTATAAAAGTGGGATAATAGCTAACATTACCGATGTTTGTGATTATATAACTCATTTAATAATTAGCTAACCAGTAATGGTAGTTTTGGTGTGAGAAAATAGTGAAGTTAGCCAAAATGTTGGGAATGCTTGTTATCATTCAACTTGTTGTCTCATTAGCTCACAAAGTAGAACTGACATTATATAATTGCAAGCTAGCTAACATCACCTTGGCTTGCTGGCTGGCTAGATAGAATGTATTCTTTTTCCAAACACTGAAGAAAATAGGCGATGTTGTGGGACTGATAATTGCTCATTTTTATGCATCATTTCAGCGGTTCAGGGGGCAGTCAAAGGGTTGCATGCACTTCCAGAGCCATAGGTTTCTGAGCCCTGCCATATGGCATGTCATTGTTGGCCAAGTAGAACCGTGCCTGCCCTGCAAAATATGTGGATCAGTCTGTCCAGTATCTACTCACCTGCGCTGCAACACACAAAACCATCCACCTGTGACTAGGGATGAAATCATTACCGGTTTCACGGTAAACCGCGGTAAAATTCCCGACGGTTAGTATTACCATTTCAAATTTGAATTATCATTAAAAACCACGGTTGATTACTGCGCTTTGAAAAACTCACATTAAATACTGTGACAGGATGAAACGGTTACCGGTTTCACGGTAAACCGCAACTGTTAGTATTACCTTTTCAAATTTTAATTATCATTAAAACATTACCGCGCTTTGAAAAACTCACGTTAAATACTGTTTTCTTATCTGCAATATGCACAAAGTGCAGTTACCTCTCATGGCCACATGGTGCCACCTTTAATGTTAATGCACATTTGATATGGTTTTCATATGTTTACATATGTTTGTATTGGCTATGTTATTATTTTAATGTTTATGCAAACAAAAAGTGCATAGTGCATAGTGCATTTTATTTGTGGTTTTCAATATAAAACTTGGTGAAATGATTTCAGTTTGTGTATCAGTACTTTTTGAACATTTTCAGCACATTTTAACAATACCGTGATAATACTGATAACCACGATAATTTTGGTCACTATAATCGTGATATAAAATTTTCATACTGTTTCACCTCTACCTGTGACACAGTACAACATGCTTAAGAGGCAGCAGCTGCACTCGTGGGGCAGAGAAACCTTGAGGCCCAAGCAAGCCATTCGGTGTCGTGTAACCCTCAATTACAACTGTCACCATCATCACTTTTTTATGCAGATTCATTCTCCAAAGGGAACATTCCCAACTTTCTTTACCCTATAAACTGACAGACTTCCCGAGTTTCCCCAAGGCTCCGACATTTCAAAATCTTTATTTTATCATTCTGTTAGCCAATATTTTTATCATGTTAATGTGTGACGTTGAAGTTTGTTTGTAAGTGTTAATAAAGATAATTTTTCCATTTGCACTTTATCCTTACCTGAGTTCATTCAATCAAATTTATTGTAAACTGTTTATTTGTAATTGTCATTATGATCGTGTATGTAGGTTTAGCCTATGATTAAATACACGTGTATGGATGTACAGCTGGGGATTGACATGACCAGTTTGCTGTGGTTCTGGTAAGCATGTAATACTGAATAGAATCATAGAATCATACAATCTGGTAAACCTGTTATACTGAATAGAATCATTCAATTTTATACGTTTTCTCCTTTTTCAGTTGTGATGTATGTACATTGGCAAGTACTGTAACAGTATTATTTAATGGTTGACTCCAAAAGCAACCTTCATCTGCAAGGTTTAAGTCATAGCAGTCACATTTGGCCAAAAGGATGGGAGTATTTTTAAACTGCCACTCAATATACAACTGAATTACACCATCAGAATTAAATATAATGAGTCTGCATAACATAAGAATAAGATGGTGTGTGTGTGTGTGTGTGTGTGTTGTAATTAATGCATAATTCTGTATAACCTTCCACCAATATTTTCATTGTGGGTTAGTTACACACAATTTTGGTAAAATTCTCTATGCTCTATATCTCATTCCACTAATTCAACCTTATTTCCAGAAAACTGTAGGCTTCTTTGGCATTATACCATGCTGATCACTTCTATCACGACTATATGAAATATACATATAAACACCAGCTCTTTGTTTAGAGAGGCAGCACTGAAAAACTGATGTATTGTACAAAGTGAAAGAAATACCAAACACAGCCAAAATGACAAGAGTGATCTGAAATTACTACATATGGCTCGCTACGTTCCATTTGGGAAATGCACAGTTGGAAGAACAGCATCAGTGAAAAAACCCATCACAATAAAGGTTTTCAACATAACCTCTATGCTCCCAGATTTACAATAAGGTTCACCAGAATCCATCACTCAAAAAAAAATCTGTAAGCGTACGTGTTAAAAATGCATTCATCTCACACAGCATCTCTCTCGGAACAGGGTATTTTTATTACAGCAAGAAAAATTCAATTAGTATTATTAGTATTAATGACCTGAGTCGCAATGTGTCATTCACATCACACAAAGTGGAATATGCAGGGGTGTGTTTGTATTGGATTCTGTGTAATGAAAGTGGATTTGTTCATTTGCCTGTTTCAGCATGCATCATGAAGCCCTTTTTATACGACAAAAGGAAGTTATCGAATTGGGGACAAGTGCTCCTTTCTATATGGTTCAAGAATCCATTTTCAAAAGCACATTGATTTTGGGTGTTGTGAATCAGATCGGAGTGTTATTTTCCAATTTAATAGAGATTAAGTAGAAAGGATTATTAGAACTGCTGATGTCAATTGTCCAGATAATGCTTTGTTTTGATATACATCTGAATAAATCATAAAGAACACACTGTGATTGCTTATGTAAATTAGTTTCTTTCAAAATCTAACAAATTTAGATTTCTCCAGAAGTTGTTTTTGTTCAAATCTGAAGAAGAAGGCATGGCCATTTTGGCATGGCAAGACAAAAACAGGTTACAACTACCATGCAATGCTCCCAAGTCTGTTAAGGTGAAATTTTAAACTGAGCAGTTATTTTAAATGACATAATAACATTATCACAATATTACCTCTTACATGTTAATAAAGCATGGCCATTGTTCTGTAATATTTAGAGAAATATAAATTTGTTTAGAAAGAACCAGAATTTCAGAGTTTCACTCTACTCACTTTCAAAAAATATGATGTCTACCACCCAGTATCCATCCAACATTCAATCAAACACAACAAAATAGCACCACATCTGCACAAATATTAAGTTGATTAAAAAGTGAAATTAACAGTATTTAGACAAACTTGTGTCTTCTAACACAGTGACACTGTTGCTCATTTCACTTTCATGATTATACTTACTGTATGTTCTATTGTGCTGGAAGCTGATCTGGAAAAGAATGTCTGCTAAATGCATGCGATGTAATGTAATGTTCTAAAAAAATATCTCTGTCGATCCTAACTTTTATATTTAAAATGGAAAAGCCAACCAGATATCAAGTGGCAAGGTAACTAGAAATGGCTATGAGAGATGGGCATCTTTATAACCTCTATCTTGGCTATACAAGAATTAAATGGTGACAGATAAGAGATAAATAGGGATAGCACACAGCCTTTTGCAGCTGCAGCAGTGATGTGGATAATATCAGAAATGTAGTCCGTGAGTACTGTTCTTTGTGTATGATCTGTCAAGAACCTATTTGTGCATAACATTTTGTAGGGATTTACACTTGCATATCAAAGTTTCTGAACTGTAAAATGCGATTGGATTGTGTTGAGAATGGATGCAGAAGGCACGAGATCCAGGATGCCAAGATCTGTAGCTTAATATAATTGTGATTGGCCCCGGTGCAAATATTTTTTCTTAATATTCTTTTCAAATATTTTTTTTAAGTTTGCAAATCAGTTTCATTCATGCTTTACCATCTGTAAAAAGCATTGAGTAATTAGTGAAGGTAGCAGCGACACTAAATCACAAAGGAACTTTTGGCTTGCAAATCTATATATCTTTCACCTACAACATAAAGAGAACGGTTTTGCAATGGTGAGAGAATATGTTGGTCTATGCAGAAGGTTAGTTGTGAGATGTATCAGTCACAAAGAACAGTATATGCATTTTGGTCCACAATTTTAATGTTTTGTTACCAGTGAGTTATGCAGAACCATTTTGAGAAAGTGCAGTGTTTATTCTGGAAAGGATATATTGTGAAAAAAATGCACAAAAATGTATGTGAAGCCAACTTACATGAAAGCTTTTATAACTCATTAACTATGGATGATTCAGTGCAGCTCTGAGATGATATGGGTTTTTTGTCAAAGACAATCATGTGTTTATGTGAAAATTGTCAGTGACATGACGGCTGTACTGAATTACACAGGGAGTGACAATTTGCAGTGTAATAGGCTCACAGCCTATGGATGATGAAATGCAAATTTAACGTGAACATGCGTTTAAACCAACACACTGTATGGGACAAACCATGCTCCATCAGCCAAGCATAACAAATCTATAAAATGTAATACAAAACATTCAATGTCATCACATGCCTTTGCCACAAAGCAAACCAGTCATACTGTTACTTTTAATTATACTTATAACATTGTTGTAATAATAATAATAATATTCATAGTAGTAGTATTAATTATCACATACATAATAATAGACTCCCAGTCACTAGATTAGAAACAAAATAATGCATAGCCATTGCAACATACACAAGGTCTCAGCAGTTCATCTACAGCTTCATTCAATTCACATAAATAGCGAGAAGCCCATTTTGCAAGGTGGAGGGAAAAAAATGCTTGTCATGAACTCAGGGTTATGCATCTGCTCCCAGGAGGAGCAGTGGGACGCAGTGATTTATTTGCTTGGCAATAATTGAGAAGCTCATTTTATTCCAGTAAGGAACTTTCAACCACGATCAATTTGGCTTGGCATCATAAATAATGGAGGTCAGCTGAGTAATATAAGGACTTCAGCAGACACCATTGACAGTGCTTCCCTTGCCACGAAGTCACTTTGCATCAGAAATAGGTACCCATTACACCTCCCTTAAAGATGACTTTGATGTGGCCTGCATCCCTCTATATTTTTGTGCACTCAGATTAGGAAATGGCATTAACTAAATTAGAAACGCATATTGTAGCTTTTGTACTGATTGACCAACCTGCCAAAGGCCATTAATGTCCTGATTTTTCATCATGCATTCAGATCCAGCTCATGGCAAGGTATTGCCATGACATGGAGGTGATTTTTTTAGCACACACTTACACTCTCATTTCGATCCATCTTCAGATCCATGCATTGGAGAAATCTGACATTAGTTGAATACTAAAATAGTTGGTTGATTGGATTAAACATCTATTTTTGAGCAATGAGCCCATTTCAGAAGTGTTGTACCCAGAACCATGCTCTCTTCAGAAAATCTAGCACCTGTTAGTGAACGAAAAGGAGGATTGTTTGTTCTATCCACTTAAATTTTTGTTTCATTTTTTCTTGCATGCATTCCATGTTTTTGTCTTAGCTTTGTATACTTTGGCTGTTCTAATATTTACAAATGTAATAAAACATTTAGGGAAAAATAACAGTGTGCACTTTTAACAATGGTGCAGATTATCTTATTAAAGTGCAAACTAACTAGTTACATAAAACACATTAAATGACACCAATAATTTGCTCATACTGTAAAAGGAACAGAATGAATATATTTTAAATAGTATTGGTGTATTAAAGGGAAATCTTCCTTTAATTGTTCTGTTATTGTCTGGTCACTACACCAGTTCCTGCTTTTTTTACAAAAAAAAAAAAAAAAAAAATCATGCAGCTGTGCATGGAAAAAGACCCACTTTTTTTTCTAACGTTCATCCATGGCTGTGTGTGTGACAGCTAAGATGGACAGTACAGCACACACCTGTGAATTACCCAGTCTCAGCATCATACAAAATCATCTTCTATTCTCCTCCTGGTACATACGTGTCAGCTGCATTTATTGCCGTCGAGGCTCTTTCAGATAATTCTGACAGTTTATGTAATATTTTGGAAGGCATTCTAACATCACAACACAAATACAATATCCCAATCTCAATGGCATTTCAACAACTGACGCAGGAGCAGCCTTCATCTATGGCTACAAATCAATGTATTTCTGTACCACATATAGAAACTTGACCTTTTGAATGAGCAGCTGTGTCTACATCCTTTAAAAGTCTTTTAAAAAACTTTGCAAACTTTAAAATATTTGGTGGCACCTTGACTTTCATCTTATCATCATTGATGATGGTAAGATTCTTACAAGAGATTACAGAGATCCTCAATGTCAATAAAAAGAATATGTCTTTCAACACCCCAGTTAACTTTTGATTAATAAGAATTGCTTTCTTGTGAATTTGTTGTGTGGTGTCATCCAAGAAATATAGACAACATCTAAATTTACAGTGATTCAGCTGTTATGTCAACAAGATTTGCACCTCCAGCGCCCCTAACTGCAGGGACATCACCACAAACAAGTGAATTTTCAGTGAAAATGTGTAGCCATGATATTTTTTATTAACACTTAAAACATCCTACAGTCATCACATGCTCATCAGAAAGGATTGCCTATATTTGCTAATGTCCTTTGGCCCAGCTCGAGAAAAGGTCATTGCATTTTTTCAGCAAAACAACTTCTGACAAGCGTTTGTTTTTTTCAAGAAAGTTATCAAGAAAATTAAAACATACAAGGCAGGTCTGCTGCCTGTTCAAACACAAAATAGTAAGGAAAAATTTTTTGTTTGATTTTAATGCATCATCTGTATGTGTATACATTTCTGTATTCTGTTATTTGTTCAGATAGAAATGGGCATGGTCAATGAGGAACTGTTCTGCAAACTAGATGTCTTAGATAAATCTTTGTGAAACAACTTGAGAGTTAGTTGACCTAAACCTGGACTCAATCAGTGTAAAACTAGCGCATGATTACATCTGCATTAATCAAAGAGGAATTACAAGTATATTCTAATTTCAACATATCTTATGAATTCTATTGTTCCCCCTTGTTGATGGGGAAAATAGAGCAATATAAATAAGAATAAGGTATTTGCATGTGGGTAAATCCCTACTGCAAAAGAGTCAATGTTTGCCATGCATATCCATTTTAACTATGACTGAAAAAACACAAGTTGCGAAAGTTCTGTGAAAATGCAGTGCGGGTAACAAAGTAAATGCTATATGAAAACACTGGTTATTTTGTGAATGACATTGCTTCAGATTGCACATTTATTAGTGTATTCTGAGAGTCAAAAGTATTGCCTTGAGCACAATACCAGACAAATTACCCTTGAGGTACAGTGTTCTGCTGGTCCTTCTCTATGGCACTAATTCAATTAAAAGTGAACCTGGTTCAATTACTATTGCTGTCTGAATGCTACACAAGGCTTGACTACATCCCATACATTTTTAATGACTAAAAATAATAAAATGAAATTGATGTCAATATTTTGGCAGGTATTTTAAGCACATAAATCTATACAAGGCTTTGTGCAGCTGCAAGTTTGGATACTGCAGATTTTGTGATTGCATTAAAACAAGAAATCCTGAGGTTTATCTTAGGTTTAGCTTTACTCATCAGCATCCCAGAGTCACCCTAGAGACCCATACACAAACTGCAAATCAGGGCTTAAACATGTTTATGACAATTCAAATAGTTTTTCCTGGATAGTTTTGCATTTTAACAATCTAGAGCACCCACAATATTTTACAGTTCTGGATTTCTGCAGAATATGGTTTTTCTGAGATGACGGAAGGTGAACAAGTTGCACAGCAACTCAAACAGCAGAACAAAATAGAATAGTACTCAAGTGGGAGGGTGGGGACAGAAAATCACATGGAGCGAATGTATGGTATAGGTTTAATCATTCAACCATGGCCAAGAAAGCTGATCCTTGAGAATGGTTGTCACTTTCCCTTTCTTTTGATTGCTTGAAAAAAAAAAACATGACAAAAAGTAAGATACGCCTGAGTCCAGTGTTGTCTGATTGCATTTAGAGCACAAGGAACATATTTTCTGAAAAGAGTACAATTCAACTCCAACTGACTGACCTGCATGCTATGTTTTATGCACTCTGTTGCTGTGCATTGCTCACACTCAAAACTCAATCTTCTGAAAATAAACCTTGGCCCAATGTTTGACCCTTACTGTGTGCAGTGTATAGTACTGTCAAAGGTCCAATATCTCACATAAAAAATATTGTTTAATACAGAGGGTTATGACAGTTGCTTGAGATGGAACTTCTTTTCTTTTTCTCATTTTAATCTTACCAGTGGGTTTTGAAATATTCACATTTTCATAACCTCTCTGCACTATGTCAGAAATATCTAAACCTCCATACAAAAAAAGCATCAGACCACAGATCAATGTAATTGCAGAATTTTCAGAGAAGATTGATGGAGCCTCTTCCTCCCAGGACTGGTCTGTCATTTTCAATGTATGCATTTCTTTCTGATGTATTTAGGTTTCCTTTTTCATCACAGACTGTAGCTCTCCACATATTTTCGGGGAGAATGTCTTCAACAGTAACTGACTGAGACTTGCTGTCATCCTTGGATGCCAAGGCTGCTCATATGAATATAGAAAGCACTATCTTCTCTAGCCATCTAATACTTCAGGGAAATCACAGCTTATTCAATCAATCAAAGTATAGAACTGTTTCAACCTATTCTGTGCCTGAACTGCATCTAAAGGGTGATTTCTCACTGGGTGCCCAAAACACATTAAGATTAGGACTGAATTTGGAGGAAAGGTTTGATAAAGTTTTTATTCCACTCCATGACCACTGCCTACTCTCCCCCTCCATTTCCATCCCTGCTGCAAGTAGAGAGATACTCTGAAGGAATTGGCTGTTGATTCTGATCTAGTGCCCAAAACTGATAAGATTAGTCCATTGTTGAGTAAAACAGCATAAGCAAAAAAACCAAGCACTTGTGAGGGGAGCTACTGCTCAAAGTGTGAGAGTGTGCACACACCTGCACACATACGTGTGTGTGTGTGTGCGAATTGTATTTTTGACAACTGTGGGATTGCCACCCTGACACTCATATTGACAATTGCCCATTGAAAGTGGCATGGAAAAGAATTTCTAATTAAAATAGGGTGATACAGGTGGATGATTCTCCTCATTAGTGTCCTTATACCTTACATCACCCCCCTAGAGTCAATTCATGAAATGTAAGGGTATCAGAAATATGGGCTCTGAAATATAAGAGAGA
Organism: Megalops cyprinoides; assembly: GCF_013368585.1. NCBI lineage: Eukaryota > Metazoa > Chordata > Actinopteri > Elopiformes > Megalopidae > Megalops > Megalops cyprinoides. Next base: position 32,475,834 of record NC_050583.1, read on the forward strand.
CAAAGTTGTTTCTAACCGAAAATTGTGGACTATTTTTTTTTGTCTCGAATAATACAAAGCAGAACTGTCAGTAGAGAGAAAAGCACTAGCTGTAGGCATCCCATTACAGTTTGCATTATGGGGTAATTACAACTGTGAAGCACTCATAGTGCTCCATCACAAATGGCTCTGATTATTCAACTTCACATTTCACAAGACAAATACCTTTTTATTGTCAAGAAGTTAAAATGGACCAGTTTTGCATTTCTTTGTTAGCCTCCCACATACTTTTCAATGTACTTACAAATCAAAGCATTGCCCTCTGAAAAAATGCATCATAATGGGCATTGACAAAAAACCTACAGAAATATATTAGTAATGCTTTAGAATGTAATGAAATGCAGCAATTGCCTTTAAAGCAGCAGAAAGTTTCCCTAATTTAGAATCTGTTCAATCTTTTCATGATTTTAAATTATGTGTGAAGACATAAACATGGTTATTAAGACCAGGCTGATCCAGCAAATGGCCATAATGTAACACATTATGGCAATAATTAACTGAGAAAGAAGATTTAAGAAGATGTTTTGCTGCCTCTTTGTGAAAATTCAGTAGTAACATGGTGACAGAAAAGTGAAGAGTGAAGAGAATTTGTGTGGAGGAGCCTAGATTTACTGGTCAAGAAGACAGGCAAAATACATTTAGATTAATGCAAAATGCATTTAGATTAGAAGTGACCCAAAGTTCTCCAACTGTTTTATTATGTTGATGAATATTATATGAATATGCCCTTCATAATAATACACACCACCATGGAAACCGTCCCAGGCACATTACTCCAAACCTTTCAGGAACAAACAACCCTAATTGCATTTGATATGAAAGAGTCGATGTCTGTCCTGATACTATACTTTCTGCGCCTGCTTTTCCTCTACATCCATTGACATTACAAAAATACATGATATTAGCAGCTCATATTTTGAATGATCAGAAGCTAGCTCAATCTATTCAAATAAAGAGTGCTATCAATATAGAACTAACTATGTAACAGAATGGGTTATTTCAACATCTTCGTTTAAATGCATAAAGCAAAATGTTTATGTGAATATTATAATAATACTCATTTTCCCCAACGTCATTTTTAATCATACCTTTTGTTTCACAACTTAGTGTTGTACATTGCACTTTTTTTTTACATTGACTGTTTTTCAGTTCTTGAGAGAAATGGTCATGCAAGATTGGTTTTGGACTGAATGTGGCAATTCAACAGCAGTAAACAATAGCTGACATGCTATGTAGTTTTGAAAGACCTGAAACACAATCCATTTACCCATATACACATCCTCTGAGAAAGGAAAAAATGGGATTCATTACTGACTGACTTAATTCCAGGCACAGTACACTTGTGGGATAACACCCAGCAGTACCAACAGAAGCTTTAAGTCTATCCAAAAGAACTATGTATGGAGAAATATAGAAATTAACCATCACTGTGGAGCCATGTAGATTAAAGTTGGGTGTTCATTAAAATGAGGAACAGCTTCAAAGCTTTATGTATCTGCTTATAATTCATTCATAGCAGCTGTTCAGCTTGTTAGTCTCCAGTCATGTGATCGATCTGGCTCTCTCTTGATGGAGCCATGTGTTGAGATCTTTTTCACCTGTTACCTGCTTCATTTCCCTAGCATCATAATTAATGTCCTTGTGGACAGAAATGGTATTTATCCATGTTAATTTCATAGTGGTAAGAGCAGATAGACTCCATCTGAAAGGTGGTAATGAATGAATGTAATGTAATGGTAATGTGGAGAGTTGCACAGGACTGGATAAGAAATTTGTAGGTTCATCAGATCATCAGATGGGATATTGTATCCTTGAGTGAGGTAAGTAAACTTAATTAGTTCAGTAAATGGCCATCTGTTTAATAAATAATATTTTATGGTTTTGGTTAGCTGGTAGCTATATGCCCCAAATCAATTTTATAATGTGAATGAAAGGCCTTGTGAATAGAAAGACATTTTATTATTATTATTATTATTATTATAAATAATAATAATAACAAGAAAAGAAGAATAATACATTTTATCTATAAAGTGCATTTTATTTTTTTTTTATCTTAAAGTGCTGTACAGTAAAAATGAACAACAAAGGCAAAAACAGACATAACAATACAACAACACATGACACAGACAGAAATCATTACATATGAATTTATAAGTACTAAGTCCAGTGTCAAGAGAAAAATAAGGCAGTATTTTAGGTTTTTTTTTGTTGTTGTTATTTTTGTTGTAGGTATAATAACACACAAATCATACAATACAAGACAGGTACACTCCCTTGGAAAAAGTGTTCTGCATTAGCTTGGCCAGTGGCAGGCTCATAAACATGCAAACAATTGTAATTTCTCTGCTCCTTATTCATAATATAACTGAGACTACATCTCTGGGATATACTGTAAATACCATAAAGCTCAGCTTGGAATGCCATGAGTCAAGATGGTTTTCTTGGCTGTCACTTTTCCTAGTCAGTGTAAACAGTGTGAATGAATTGTGAAAACCTGAAAACCCCTGTTTTGGGATCTAAATAATGAGATGGTGTCAGAAATTATGAAGCTGGGAACAGATCAATACATTCACAATGGAAGCCCTGTAGAAAAGCGCATTTTTTTCATTGCGATATTATAAAACTGTGGTACTACTGTTGTAATAAAGCACAGCTAGCTTACATCTTCCAAAATCTAATAAGGTTGTTCTGAGCATCGCATGCTTTGAATGAGTTTTGTACTTAAACTCAAAGGCGAGACTTATGTAGAGCAAATGTCAAGCCCATCTTGAACTCTATTGCTAGGTTATTTTATTCTTTTTATGTTTTATCTCATCAGTCATTATTCATGGAGCTGTTAGTGATACTTTAGTGATAGTTGTTAGAACTAGGCTAGATAGCATGCATTTATTGTACACGCAGTAATGGTTGTGCTATAAAAAGCACGTTATCAAAGAAATTTTTATGTTATATGAAATATCCTAGGTAAACAGACATGTTATGCTGTACATATAGACAGGAAATGGGAGTAGACTAGAAGGTGTTGAATGTTGATTATTTAAAGGATAAACTGAAGAGGTGCGTTTTGTGCTGCAACTTGAGAGTGTCAATAATGGATGGAGAAAAACAGACAGACATAGGGAGGGCATTCCAGAGCCGTGAAGATGTCTTACATTCTCCAAGCATACAGCAATGTGATGAGGGGTTGTAGAGGATGCCAGTTTATTACAGTTTCAATAAATTGACAAATATTTGTCACTCTGATGTTTTATATTCATTACTATTTGAATAAATTGTTGCAGTTGACTATTGCTTTCAAATTGTGGATCAATATAAGCAAACATTAAACAACAACACACATCATTGTAGGTTTGACATTCCACTGCAGAGGTGCAAAAATGTCTCAATGCTCAGCTCTGCAGGATTGCAAGGTCACAGCAGCAAATTTTCAGTAGCTTCAGCAAAGTTATCGCTGATAGGTTCAAGCTGAGCCAATAACGAGTATATTATGGTATAAATGTATAGGTTGTGTTATTTTTTGTGCTTTTCTTGTGTTTATATTGTTATAAGATTCATTAGCCAAAACTGAGAGCTAAACATGACTGAAAATATTGCTGCTATATTACTGCTATATTACATAGAATACCAACAATTTGTCTTTCATCAGTCAAAATGGAAAACACTGTTTTTGATTGCTCAAAGTTTGCCCAAGATTTTACTGAAGTTATCCCTCAATACCAACAATATGTGTATGTAAAGAGCCTTAAATGGAATGTTTCTCTAAAATTTCAGCAGATTGTACACATTAGAACTACTCAAAGACGCAAAGAATCATAGCGTTGTCCAAAATGTCTTGGTATGCTGAAGCATTAAGATTGCCCTTCACTGGAGATAAGGAGCCTAGCCCAAACCCTGAAAAACAGGTGTGGCCAAATACTTTTGTCCATATAGTGTATGTTCATACATCAGTTTTTTACTGTCTTTACATTTCATATTTGTAACAGTGAACCTTTTCATGCATGCAGGCAATACACATGGTATATGTTGATATGCCAACATTTTATACCAACTCTCTCCATATTTATGTGGTGAATGTTATTACTTTCATTCCTATCAGTATGTTAGTAGGGGTGCAAAATTTTGTCAGGGTCAAAAACAATTGAGGTGCCATCATATGAAACCAGACAAAGGAAAGGCAGTTTTTTAGAACATACTGAATTTGTGTAAGTCTACTTCTACCTTATTTTTTTGTAACGGGATCATGAAGAAATAGAGGAGGGTTTTTTGAAAGCTGCATGTTTTCATTCCCAGCTAAATCTAAATATCATCGCAGAGTTGTTTATTTGAGTGCAAGCCATGCTTACTGTTATTTGGACACAGTTGACTAATTCAAGTGTGCTCTCAATTTAATCATAATGAAAATAATGTCAATGATAGGAAAGAAATGCAAGCAGAGCATGTCCTTAAACATATCATTAAGTTTTATTAATGGTCAAAAAATGCTTATAGGACTCCGGGTATCCAGATGACAGCATTTCTCCCCCAGTGAAGTACAGACTAATTTCTATTGACAATTCTGTTTCTCCATGAATAACCAGTTATAGCAAATCCTTCAATGCTTTCTCTTTCTGCAATCACACTGAAGTTCAGTTCACTCCCTTTGTGAGAAAGTGTGGTTTTACTACACTGAGTTTTCTATAGGTTTACTGTGGGCAACGCTAGGCTGAAAAGCAAAATGATACTTACACACTTTTTTTTTCCCTAAAAAAGCTCACTGTAAAAAAACCATCTTGGTCTGTGTTCTAGACTGGCTGTGCCATCTGGGGATCCCGCAGGAGTGGCTTTGTCCCACCAGGAATAGAGGCGAGTAGATCTGCCAGATTTTCCTTGTCTTAACCTCAGACACTCTGCGATTCATCAGAATTCTTCACCTCGGATTTGCTCGGGTGATGTCAATGCAAGTACTGTCTATTCTTCAATGAGTGCCCACTCCATTGTAGTGCACCATGTCACTTGTAGTGTAAAAAACAGACTTTGGCTGCATGCAAGCACTCCTTTACTACTGCAGTGGTTGTTGCAGTGATACAAGCCTAATATACAACTGGCAATTTCAAACAGGGTTACAAGTGGATAAAGCATTAAAACAGCAATTATTGAATATTCTATGGCAAAAATTGTTTGATGCCATGCTGATCAATGCACTGAACGTAAAGAGACAGGTGTAGGTTGTCAGCCAATGATTGGTTTCTCACACATGTACACAAACACACACACACACACACACACACACACACACACACACACATGCACTCCTCATATTGATGGACAATCTGGCTTATAATAAACTTCATAAAATAGATCTGTTATAATTAATAGTTAATATGATAAATGAACACAGCTGTGGATCCTCAATACATTTAGACAAACACACTCATACAAAAATGTGTAATGTATTAAACACATTATTGTACACATATTATTATACTTATTAAATGCATCATTATCAGTGATACCTGAGGCTAAAAGCATAGATCCTGAACCAATGTAAAATATAGAAGGATTGAAAATGGAGTTTCTAGTTCCAGTAGGCAAATGTTGACATTGCAAATGTTCAGATAGCATATGCCAAATTATCGTTCCCATAACAGAAAAGGGTTGCCACAAAATAAGATGAACTCCAAAGTTAAACCAAGCAAGAGAGAAAGCTGCATACCTCTATATAGTAACACAAGTTACAGATGGTGGACCAAAACTGAATGCATGAAAAAAAGAGAAAAAAAATAGGGAAGATGAAAAGGAGTGAAACAATAGAGGAAAAATGTTTAACAAGTAATGGAAAAAAGTAAAAATAAAAAACTTGGCAAAAAAACAACTGTGTGGGAGTGTGAACAAAGACTAAGAGGGCAGTGAACATGTGGAAAGACGTGTATTTGTTGTGCTTCTTAGATGTTTGCTTGTTTATGCATTTTCCCCCTTTTTCATCCACCTTTTTGCAATTGTGCATTAGGCTTGTTTCACTTTGATAAGAACTCGACAACCACTGGAATGCAGGGCATGGCAAATGCATTCCTTCAATACAAACACATGCGCACACACTGACACATACACACACTAGCATGACTGTTTTTCACACTTTCAGTCCCACTGGAAAGCAAATGGTGAACAAAGAATAGCAGCATTTCTCTGATGTAAGCAACTCACAGATGATGAACAGTTGCAAGGTAGTGAGAGTGGTGTGACCTGTGTACCCAGTCTGGCAAGCCCATCCCTACTCTGGTAGAGCAAAGTCAATATGTAGGCTATTTTAGTCTCTCATTTTTTTGTCTGCACATGACACAGCAGGGCTAAAACTGTGCTCAGTGCCTTAACTGACTGAGCCACCTGGGAGCCATTTTTTTCTTTTATGTAATTAAAAGTTTCTTGCCATTATTGTATTTGAGTGTCATTAAAGATGGTAAGAGAAGATACTTTAGATATGTACATGTCAAACACATTTTTGTTTCATCCTATTTCCTACCATTAATAAAAGGGAACAACAGATAAATTGTTGGACTGAAATTCAATTGGTCATAAGAGTTCAGTCAACTGCCACAGCTATGGTAATTCCTCAATGACAATGGCTGTTAATTTGCAGAGGTGGGATGTGTGCCCAGAGATTGTCTGTTGCCAGTTTTGTGTTTAAAGTCAAAACAGATGGCAAATTTTCTGCAGATGACAAGGTCACATTGAGAACTAGGAGCACATAAGCTTGTTCAACTTGCTATTTTTATGCTACAATTACATTTGCTATACACAATGATTGACTAATGGACTGCATCTGCAGTACATATTCCCCAATGGGTTAAATGTAATAATGGGGCTTGGTTTATTATTCATTGTTTTTTGTTTTTGTTTTTGTTTTTTTTTTTTCTGCGACTGGACGCTTTGTTACCATTCCTGGTGGCAGTAACGCCTCTCCTCAGCACTGCTAATATTTGCGTGAACTGTTAGTCCTGAAATGTTTCTCAAACATAAAAGGCACATAATGGCTGGTTTAATGCCAAAAGAAAAACCTCTCCTAGAGTGAGTTAGTGGGAACCCTGCTTCTGAGAATGTTTAAATGGAATGTGTGATAGATAAAAGGAACAGCATGAACACCCATATGATGAACAGGGCAGTGCCTCTGAATCTTACAAAAGAAAAGATCTGAAGTAACAAATCAGGGTTAACACAACTGTCACATTTGTAAAATACTGTACAATATTCCACCTCTACATTGGAGAGAAACTGGCAATTAAAACCCACCTCATCACTGTCATTCATTACTTGCTGTGGCTTGTCCAATGTCTTACCTTGAATTTTCACAAAATGTTGAGAAGTGATTCTAAGAAAATACTGTTTATATTGTTTGATAATATGGTATGAAGCAAAGGTATTTGGTTTTGTATCCTTGTATCTGAATTTCAAGGGATTCACTTGTTTAATCATGTAAACACTTGTGCAGGATCAAATCTAGCAGCAAAGTGCCTTTGTGTCAACACTCCATCATTTTTTGTTTCTGAGTTATGCCTGCTACAAACATCTGTGACATTGAACCTGAGGCTAGACTCTATACCTTCAAACATGAGGGCAAATGTGGCAAAACTGAAAACATGAAGTGGCCAGGTATGGCCACGGAACAACCTAATATCTAAAGCTACATAAAACCTTTCAACAAAATTGTCATCATTTTGGAAACTGTGGCCTATGGGACAGGTTTCAAATTCAATATGACTATAACAAATGCAGTGTGAACAATAAAAATTAACATAATAAATTACTATCATAATAAATTACCTTGCTGTGTTCTATCATTGTTGTTAGAATTCTTAAGGGAGAAAAGTACTAGTCATTTGCCATGTTGTGTTTCTGCACTATTAATCTTATGTACCCTGTCCAATTTATGGACATTTTGGACTCCCCTCACTTTTGGGCAGATTACTCAGTGTCTGTAATAGCTATCCACAAATGCTTTATATAATTTTGTTCAGAGATAAATTGTCTACATTACCATAAGGTTGATATGAAGAATTAGTTATGCCCTTTTCTATGAGGTAAAACAATTCTTGCTTATTGAAAAAAAAAAAAATTACTTGAATGCCAATCAGACAAGCAAATGTGTTAGCCCAGGTCACTAAGAGGCTGACTGTTTGGATTGTCTGGATTGTATACCTTATGTTTTTTTTTTTATTTCTTTTTCTCATTAAACATAGCAATATTCATAAAATAGTGGGAAAACAGATAACTCTCTTTAGATTACATTTCTATGTCAACACTTTGATAGTTAAACACCTTGGGCCAGATGCACTATCCAAGTATACGAGTGATTTTGTGCATATTTAAGTTCAAACTGACAAACATTTTGGAATTATTCAAATTGTTCTTTGTTCTTACATGTGAACAAACTTTATGACTGCTCCAGACCACATGTATCACATGTGGAAGAACATTTTTGAGCTAAGCAAGGTGGCTTTGCCAGTCTGATAAACTTGTATAACTATCAGATTTATACAGTACCAGTCAAGTTTGGGTGCACCTGGGAAACGCATTCAAAGACATTTTGATCTAAAGAATTATGCTTATATGCTTGAAATTTTTGTTAGACAAAAACTTTTGTTAGACCGAAATTTGCTAGAATTTCTTTCTAAAAAATTAAAAATATTTTTGGCTACTTTGAAGAATATAAAATATGATTGTTTTTGTGTCTTTTCTATTATTCTAAAATGTGGAAAATAGTAAAAATAAATGAAAACATTTCTATGAGTAAGTGTGTCCAAACTTTTGACTGGTACTGTATGGGACCAAACTGTCCTATCACAGTTGAAGTATATAATGCATTTCCATTTGCAATAAACAAATAGATGTAATAAGTAACTAATCTACTATCTATTGACTTACAATTATTTTATCTGCAAAATTTGAATTGAGAATCCGTCTATACTGTGGAGTTACGTGCTGAAAACCTGGCTGATGACACTACTGGCAAACCTGCAGACACCATAAAAGATTGCATGCAGCCATATACATACAGTGATGGAGCACACTATTGGTGCACTAAAAGGCCAGTGGATGTGTATGGATGCAACAGGCAGCACGCTTTTGTACATGTCAGGTGGTAACATGCATTTACTAGGGAGCACAGACTGGGGCACGTGTGAAAAGTAATTACTGCTAATTAAGCACTGATGAGTCACAGCAGGAATCTACTTCATTGTGTAAAGCAAACAGGGAACAGTTAGGGCAGTGTTCATGGGATCTGGGGGAGAATGTGAGTGGGCTCACTTTGTTGTCTTTGGGGAGCATTCCTCTTTTTTCTTGATTTTTTTTATTTTTGAGTTATGTGACTATGGTTTTTTGTTGTATCTACAAGGGCTTGAGGAGTAGGAAGCTGCCAAAGAGGAGGCAGTGGTGTTACCTGTTTCCATTAAGGAAATGTAGACAAGCCAGGCAGGTTGAAGAGGTAGAGTACAACTTCAGGGAGACATCCCTTATAAGATAAGGAACACATTCAGTCTGCTCAGTCTGTGGTTTGTGTGAGATGTTTTATTTTCTGAAAAAAATCTTACCAGTTGGCAAGAGACTGGGTGTGCAGCAGTGACAGGAGAAAAAGGTATGCAGGACCTAGTGCACAGTGGAAACTTGCTTATTTTTTATTTAGTGCTTATTTTTTCCCTTCACAATAGCTTCAACAGGCCAAAAATATTTCCATACATCTAGGCATTCATTGTTTCCAGGGGAGTAACAGGACAGACCTGAGAAATGTTAAGCAGGGTACAAATGAACTTTATCTCTAAATGCACTGTTGGGTTTCAAAGCTTTTTTCTTAGTCAAACAACTTGCTTCTTTACTGACTAATTAATAAAACCAAACACCACAGATGCCAGTGTGTCATCTGAAACTGGGATTTATTATTGTTATTATTATTATTATTATTATTATTATTATTATATCTATATTAGTGTATCTGAGATATTTTTGCAAAAATAATGTATCTCGGTACCATATGTGAGAGTAGAAAGACAAATGTCAGTGGGATCTGGGATACAAAAGAAGTGATATATTAATGTTTAATCTACAGTAAGTAAAAAGGAGAAGGGAAACAACAAATGGGACACATGAGACCAGATCCCCAGTCTTACATTTCTGGTCAGATTTGGAGCAAAAAAAACAACAAAGGCAATGATCCACACCTTTCAACTATTAGCTGTCTAACTGTAAAACAGTTTTGCTACTATTCTTCATGTAGCTAGGTTGCCATAGAGTTAGTGAAGCATGTGCCGACCTACCTCACTTGGGCATCTTACTTCTTACTTTTTACTCCACTACTTTTCTGAGGCTGAGGCTGTTACTATTTCTTGGTTGCACACAGCACATTCAAAACAATGTTGCACATGTTGGTTATTACATATGATATCAGCAACTATGCACACAAAATACTGCGGTCACATCATTTACCAAGCCGCTCAACTTAAATATATCCACCTATTTAATAAACGTTACCACAAAAGTAGCCTCTAGACAGCAAGCTAATGAGCAAGCTAACCAGTCACTAGTGGCTACCAAAAACTGACCATAATGATAGCTAGGCAGATAATGCTACAACGGTCACTAATAACTTCAACCAAAACTGACCATGATGACAGCTAGCTAGCCATTGCTAGTTGAATACAGCATCCTAGGCTCTGGTAACGCTGGCTAGGTTAGCTAACATTAGCCAATGTCTCACAAAAATGGCTAGCACTCGTTAGTCACTCATCCTGTATCTCTTGAAATTCTTTGGTCAGGTTAGTGTCACAGTATTACCACACCCTACATATGTATGAGATTTGTATTAACAGGCTAATTTACTAAGTACCAGAGTGAAATAGCTTTCAACATCTTCCTTTGAGCTCCACAGGGCAGCTCAGGTAACACAAGGAAATGAGATACACTTGTATAATTTACACATGATGGTAAATGGATAATTTAATTAAAATCAGAGTACTTGTACTTGAGGATTTTAAAAAGGTACATTTTTAATAGTTTCCATAATGATTACTTTTAATTCTACTCAGGTCGATTTTAACAGTTTTACTGCTAGAGAGGGCTTTTGCAGTACCATCCTTTCTGAGGTAACATCCTTCAGAAAGTAGCTACCAACTATGATTTAAAACCCAATATACCACTAAATACTATTTATACTAATACTAATAACACTATACCAAATACTATTTTTTGTAAAAGCAAAAATTTAAATTTCAGTCAAAATGTGAAATAAGCAACATTTGTTTAAACAATCATGTCTTTGCCAAGCACTTGAAAGATGCCAAGTTCTTATGTTTCTACGTTCCTACGCAGTGAATGATGTGCCAAATCCTCCTGTACACTCTGGATCTACTGCAGAACACTATATGACTTGTAAGCCATGTCCTAAACTGCAAGGTTGAATCCCTTTGAAGCAGTATTCATTGTCTAAGAAATTTCCTAAAAGGAAAGTCAGGTGGAATTTCAGTGTTCACATTCAGTGTGAAAATGATGATGCTCCTGCACTTCCTTTTTATGCAATTGTATACTAGGTTCACCTCACTACATTAACCTCTGCACTCCTGCATGAGTGAGGAGAGGAGATGAATGCAGCCCAGCTGACTTATCTCCTGTTGAATGAATACAATTTGTTCCACTGCCATAGGCTCTCAGTCAATGTCAGCAAATGATATGGCTAAGAAGGATCAAACTCTAGCCATGGAGACAGCTTGCACTCAAAGCAAATGCCTTAATCACTGAACTACCTGGGAGTCCCATGTATTTCTGATGCATTTGCAATACACTTCCTTGTAAGACTGTTACCTAGTTACCTTTGCCTTTACAGAATGCAGTCTAAAAATGATACAGGCAGAAGGCAGAATCCTTTTGTATGGGAAACAGCTATACTGTGTAAAATAATTGTTGGCTGTCAGAATATTTCATATACCTCATTTAAGTGCTACTTAAATGAGAGAAAAATATAAATTTCTTCCCCATTGATTGACAAATGACAGTAACAATATTGATTCATAGTTGTATTATTTTCATTAGTATTACTGTTTTAATACATGGCATATTTAAATCATTAAAAAAATGTCTACTTTGAAAAGGGGGGTTGTCTTATAATCAGGACCACATGTCCAGCCACTGGATCCTCACCAGACTTTCACTTGCTGCATTGATTGCACTACACTGGACATTGATTGTACATTGTGTATATGTGTTGACAAAGACTTTCTACAGTCTATTGTCTTAGGGTCTGATCTTGTTTGCACTATTGTGTGTATTGTGTGTGATATTGTGACTGCTACCATCATTCCACCAAGGCAAGTTCCTTGTGCATTTAATGTACTTGATGAAAAAGATAATTCTGATTCTGCTTTTAACTTGGTCCCAATTTTATGCAATGGAGTCATCCTGGGGTTGAACAAAGATTTTAGATGCAACTGTTAAATTACATTTGTACATGTTTTATAGCCATAATACACTGCTATCACAGTATTACATAGGGATATATCGCTGAAATCCAGTGTTTTCAATACAGTGTTTTCACAATGTTACCTTGTCCAGTGTCATTCATTATTGACATACATGTTAAATGCATGTCAACCACAATATTATGGTAACTACCCTCAGTCTAACAAGAAAAATGATAAAAAATAAAACTAATGTGTATTGCTAATGTGTATTCAGTGAAAAGGTTTCTTGTGAGAAACTGGCCACAGCCTTTGAAAATGGTGACACTATTTTCTCTATGCTATTTTTACAAAGCCATCAATAGCTACCCAGTAACATAGTCAGCTGAACATAAACTATTAGATTAAGCTGTGATGTTTGCCTGTTGCTAGCTGATGGTGGTTAATGTCTTTGTATTCTATTCCTCTTCTGTCATTGCCACTCTCTGACTTGGTGAGAGTTATACAGTGTGAGTGAAAATTATACAGTGTGAGAGTCTGAATCCCACACTAGGTGAACTGAAGAACATGAAGAACTTTGGTTTGGTAGGTTACTGTGATGGTTTCCATGATCAAAGGATAGCAAAAGTCATAAAATGTAACATTACCATAGACAGAAAATTACTCCATCATGTGTCATGAAACAGCTTTTAATTAATTATTAATTTAGCTATTAATATGACATCGTGAATGTCTATGAAACTCTTAATTTCTCAATGAAAATTTCACTAGACATTTCCACTTTCACATCAATACATAGAAATTGAATCCTTACTGTATATATGGAATTCTCTACTCATCCAAGTAACAGCTCATGTCTGCAGTGATCAATATGAAATAGAAAAAGCAAAGCCTTGTTTCTACCATGGTATCTTGCTGTGTATGTGCAGTGACAGATTCAGGGAAAATCAGCAGGTGTACAGATCCCCACAATGTAGTAAAAAAATCCTTTCAACTCATGTGGAACATTTGGCATTGAAGATGTAGGGAACATATTATTTTTATGATCAATAAACATGGAAAGATTGAGCATAATAAAAATGCATTCATCTTCTGAAGTCTCAACTCATCTGCAATCATCAAGCCCAAAACTGAAGGAGTGTGCTGTAAAATTTCTGACAGTGCAATATAATTTACAGAATAAAATGTATTACCTCTAGATCCATGTTTGGGCTATTCTTAACAATAAGAGAACACTGGGAGACTTGTTTTTTGTGTTTTCTTTTTACAAACAAAAGTGTACCCAGGTATTTTAAAAAAAACATTTTCCAAAACCACATGTAGCTCAGAAATGCTTTAATAGTATAACCTTGTTTTAAATGAATGAGTGGTCCCTCTTTAGATTAAAGGAGAGAGTACTGCCACACTGAGCACCCAAAGAATTTGAAAAGCAGATGTGTCACTATCCTGGAATTAATCTGAAGTACAAGTGTATACTTACAATTTAATGCTCCTCAGATTTCTTGTCTCCAACAATGCAAGATATCCAGTACCATTTTCAATTCCTTTTAGTTTCGGGTGACACATTTGGGCTTCTTGAATTGTAATGGCAGTCAAAGTCAGACTATTAACCCAGACAGGGTAAAAAGCATTTTGAAATGAACAAGGCTTAATTCCTTGGTATTTATAGTCAAAATGAGCTGTATGTTTCCATGAAATATTCAAGGCATTTCATTATAACTGCATCCTTGGGCTTACAGTTTCTGACTGCACGTTTGCATGCTGTACATTTGTATTGTGGAAACTACCAACCTCAAAGCACAATCTGCTGTGCAAGGTGTCAGAAAAAGTATTGATATTCTGCAAATATGGCTTAACTGTATCTGTTTTGACACAGTGTTCTACTATAATATGCCTTGTGCAATTCTTAGATGACAGTAAACCAACTGTATTGAGGTAGACAATAAATTAACTTTATTGAGGTATTAAATGTATTAATGTAGAAAAAAAACTGCCTGAGTTTTTCATAGACATACACACATTAAGGCAAGCAATTCTCATTTGGCCAATTTGTACGAAAAGCAATAATCTTCTCTAGAACAGTAGCAGAAAGTAACACTGGAAAGTGATTGAAAGATAGCTCTCAGTTTTAACTTTTACGGTATTTGCTGTAAACTAACATAACATCACGTGACATAGCAAACTGCAACAACACTTCATTATGTTGGCTTGAAAAAGCCAACATACTGTTCTTATTAATTTGGCTTGAATAGGACAATTTATTGTCCTTCCTATGTGTTCTTCTCTGATTTTCTATGTGTAACTCATACTGATTTTTAGCTACATTTACAAAACTTGACCAATTATGTTCAGTTGGTATGGGGTTGTATTGGTTGTTTTTTTGTGTCAATAAATAAAATATTACAGTATATTACATTACATTCATTTAGCAGACACTCAAGAGAACACACAAGAGAATATGTGTCCATTCAAGCTAAATAAGCAACAGTGTCAGACCAGGCTAACAACACTCCCAGACCAGTGAGTGTGGGCACAACAACATTCAAGCACTACCACAAGTTAACTTGTGCTAACCTGAATAGACAGCCTAGAAAACTAGGGGAAGTGAAGTACATACATTACCTTATATCACACATATCAACCTGTCAAAGTATCTTTAACACGTTGTGATACTACAAGTAAAATAAGCCGCAAATAATAAAAGTAGCAGGTGTTTGGGGGTGGGTCTCTGAAGAAGTAGGTCTTCAATCTGTGTCGGAAGATGGTCAGTGATTCTGCTGTCCTGATTCCCCTGAGAAGTTTTTTTCCAAAACCAGGGGACCAGTACAGACAGATCTCATGGCTGAGAGGAGCAACCCAGTCGGGGAGGGACAGTCCCAAGGTTGTAGAGCATGGTGATCTGGCCAGTATGTATGGTTTGACTGTTTGGAGGTATCAGGGGGTTGTCCGGTATGTCAGAACCAAGGTTTTGAACTTGATGCAAGTGATAACAGGAAGCCAGTGAAATGAGGTGAAGGTGGGGTGTGACTTGACTACTTTTATGGAGGTTGTGCAGCTGCATTCTGGATTAGCTGCAGGGATTTGATGGCACAGGCAGGAAGACAAGCAATGAAGGAGACTGCAAGCTGGTGAACTACTTTTCATGCTAGTTACTAACAAGCTAGATACTAACAAGCTGACTGGCTCAAAATGAGCTAACTTGTTGACCTATCTACAAAAATCACATGCATGGTTGCACAAGATGGTCTCAAATTAAAAATCTCCTTCCAGCCAGCAGACCAAAGTTGGTTAATAACTATTAGCTACTACCATGCAAGGTTTTTTTTAAGCAAGCTTCAAGTTGGTCTTCAAATGTCCTTTTCTAGTTTCTTATTCTACAATCTGATTTTCTGTATATAACTCAGCATACTACAACTACAGTTTTTCAATTATACTTATGAAACTTGGCCAAAAAAAAAAAAAAATCCCGTTGAATGACATGGATAGAACATTAAGACTCTGAACATTCAAACTGGTGCTGTGATGTCTTTTTCAGGCTAACTGAAAGTGTGTCCTCAAAATTTCCTTTCTAGTTGCTTTTGTGCTAATAGGATGCCTGGAAGATGAGATGCCATATCTCAAGGATTTATCCTATGTTTAAATTAAATTTCAAAATAAAACAAAAGAATGAAATAACTTCATGCTATAAAGTATTTTCATTTATAATCATTTCTATCAATTAAGCAGAAAGTGATAGTTTTAAGGCCATATCCATGGACAATCATCATACATTAAAAAAAAAAACACAAAAATAGTGTCTGTGCTGGGTTTGGAATTGTTGTCCCCATTGTGCTAGCAGTTCACCCTATATGTGATCAAAATGTGTGAGTGGTTGTGAATATTATGGGCACAGTGGTATTTTGGCACAATGCAGCAAATTGTTTTGCATCTGTCATTCTTTTATGTGAGAGCTGGAAGGTAGCGCATGATAACAGGGATGTTAGATCAAAATAGTAGTGAGCTATGAGAGAAGTGGCAAACACATTTGTTGATAAATCAACATTTAATATAGAGTGTTAATTTCAGTGGTAATGGTCCCTGACTGTCTCAGTTGGCAAGCTGTTCACTTTGAACACAGGCTTAGCCCTATGGCCCAGGGTCAAAATTGCCTGTGTTATTTGTTGACAATGACTGGAATCTCACAGCAGAGAAACAAATTAGGTATAGTAGGGGTGGGTAGTTCAGCCAGTGTGTCCTCATCTCACCATTTTCAGGCACCCTGGAAATAATCATGCCCCTGAAAATTGCTTGGATTATGTCAGTGGAGTGGCGCCTATCCTCCAATGAGCACCCACTCCACTGTATCATGCTGTATGACTTAGTGCAAGAAATGTCCTTTGGCTGGGTACACAATCCAATGCAAAATCCCATAAACTGTAGTGGAATTTAATTATGTTGTCATTAACATTCACAGCAGTATATATTAATTTTTAGATTATTCATTTGAATGAAATCATTGTCTGGCATTACAATTTACACTGCACGGGAAACAGTGATGTACAGCTCAAGCTAGAGTAATAAATGTATTGTGACTTGTAAGTGGAGTCTGCATTTCCAGTTTCCAGTGCAAAACCATTTATACAATACCATTTTTTCTGATGGAGATAGTTCTTCAAACAGGCATGGACATTTTTAGATATTGTGACATGAAGTGTACATGAAGTGCATGGGCTAGCTTCAGAATAAACAGAAATGTTTCTGGCCGTGTTCTTTCCCTTAACAAAAGACCTCTACTTACAAGTACAGGCAAGAGCATCACTCTATAGTGGACATCCATGTGGACATAAATGACATTTTCAAAACACGGCAGTGAGGTAGTGCATTAGTACGGTGGCCCTGAAGTGGAAAACACAACAGGAAATCAAAACTCAACAGCAAAATAAACATTACAACCGCAAACAAAAAAACACAACAGCAAATCAAAAATCACAACAGCAGATCACTAAAGACAACAGCAAATCAATAATCCCAACAGCAATTCAAAAATCACAACAGCAAATCAAAAATCACAACAGCAAATCATTAAACACAATGACATTCATTTCTACCGGAAGTCTTCTGTCTCAATGTTTTCTTAGCAGGAGGAAAGGTTAGTTCCATTTCTTATCGTCTTAGGACAGGACAAAACGATAACAGTAATTATCACAATATAATTTTCCTCGATAGAAATATAACAAATGTTCGATTTAATTACTTTCCATGCTTCGATAGCATTCACAGAAATGACGAACTGCCAATCATGTCGCAGGAATAGAGGTAGGCCTATGCATTGCGCAAGTTAGGTTGCACGGTGAGAGGTATAAATTCAGGCCTGCATGTGGTATTGTTTACAGACAGATTGGCTGACAGGCTTGTAGTTGGAGTGGAATAAGCAAAATAAGTGACCAGCTCGAAGGATGAAGACATCGTCGACAAGAAAAATCACTCAGCTTCAGTGGTCTGGAGATATTTTGGCCATTTACAATCCAACATAAAATCAGAGCAGCGTGCACTGCAAACTTTGCTGAAGACACGTGCCATCAAAGACAGGCAACACCACGAACCTGTTTCATCATTTGAAACAATAATCACCCGTTAGAACACGCAGAAAGGGATTCAAGAAGCTTATCAGAGTCCATCAAATGTAATTTTTATATATATAGTTTTTCTTAAAAAAAACAGTTGTTTTATTCTAAAGAATGAGAAAATAATATATGTTAAACTGTTGTTTTGCACAGTCCAAATAAAATTTTTGAATGATAATCTGTACAAAAATCCAAAAAATACACTCAAAAATACAAAACTGCTCAAATTCAGGTTTGTGTCTTCACTTGTCTTAATACATGGGCCTGTAGATGCATGTCTGGTAAATGGTTGAAGCCATTGCAGTTTCCTTGATGTGATTATGTATGGTATGGATAGGACTTCTCACAATCAAGTATGTGGGCATTTTTATCTTATATCTTTAGACACAGTAAGTCTACAACTGAAGGGTAATGCAGGTGTAAGACCCGTATTTGTTATAGGTCCATAGTAGTCGGAGCTCCTCAGTCCAATATATATATATATATATATATATATATATATATATATATTACATGGTAAAGTCATTTAATAACATTGAGAAAGTCGTGAATTTTGCATGTAAGTCTACGGGAGCCAAAGCCACTTTCTGCCACCAGCCCCCTGTGTGACGACACGGAAGTATTGGTCTATTGTGCGAGACTTCAGGAAAAACCAAAAGCATACGGTTGTTGTTCTTTGTTTACCGTAGTGCATGTTCGTGTGTTCATGCGTTATTTTATTGTTCTCGAAACGAATATCACGCAATAAATTTTGAACATTGGATAATGTAAGGATGACTTTAGGCCTATGTAACAGGTGGTCTCTTACTGCGTTGTGTATTAGATGTTAACGGGAGTCAGCGAGCAAGTTTCGAACCAAGGTTCTCACTGCTTGTTGCCAACCCCTTAAAGCCAGTGTCGTTACCTGTTGAGCTAAAGGCAAATTGCCGTTAGCCTGTCGGCAACAACGCTATTTAACCAGGTCTCGGGGAGTGACGCAGCCGCTGAAACCACTCGGCTACCTGCTACCCGCTGCCTCTGGCTTTACGCAGGACTCACACGAGCTATTACTTCAGATCTGCTACACCTACAACAATGATAGCAAAATGTAAAAAAATGTTATTCACTTCCATATTTTTTTGACAAAGCTATGGAGCCACTAGATAGAGAGGGGCTAAAGAGCCGCATGCGTCTTAGGTGAATTTTCTCTCCCGCTGTATGCCTCCAATCAGTGACGTTCTTGGGAGGAGACAGATGCCATTTCCGGTAGAAATTAATGTCGTTGTGATTTCTGATTTGCTGTTGTGATTTTTATTTTGCTGTAGTGATTTTTGATTTGCCGTTGTGTTTTGCATTTCAGGGCCACTGTACATTAGCTTAAACTGGCACAACCTTACATAAGCTTTGTTGGAAACATTAGTCATGTATTTTAAAATGTATGATGCAAATTTGTATAATTAAAAATAATTCCTGATTATTACTGATTCTGGTAAATGTCTATGGTAATAAAAAAATCAACACTGGCCAGGTGTCAGTGGCCACTGTAAATATTTATATACTGTAGCAATTGCACATGTCAGGTAGGGAAACATCACCAGGATTAAACTTGGTAGCAGTGGTAGCCTTGTTCAGAGGTCCTAACCCTTTGTTAGTATGGCACTGCAAAATGATGCTGTACTGTGGCATAGGAGACAACAATGTATTTTCCAGCATGTTCTCTTTGGCAAATCCACCTCACCCTTTTTGCTGTAATTTATTAAATCAGAAAAAGTCATGTAAACTGCCAATCTTTAAAACTTTTTTTGTTTTATTTATGACAAGTATGCATTATAATTCCAAAAGTTGTAATTATAATCCTTAATTAGGTTATCTAATGAATGTTGGGTTGTCATTAAACAAAAATATAAAAGGCCACTAACTAATAATGCCCTTCCTCTACCTTGAGATCCACTTGGGGCATTGCATATTACGATCTGAAATGTAAATTAACAGACACTTTTATTCCAGGGCACTCAGAGGGCCAGACGAAGATGTGGGGGCTGTAAAAAGAGGAGGGAAATAACATGAAAGAAACTTAGATTCCCTGAGAACTGAAAGATAGAGATAATTATTAATTACCAGAGTTACGGGTACCCCCCCCCCCCCCCCCCCCCAAAAAAAAAAAAAAAAATAGTATGTTTACTGCTAGAAGATGCTTTGCATAACATCCAAAGTCACTCTGGTAAGGTCACATTTTTGCATATCTGTCCCACATAAATTTCACATCAGATAAAGCCCTTAGGTGATGATTTAACTATATAAGGTTATCACAGTGAATTGCAAATCAAAGTCTGCCAGATTTTAAACTGCTGTTCCTCAGTGTTCCTCACTGAATGACCTAAATGAAATAATAATAAAAAATATGAAAGCTTTGATTTAAAACTAGCTGTAGCAGTCTTTTAAACCTTTTAAATCCTGCCATCCGTGGTATCTAACTGCAATATAAATGTTAATATTTTTTGTATATACAGAAAGGATCCTCTGAAAGCAGCATAGCTTTTCACATTTTATTACTGCAAGTCAACTTATAGAATGTTTTATTTTTTTTAATCCTCTCTTCTAAATCTTAAATTTGTATCTGCATGATTTATACTTGGCCAGGAGATTGTAACAAAGGCATTCTTCTGAAAACCTCACTGATTTCTTGACAGGAATTGATGGCATGAATTTTGATATTTCACAGCAACCATTTGTCTCAATATGAAGCATGCAAGTCTCTTAGCAGCATGTCTTTGGGTCTTCCATTCCTCTGTTTGTCTGAGAAAAATCAATAGTGCCCTGGTGCTGCCATACAGTGATGACGGGCTGCCACTCACCTCCAATGTCTGAAACAACAGCAGTCTTGATTTCTGCTCATTATTTGAAATGTCTATGTTCAGTAGAGCCTCCTCTGTCTGAAAGTCTCTTGTTTCCAGACTGAAGTGACACATTAGGGTGGAATGGTTCTATAAAAAAGAAAACTCTGACAAGTTACCTTTATGTTACTATGCTACTATAGATTATATGTAAAATATTTTGCCATCATCTATTAAATCAATAAGGCATCACATTTAAGCATTACCAGCAAATCAACCATTTATAAAAGTACCAGGCATAGTAATAGTAATACATCATGCTAACTAATGATGCCAGACTTGCTGAAAATACTGATGTATAGACATCATCATAGATCCCTTAGATACAATTTTTAATAAACAATCTCTGCGATTGTATTGTTAGTACTGTTACTGACTATTGTTGTAATAGTCAGTATTATCACAAATTTTGATAAACCATGTGTCAAATTCCAATGTCATTCGTTGGTCATATTCAAGAACGTAAATTAAGCTTTTTAGATGGTTGCTGCCAACTGCGGTGCATCATTATTCTTGTTATATCAAGTTAATGAAAAATTAAGTAGATAATAATACGTTCAGTGGTTTTACCTTTTTTTTTTTTTTTAATAAAAATGGCAATAATTTGCTATTTTAACTGCTTTTTACTGGTAGAAACTACAGGTACATGCTGATAAAAGTCTTCCCCATGGCCAGAGTTACATTTTCAGTGTTCAGGGTAGACTAGTGTGTGTTGTGTTTGTTGAAAATGGAAATTTGGGGAAACACAGTGTACTAAACATTGGTGTCTATCTGATTCGACAACCTGGATGTAAGTATTGCTTTATTTGCAGGAAGAAGGTCATCTGTATAGAGCACAGTTAGGTGTAGACTGTTTGAATGCATGTTAGCTAGAAGTACACTGTCACAGTTGGGGGACACTTGTATACAATAACTTTACATGATGAAAAGAATCAGTTGAAAGAGCAGCAGGAAATACAGAAGCCAGTAGCCTCTGTATACAGGTAGGGAAACATTTATTTCAGATGGTACAGAGAAAAGAGTGTGAACAGCTGCATATTTGTACGTTATTTAAAGGTCCTCATTTACATTAGCAGAGAATGTGTTCCACAGATGTGGCATAATGGCTGTCAGTGCTCCCGCCCCCTAGCTATTGTGTTTTGTTTTTCCCTGTCCATGTGCTTTTGTTTTCCTTGTGTTCTAGCCCTGCCCCACTCTCCACCCTGTCTCCGCCCACCCGATCATCCCCTCCTGCCTGCTTACACACCTGCTTCCCATCTCCTCATCAGCCCAGCCCTATATCTACCCTGCTTGTCTCTGTCTTGTTGCCAGTTTATTGCAGTGTGCTTTTACCTGTCTCGTTCCTGCCGTGTTTTCTGCCTGATCGCTGTTCCCTGAATTGACCCTGCCTGCTCTTCGACCTTGCTCCTGCCTGCTGTCCTGCCTTGTTCACCTGATCTTCCTGACTACCTGGTTTGATCCTGCCTGTCCCCGGCTTTGATTCCTGACTGTGTTTGGACTGCCTTCCTGGTATTTTGACCCTGCCTGTTTTGGACTGCCTGTTTGTTCTACGAGTCTGTTAATAAACGCCTGGATTCTGGAGTTCTCGTGGTCCGCGCCTGAGTCCTTGCCTGTGCCCTGACAATGGCAGAAAAACTTTGATGGTAAGGCTGCACCATTAGCAGAACCCCAGTTTTATTGCAGGCCATCTAGCAGAAACCTTGACTCATCCAGCTTTTGATATCAGAGAGAAAGGATGGCAGTGTTGCAACAGGACCACTGGTGTCTGGAATTTTGGAACTAAAGTGGAATCATCTGAATAGCAGTGGTATTTCAACTCATGAAAATAAGAACAAGATTAAGCAAAAGGACAGACGAAAGAGGAATGGACTAAGGACTGATGCTTGTGGGGCATTAATACAGACAGGTTGAAGAACTGATTAAATCCTCACATAAAAGACAGCTTCTTACAGCCAGGATGTAGTAGACCACTGCAAGCAGAGCTTGAGACCAACAACCTGCTTTGTCAATGGAATCTAAAGCTGAGCTTTGATTGAACAGAAGCAGAATTGCCATATTCCGTGCTATGCTATACATAAAACCCAGAATGGAGGACATCAGAGCTGATTTTTGTGAAGATAATGTAAGGTGAACAGCAGCCACATATTCAAGTATATTTAACAGAAATCTTAGAAATCAGTTATCTTTGTATTTTAAAGCAAGTCTGTTCCACAGTAGTGGGGGGTTCCCTGAGAGAATTCATGAAGTGGGATGCCAGAGAATCAGGTGAAGAAAGGAACAGAGGAGTCAGCAAGGGAGGATATCATTTGATTGCAGAACTGTTTGACTTATTTCATTGAAAAAATTCAAAAGCTTATTACCTTGTTCAATGAAGGCAGGCATTTCAAATGGTTTAGTTGGTTCTAAAAATTGTTGATGTGGCAAAAGGGAACTTTAGTGTGCCAAGGACACAGCAGTAGATGTAGTATCCGGCACATCTTAGGTCTGCCACATATATATATTTTGATGGGATTGACCACTGAGAAGTGGAAGTTTCTCCATTCACGCTGAGGTCTTCAGCCAGTTGCACCGAAGCACCCAGTTCAGTGGCCTACTAAGAGATACATGTCATGAAGGATACTCTGTGTGACATTAGAGTACCAACAATATCTAGGACATCACTGAAAGAGTCACTGTAGTGTTGAACTTAACAGTCTAATGGGTGGCACAGATCAGAGCTCAGCACAGTGTAATGGAAAGGCCAGAGACCATAGTGATTTCATTGTGAAAGGATATTAAACAGTCGAACAGATGGCAATGTAGTTCACAGGAGGAGTTCTAAGGAGAGCACACAATGATCAGAGATATCCAATTTAATATACTGAATGCTGTTAATAGACAAACCAAATGCAAAGTGTAATGATGTGACCATGCTTATGGGTTGCAGCACTAACAAACAAAAAAAAGTTAAAACTAATAAGGATACACATTCTTCGTAACATTATATCCCAAAGACTTTACTTGAATGAAATGTAGATTTCAATGTAAAAACTCGATGTAAAACTGATTACATTTGGAAGGCTTACAGGCAAGAACCCTGAGTATGGATGCTCAAGAGCTTGAGGCATTCAAATAGGTTAAAGACAGGAACAGAAACTGCATTCATCGTAATTCCAGAACAGTGGTGCTCGGCTGATCCTCCTCCACAGTGAGCGCTGTGAGGCTTTTTAATAAAACTAAATCTGGCTGGACATACTTTGGTGAGTAAAGTGAAACTAAGTTGTTTATGCTGGATTTTGATAATACAAAGTACGTCAATGTTATGATTGACAGTAATCAATCATAACATCGATCATTAATCAACAGTTTTATTGTTCAGTGAGTTTTGCATTTATGAGTGATACTTTCACATAGTTGCATGCACTGGTGTAATGTTGTTGATTTTGTTTTTCTCTGTGTATTCATGTGGTAGCTAAAGATGATTAGATCCAGCAGATGAGACAGGCAGAGACCAGACTGGCAGCCAGAGACAGTCAACAGCTCATGCAGAATCACTGACAGTGCAGTTAAATGCCAGGACTCTGAATGTCTGAATAATCCTTCAAAGAAATAGAGGAATCAGTTCACTGTTAAGGCAAACACTTAAGTTTCCAATAGTCAATTAAGTTAGATTGAAAACCTTACAGAAAAGGACTAAAATTAACACACCAGGGTAACCTTTTTGCACTTTCCAAGATGTTAAATCCAGTAAAACAAACTTAAAATTTGCCTGGAGGAGGAACAGCACATCATTTGATTTAATATGCACATGGGCCTGAAACTTGTTTTCTCTTTTCACAAAGCTGTGCTTTGTGCACTGTTGAGTACCCAATATATTTGTGGCTTAAATAACTGAACAGTAAATGCTATCAGAATTTTTTTTCAAATTGACTTTAGCCTCTGAGCAAAATCTCTGTAGTGGCAGATCTTTTCTGAGCACTACTCCTGCCATCATCATTAGAAATCAGCAGCACAGCTATATTTTTGACTGGCTTACTGAGTTTCAGTCAGCAATTTCTCAGTCATCAGTTTTTTAGAGAATGCTAGCAAATTCTGATTGTTTTTTTTTTTCCTTAGTCCAGGGATGTTATATCCTAACATGACCACTTGTGGCTTTGAATGTAAACTACAATTTAAAATTAAGTATGTTTCAAGATGTTAGCATAAACATTGCTTTACAAGTGCAATCTATTCTTCTTCTTCCTATTTTAAGGAAGAAGAATAGATTGATTTTAAAAGGGAATACCTTGATTCATCACAGTAAGTTATACTTGCTTTTTAAATTAACATGGCACCATTCCCGCCTATAATCAAGGGGGAAAATGGTGAAACAGTACCACTTTCTGCCTTCTACAACAGATCTAGGATCAGTTTGCCTTTCATCAATCCTTAAACAAATCCTTAAACCAAAAGGGAACTGTAGGTTCAGGGTCATTTGCACAGGGCATAATGTTTTTTTTTATACCAACACTGAGGGCAGAGGTTTCACAACTATTGTTTCCATAAGAGTTCAGGACACAAAATGGTTGATAGTGGAGTAAATAATGTTCAGCACAGGTTGGTAGATAGTAGCTAGTTAGCTGACTGTGATAATCCAATTAGCAAGCTGAAACAAGTGAGGCAAGCTGTGTCATCTTGATAGATAGTGAGGTTTCCAGCAATGGAAAAAATGTTTGATATGATGGCTGATGGCTTACCTAGTTACTTACAAGTTAATTACAAAGAAGAAAACTTGTTATAAGAGCCACAAGTTCTGCCTTCACAATTTCAAAAAAGGATTGCTTAAAGCTAGTTCTTCCTGAAATGTATTGAAGCTGAATTCTTTAACTGTACTGAAGCACTACAGAGTGCACTTACAGTGCACACAGAGTAAAAGCAACTGAATTCTCATATCACAATACCACAATAATATCAGTATGGCACAACTGAGATAATAGCACAAAATGAGAATGACAGATTTTATTATAAACAGTTTGAGTTACTTTTCAGTGAGTTTATGAATATGGGGTTTATACGTCAGATGCTGACTGAGTAATGCTCCTAAATATTTGTAAGCATCATGAGGACTTTGCTTATACTATTTGCACATGTAGAAATCTGTGATAAGTATGAGGACAACCTAGAAACAGAAGACACGGAACAAAAGAATGTTTACTCAGTTTACTGAGTAACAAAGAGTGATTAAGTGTACCAAAGGCTTCTGTACAGTCTATAAATATACTTCCCATATTGTACAACAATGAGAACTTACTAACTTACTAGATTTGATATCAGGTTTGCATTGGCTGGTAGGAACCTGCCGTTGGGTGGAGACAACAATATGAAGGTAGCAGTATAGCAGGTGGGAAAGAAAAGCATCACAAACTTCATAGTTCTCCTCTGATGGCCAGTATGGACTGAAACTTTGGCTTTGGAGTGTTTTTGGGTATAACACTGGTAGTTTCAAGGTTCCTCCCATGGTGTGGGACTCAGGTGGCTCTGATGTTCTCTTCATAGCCTCGCCCTTTGTTCAGGGAAGGAAACCTTTGTTGGGGGAAAGTCAGTAGAAGAGGCAACATGTGCTCCAATGTTCACATATTGTCTACAAAATCAGCTAAAATCTAGAAATAAAGATGTGTGCACAGATGATGTTTGAGAAGCAGCAGGTGGGTTTTCAAACCAGCAGGCACCTGTGAACTCAGGATTAGTGTGGCTGCTACACAAAGAGCCTCAGCAAAGCTTGGGCTATTTAGGCAGCTGAATCTCTATAAAATAGTTTCGAGGGAAATGAAATATGAGCATGAAAAACTGAAATTCAAAAATTCAAATGACCTAGGATATAAATTTTCACAGCTTTTCTGCCCTTTAAAAATAGTTATAGAGTAGACCACCTTTGAAAATCAGAAGCTATACTGTTTTAATTTTGTATAATTTTCTTATACAGCTAAGATGAAAACTGAAAGTCATGCAAATACTGAGACAGGAAAATCAGTATAATGTCATTTCACTTGGATTGCTTGGGGCAATGAGACCGCTGTTGCCGAATGGTTAAGATGTACAAGGATAGATTTTTCCCAGTTGATCCTGTAGCCAGATAATTTACTGAACTAAACACATACATTTTAGAATTTCAATTGGTTTGAATTTGGAACATTAGAAAATAGAGTAAACTATTTGCAGCATACAAATAAAATTTGTGTTTAATCTAGTTCTGTAGGATGTATCAATGGATCCTGCCTAACCGCTTCAAAAGGCTACAAGGACAACACAAACAGAAAAGGGGCGAATGGGTAGCCTTGATGAGTGCCATCTTTTAGAGGGACAGGCTTGGATAGGTCATTTCCTGTTTGATCCAGAGCCAAAGGAGTATTCTGCATCTAAAGAAAATAGCTGCAGGTGTAGGATCAGATTCAGCTGCAAGTAATATGTCTGATAAACAGCTAATAGTTTCAGAATACCAACAGTCTTTAATAAAATATGTATGATTAATATTGGTTAATTTATCTAGACATTGTTTTATCGTATTAACTAGGAGCTTTGCAGAAAGCTTCAGCTCAAAGGAAATTAGAAGAAAAGGTCTGTAGGTTGCACGGTGATGGGGAGGTTTTTCTTTTTTTTAAGTTGAACTGGAATTGAAGAGGCTTTCTGATCTCTATTAAATTCACCTTTATGATTTGTATAATTTATAGATATTAAATTAAGAGGGGAGATTCTGGAGATTTGCCCCTTGTAACTGACAGTCGTGAATCCCCGAGTCAATTAAGAGTAATTATGTATTTGATTTGCCTAAATGTGGGTTATTGATTAAAGTCACCTCCTGATACTAGCTAGTATTCTGGGAAGTTGATATGTGTTTTTGAAATATCAGCAAAAATATGGTTAATAACAATATTCAGTTAAAAGGAAATGAACTCAGATATGCACGATGATCAGGAAGCTACTGGAAGCCCCCTTTGAATATAGTTTTGAGCATTGCACATAAATTTAGATAGAGATGCAACTAGACATATTTACTGAAAACATTGTTTTCCAAAATTTTGTTAATAATCCCATAAACAATGAGCTCATTTGGTCGATTTCTACAATAACTCAATGTGTCCAGTATGATAACATACTGAGAGTGAAAACTATTATCTAGCCAAGTGTAACTGAACATTTAAATAAGTAGCTTACTCGCTAAGATGGGACATCGAAATGTAGATAGCTTACTAAATTACACATTTAAGCACACTTTTAGCTTAACCTGCTAACCAGAATCATACTTAAACATTTAGTTAAGTGGCAAATATCAGCATTCCTGTTATGCTATCAGCTAAAGTGAGCTTGGCTAAGCAGTCTTGTGATATCAATTTATGAGAATTAAATAGCAGGTTTCTATTAAGTGTCAGATGAAACATTGAAAATGGCAGGTCAAGTGAGGAGCTGTTACCAGAGAATGAAGATGACATAAAAAAATCAGCTTTCAAGGTTGCTATCACTGTATAAAATTAGATCCTTAAAAAATGTGTGTGTATATGTATATATATATATATATACACACACACACTTTGGCACAAAAGGGGAGGAGTCAAAGGCTGGCATTAGATGGGAGGTACAGTGGCTCCACCCCTGGGCACTCTGAGGGATTGGAGAAGGAAGATTACCAGCATGGCAGCCACACCCCTTCATTATGACATCCACCTGGCAGCAGCCTCCTCTTCCTATTTAAGAGACTGTCAGAGCCTCCTTCAGGGTGGATAGTTAGGAGCTGTGTGTTTTTGAAACTGAATTTGGCTACAGAAACTTAGTTTGAACCTTTGAACCTTTGGAAAGGAAACGGACAACCCCCCCCCCCCCAACACACCCACACCCACACACACACACGCGCACACACCAACCCCAGTTGTGCCATGACACTAAAACTTTACACAGAGTGAGAAATTCCAAGATGTGTACCACTGTGCATGCAGGTAACTGTATAATTTTCACTGTCGATTGCACCAAAAATAAATGTTATTATTGGCATTTAACTCATTTTTTGTAATAATGCAAATACTGTAGATAGGGTCTATTGGCTGGGGATTGGGATGTAGCTCACATTAATCAGCAGGAGGGAATGGTGTGGGTAGCCACTTTTATGTGGGGAAAGTATGAGAATTATGTATTTTCACATGTATATTAACAGCTATTATATTCCACATGTTTTTCTTTTTGATGTAATGTTGAATTGAGATGTGACAGACATGAAAATCACTGCTCTGCACTCTCTAG
Source organism: Megalops cyprinoides (assembly GCF_013368585.1). Taxonomy (NCBI): domain Eukaryota; kingdom Metazoa; phylum Chordata; class Actinopteri; order Elopiformes; family Megalopidae; genus Megalops; species Megalops cyprinoides. The sequence continues at coordinate 32,505,012 of NC_050583.1, forward strand.
GCTAGTAGTATTTCATTGCAGTAGTAGAAATGTCAGTCGAGTAACTCAGCTGACCAGTGCCAAATATGTAGTTATTATCCTTGTAATACTCCTTAAATTCTGAATGACTGATAAGATTCCAGCATATTTCACAACTGAATAAATTGAGGATGATTGATTTTTGACTTGAATATCCAGATGGGAAGGTGGTTTATGGTAACCTTATTGAACAGAAACTTTGGGAAATGAGGGAAACAGGGTCTTTATCTCCAATATGTATCTCAGCTCAATGCAAAAACACCCATACTCTTGTTAAAATGTGTATTGATGTTTTTTTCCCTAAATTGGGAATTAAATCAGCCATTTGTGAAGGTTCTTTCTAATTTGTTTTCCATTAATTGATCTCTTTTCACAGACTTTCCCCTTGTTCGTGTAAATTAAAACTGCTAATGAAAATTTCACTTTAGAATGCTTGTGTGTCTGTCAAGGAGCTAAAGTTCTCTCAAATATACACTCTGAAAGGAGTAAGGCATAAAAGGTGGCCTGGATAATCAATAGATTCTTTCAGAAGGAAGTGCAGAGCAGACAATATAATGGCAGCATACTAAAAATGCATGGCATTGTGGCTTGCAAATATCTCATAGAATAGAGAGCTTCAAAGGATATTGTGTTGTCAGGAGCCAGAGCGGCTTGTCAGAAAACAAAGTGACATGATATACAGAATCACAGCAAAGATACATTTGAATGAGAGCAAAAAAATACATTGGCTTGCTAACAGTGTTAAAAATATCTATTTTTTGATTTTTATTATTATTTTAAATATAACAGCTTGGTTGAAATGTCAACTTCTGAACACGGAACAATGAAAATATTTTTGATTCTACCACAAAAAGTCAGAGAAGGTAATATCTGGATTCTTTAATTAAAAAGAGGCTAACAATATCATAATTTCCTGAACGTAATACACACAGTGCTCTGATTCCGCTTTTGTTGTTCAATCATTTACTGATTTAAAAAATGATTGAGACCAGCACTGATTTTCTGTGGCCTAAAATCACTCCTATCATTCTGTCTGCTACTTCTAATAGTAATGCCAAGTCCTATACCAAGGGACACAATTATGATGAAATCGGTTTCCCTGAAATGAGAGACTTAAATTTTAAAAAGGCAAGAGAGGCACTGTAGACTGCATACTTCAACCATTCTTAAAAATTGTTTTATTACTCCTAAAATTAAATGACTGCTACCTCTGGTAATGGGTGATACTTTCATAAAGGTTTTTCTGAATATATTTATACAATTAATATGAGCTTCAACAGCTCTCTGTGCTATAAAAAATCCGAATTGCATTCGACTTCCCAAATGCATATCAGGATTTCCCTTTGGCTACCATTTTTCCACAGGATACACACTTCAAAGGGAAACATTTGTACCTCTTGCTACCAAATGGCAAAATGAGTTGTTTCACTAGAACCAGTAAATGTATTGGAGTGAAACAAGTTTGATTATAATGACTTAGGTGCACTGATAAACCATTGATGGTAAATTGACAAGAAGGGGCAAGTTTTTTCCACCTGCTCCATTTCCCCTTAGCTCACCCTGTGGCTCCATTGTCGACAACTTCTGCTGCAGTCTAAAGTGCCTCATTAAAAGATATTTTCCCTCTGCAGAGGACTGTTGCAGGGAGCTGGGCTGACAGCTCAGGGACCATATTTCCACTGCTCGAGCTGAGGTATAATATTTAATTGAACACTCTTTCCTGTTATGCCTCAGTGATCACCAGCACTGCTCAGATTTCACTTGTCCTGATCATGCCTCTCTCAGATACAGGCTGCTCCATTGCCATGTAAATACCGAGTATGTCATCTGTCAGGACACTGTGGCAAAAAAGCTAAAATAAATAAAATTGCTAATTCTCTTGTTTGCACTAGAGTTCTGAAATTTTGAACAAAGAACAATTTATCTGTTGTATGTTTGCCTTTTGATTTTAGCCTTGTATGAAATCCCAAAGCAAGGCAGAAGCAAGGTAGGAAGCTCAGCATACATTTTGGTCTCTGCAGATCACAGTATGTAGTCAACATACACTTAAATTACTTTGTCTCTCATTTGCGCACTTTAGAAGTGATAAATGTGAAAATCAGGTGACACAATCTGATAATTGCTCCCCCCCCCCACTTACTCACACTCTCTCTCTCTCTCTCTCTTTCTCTCTCTCTCTCTCTCTCTCTCTTACACACACACACACACACACACACACACAGTTTTTTCTGAAATAACTTTTTGGAATTGCCAACTATGCTTTAGGCTTGGCTCATCCTCTACACAGGAGCACAGAAGCAAAATTAATGCAATCCTCAGATACTCTTGCATGTGTCCAATAGATATTTTCCATATTGCAATTCCCACAGTGCACTGCAGGAGAGTGACTGCCTGTGGATAAGACACTGACGTCTTTGGAGCAACTCACAGGCACCTCAGAAGTTGCTAAAGTGTACTAATGGGACCCAGTGTGACAGAAGAACCCTGGCAAACACAGTCCACCCTATCTCCAACAGAAAAAAGCCAATCATGCTCTGTCGCTGCTGACTTTCAGTTACATACAAGGCCATTATAAAAAGATAAGCACATTAATTGCTATCATAAGAGCAAACTGAAAAAAAAACAAGAAAATAGGTACAGAACAGCCAGTAACATAGTGATTAACCACTAAGCTGAAAAAGGCGCTAAAATATAACCACCCGACACATATGCAATAGCATATGGTACAAAATTTGTAAGCATTTATAAAATGGTTAGTTAGCACCCATTGTTCCTATTGTCAGTTTGCGTTCAAGCTGTGACCATGTTCCCTGGTATACCACTGTAAATTAAATTTTTGTACATTATTTTAATAATGCAACAATGACATGGCTACTTGGGCTACTGAGCCACTTCCCTGAACCACTTAGGGCACACAGCATGAAGTGGTTGTCTAATGCAATGAATTCTGCAGAGAGATAGTAAGCAATAATAGCACCTTGTTTAATGTCAAAACACTATTAATAGCTGGTAATAAATGCACCAAAAATGTCTGCATATCCATTCAGCTCAGTATTACACATATTTTTAAAAGCAGATTATGGTCATTTTCAAGTTTTGACACTTGAAATCTCAGGATAAGCTGTTTATACTAACGAAGCAATATGCTGTGCTATGCCTGCTGCATTGTGGAGCATGTCCATCCATTTCTAATATAGCAGCTCCCCCTATCTAATATACCGGATCTCCCCCATCTCTGCTTGCTTGGGCATAGCATTCTTCTTGTTGCACAGGAATCCCAGGTGGCTTTCTCTAATGGTCCCGCCTTCCTTAATCTGCAAACAGGACAGCTCTTGGAAGAGAAGATTGCTTGTGTAGAAGATGTCCACATACAGGTGGTATCCTGTCTCAAGATATGGACATTTGAGAGATCTACCACTGATATTGTAAATCAGCCCTTTGCTGGTGGATGACATAATTGCCAGTGTAGATGTTGAAGTCACACATGTACCTGTTTCTGGAGCCAGCAAAGAGCTTGAAGCCTCAGTTTGTAGGGTTTGCCTTCATATACTGCTTCATGCTGCGATGGTCTTTTGTTGGTACCATTCTTTTGTCAATGGAGAAATTCTGATGGGGGTGGAAAAAAGCCCCACCATAACTCATGCACAGAGTCCATCAGAGGCTTGACATGAACAAGGTGGTCATGCTCTGCTGTCAATCTCTTTCCATCATTCCAGGCATCCTTTTCAGGGTCACTTAATTGTAGAGCCTTGTGAGTCTTTTCAAACCTTTATCATAATATTACTTCCTTGTAAAAGGATGAACTATATAAAGAAGCTTGACTCTAGTAGTCTCTGCAACCACACAAGACCCATCCATGCTGATTAGACAGCCATTTTACTGGTACATTTCTGTCACAGTTACTGGAATCCAAACAGCTGTCTTGTCTTGAGTCATTTTGCAATGCCCATTTGTATTAGCGTTTGTGCAAAGTGTTTGCACAACACAAAGCCTAAAGAACATCAATCCAGGAGAGAAGTTGTTTTTCCTGCTGTGGGCTTCTGCAGGGGGTTGGGGGAGGGGAGAAGTTACTGTTCTTTTAGGTCTCAGTAATGGTGGGAGGGGGACACAGAAGGTGAGGCTTGACTCGCAGTGGGGGGAGGGGGAAAAGAGTGAAACCCAGCTGTAGTTTTCCCCTTTCTAGATGAGGGGATGTGTCCAAGGCAAGAAAAGATAGATAAGAAGATACATATTAACATATATACGTAGATAATACCAATTGAAAATGTACACATTCAGGGATTCAGAATCACAAGGATAACATGGGAGGCTGGATATTATAAGTTCACAACAGTATAAGAAAACAGTGACAAAGAACATCTTGTTTGTGAACTGCGCTGTAGTCTGAGGCAGCATTTGACACACGACACATTTTTGATCAAACAATGACTATATTTTGGCATTGTAGCCAATACCTTGGTGGTTTTCATGAAGTCTAAAAAATATTAGTATCAATCTACTGTTTTAGGTTAGATAGAATTTAGTTAAGCAAATTGACTGTTCCATGGCAATGCAGCCCATGCAGCTCTAGCAATTTGCATGACACTGTGGAAAAGAAAATACTCATCATCATTAAAGAATTGTATAAAGGTATGGTGTATTCAAATGTGTTTTGTTGCACATTTGAAGAATTCAGTGCAGGACATTTTTCAAGTTAAGGAGAGAGAGAAAAAAAAACATTAAACCATTTTATTACTTTGTAATCTTTCTTCAAATGATCAAATCATCCTAGATAAATGTGATTCTTTTAAGCATAGTGCACTGTATTACTTCACATTCTTAAGACTATTAACTTGATTAATATAAAATCATCACTTTGACCTGTCATAAAAGAGAGGTCATCTGTAAATCAGACATTATGGTTATGAGATGCACCTTTTCCAATTAAGTAAAATTCCCACATTCAGCAAGCAGTGCTCTGGAATGGAGTGGACCATCAGCTTCAGCTTGGCATCATAACTGCAGAGATAACATGCAGGCAGCCAGAGGCTCAATTCAGGCACCTTTGAAGTTTTTAAATGGATTATCCTCCAACTAAATGTTCACTTCATGTAAATGTTGCAGGCCCACACCTGACACTTTGGCAGCATGCATGAAAGTAAACAAGATGGGCAGAATCTACACAAAGCAGATTTATTTAGCTCATACATAAAACCATTACACAGTCCCTCATGCATGTTCTTGTTTTGTAAAGCAAGTACCAGAAGTAATGACCAAATATCTGGAAACAAAAGTTTGAGGAGAAACTTTAGGTGATCAGTGTTCATGTTCAAGGAGGGGCACTGTAGTAGCAGCTGCAATGATTTGATAAAAAGTGACAAGTTAATTATCACAAAGAGGAATCTGAGTTACATATTTTACTCTTCCTGTTCCTGTGGTGCTGTCATTTTTGACCATATACAGTACAAAGCAGAATCAATAAAACAACACAGCATCCACAGAGCTTCTCCATACTGGTACAGCACCTGCGGATGGATGACTTCTACCTGACTGTGTACACCCAGTTGAATCCAAAAAACTCTGAACATGTGCACTCTGAAGATAAAGCATCTACATTCACTGTAGAGCAGTCATGACACTCATGGAAAATTAAGGCAGGTGGACATCTCCAGATTAATCTCCGGATTATGAATTTATTCATCGCAAGTTATTTTTGATCTTTTGATCAGTGATGTACATGTAATTTGTACATACACACACACACACACACACACACATTCCATTAACAACTCTGTTTGCAATTAACAGATTGTTCTTACTGTAGATTATTATTTGTGAATGTTGATGCATAATACTAGTTTGTTTGGAGTGAAAAAGAGACAAATAAATGAAAGACTCCCCCAGTACCACTTCATGATTCCCTTCAAAAACACCAACAAGTGTGAAGATTTCCCAGCAGAATTCCTCACACTATGATTTGTGGGCAGATTATGCTTAATGCAATATCCCAATTAGTATATTGTTAGTAATGTAAACAGATGGTAACTATGAGCACAGATCAATTCCCAGTGTCAGCTCCCACAAAGACACAGGGGAGAGAGATGAACTAAGTTTAAACACATTCAGCAGAGGCAGCTGGAGCCTGTTTTCTCACCACCCACAGCTTCTGATAACACTGGAAATGATGTATATAGTGGATGTTTCAGCATAAATTTATGTTACTTTGAAAAATAAAAAAGTTTCAAGACAAGATGTCACTGACACCCAGAATGCGTGACACAAAAGTTTCCAGGGTTGACTCAGTGCTCCAGGCTCACAGTGCTCTTAACACTGTCCAGTGAGTAAAAGTAATGAAGCCATGGTTATTCATTGCTGGTTTTAATTTCCACTATTGCTTCATTACATTTAAGTATGGAGAGTGTATAAAAAGACAGTTTTTTAAACTGGCACTGCTTTAAATTGCTTCAATGACAAATAAGAAAGCTTCAATTTGGCATTTTAAACTGAAAAAAATCAACAGTTGGACTGAAACAAGAAATTCGCACTTTTATCCCAACTTGGGCTGAGATTCCATTCCTGAAAGGTTAATTTTAAAACCAAGTCTAGCTTGAGTCATACCAGAACCTATTGATTAGACATGACCAGATCAAATTTAAGCAATTTACAGCTGCGTGTAACATTATTTCTTTGAAGATAGCCAATTTACAGCACCCTTGGGTGAAGCTCTCCTGTAATTATGTGCTGATGCAAGCTCATAAATTTCCTTTAAATGGGTGTCACTTAGCCAAATGATGCTATAAATTTGTCATAACTGTTAAAAGGTACGAGGTGCAGTGAGAGGGGATTGGCTATCATGACCAGCCTGGGAGGTGTGGGAAATAAAAAATGAAATCCTCATGTCACCTTTTCACCTTTCGGCATGACAAATGCCTGTTGGGTTAAGACCTAATTGAATGGTGGACTGCCTGCACACAGCAGCACCACTTTCACTTCTGATGAGATATAAAGTCATGAATCTAGTTTTGAGACCATCCTTATGCTGACAAACACTGACAAATTCAGAGAAGCTTAGTGACTGACAACATGACACCAAATCCACAGCAGGTGTTATTCATTTTATCTAAATGTCCATATAAAATCCAGTTTCCTACAACCTTTGTCGCATCATCACATGCAGTCTCTGTTAAGGGGACACAATGGTTGTAAAAAAGCAAGCTGGCATGTTTTATTAGGCCCTACATTTAGGTTTTATGTTTAACACATACAGCCTATTGGGCCACTCAGAGTCATCCTTTCCAGCAGCTCATCATGTTGAGTAAACAAGCACTTTTCGTCTTAGTTAAGACTGAACAATCAGTAATGTGAATGCAATGTGAGTGGAGCAATATGGTCACCCGGTGACTAATTATGTTCTTTCCTTAAGGTTTTAAGTGTACTCACACTGACCATTTAATTTTCCAGCTCACTGTGCCGTTTTGCATCCCACTGTGATTGCCGATCACTCAGTAATTTCATGCTGATCTGTAAATAACACATAAATATTATTTGTCAATGGATTTTTTCTTTTCAACAGGGATTCATAGTTTACTCTTTTAGAAATGATCAACTCATGGACAAAACCTAGATTTGTCTATCTGAATAAAAACAAAACTAACATAATAAACACTGAAACATGTGTTGTGTTTATAGCTGGTAGTTTGCACTGTGATAGACACTACGCCTCCTCACCTATAGGTGGCTCTGTATGAATGGGATGGGAGAGAGATTGCTGTAAGGAGGAGAGAAGTCCGGGGTGCTAGCAAGTGGTGTGGCTACTGATGGTGTATGTTGCTGACAATTCAGTAAAGTGCATGCCAGTCCGTTTGTCTCCTGTATTTCATTAACCAACATATCAACATGTTCTAAACAAGTCATGTTGCGTGATCTAACATTATCGGTAAATATTAGATAGTAAATACTTAAATATATATTTTGAGCTGAATGGCTGTACATTTACTGTATTTTAAAACACTACAAATGAAGATGAACAGTGCATGCTAAATAGGCTTGCAGGCATCTTTGACAAAAGCTATTTCACTCTGAGTGTGCACAGTTGAGTTATGTGAGAGTATTTAACACTTCCTTTAAGCATATATTTAAAATATCCTGCAGGAGGGCCAGTGTAAGATATGGAAGCTCACAACATATGTTACATCTTGTCCTCATATTTTGAGGATCATCCCATCTATTTGATTAATTAAAAGTCTCCATTATGAAAATAAGCTTAGCTGAAAAGAGTCAACCATTAAAATGTTTCAGAAGGCACCAATAGATTTCCACGTACAGTGGCTGAGAATGTATAACAAAAAATAATGATAAAGAGCTGTTCTTTTTAAAAATAAAATAAAAAAGAAATTACATACCTAAATTTCATGACAATGGATCTTTTTGACAAACAAATAACTAAATAAATGAATAAATAAATGGACTGCATTCCAAACAGTGGGGTTGTGTGGGATGCAAATTGAATAATTTGCATATTCCCAAAGGCACCTCTTTCCTCCCACACATCCAGTGACTGAAGCTTTCTTATGGGCGGCTGGGGGCAATGCACACTGAGACTACTGAATCAGAGACAACTCCCAATATGTTTCTATCATTCATTTGGATGACACCATACATTACTACATAACTTTTTCAGAATGGCATCTTAAAACTCATTTTTACAATGTCATACCAGTTAAAAGTGTGCTTCAAAGGTTATGCAATTCAAAGATTCAGACAATAAATCAGATCTGTTTTCAGTTAAGCAGGATAACATTAAATACTCCTCAGGATTGCAGTGTTCTATTGCAGTAGTTCTAGCCAGATTTAATAGGATATTTAATTGGTTGCCTTTCTTGTTGAGTGCCTGCTTAGTGATGAGCTTGGCATTGTGGTCTCTGTTGATGCTTCTAGTGCTGCTTCAATAGACTGGTGCTCATCCAGATAGCTGTTAAAATCCCAAAATAACTAATTTATTATACATAGACTGACAAGTTTCTTTTCTACAATACAAAATTGAAGATAAGCAAAGAAGCTTAATTTTCCCTTTTCAAACCAGTTAAAAATTATTACTGATTAGGACAATGTCTATGTTTTAAATTTTCATTAATTGTATCCTGTTTACAGTTGGCAGTTTTTTGTTGTCAGTTTTCAGTTTGGCCCTTATAACTTCTAATGTAACTGTTATATGGCAAATGTTAAAATAAAAATATCATCAGCTTTTTCAGCTTTGCAGTTGGCAGTATTATTGATAAAGGGGTTGCCTCTGGTATGTACTGTTTATGTAAATTTTGTACACTTTGAACTGTTCTGAAAAACATGCATCCAGTGTTTCAATATTCCGGACCACAAAACATGTGCCTGTGACAAAGCCTGAATGCCAGATTGCCTGCTGTATTGTAGTAAACAAAGGATGACAGTTAGCTGTGAGAGCTCAAATGTTCCTGGATCTGTCTATTGACCAGGGCTCCTAAGAGGGTATCTTTGCAGAGGAAACGGAGACAGGAAGAGCTGGCTGAGAGGCAGCTAGCCTCCAGGAGATATGCATTTCACAGCTGATTATATTATATTGGCTGGTGTGTGGCGCAGATAGATCTGATTACTGCAAACAAGGTCAGAAGGGTCTTTGGAGTAAAACAGATCAAAGGGAATTAAATATTGTCTCCTCTCTTTCCTGCACATCAGATGGACAAGAGGACAAGCAACTCAAAAGAAGCGGAAAAACGGCTGTCAGAAGCCATTAGCAGAGCCGCAAAGCGAAGGCCAAGAGGTACCGAGGCATACAGCTGACTTCTATGTATGCTACAGTGCTCTCATTTGCCTAAGCATGCTACATGCAAATCAAATGTTGTAAACATCACTACAGCTAAATATGCTCAATGTAAACAGCATTATATATGTGTGATTTCAGTTTTATTTTTTCTCATAAAACGCGGCACACACACATGCCTGCTTACTGAAATAATGAGAATTTCACAGAAATTTCAACCCACTCTCATGGATCTATACATGTTTCTAGCAATGGCTATAAATAAACCGCAGAAACAAAACATTTCCCAAAGGACATATGAGGTATAAAGCAAACACAGTGCAATCGTAGCGTTTCCTTTAAGATTGGATCCTTACTGCAAATTTTAATTATTTGTGTTTAGGATTTTTTTATCCTGCTTTATAGCCTGCTTTTTTACTTAACAGGCCACAGACTAGGTGTATAGGCTAATGAACATATGCTGGTTCCATACTGTCTCTTCATTAAAACAGACAGACTGAAGCTGAAGACTAAAGATTGTATTCCCTAGACACAGATTGCTTGTAAAGGTAACCTTTCACCCTGTTGAAACACCTCCAAACATGTATCATCATGTAGCCATTACAGCTTCTCAGCTACTTCCGTTTTATATCTCAGGCAAAAAACACACTCTACACAATCTAAGAATGATTTTAAAATAACCATCATCTTTAATTCTGTAACAGTGTAATGTGCTTGAGTATGTCATGTTATGTTTAAATGTCCCACTGTAGGCACCATAGAATGAAAACTGGGAAATACATATGAACAGATGAGAGTACGAGCATCTGATGGAAATCCTTTTTGAAGAGAATACAATTTTTAAATTTCCCTGGTAAAAAGGAGTGACAGGGTGCAATGCACATTCATTCTGTGGGCCTGCTGCATGGTAGAACAGTTACGCTGCAGATCAAGTGGTGTGCTGGTGCTGGGGAAGACCTCCACATGCTGGGGACATTTGGACTGTGCTGCCCACACAATGTGGATGCAGCCAGAATGAGGGAAAGAAGCAGACAATGCACCAATTTGTCTGATCAAAATTTTTTTCTCTGTGAGGGGATGCATGCTGTCTCAGTTGGTTGTAGTGAATGAAAGGTATTTCTAAAGACACATGATGATGGCGAAAGCAACAACAGCACATGGAATTTCTACACAAAAGCTGCTGATTCTGACTGCCAGCTCTGAGCAGACAAGCCAACAAAAGCACAGACTGAAGGCATGACCACATTCTGGTCATTGTTTCAGCAAGTGCATTGAAGGCACAAATACTACATTTATACCATTTCTTCCTTGGCGGTTTTGCATGATACATTTCCTTGCTTTAGATGCAAATTAAATTTACTGGGGAGAACATGAGATAATCTCAGTAATGCAGGATGTTCTGGTGGTTTGCAGTAGAATGTGGGAGAACGTATTACAGATCTCTCATTTTATGCTTACACGAGGGCCTTAATCTTCCCAGACAGAAGACCAGACCAGGTATAAGAATTGTGATGACAGTGTTGGCTGTTGGTTCTGGCTTTCTGTGTATTATCAGCCAGAGGAAAAGTAGCTAATGGCAGCTGCTGTTCCCTGGGTTGTGTCGTGAGGCACCCTATTTTCGGGCCAATAGCCACTTTGATTGGAACTATTCATATATAACTTCCCTTACCTTATCTTGAGAAAGGGTGCTTTTCTGAAGGCCGAGCAACTGGTACTGAGATATAACGCAATTGTTTCAGATATAGAAGGATGTCAGCCACTGAGCCTTCACAGGGGCTGAAATGATGTTGAGATGCTATAGCAACAAGGGATCCTTACAACTTGTAAATGAGGAGCTGTGTCAGAGAGAAAACACAATGTGCATGTTTTGTTGTTATTTGCCTATTCAGTCATCAATAAAAGCTGTCAGCTCATGTTATAATAAGGTAACGCACTGGTTTCACAAAAAGTGCTGATTTTGACTTGTACTTGTAAAGCCAGTCATGTATTGGGCTCCCAGTGTTTCTCAACTTGTTTTTTTGTATTTAGTCCTCCAGCACCAAGAGTTTTATTTAGCCTCATTTTTGAACCACTTGTTAAACAATGATCCCATTATGGTAACTCAATAAGCTCAATTAATCATTTAATTACAACAAATTAAGACCATATATATGAAGATTGACAGCAATTTTTATGTTCATTGACACTATTACATGTTGGATTCAGTCTTTAATAATGCAAACAATACAGCAAGAAATTAAAAATATTCCTCAGGAACATGCACAGAGAATAGGTTTTCACTTTTTAGACAGACAGATAGATAGAGTACTGTATTTATCCCCAAGGGGAAATTCCAGTGTTACAGTAGCGAATCACAAAATGACAAAAGACACACATAACTTACAGAAACACACACCATGAGGTAGAGGTAGGAATACAGTAAACTACTAGTAAAATGTGCACTATGCAAATTGCCACTCAGTGGAGGAGTCTCCTCTCCGGGCACAGAGGGGAATCACTATAGATGGCTATTGCAGCAGGCAGGAATGACCTCCTGTGACGGTCCTTATTGCAGCGGAGCTGAAGGAGCCTCCGACTGAAGACACTCTGTTGCCTGACCAGTAGGTTGTGTAGGGGGTGTGTATTGTTGTCCATTATGCTGAGCAACTTGTGCAACATCCTTCTCTCCACAACCAACGCTAGGGGCTCCAGAGCAGTCCCCAGCACAGAGCCCGCCTTCTTTATCAGTTTGTTCAGTTTCTTAGAGTCGCCGGCTCTGATGCTGCTGCCCCAACAGTTCCTACACCTTCCTAAACGAAAAATTCAAGGACCTTTCAAGGACCTTAGTCTACAACAGTGCATTGTCCAGATTTGACTGGCTGATGCAATTGTTTAACTTTTTATTAACTGCCTGTTTAAAAATGCACATAATTTTTGATGATCCATTTTTTCAGATGAACGCATCTGTCAAATAATTATTTACACTCTGCCGCTGCATTTTTTGAGAGTGGATGCCTTCTTATCTGTGCCAGTCTAAGATCTTATCATTTGTGTTTTTGGGATTTTACATGCCAGTCTATTAGCTTCTCTGTGGTTTAATGATACACTGCAAATGTACCAGGCAGATATTGTTATGCACTGTCACCCAGACAAATGTTTCCTGATGTTGTTTGTGCTACCATGTTTCATTTCTTCCTCCTTTACCTATAACTATGTCAATATATTGTTTTGCACTGATGAACTCCTTATAATTAGCTACTAATTGTATAGTTAGTCACATTGCTGAGATTGGAGTGCCAAGGGGGATGCCTGGAGGATACTGATTGAAATACAAGTTGAAAGCCTCACAGGTCACATGATTGAAAAACTCAAGGCTCTTGCTGTGTTAGCATGAAGGAGTAACAGTATAAGCCCAAAAAAAAAAACAATTAAATGTGTAGGCACTTATATGCAGTTCAAAGCAATGGTATCATAGACCTCAGATTTGAAGAACACGGGAATATCAGGCCCTGGAGCATCATCCCTAAGCTGCAAGGCTTTTAACAGTGTATGAAGGAAGCCCCATCAAGTTTAAAATCCTCCAGCAGCATTTTATTTTTCTCCATCTTCAAATCCCCCCAGGCCTCTGCCAAGGCAATTTCAGCCCTGTGGTAATTACAGTAGCTGTCAATACAACAAACTAAAAAGCTGGTGCCATTCATTTAGAAGGTTTGTTTAATATTGAACAGAAGAGAGGAATACAGAACCTCTCGAGAACCACTGCCAGCAAACATGCTTTTCTATTCACCTTCCCTTTTAGACACAATTTATAGGGATTCCCCTCATGGCACCACTAAATTTGAAATGCATCTGCCCCATGTGATGTGAATACAAATAAAAAGATGAAACAAAATACAAGTCCAAATAACGGATGAAATTATTCAAATTAAACAAATAAAAATGATAAACCAGTTTTGGCCTTTCTTACTGTGCACAAAAAAGAAAATATGTATAAAAATATCCAATGCAACAACGATATATTTTACATTTACTGTATATTCAAAAACTCATCAGATATATTATACTACAGACCATAAAGTAGAAGAGCTTGTGCCCAAGAACCTATCATCACTGTAGAATGTGAAATGGGGCTTTCATTTAATAATAATAAAACAAATAAAGGTATATTCAGAACAGTTTCAGTCTTTCTATTTCAGTCATTCAGATAACCTTTGGATGAGTGCATTGAAATGTAGACATACTGTGAGGAATTGTATAAAACTGCATAAAGGTGTGCTTAATTATCATATTTTCACATTATTTCCTGCAAAGGAAATGTTCTGCTGATGGCCAGAGAATATTTGCTGTGCTGATTGGTATGAATTCCGTCCATGTGCAGTGTAAACTATTCATTTGTTTATTATTGGCATTGTAACATGTATGACCCCAAAAGCATGTTGTTTATAACCAAATTATAACTAAAATCACAACCAACATAAATAGATGAAAATTCACAGCATTTGTATTTAAATAACAGCAGACATTGAATTCATGAAGGTACTGACACTAAACCTAGGTAATACTTTACTTTTAAATGATTCTTCTCCTTTTTACTTATTTTTTTGAATTTCGTATGTCACATTAGGCTCATCTCACTGCACTGCCTTTTATACTTGCAGAGGAGAGCTGGGGCACAGTGAATGTAGTCCTGCGATACATTTGCACACCATTCACACTATACAAAAAGCACTAGTAAAGCAAATGGCAAATGGAGGGTAGGATCTTCTTCCTGACATGATCTGTGCGACTCATAGGCGCCTGACAGGTGCAGTGAGGAAAGCCTGGCTGAAAAACACACTCAATCCGAGCAGATCAAGGACAGTTATGTTCCACTTAATTTTGTCAGATTATTGTTGGCAAATTGTTGGCATTATTGTTAGCTGCCTATCTTACCTTTTCATATTGTCATAGTTTTCTTCACCTTGGTTTCTTGCTACTGTTGGGAAGCCACTGCTTTTGTGACAGAAAAGCTGAATTAATAAAATATGCCTAACAGTGTTGACATTGTTTTCAAATTCTTTAGTTTCTACAAATTTGTTCTAGGCTTTAGCATAGCTACACTGTTGATTGTTCACAATTTCTCCATTGGCTGTTTTTCATCAAAAATAACCCAGAGCAATTTGATTAGCTGCCTTCTTTGCATGGCAGATGGGTGACACTACAGACATAAACTGTCATTTCCATAGTTTTCTGATTTAAGTCTAAGTCTATGTTAAGGCCAGATTCAAGAGCATTTCATTCTTTGATGTGTGTAGTGAGTAAGATGCATTCTTTGATGTGTGTAGTGAATAAGATGCACAGTCTGTCTTTGTTTTGGTGCGTCCTCAAACACTCAATGTGCAAAATGTGTGTTTTTCAGTACACTGGGGGCAGGGGGGTTTCATTATTTTTTTAAATCAATAAAAAGAGTGTGATTGCTTTAGGAGTGGGACTCTTCCAGATTTCTTTAAATTTCTTTTTTTCCTAATTTTTCCAGTTCCTGGAAAACCTAACACATAATTTCATTCACTGGGTTCAATATTTAGAGGTGTTTCTCTGTAGTTTGCCTTGGATTTGAAGCATGTTTCCAATGCCAATACTAGTCCTTGAAGGTTATTCAGATTCTCAAGTTACAATGGAAGATGAGTATGAGGATGTTTTGACAGCTTCCTCTCTCAGTCCTATGGACTCAAAGAGAAAGGGAAAAGAAAGAAAAGAGCAGAGAGCACTGTGAAACTGCATGGCTTCAACAGTACAGAACATGTTGTCCCTCTTCTGAGGAGCCGTTTGATTCTATATGGATGTATTCAGACTTGTTTAAGGGTGTTTTTTTCCACATGTTGTCTTCGTTCATAAAACCGATCAGTTCACTTTGAAGCAAACTCTGGTGGGAATAAAAATATTTGGATTCCCATTACAAGAGAACTCTAAAAAGAAGACCTGGTTCATTTTGCTGATTAGCTCAGGACAGAATAATAATAGGCTTTGCATTTTATATAGCATTTTTCAGTCTGTAAAGGTTCACAAAGTGCTTTACACTGAAAGGTGAGTCTCAACTACCACTAATGTGTAGCACCCACCAGAGTGCTATACAGTAGCCATTTTGCGCCAGAATGTGCACCACACATAAGGTGAGGTGGAGAGGGAGGGAGTTATTTAGTCATTTACATTAGGGGTTATTAGATGACCATATTGAAAGAACCTGATGGAGAATTTGGCCAGGGCACCACGGAGCCCTCTGGTCTTTGCAAGAAGAGCCATGGGATTGTTAATGACCATGGAACCTTAGTTTAACATTCCATTCACAAGATGATGTCTCCTATAGTACAGTGTCCCATCACTGCACTGGGGCATTCATCTCGTTAGTTTCTGGGAGAAGATTGCCACCATCTGGCCCACCAGCACCAACAACCTGTTTTTTTCCCCCAAACTCCCATTTAAATACTAATCAGGCCTATCCTACTTAGCTTCTGCCATCAGACAGAAAAGAATTGCAGGGTGGTATAGCTGCTGGATATATGACATCACTCAAACATTGCACCTTGGGTAAATGGACTAGATGGGTCTTATGGAAATGAATATGTGCTTCTTTTGGGAACCTATTTGTGTCATCATAATAGCTGCATGCTTTGAAAAGAATCATTGCAGACATATAAAACTATTCACAATCAAGTGTGTGAATTAAGGGGGGGGGGGGGGGGGGACAGACCAGGAGCCATGGATTGCTTTTGGTTCATTTAAGGCAGATGGGTAAATGTCTGGTCAATAGCTTCACAAACCATGACTGAAAAGTAGAATTTGCAGATATTTCAGGTGACAACAAGTACCTGTCTGTGCTGAAGAAGGTGAAGCCAGAAGTATAATTAGATTCACTCTTTTAAATACAGGGCCTGATTTTCATGTTGAAAATATAGTGTTCAGACAGCAAACAGATGCTATGCAGCGGGTTTCATTGTGTGCCCTTCGTAGATGGGTGATGGGTAGTATCAAGAAATGTAGGGAGAGGATGTGAATATTCAGGCCTCTGTGCAGTAGTTCGGCATATGTGATTCTGCCACTCTGAGATCTGACGTACAGTCCAATATAGTGTATACCCTCACAATAGGACAGGGGGAGTTCAATCAAAAACAATGGTTAACTTGGGATGTGGCAAAGGCATCTTCTGACGTACACAACATTTAATTAACAATGTATAATAAGTTTATTGATAACATTGATTGTTTTTAAATTGGAGTTTGAACATCCAAACTAAATTCTGAGCAGACATTCTAAAACAAAAACACAGATAAAGCTCTTGTGTGGCTTGTAACATTGTCTAATTAATTTTACTTTTTTGTCTTAAGGGTAATTATAAATCCAGCAAATAGTCTTCATTTATCAAATACTAAAACACTGACACCCAAGGACAATAATTATGATTCACGCAGACCTGCCTCTCAATCACAATATGAGAGAAGGGGAAAAAAGGCTACTAACTAAGGTCTTGGCTACTTAGACGTCCAAGTAAGAGACTGTCTGAGAGAGAGTCTGTAAGAGAGTCTGATTTACGCAGTGGTCTAGTCTATGACCTCACAATTTATTGGTTGACCTATATTGTATCTAATATCTAATTGTTGTTTGAATGTGACTGATTTGTCATAGTTTGTGATGACTTTGCAGACTTGGGTCAAAGAGCTCAGCTTGCCAACAAACTTAAGGCATCAGGTCTGGTGCAGAAATAGCTGGCTGAATGCTGCATCTTGCACCATCATGCACTCTGTCAAGACCCTACCACCATATACCGTTGGTGGTCCGGGACAATGGAGTTGATGCTATTACAAGGGTTAAATGGGACAGTTACAACACTATTGAGAAACTGATTCTTTTTCATTTCCAACAGTCTGACCTTTGTGTGTCCTCTTCCAAGACCTAAACTGTCAAGTGTCTGCTGTGTGCCTCAAGAAGGTAATGTTTTGAATATCAGCAAAGGTACCAATGACCCTGTTGAGATATTTGTTACTGGCAATGGTCAACCTTTCACTGCTAGATATGGGTGGATCCCTTTCAATCATTTTGAAGTGTAATTTGTCAAATCCTAGCATTGATTGCAGTCATCAGTACCCCATCAGGTAATCCATGGCAGACAATATCAATGCAATTATAATATTGTCCTCCATGTTACTCTAGTTTAGAATTTGCCAATTGATCTAATCCTGGGTCAGGATCTTCCAGTGTGACATATTGCAGGAGGTGACACCAAAAGTTGAAGTGTGCTGTTCAAGTGTCACTAAATCAGCTTTACAACAATTACCATGTGTGGGCACTTATATATTTTTTGGAGGTAGGTGTTCTGCTGGGTTGGCATAATTAATACATAACTGCAGCTAACTTCAATTCCAAACTCATGAAGCAGTTAAGTCACTAAATGAGTCATTGGAATCAAAATCACCATCTATCATTCTCAGACAGAGAGCACTTTAAGAAGACCCTCAAGTGCATGCTCAAAAATGTTTTGCCAGCATTGAGTCTTACTACCATTGATAAACGTGATTGGGATGAGTATCTATTATTTCTGCTAATTGCACATTGCAAGGTTTCACAGGTATCCTCTGAATTTCACCATTTTAATTACTGTATGGCTGGACCATGTGGAATCTCATCATGTGGTCAAGCTGAGAAATCAAAGAGTTATCACAGGCTCCACAGCGAGTGGTGTCCTATGCACTGAGCATGAGGGACTGGATGGCAGATGCTCAGAAGAATCTGCGGTGGGCCAAAAAAAAAAAAACATAAGAAGAGGTATGACCATCATGCCCATGACTGAGAGCACCACCCTGGCCAGAAGTTGCTGTTGTTGCAGCCCTCTTCACCCAGATGGCTCATGGTAAAGTGACAAGAGCCATATCAGGTGACAAAGAAGATGAGTCCAGTAATGATTCAGGTGGAATATGCTGACAAGGGTAGGACTAGGTCTATCTAGGAGGAGTGGAGAGAGAGAAAGCTCTCATCTGAAATAGCCTTAATAGTACACAGGTGGAAGAGGAGGAGGAGGAGTATGGGGAGCATGAGAGTGACCTACAGTCCCAGAACTATCCAACAGAGGCTACACTGACCTGAAGCCAATCCAGTAGCATGACCTCAGGCAGCTTTTTCACAACAATCAAGCCCTATTCCAGCAAATAGTCATTGTCCATCACACTATCTACCTTAAGGACCCAACCCCAACCTGCTAATGACTACATGGGATCAAGGAAGAACCTGTTTCCCCATTGAGAATGAGATCGAAACAATGAGAGAATTAGGTATCACAGAGCTGTTCTATAGTGACTGGAGCAGCCTGATGGTCCTTGATCCCATAAAAGATGGGTTGCTGAGGAATTATATCTATATCTATATATATATAATTTTTGGAGGGTCAATGCTGTTTCCCACTTTCTTGCACATCTGTTGCCCCATATTACAGTATATTACATCATCGTCATTTGACAGACGCTCTTATCCAGAGCAACTTACACATTTCGTCTGATAAAGTGACATTAAAAGTTTTGCAAACAGGATGCCACCAACCACACATGAACAAGTGTCAGTGCTAAACATAGTGCTGATATCACAAATGTCTGCCTATATTGACATGTAAGTGCAAAGTAATATGTAAAAATTAAGGACTATATTGTTCCAAATACAATGCTAATGCATTCTACACACATGCAAGTAAACCTACACATATCCAATGACAGAAAACTCTGAAATATACTTCCACATATATAATTGCACATAAGAGTCAAAAGATCGCATTTGAGGTGGAGCCTGAAGAGGTGGGTCTTCAGTCTGCAGTTTGTTTCAGCTGTTCTGATCAAAATAGTGAGCTCATTCCACCACACAGGGGCATAGACAGACAGTGTACATAACCAGGATGCAAGGTTACCAAAGTGGGGAACAGCTAAGTATCCTGAAGAAGCTGAGTGCAGTGGTCTGGCCAGTGTGCACGACTGGGTTAGCCACTGAAGATAAGAGTGAGCCATTCACCGGTCAGTAGACTAATACCAGCATTTTGAAGCGGATGTGAGCTGTCAACGATATCCAGGAAAGGGACATCAGGAGGGGTGAGACACGGGAGAATTTGAGGACATTGTGGAGCACTCAAGCTGCTGCATTCTGTATATGCTGCAGGGGACTGATCACCAATGCAGGGAGGGCTGCAATGAGGGAGTTGCAGTAGTCTATGTGAAAAAGAACCAGGGCTTGTACCAGGAGTTGGGCTGGGTTGGGTAGGTTGTTAGCACAGGGCGAATTCTTCTGTTGTTGTAAAGGTAGACTTTGCACATCCTGCTGACTATTGCTGTGGATTTTTTTGTTTAGTTTAAAAAGGGGCAGCAGCGCAGCAGTGTAGCATAGTGGTTAAGGAGCAGGACTTGTAACCAAAAGGTTGCTGGTGTGATTCCCCATTGGGGCACTGCTGCTGTACCCTTGGGCAAGGTACTTATTCCACTATTGCCTCAGTAAATATCCAGCTGTATAAATGGATAACATTGTAAAAAAAACCAAAACTGTAATCGATCCAGTGGCGTTGTTAAGTCTGATCTTTCGGGGCTATAGCCCTGAATATTTTAAGCCTAGCACCGAATATTTTCGCCCTGAAAAAGGAGGTGTTTATAGCAAAACAACAGACTAGACTGTGTAACAGAGTGGAACTTGACTTGCAGCGTCCGAAGGTGTGATAATATTTATTTATTATAAAGGTAGACATAACCTCCCCAACCTACCGATGCCGATCTCCCTTCAAAAAAATAAAAAATAAAAAAAAGACAAGCCCCAGGCAAACTTGACTTAGCCCCGGATCTTTTCAATAGCTAGAAACGTCCCTGAACTGATCTAAGTTGCTCTGGATAAGAGTGTCTGCTAAATGCCGATACATTTACAATGTAATTTGTATTTATTGTAAATAACCACCAATATTTTTGCTACCAGTTTTGGGAAGGAGTTAAGCTGATTACAGTTAAAATTTCTCATATTTAATATTGTTTTTTTTTGGATAATGTCGATTTGTGTGCATGGTACACAATAAAAATAATGTCTCTTTGAGACATTGCATGCATGTTCAATCTTAAAAGAACCTGTTTTATTTTAAAGCTTTCTGAGGTGATCACAGTGATTAAGCAATGTATGGCTGTAGAGCCTCATGGATTTTTGACTGTCATACTTAATGGATGTCACTTTTTTATTACCAGTGGAACTTATATGATTGTGAAGATATGTTCCTGGGCAGTAAAAGAATCATTTTTGTTACCATGGAATCTGTGGCTATACTGAATGTATGCATTAACCATGCCAACTCCAGCTAGCCCAACAACTACTCTACAGAACATTTGCCATAATTTGTTTTCCTAAGCCACCTTTGGCCACTACAACCCTCAAACAGCAGCACAGGTGTGACAGACTGGTCTTGTTACTGATGTTTACTGTATGCTATTGCCAAAATTCCTTTTCCCTGAAGAAGTATAGGGCAAATATATGTTTAAAGGTGATGTGACATTATTTGATTGCCCAGTACACGATCACACTTTCATCAGCCCCAAAACCTGCTAAACATTGTTCCCTGACCCTCTCAAGCCTTGCATTGCAGATTGTTCCATGGTCAAAATATCACATTGACCTAACCATATCATGTACCTGACCATTGTGCGTTCAGTTAGTGGTTTGCATTCTCTGCATTAAAATCAGGCCCACAGTGTCTTGCCATTTTCATCTGACATCTCTATATATTTAAACTAATATAATAAAATAGTAATATATTCTACATTGCATGAATGGCATTAACAGATGTGTTTAATTTTGCAGTAAGTCACTCATGTCGTAACTATATTATTGTTGACAAATGACAAACACCAAGTTGCTCTCATGTTAAAAGCATATAAAGCACTCTCTATGAGTCAGTAAGTAACATTTTAAGAGTTTTTTTCCCTATATCATAATCAGAACAAAAAACATAACTTCATATTTAATTATTTTGATGTGATATAATAAATGTCAACTTATCAAAAGTAGTGAAAATGGATATATCTCCTCTTTAGATGAAACTCGTGGAAAAATTGGGTCTGCCCAATTTGATAACAATCTTAAAATGATTGTTATCAAAATTAAACTAAGGTATAAACATTTTTTAGCACTTTGAAGTTCACACTGCAGTACATAAGAAATATTGAAACCCCTAAAAACACACCAGAACTTGAAGTGAAATTGTGGTACTACCTGGTATACCACCAGGCATCGTGAGGTAACACAATTTTCTCTTATGTGTCTCTTTTATGTCGCATGATATAAATGTAGAAACAAAAAAGAATAGACAACTATGAGCAAAACTTCAACTCTTCAAATATTCCATCTGGAGATAGATAGAAAAGCCCTGATATATTTTTTTTCTTGTTTCTTAATTTAGTCCAGATGCAATCAAACCAAGAGGAAGCACCAAATGACCAACTTATTGCGCCGAGAGTCATCACAATCTGAATTTACATGCCTTTCTTTACAATTTCTTGAAAAGTTGTGATCTACATGGGATCCCCTGAAATCCAATCATCAAAGTTAGTTTCCTCTACACCTTGATTGCTGTTTCAGTTTTAGTGTAGCCTTCACAATAATTAAAACAAAGGTTCCTCAAAACCAAAGACATGTTAGTGAAATATGACATACTAATTAACCACCTCTAGTTTTCAATCATCTTGTTATTTATCTAGAAGATTTATTTATCTCATACATTCACTCAATTCAGTGGAAAAATGGACTCTGTTAACCTTTGTATCAAGTCTTAACATTAGATGAGCTTTTATATATTTATTACCCTAGCTGACTATAATTCAAATTAAATTAAAATAAAAAAAATAAATGTTTACAGTAGTGAACAAACATGGAAGTGGGCACAAAAAACAAACCCCTTCCATAAACCCCAAAGTTTTATTAATATATATTTATTCTGGAAGATGAATTTTACCCCTCCTACACTCTGTTCCTGAGACATAATCAACAGATGTATCATGAAAGTAATACTTAAATTGAGATTTAGGTTTGGTTTTGGGAAAGCCTGAAAGAAACAAGCCTATGTATTTGCATATTTTAAATGATATTGCTGTATTTACATAAATAGACTACACTATAAAACAGGGCATCATCAGTCATGCAACGTTAATGCTGTGGAATGAAAATGCACACCAGGTATTTGGTGGCAAAAAATATACTTGCATTCTCAAAATATGTATATATTATGGTCAGCAAGGTCACAGCACAGCAAACTGTTCACGTAGTCCCCAGCTCTGCTGCAGAAATGTATTTGACAGGGTCAGAAAAAAACTGTGCTTAATGATGTCTTCTCCTCAATTTCTACATCCTCCATGACCAAGAAATCAACAATTGGTCATTATCTTAAGAACTATTCAAATACATATAAAAGTAAAACATTTCCCTGATTGTCTCCTTTGGCAAAGAATGCATAGATGTTGTTATGTGCGGCGCACTGTGCGTGTGGGGGTCTGGTCCGCCTGCATCTTGGTTTTCCTCCCTCTCCTCTCTCGCTACTCTCCTGACGTAGGTATCCTGCTGCGCTGCATCCCGCCTCCTTGTTCCGGCCCGGCCAACCAGAGACGGAGCGCCACAATTTAAAGATGCCGGATTCTTAGAGTGATCGCTTGCTATTTTGAACCTTCGTGTATATTTGTTACTGTAAATATTGTAGATATATTGCACACCCTTATACATTGCTCCCGTGTCTGTGTGTTTTTCCGTCTCTGCATCGTCCAAGCCAGCGGTGGTTGGTTGTTTTCTTTTGTGTTGCATCCCTCACCCACACCCATGCCATTACACATCTGGGACGTAACAGATGTGTTCTCATGCAAAAGAGTTTCTCATGGATTTTTGACATACAGTACCGTGCAAAAGTCTTAGGCACGTAAGATTTTTCACAAAACATTTGTCTTAAAACAGTTGTTTTCTATCTTCTTCATTAGTGTGTCAATAACAAATATATTTTAGATTTCCGAACATTTCTTTTGAAAAAATTGAAATGTGCCACTAAGACTAAATAAAGAAAGAAAGTGGCAAACTAACACAAAACCTTTCAGACCCTCCAAACCTTTTTTTGTAGGCATATATTCCAATGCATAATAAAACAACTATAACAAACAACTAAACAAAGCAGGTGGTAATCATTAGCAACATAAGCAGGTTTAACCACAATTATTAACTGAAACAGAAACACCTGTGAAGAGGGAATAAAACTGGGTGAGGATCAGCCATACTGCAAAGGTGAGGTTGCAGAACAGATTGCTAATCTTACACCATGACAAGGGTGAGCATAGAGACACAACACAAGGTGGTCATCCTGCATCAGCAAGGTCTATCACAGGCAGACAGGTGTTTCCAGATGTGTTATCCAAGCTCTTCTGAAGAAGCACAAAGAAACGGGCAAGGTTGAGGACCAGAAACGCAGTGGTTGGACAAGGAAACTTAGTTCAGCAGATGAAAGACACATCAAGTTGACGTCCCTCCGCAATCGGAAGCTGTCAAGCAGTGCCATCAGCTCAGAGCTGGCAGCAACCACAGGGACCCTGGTACACCCATCTACAATCTGGAGAAGTCTGGTCAGAAGTGGTCTCAAGGGAAGACTTGCAGCCAAAAAGCCATTCCTCAGACTTGGAAACAAAGACAAACGACTCATCTATGCACGAAAACACAAGACCTGGGATGCAGCACAATGGCAGCAGGTGCTCTGGACCGATGAGTGCAAATTTGAAATATTTGGCTCTAGAAGGCAGTTCGTTCATCAAAGGGCTAGAGAACGCTACAAGGATGAGTGTCTGCAAGCAACAGTAAAGCATGGTGGAGGTTCCTTGCAGGTTTGGGGCTGCATTGCTGCAAATGGAGCTGGGGATTTGGTCCAAATTAGTGGCCTCCTCAATGCTGAGAAATACAAGCTGATTCTTATCCATCATGCAATACCATCAGGGAGGCATCTGATTGGTCCTAAATTCATTCTGCAGCATGACAATGACCCCAAACATACAGCCAGAGTGATAAAAAACTATCTTCACCAAAAAGAGGAACGAGGAGTACTGCAAAAGATGGTGTGGCCCCCACAAAGCCCTGATCTCAACATCATTGAGTCAGTCTGGGATTACATAAAGCAACAGAAAGAATTGAAACAGCCAAAATCCATAGAAGAACTGTGGCAAGTTCTCCAAGATGCTTGGAAAAACCTACCTGCCGAGTACCTTACAAAACTGTGCACAATTATACCTAAGCGAATCAGTCATGTTTTGAAAGCCAAGGGTGGTCATACCAAATATTGATTTAACTATTGATTTATCTGTTTTGTGCACTTTGTATGTTGTTAATACATACATTGAAATCTATTCATTTCATTATTTTGAAAGCATTCTGAATTTACATCACTTTTCACAAGTGCCTAAAACTTTTGCACAGTACTGCACTTTTTAAACATTTTACATACTTATCACATTCCATACTGTACACGTTAAAAAGCACATCTGAAGAGGGATTTTTACTAAATGTCAGGAGGACGTTTCATCTCCCTCACTGCACTTGTTGCCTCCATTTATCTATTATTCTGCTTCTCTAATTGCTTCATAACTGAAAAATAACATGAGGTCATATGTACACACAGGCACATACGCAAACTGTCATTCATACCCATAAACTGCAGTGCACAAATTAGTTAGCTGAAAAATTATTTGGAAGTGAACATCTTCACAGTGTGTGATAATTCAGATGCCATTTTTGCTTTTTGTCATTCTAAGAATAAACAGATGGATGGTAGCAAACACTTATTTGTGCTGGCCCAGCAGTGACAGAGGCATTTTTCCTTTTCCTCACGTGCTAAATGTCTCATTTCTCCTAAATACGTTTCATTTTTTGTTTTTGGAAGGATGGTAATTGGTTTCACCACATTGTTTAACTTTCATTGTTCAGTGGTCTTCCCAGATTGGAAAGGCAGGTGTTCTTCCACATAGCAGCTTCTGTAATCATTTGCAAAGCAACAAAAAAGGGCAAGAAACAATTAAAAAACAGCAGCAGATGTTGCACAAGGTACGTGAAATAGACATAAACTGTTTTTTGAAGACCCCGATCTATGAAGGCAACATCTTTTTCCCAGGAGCCCTTACTTTACTGTATAATTAGTATTATTGCAGTGGTGCTGAACATACAATCATAATACAAATGAATGAGCATCTTTTTTGGCAGCTGCCAAAACACATGTTGTTAACTGCAACTACTTGATTACATTTTTCCAAGTGAAAAGAAATACTTTGGCAAGTAATACTTTGCCTGCATCCCTCAGATTACAAGAATTTGTGGAAATGCAAACGTATGTCTCTCTTAATTCCATGTCAAACACTATCTAAAAAAACACCACAAGGAAAAGCCAACAGTTTCATCATAGTGGAAATTTCATAAAAGTACTGAAAGCAGACCCATCAAATGAGGTCTTTTTTCTTGAAAACACTTGAAATAAACATGGGTAGGAAATCATTCTGAACACACAGGTCTATGTCTGAAACATTTGTCTGCTGCTCTGATTTCAAGAAACAGACACTAAGAAACTGGGGTAGAGAACTGGAGTGCTGAATGTTTCAAGAAAGTGAAGCATGACACCTGCGTAACAGTTTGAATAGGTTATGTAGAGATACTACTGTGCCATAGAAAAGGAATAGGAGAGTAAAAACTGAATGGCAGCGAACAGTTCAAAGTGGTATATGTTTTGTCCTGTAATTACAGCACACGTCCACCTTTTGACAACTAGCATGGTGTGCAGCACCAGGTTTTGAATTAAAGGTTAGGTAAGAGGCTGATCATATGAGAGTGCATGCACTGAAATGTAACAAAGTGCAGCAAAGGGTCAACCCCAATTAGAATGAACGACCCAGAAAAATGTGGTTCACTCCACCATACAATGACTGTGCCACCACTGAAATGTGATCCAGACAAAAGCAATTTAAATCAATTATATGTGACTGCGGGCAATCATTACTGAAAGTGACCTGTACAGAGAATGTTTTGAAGCCCTGCATAAATACTGCTGATGGAAAACTAAGAGCAAAAGTAAAAAGAATCAGAACACCACCCCTGGCATGCAGATCCATTCAAAACCCAGCAGTGGCTGTGCATTTGAATTATGGCTATTGTAACACCATATATTCATTTTATTTTCAGTCCCTCTTCTTCTGCTCTTTTGATGGAGCTAACAACAACCTGGAGCCAAGGGGAAATATTTTGCATGTGGCATGCTGGGGTTAGTCCCTGATGAGAGGTATCATTTTACAGTACCATGGAAACCTGACTGTCAATGTCCAATCAGTGCTGAGGGATTCACTGAATTGCCTTTCCTCTCCTCCGCATTACTTAGATGACAGCCTCTGACATGTAAATGACCACTCACAACCACAGACATCTTTTTTTCATTAAACGATGAAAAATATTCAGCACCTGACTCACAATCTACCAAAGTATTGTGTTCAAATTCAAATAAATATATACACAAGAAAAGGTTGATGATATATGTTTTTGGTGGGGTTGGGGGTGCAAAACAGTCAATAGTTTTGTTTCCCTCCTCTTACCTGGTTCCTCTGAAGCAGAAGCAGATGCAGCAGCCTCATCTCTCAGCCTCATCGTATGAAGACTCGGCCATACAAAGATAAAGGAATCTGTGGGAGGCCACCTAAGGCGGCTGCAGAGGGAGTATTTTTTAATATTTGTTATATTATCATACCATTACACTAACATTAATCCAGGAAGGCCCTGGGAATGTGTTGATATTGTGTTGGCATGCCACATTCCTGTTGGATATATTTTTTGCACTTGTGTATTGGGCCATCTGCGCGTTTGTGGTCTTAGCCTTGTGTGTCTGACATGCTCTTGTTTGTGAGTGGATGATGTAATGTTTGTGTAATTTTTTGTGCCATTTTGCTGGACGGTGATTGTGCTTGACTTCTGGAGTTGCTTTGGATAAGAGCGGCTAGTGGATCTCAATAATGTGTATGTATTAAATGTGCTCATCTTGAAAGGTGCTCTGCCTGCTAAGCAACACATTGTAAATTATTACAGTCAAATTCATATGAAAGTGTAATACAATGTTCAAAATGGATTCAACGAGTCCATAATCAATGGACTCAATAGGCATAAAATCAAGTTTCTTTTCCTTAGAAGCACAAAATAAGTTGTGAGCATTTTTGCATTTCATGCTTCTACAAATTTATCCAAAAATAGCAAAATCTCAAAGCGTGGCAGTTGACAGCCTGCTGCGGTTTACCTTGATAACAAGTCACTTTCATGTTTTATGAAAACAAATTAAGGTTTGTTGAGACTGAGCTGAAAACCGAACCCACTTCTCAGAATTCCCCTTAGGCTCTGTGTTAGTAGTCTCAAATACTACTCGTGATGCCCTTACATCATACTAGCATGGCTGCTGCTGTTTCACTTGTGCCGAATATGATTTTAATGTGTAATATTTTTAAGCATGCAAGCTGTAAAGTGTATTTGGACTGAGACAGTAAAGCCCAATCCAGAAAGACATCAGCACGATGTCTCACATACCCCCTGCTTCTTACAGTCTTTCTCAGGGACATGTGCTGAAATCACAACCTGAGCAGTGTTTGATATATTTAACACACTTTCATGTCCACAGTTGTAAGGAGAGTGCCTTCAAGGTAGGAAGTCATTCTTCTTTTCCCTTTTCCTTTGAGTGTGTTCAAGGCTGCTTCAGGGAGAATAATAATAAAGGTACACACTTACAAAGGCTGTAGAAAACCATTTAGCAAAATCATACTTTCAGGGATACAGATTTTTTTAACCTTTCAAATTTAATATCTCCTTTTGAGATTGAAGGTTACAGGGCCTTTTAGATTTTGTCAATTTATGGAGCCATGGCTCTGTAATGGGGAAAAAATGTTCAAATATCACCTTCCTAGCATTGCGATACATAATTCCACATAGAAAATATTATTCCAGCCCCTTCAATGTATTCTTTGAGATTGTTGTTGGAATAAAGTGAAATTTAAATATGAGTCAACATATCTCAATCACAGACATCTTACAGCTTCTTGTAATATATAATGCTTTGCACAACTTACCTGTCTAATGATTCTCTACTTTATTCAGGGACCATTCTGAATGGTCAATGTTGCACCTCTGTACACAGAGAATAATAATAATAAAATAACATTCTGCCTAAAAGCCAATTACGAAGAATGTCAGGGTACAAGTCGTCTGTGCATATCTAAAGTACTGTAAATCTAATGTGCACATCTTTTGTCCTTTTCTGGAAACATTGATGAAAAAAGCTGAGGTTGCCTTATACTGTTGTAATAGTCTTCTGATACGAAAAAAGAAAAACAGATTATGCTTAATTTGGTCATTTCTAAAGACCCAGGACATAATGACAGAAGGATATGAACTATGGCCAATCAACTGGTTTCCCCAAAGACAACACACATAACTCTCCAGAGAACAGAGGGCAGAGAACCTTCAAAAGATTGTCCACAACTCCTGTTACTGCTTAGATACTCTGAGACCTATTTTATCATTTTATTACTGAAGTTGCACTTCCATTATTGGCCTAATTCAAGTTTTTGAGACTCCTGTGCTATCTGTGCTATTTTTGTTTTACAATTTATATAGTGTCTGGGTAGCCTCAAAGTACTGGTGTTGGACTGAGAATAATGGCCGTCTGCCTTGAGGTTAATTCTGGGAGATGTGCTGCATCAGCATCACACCCTCTCTGCACAGTGCAGTCTTTTAAGTGATCAGAAAATTCTCCTGTCATAATTTTGTCCAGCATTTGGTAATGGATTCTGATTTGATTGCCTATTTTGTTGATTGAAAGCTGGTTACATCTTTCATGCTATTGAGTTCAATTTATGTCTGATCAGAAAAAGAAATGGTTTATATTGATTTATTCCCACGCTACTTTCATACTTCACTGAAGTGCATGGAACATTCTGAACTGTTCCTCACAATTCTGAAAGCAAGCACTTTTTTCATTCTCAACAACTAACATGTAACACAGTGTTACTTGCATCACATCCATACCTGCCGAGAACTCTGAGATGTGCCAAAATCTCAATCCTACAATCTGAAAAATTGTCAATCTTTATAGAGCAGTCAGTATAAAGAGAACTTTCCCTGAGCAATACCATCCTTGCTCATTACTCCTCACTACATTTTTCAACTACCGTCTCCATCCTAAACTCCAGATTAAAACCTTGTTTGAGTGATAAGCCCTTTAATATGAGCATGCCCAGCAAGCAGACAAAATCACCCCATTTCAGTTTGTGACACATTTATGTCCTAAAGTTTCAGTCTTGTGATGTTGCTTATCCATGATAGAATGACATTTCCAAGTGACTGTCCAGTCACAACAATTACATTTCCTTTTGTTTTTAGCCCTTCCTCACTCCTTTGCCAGCATGTGTGACTAATAATAATAATCATGTGGGACAATGACCAATCAGACTCCTCATCTTGAGAGGTATTTTGACATGATGTTAGTGGGGCATGGTAGTGTAAGATAAGGCCTCTAAGTCAACGTATACCAGTTCTCTAACAGCATGTCTCACTGACACAGTGGTAACTATGATTTAATTGCTTAAGGAGGTTGAAGAGATCCAGCACTTTCTCAACATTTTCTGTGCCCAACAAAGATATATTATTAGTTTTTTACAGTATCATCTTAACCACCCTCTCAGCTCTGTGGTATCTCTGGCTTTAAGGTGTCAGTCTCTCTCCAGATCCCCCAGAAGAATGTCATATCAATGCACATATATTTATATGGATATGTATACACTTACTGCACAGTATATGAAATTAGCTAGCTGGTCACTGCACCCAATGATACAAAATAAATTTGGCACCAAGAGCCCAAATGAAAAATGCTTTTTCCTTTGTATGCAGGGGTAGAAAACAAGCAAAAATACGTATCTTGGTTACATAAATATAATGGCGGAATAAGTCCAGTAACTAATGTCAATGTAAGCCCCACGTGATCTGTGGTATCATAAGAGATCATAATGACAAAACTTGAGGAAGAAAACTGCTGAGAGATGCACATTCAGGTTGTGAGCTTTTAGGGTGGAGAAGAGAGAGGGAGTATGATAGCTTCCGCTTGATAAGAAAGAGAAAGCTCAAAGCAGTCCTCTTGGGAAAGTCAGAGCAACATCAGTAGCTTCTCTACCAGTTGAACAATGAGCTGCTGCTGACATCTGGACTGTTTCATACTGCACTGACGCTGAAGAGGACATTGGTAAATGTAATAAGGGAGTTGGATGTGGTCAGGTGTAGTCTGGACTCATGCACAAGCCTTTTGTCCTTGCTCAACGTCTTATATAAGATAAAATCTTAAACAGCAGTTGGTTGAGGTTCTGCAACCATTGAGCCAATAAGACAGAGAGGGAGTCAGCTTTTGCTGGGAGGCAGGTTCCAAGGGAAGTTCCAGTGCCATTCTAATGTTGATATCTAGTCAGACAGAATCACACATATGGCTATGGTTGCTTTTTGTTTTCAATATACTAATGACAGAGTTTAGGGAAAGCTTCTTTATCCTAATGTTGCAAAAACCATAGCTGACATATCCTCTCTTAGTACTTATGGTTTGTCATTGCTATCTGTCTCATTCAAGTGCTTCAAAAGAAAAAAAATAATGGGCTGAAAATGTGAGTTTCATTTCAGCCATTTCCCTCCCCTTTTTTCTTTTGGTGGCTTCTGTTGTTGTTTCCAAATTGTAATGAACTCCTTTGATGAAATGGTAGTAGGAAGACTATTTACTGTTCCCAGCCTAGAAATTTTGAAGCCTTCGATGTTGCTACCTTCTCACTGGGTAATACAGCATAATGACTTACATATAAGATTATCAATGGTGTAGAAGAGAGGAAAAAAATGACATCAGCAATGGTCTTAAGATAATACTGGATATAGCATAGCAACTTAAAAGAGACTATAATTTTCCTGACAGCAGTGCCAATATTGCAACATTGAGAAATCTAGTTTAATAATCTGGTCCTCTCGTCATCTTCAAAGTCTTGGGTGGGAAAGTGTCAGTATTATTATTATATCATTAGGAATTACAGTGAACTACTGAATGTTCCTGGTGCACAATGGAGCCTTAGGCTAGTTCTTATTGTTCATACAGATAATGCCACATCATTGCAGGGTCCCTGTTAGCCTGTTAGGTTTTTGCACACTACTTTCTCACTGGAATGCTGTTGAAATTACATTTTTCCATAAATAACTGAAATAAAAACAAATCACAGAAACTACATCAGATCTGGCAGAGGCCTTCTCACTTCTCATAGACCTGTGTGTACCAGTTGCTTGGAGACTGAGGAAGGTGGTGATGGTAGAACATTACATGAGGTGAAAGAAGCTATAACTCATATTATTTCATACCCAAAGGACAGCTGAAATAGCTAAAAAAAAAAAGTTTGCATTTTTTTCACCATCATAATCAGAATATTTGTTGAATGTTACCACAACAGTTTCAAATTTTAGGTTTTACCGTCATATGCAATGAGTGGACACATCCTTTTTTGACTTAGTAACATAAGCTTTAATAATCAGTGATATATATAAATTTGACAGGATGATACAACTTTCCCCCTTGCTGCGAATGCCTTTCCTCTAGTTAATTCTTTTCAAATGAAGAGTCCAACCTCATCTCATCTCCTTGATGACAGCATGGTGCTGAAAAGGAAATAGTAGCTGGAGCATAATACAGGTATCATTTGCCCCTTTTACATTAAGTTGCCATGGTGTACCCAGGCAATTTCAGAGTAAGTGGGAACCACGAAAAATGTCCCTGTTTAATATGATATGCATCTCCTGGGGTGACTCTTGGCAACTGGGAGCAGTTACTGAGGAAAATAATGACACAGAAGAGCCTGCTTGTCATCTATCACCAAAAAGCTAATGATATATTATAGAGAACAATGTAAACAAATGGGGATTGGAAGCATTTCTCTCACTTTTATTGAAAATAACAAAACAAGAAAATGGTTCTGTAAAACAATGGGAGGATAGCTATTGAGATACGTGGAGAAATGGGACAAAATTCCATTGTCTACTCAATGTTCTCTAGCAACAAGTACATATCAGCTGCAGCAGATGGGAGAATGAGGGAAAAACAACTTTATTTTTCAAGACACAGATATGGGAGACAAACCAGCTTTGCCAAAAGTCAAAAAGAGCCCCATCCATTTACTTCCATCGGATATACAACCTCTAGATGTGCCAAAATTCATGATGTACCATGGGTTTGAGTGCCATATTGCTTTCATAAAACTGATGCATAATTGTCTAAACTGTACTAAGTCAGAGTCTACATAAAGTAAAGAAGAGAGACTGACATTAACAATGTGATTACATGAAACTGCCAATGCTAGCAGTACCTAGCTTGTCACAATATTTATATTAACTTTCCAAACATTATCTAAATGGTGCTGCTGTATTTGCAAGATAGCTAGCAAACAAGCTGGCTTATGAGACATCTTTGTTCTTCATAGACTATTAATCTCACAAAGTAACGTTTAGTTCCTGTCTTATTGAAGAACTACTTATTTCTCAAGAGAAGGTAATGTTTCCATCTTTGCTAACTTAACTTCTAATGATGATTGCGCATGCCCAATGATATTAAAATGATTTTAATGATTTACTGATTTCACAAAATCTAAAAAGTAAGATATACCTTCTCATGCCTAATGTGAGCTCAGAACAATGAGGTGAATGTTACCTAATACACTGAACATCCTTTTAATCTAAGAGCCTAGTGTGCAAAATCAAACTTTAGGCAGATCAATGACAGCTGGATTACCAACAGTAGATGATTTTTTAAAAAATTAGAGATTTGTGTTGGCTTTGCAGTATGTCTCACATTGTACATTTTACAATGTACAACATACTTGTATATAGTGAAATGTCAAGGAATACTTTAGCTGAGCTGAACAAAATCCTGTTTTCTTTTTTAATGCTTCAGCATAATGTTTATGTTCAGATAGACACCTACAAGTTTCATATTATTGATTATATCTCCATTGCTTAACAAATTGAATGCATGATTTTGTATTATTGTTTACAATTACATGTCGTTATATTAGCCGCTGTGTAAATTATGGTGTGCATATACCTTGAGACATCAAATTAAACCATTTGGCAACATGAAAAATTATGCACACTTGAACACTCAAATGTGCATAATTTTTCATGTTGCCCAAACACACTGCCGGAGTAACAGGAGTAGTGATGTCACGACAAAGGGGACAAGGCTGCCAGGGGAGGCTGATCATTTGGTTTTTGGAGAAAGGTCATATTGACAATGGCCCTGTCTTCTGGGGAGACCCACATGCCAAAGGACAGGAATGAGACTGTAAGTGAAAGAAGGGTCTGAAACAGAAAATGCTCTGGCTGAAGATAACACATTTCTGGAGCGGCAGAGAGATCTAATCCATTAGTCAAGAAACCTGAGATGTTTTCCGTAACAGGCTGTGAGTCCAGAGTACATCTAGTATATCCACATACTTAACTTGCCTGGGAATGCTTGGGAATCATTTAACCTGTGGCTGTTGATAAACCCAACTAATGATATAGATTTATGCATGGACAATAAAGGAAGACCATATCTCTGATGCTGAGACTTGAGTTTTGCATCTGCCTTGTCTGCAAGCTCAGACCTAGGTATTGGGCTTAGATGTGCTCTCATGTTTATTTTATGTGGTTTGTTGTGTGTTTTCAGTTTAAATATACATTTTGCATTCATTTCCATGGTTAATTCATTTAGAATCACACAGAATTTGGAAATTAATGGCATTTCAAGCTGTGTGCACGGCACTGAAAGTAAATATGAACCATATTAGTAATTGAAGCGCCACAAACCACTCTTGCTGAACATAGTGATTACATTTTGTAACTGCATAAAGTGCAGCTGATATTTTACACCTGTGGACAAGCAGAAACCTTTATGGAACAGCTGGGAGACAGCAGATGAAAATGCTTTTCTATGCCATAACATGATGGAACTTAGTCTGCTTTGCAGCACAAAGCCTCATTCACCTATCCCATGTCCATCCCATTTGTGGCACATTCCTGTTTCCCCAGTTTGCATTTCTCAAAGTCTCATTAGCAGTTGTTTTGCTGTAAAATCATTAGCACACAGCCTTATCTTTGCTTCACAGTCACAAGTCTTTACAAGTCACATCATTAGTGTAGACATCAGTGGCCTGCCTTCAGGCTAGCTAAAGCACGGTCAATCAGACACCATAGTAGGATCTGTGCAGAATTTGTCAGACACATCTGCGTGCAAATTAGGGGGCATGTTTTTGATGTCTTGATTACAAACCATTGTTTAGAGATCCGTCAATCGGCTCATGTGTACGTTTGTGTGCGTGCGTGTATTTGTGGAATTACTGATTTGACCGATATGCAGCCCAAAAACCTACAATATGTGCCTGGACTATTGAGAAGCAGAGCGGGGAATCCAGACTGAATAAGTAATGTAAAAAAGCTTGGCTAATGTAATTCAGTTGTGGCTAATCTGGAATTTTTTGGTGCTTATTATAACTACAGCATGATCTAGCTTTAACAGACATAAACAGTTAAGTTTTCACTTTTATTACTCTATGTATTTTGTGAAATTATATAATTCCTGCAGTTGGGTTATGATTTGAAAGACACTGTAAACTGTAATTTGCAATAGTCCTCTGTGTTGAGCAATCAGTACAATATCGAAATGAGCAAATTTCTGAGGGAAAAAAAAACATCTCAGGTTGACCTGGTAATTTTGCAATATTGATTATTCTTTTCAACTCAGTGTAGTTTGAGAAGCCAAACAGTTAATGATCCATAAATAACTCAGCATTGTAGAACTGTAACATTGTAGAACCTGATTCAGTTAACTGTCAAACATTTTTCCCTACTGTTTTTTTGCATTCTGCTTATATACCTGCTGGGAAAAGTCAATTAAATAAAATAAGCATCACCAGAGAGAAATATGCACAAGAAGTTATAAATATTAAATGTTTCGGAGAGTTTTGAAAGAAAAAGTACCATTTTTGTGCAGTGTGAGAGTGTTATGGGGCCAAGTTACAGACACGTTTTGACAGATTGTAAGATGGGGCTCTTCAGAGGACAGAGGAGAGGGGATGCCCAGTAAGAAACAAGGGTGTGGACAAATCCAAGGTCTTTAATTTTGTGCAAGCAAGCACTATTGTAAAGTACAACTGAATTGCTAAATTTGTGCAGTGAAAAACCACAGCTGTGTGAGAACTTCTTCCATTCCAAATTGGTAGTTTTAATTGGCAGTATATATATTTTCATGTATAGATGCAGGGAAAAATGTAAAGATGTAGTGCCTGGTTAAGGAAGGTTGAGAATGGTAGAGTATTAAACCATTAATTTAATACCCTGTCATTAAAATGAAAGGTTTAATACTCTTAACTTGATTTTTTTGTAGTCATAACATGATTATCTGTAGATCACTACTTTATGTGAAATCATACATAAAAAGCATTAGTGCATGGTTTTGCGGTACCTAAAGTGTAAACTATTCATTGCTTAACAATGTTGATTTATATCCTTTCAATCAGTAAGATAGGTTAACTCATGTATATAAGCCATTAGCATAGACGCCAATTCTGTGGGTGCTCCTGGGCCCAAGCACCCACAGAGAATGCCGAGCACCCATGTGTACAGTCTGGGCTAAATTTACATTGATTTGATATCAAACTTCACGGTTGGTGCTAGATCGGATCAGCTGGAGGGAGTACACATCTGTGATTGATTATTTTGTTGTCAATCCCCTGGTCTAAATTCTAACCGTCGTTCCGGACAATCCAATCTAGTATTTACTGAACTCCTGACACAGCACACACTGCGTGTGCGTTAGCCTTGAGCAGAGAGAGACCTCGCCTCAGCAAAATGGACAAATTTGTGGTTAGAAAACCAAAAACATCA
The DNA here is from genome assembly GCF_013368585.1 of Megalops cyprinoides. Lineage (NCBI taxonomy): Eukaryota > Metazoa > Chordata > Actinopteri > Elopiformes > Megalopidae > Megalops > Megalops cyprinoides. The sequence goes on from NC_050583.1 coordinate 32,541,778, forward strand.
AACGATGCTATGACCAGTGCACCTTCCAGCTCCATCAGTGCCTCCAGCAGTGCCCAGTCAACTAACAACAGTAACGAAGATCCGAACAACGATTGCAGCGAAGATGGACGAACGAAGGGAAGGACTTATCAGGCTAGTTGGAAAATAAAATTCCCCTGGATAGCCAATGACTCCGCAAAAAACAAAGTATTTTGTAAGGGTTGTACTACAGCTAAAAACATGACTGCCCCACTTCCATCATCAACATACGATCAAGAATCTTTGAAAGCTTTTGTTCAAGATGGCTTTACAAGTTGGGCTAAAGCACTTGAATGATTTAGATCACACAAAAAGTCCAATCTGCATCGCACTGCTGTTAGCATTATGGCGACTACTAATGCAGGTGTTACTGTTGCCGCTCCTGTTTCTGCCCGTAAACAAAAGCAGATGACTGATACCAAAATCGCTTTGTTGGCTATTCTATCCTCTCTCCAATATCTTTCGTGTCAGGAATTGGCCATTCGAGGAAAAACAGATGCAGAATCCAAGTTGACCCAATTGCTAAACTTGCGTGCTAAAGATATCCCCGAGTTACAGTCGTGGCTATTTCATGATATCCTAAACGAGATGACTGAAATTATGGCCCATCATATGCTGAGAATGCTAATTGAAGAAATAAAGCCTGCTGAGTTTCTCAGTGATTATGGATGAGACAGCCAACATTATGGTCAAAGAGCAGGTGTCTATTTGCTTACGTATTGTAACTGAAAATCTGTAGCCAGAAGAACTTTTCCTAGGATTTTATGAGACATCAAAAACAACAGCCTGCACACTTTTTCAACTGTTAAAAGGCATTCTGATGAGATTCTCACTGCCAGTCAGTAAATGTAGAGGACAGTGCTATGACGGCGCGTCAAATGTGTCTGGAATTAGAACAGGTCTACAGGCTCGCATGCAGGAGCTGGAGCCCCGAGCACAGTACATCCATTGCACTGCATGTCATGCATTTGTTTGTGCATGATGTTGCTGAAAACATTCCCACATGTCGCAACTTTTTGGCACTTATACATGACATGGTCACGCTCATCAGAAATTCGCCAAAGCGACTCACCTGGTTCCAAGAGTTTCAAGGCAAAGAAACACCCTCTCTAAGACCTCTGTGCCAGAAGAGATGGACCTTGACAATGGCCTCGTTACAAGCCATTGCTTCCAACTACAGCGCGCTACTGGAATTTCTGGAGGACCTGTCTTTAAACGAAAAGGGTGACGCAGGAGGTAAAGCATACAGTCTTTCTGCACCTGCAGAAATTTAGTACTTTTTTCTCCTTGAAACTGATGCTGAAATTCTACTCTCGCATGCTGCAATCCAAAAGAGCCAGTTGCACCTACAGAAAGCTAGACGGATGGTTGACACACTCAGAGAAGACATAAAGTGTCTTGGTGAAGAAGGATTTCAAGAATTTTGGAAAATACTACTGCAGCAGCACATGACCTGAACTTGGAGATACCAATTGTACCAAGTGTCAGGTCACAGGCAAGGACTCAGGCGCGGACCACGAGAACTCCAGAACCCAGGCGTTTATAAACAGACTCGAAGAACAAACAGGCAGTCCAAAACAGGCAGGGTCAAAATACCAGGAAGGCAGTCCAAACACAGTCAGGAATCAAAGCCGGGGACAGGCAGGGTCAAACCAGGTAGTCAGGAAGATCAGGTGAACAGGGCAGGACAGCAGGCAGGAGCAAGGTCGAAGAGCAGGCAGGGTCGATTCGGGGAACAGCAATCAGGCAGAAAAACACGGCGGGAACGAGACAGGTAAAGGCACACTGCAACGAACTGGCAACAAGACAGAGACAAGCAGGGTAGATATAGGGCTGGGCTGATGAGGAGATGGGAAGCAGGTGTGTAAGCAGGCAGGAGGGGATGATCGGGTGGGCGGAGACAGGGCGGAGAGTGGGGCAGGGCTAGAACACAAGGAAAACAAAAGCACATGGACAGGGAAAAACAAAACACAATAGCTAGGGGGCGGGAGCACTGACACCAAGACTTAGAAAAATGCCCCGCCGACTGGAAGATGGTGCATCACCACACACCAGAAGCAATGTACCGACAGCAATACCTTGAGGTCATGGATACAGCGTCAACATCCCTGAACTGCAGATTTAGTCCTTCTGCATTCAAACACGTGCAAGATGTTGAAGATTTTGTGACCGGAAAGGGCGACTGCAAAAACATCATGCAGTTCCATGGGGATGATATAGATAAAACCAGGCTTGAATGTAGCAAAACAACGAGGAATTTGCCTAGCTACTTTTCAAGATGTAGTGGACTTTCTGAAAGGCGATCAGGGAGAACACTTGAGAACCATGCTGCCAGAGATCACCAAACTAGTGAAACTCGCCCTTACTGTCCCTGTAACTTCCTGCAGTTCGGAAAGGTCATTTTCAGGTCTGTGGCGGCTTAAAACCTATTTAAGGTCCACAATGGGGCAAACAAGACTGAATCATGTCGCTTTAATGACCTCTCACAAGAATGTATCACAAAATCGGTACCTGGACGTAATCGCGGATGAATTCATCAAGCGCACAGTTGCAAGGAGAGACATTTTCCTCATAATGAAGTAATGACAATGGTGAGTGAAAACAAATCCAATTTTAATATTTAGTAGCTGTGTGGGCCTATGTGTTGATGGTTGATTGGCTGTATTTTACTGCGTAGGCTTGTTTGCTATCTTTGTGTGTGTAGCAATGTTAGATATATAACTTATTTGGCCTGTTAATGTTAATGTAAATGTAGTGTCTCACAGGCACGGTGGTGTCGGATTTGTGTTGGATTGTGCACTTAGCCTATATATGATTTATGTTCATGTGTACCTTTTCACTAAATAATTTTCCAAATTTGTATGGCAACAATACATGCGGGCTATGGCTTTTGCATAAGGTTAACTTTGGGTGTGGGGGTCGGGCATTCAACTGTTTGAGCACCCACTGACAGTGATATTAATCGGCACCTATGGCCATTAGTATACAGTTTTGCAGCACCCAAACTGTGTAACAGGGTAAACTATTCATCTCTTAAAAATGGTAATTTGTCATTTATAAATCTCTAAGATACATGAAAATATGGATATTAAGCATCTGTAAACATTTCTACAGTACCAAAAGTGGAAAGAGTACATGTCCTTGATGACATTCATAACAGTGTCTTTCCACCCATAAAACAGAGGCAAAAAAGTACATATCCACTTTAAAGCAATGAAGGCACCAAACTGACGTCACACACTTGTTTACACTCAGAGATAAATTTATTCAAACATTGAAATTACACCTGTGTTAGTGTGCAAAAATAAAGTTGTACAAATATTAATGCAATCATATAATTGTGGACATTTTTCAGAGATCAAGTTTACAAACATTTTCATATCTGAACATCAGAACAACAGAATCATGTCATGCTTGTGCATATTACATGTATCTACCATGAAAATCCCTACGCATACTTCTGTTTTATATCTTTAAGGAGCCTACCAAGAATCCCATTGTGATGTTTTTGAGCAAGCTATTCCATCCACTCAATCACATGGAGGTGATCAATTAGCAGTCCCTCTGACTTGTTCCCCCTGAGCCTCCAAACCTGTTCCTTGTAGTTATACCATGCCCTCTCTACGTGTTGGGTATGGGAGCCTGTTTGTGGGTCCACATACCATCTACTGTGATTAACAGTAAAATGGTTATATCCAAGGTTTGGCAAATATCTGTAGGCCTGCTACTCATCACTTATGATGGAGGATCCATATTTCACATGGAGGACAATGATAGGGATAAGGTGTTTTCGGGATTGCTGGTCCACCAGGCGAAGGACAGGCCTTGTCTTTTGTGATTTCATACCCAGCATTCCAAAGACCCACTTCTTCCTTTTCCATCCCCCTGCCATTCTTCCTCTTCCATAATATTATCTATTACAATCAAATCTGAAAAATAACAAAAATATATTTATATTTATCATCTATAACTTAATGTATTATGATACTTGCCTTCCTTTTATGTCTGAAATGACTCTTGTCAATAACAACAAATTCGCTTTGGCCACCAAGACTTTGACCTCTGCGTCTCCTGTACTTATTAATATCCGATATACAGACATCACGTTGAACCTTTGTCATTTTTGTGAGAGTTGTTGAACTTACTACTATGCCTTCTTGAATCATGTCCAGTTGGCGGAGCTTGAGCAAAGCTTTAAAGAAAGATGTGTATGAATCTCATTGCTAAATGTTGCAACAATATATAATAAATGTATGATAAAAATGATAACACAGGGTACCTGCAAATTAACTTCATCCAGTCAAACAGTGAAACTTTTGTGTGGCTGAAAATTGATTTGTGCCTAATGGATTTTGCACTTCTCCTTCCACGGTGGACTGCTCGTTGACATTTCCTACAAATAAATAAAGTATTTATAAAGTAAGAATAAATCCTTATACTTAAATCAAAAACTGTGACTATACTGATTCCAGAATAAATATAAAGTTTATATTGTGGAGGATTGTCCTTACAGTTATTGCAATCTTGTAGCTTGAATGCTGCACTTTTTTTGTTGCTTCACAAAAAATGGCAACCAAAAATATACAAGATTATAACTAGAGGAGGGCATATATGATAAAATAAAAGCATATATGCACATACACAGATTAATATATATTAATTCATGTTATTAATTACTATATCATTTCCACCTGCATACTTCGCAAGTGACTTAGCTAGCTAGCTAGCTATACAATGTCACTGTAAATTAGTAACTTTAAGCAGTTTTGCATTAGGTCTGTATTGCTGCGGAAAACACTTGTTCAACTCGTTAGCATAAGTTATATTAGTTTTTATTAATTTCTTTATTAGCTAGCTAGTTACATCAGTTTCATAGGGATTTTCTAGGGGTGGCTAAGGAAAGATTAGCAGGTTTGTTGGCGGGAGGCTTAATTGTTGGCGGGAGGCTTGGTGGTCAGCTAATAAACTAAAAGTACTGGCTTTACCTCATGATGTAGGTGTCCCTTTCTGCCAATATCATGACTTTGATTGTTGTTGTGTTTTATTGTCTCTAGCTAGGGATCCTGCTGAAGTGGTGGCACGTTACAAGAATGTGTCTACAACAGCGGGAAGACAATGGTTCGGTCCTTCTGAGCTATTGGTGTCGACAGAAACACCATTGTCCTCAATGGTCCAAACATAATATTTTATAAAATAATATATTTTATAAAAATGAAATAAAAAATATAAAGTTGTCTGGTAAACTGCTCCACATCGCAAAAACAAAATACGATGAGTAGTTTTGTTTTGTTATTTTCACTGTGCTAAGAGGGGGAGCAATGTACAGCTTTGTACAGGTTTATTTATTTGTTTTGTTTTTTGTTTTTTCTTTCCATACATGCATGTGCATCCAAAGCTGTGCGGGCAGAATTGTTGTGTTAGGGCTACATTTTCTAATCTTATTTTTTAAACTCATTGTTTAATTCCTTATTTCTGGCAGATTGAAAAAAAAGATCATACCGTTGCCCAAATGGGGCTTTGTAAAGCTTTATGTTTCATAAACGTGCAGTGCAGAAGTACGATTGTGTTTCCATTTCCATTGTGATTCCAAGTTATTTCCATTTTTCATTTTTGATCTCTGAAAAATAACCTCACTCATGAACTAATGATAAATAATGGTAACAAACAGTTTAATAATGTATAACAAACAATGTCACTTGGTTAACATAAACATTATAGGCTTTTTAAAAAGCGTTTAAAAGATACCTCTGCAAAGGGAGTACCTAACATAAATAATACATTAATAGAGTTTTTTTTCCAACTTTAACAGATGATGTAAAAAACTTTTATAAACAATTTATTATGAGAATTTTAAATCATATAAATTCCTAATATATGCATTTATTAATGTTAATAAATGAACTAATGGTATATATTGGTTTAAAAAGTATTGGTTAATGATTAACAAACAACTTAACACTTTAAAATAAAGTGTTACCAACTAATCTAACATTGCTGGTGCCAGCTACCTCGTGTAAAAGTTAAAAAAACAAACTTTCCAGATGTAATTCTGCTTAATCAGCCCTGGTTACTTTTGAATGTAAACTGATTTATATTGGAGGCTAGATGCTTTTAAGTTCTTCAGTGTCTCAATTCAGCAATCTAGAGTTTAGCTAAAGGAATTATACCCACTTACATAAGTTGAATCACATTGCACTGTCTTTCTCTAATGTGAGCAGTTGTACTGCATTCTTTTTTTCCCATGAATGTATTGACCATATAAGACTGACTTTAAAGGTACATTATGTTAAATAATATACCACAGCAATAAATTAAAAGAATAAGCCACACATTATTACTTATAACTAAAAGCAATGGCTGGAATGAATCTGTTATTGAAGTTCTGAATTGAAGTTATTTTTGTGTAAAGCACTAATTACTCTGCAATGGCATATAGTTGCACATAAAACGTGTTGTGGGTATTTTTCAATTAAGACTGATACATACATGTTCTCATTTCATGCTCTGAATAAATTAACCCTACAAACCACACCTCCCTTCCAGAAACCTGGTGGCTGATAGATAGTCTTGCAGAGTTCCATGACATCTAGTTGTCCTTATTGCAAAACCCAGCTGCAAGACAGTTGTAACTTTGATTCTGAAAGCTTAGTGGCTATTTCAGAGCTATTAAAGCACTTCTGAAACTTCAAGTGAGGAGATATGCTTCTGTATAATATGGTAAAATATAAATATCAAATATTCAAATTTAAAAAATACACAATAGTCTATTTGGTGCAACGTTTTATCCCTCTTCAGTTATTTAGTAGGTAAATGTGTCTCGTCTGTGTCAGTGTCCTGCCTCTGTGCACATCATGTCCTCGTCCTCTTTATTGTATTGTACATCATGTCTTGTCCTGCTCTATTGTTTCTGATTCATTGTACTTTGACAACATTGTCTAACTTACCCGTGGGCACTGCTGAAGCATATTCCTATATATGTGGTGAAAGTTTGTAAAAATCCAGAGACACCTTGCTTTGTTACACTGTTACATTGCCTACATTGTGTGCTGTGCTGTGTATCCCTCAAGGATATCTTCATCTCCAAAATGGCAAACTTTCAGGCAATGATGTTTAACATTTCTGGGAACACTGAAAGTTTTCAGTAAGACACCAAAATTTATCAGAACATGTTTCATTTTCAGAGTTCCTATGAGTACTGTTTGCTTAAAAACAAAAGACAAAACAAAACAGTGTCTGTTTGGGGACTCTTCCCTTCTCTCAGGGGGAGTACACAAATGATTTTCCCAACTTTGCCAGGTTTTGCTGACATGGTATGTTGCAAAATGCAGGTGCATTCATTACCCTGTAATTACCCTGCTTTTAGACCTGTGGTATATTATTCATTACATGTATCCTCTGTGAAGTGCTGTAACACAGAAGGAAACTCTGCAGTGGAAATCAATGAGCAGCATGGAACATGGAACACACACTGCCACAGATGCACCTTGACTAACACGATCGGTTCAAAGAATTAGCTCTAAATCACCATGAACAGTTCAAGGCCACCTACGAAAGGACTCTTTCTTCAAAAATGAGGGGGAAAAGCATAAACTGAGCACTAAGAAAAGCCTCTGACGTCTAGGTATGGCCAATGGCTATTCTGATTATTTTCTTGAGATAAAACATCAGACAAAAAATGTATGCCTATATGTGCTTGCTAGTGTGACTCTCCATGGAGAGAACATTGCTTTTTCATCAGAGTATAGCCTGAAAAAATCAGTTGATTTTTTTTCTATATTCTGCCGATTACCATACTGGAAAATGTGTTATCTGAAGAGGACTGAGTTGTACCATTTTATATAACAGAATTTTATTTACTTTCTAAGATGTGTCTCATTTCTGTTCACATTATTAAAAGAATGACAAATTAAGGAAACGAAAGGAATACTCCCATCCATAAATAAAAATTAAAGTATAACCTAATTGTACAATGAACAGAAAGTGCCACAGAATGAAGTTATGGGCATTAAAAAATTTTCACCAGTAATCTCACTAATTGCTCTAATTCAGAAATTAGGCATGGCCCCAGAGTCACTTAAATAGGTAATTGATCACAAATAAAAATTCATTAACATTTGCATCATCCTTGTATAATATCTTAAGTACATCTATCCTATCTATATATCCTGTGCAAGAACAGCACATGATCAAATACTGTTGTTTGCTTCCAATAATTCAATCATTTGAAAACCTGCCAAGACTCCATCTATTGATTGATGTGATGGTGTTTAACATTCATCAATCCACTGGTGCTGGATATTCTCAGGTTATTGGTGACTCTACAGGTAGCATACTCCTTTCCAGAATAGCAAACAGACAGAAATTAGTTTTTGGTAATTCCAGCCCGAAGAAGATTAAACTGTGGTCTCTAAGGTGTTCCTCTATGTAAGTGGATCTATTTCTAAAGTCTGACAGATGCCCTGAGAGAGGAGACTACATAACTAGGGCTTATTGATTTAGGAAGGCTACTGTAGGGTGTGAATAGCTCTGTACAATTCCATCTTATCCTCTTTCTAATCCTTTGGAAATATCAAATCTACAATCACATTTACCAGATGTAACAAACCATGCACTCTGATACGGGGAAAAAAGATTAATTTAAAACATGATATGCTTTTTGTTGATCTCTGATGACCCGTGGATTGAATCCAGTTGGCAACTATATGCAAATAATTTTTTTTGTATTCAGTATGCCAATAAACCCTATTTTGTGCTATAGGAGTGCTAGATAAAACACTGATTAAAAGTCCTCTTTAAGTTGTTTGGCAGAACACATTGGGCTTCAATCATCAAAATGTTCATAGAAAAATGATTGTATTTCATTCTTTGGAAAAGTGTGTATGAAAAAGTCAGCTCAAAAAGCTCTTAAATTAGATGCTCATGTATGTTATCATCGATTATCATCGATAAGTAAATGCCTTAACCATCCCATGTAATGACATTCTGACTTCTGAGTCACGAGTATAGCTGACACTGCTGAAAAGGGAAAAAATGAAGGTATTTTCTCTGACTCAGAGACGTAAACAAATGTAACACAAATGGATGCAAGAAAAAAAAATATTTTGTAGTGTGAGCATTTTGCTCACCCCCCCCCCCCAACAAGTTCCCCAATGAAACAGGCCTGTGGTATATAAATTAATTTCACTTAATGAGTAAAAACATTATTTGTAGTTCACAACAACCAGCAAATTTAGAATAAAAGTTTAATTTGGAAACAGAATATCGTTCTCCCTGATCATGTTTTGTGAGCGTGCCACTTTTACTGACTGGATCATTACCAAAAAACATGCAAGCACAATCAAGTTGAACCTAACCTTACTCTTCCATTGCAGCGAATTTTGGTTCTCTCTCAATCAGGTTGTATGGGGGCGAAATTCAATTCGCTGCAATGGAAGCGTAGGGTCAGCCTTAAACATGGACCCACCCCCTGGGAAAAGGAAAAAAAAAACAGACATTAGATCGTTTTTTGGAGTAAAGACTACTGTAAGTGTGGCAGATGATAGTGTAGGACAGCCAGTCACAACCAATGAGGGAAGTGGTGGCTGTTGAAGGCAGATGTGTGCATTTGCGTCTTTGGAAGTAGTAATGTTAAAATCTGCCTATCAAATATCTCAAATCTGACTCCATTTAATGCCAACCTATGTTTTAGTTCCCCAATTCCCAATTCTACTTAGCATCCCAGGAATTCTTAGTTTGCTTTGGCTTGTAGGTGATCAGGCTACATAGTCCACAACGTAGGATACCGTACCAGCACATTTAATATAACTCGCTGCTGTGTTATACTCTAAATCATAGAATATACGTTAGGCGGCCCACCTAGGGACTGCAGACTCGTCAGAATAGTGCCATACTTAAGACTGACTATGAGAGTAAGTATCAGCGGGTTTCGAGCGGTACAGCAACAACATACGGAAAAACCTCGAATCCTGCTACGTGCGTTGTTAGAAATGGCCAAATGAGAAATCACAAATAAAGGTTAAGGCTAATATTTTTATTAATCCAAATTGTCCCAATTAAAAGTATTCCAATCAGGTAGAAGTTTCAGAATTACAGTAAATAGTATGGCAGAGTGCAAATGATGGCAAATATACACAGCCTACCTATGCGTAGTCACGTGGCTATACGCTTGGTGCGCAGGAGTCCGTGCTAACGGTGCTCCCTATACGGAGTCACATGGCTATACGCTTAATGCGCAGGAGGTCATTCTGCCAAAGGGAACTAAGAATTCCTGGGATGCTAAGCGGAATTGGGAATTGGGGAACTAAAATATAGGTTGGCATTAAATGGAGTCAGATTTTAACATCACTACTTCCAAAGACGCAAACGCACGCATCTGCCTTCAACAGCCACCACTTCCCTCATTGGTTGTGACTGGCTGTCCTACAATAGTGATAGGCGTGTGTGGATATATTTAGTGACCAGTTTCACGTTAGTCATCTTTTGAATAATTTGGCAACAGCAATTGTAGCCTAGGCTATTAGCTAGCTAGTTTCTGTACTGTTGAAACACTGTACGTTAAATAAAATTTCATTTCAGGATACGTTGAATTCATGTTAAATGATGACTGCAAGCACAGTAAACCCATTAAATAGGTTTTTATTGTCAAAGATAACTCAGGGCTCCCGCTCTTTGACACAGCAGATTAACTGGGACGACACAGCTAGCTACAACAGTTGTTTAAAAAGCACTGGGCTAAAAAACATTGAGTTCATGAGGTAAACCACCTTTGCAAATCAAGGACATAGGAAGTATTCTGGGCTACTTGCCGCACGCTGTTTTCGGTATCTAATTGTCTATAGCCTACTACTGAACAGTATTCTGTTTGAGTATGACGTAAATTTTCATATGTAACGTTAGCTTGTTACTTATTTCGCTGATCATTAATGAACAAGCTAACTTTAGCTAGTCAGCTGTTTTGTCACTGACATATTGCTGAGGTAAAGTATTAGTATCAGCTAGCTAGCTAGTAGCCTATTATCGGTGGGAGAATTATGTGTTTATGTAACCTGAGCATTCAAAGTATCACAGCTCAGTAAGCTATGCTGACAACCAGGGACCAATTTCTGTGTCAACTGTTGCATTAGCTTGCTGGGCACTAACATTAATGTAAATGGATACCTAAATGTTTAGACCGAATAGTTGACTAACAGCCTTATTTCAAGCCATCCTGATATTGTTTTATTCTTCAATCAAGATATATGCTCCTTTAAGGACTGGGATTATGTATATAGACATAAAATTCATAGCAAGTTGTGTCCACCCAAAATCAAACTCTCTCCTACGCCCTTGGTCACAGGTAGTTTTTTTTAAGCCTAGCTTGATAATTTTCAGTTATTTTAAGATGAAATGTCAAAGATGAATCATAAACAAAAATTGATCATGAGTGCTAGGTGACTGATAATTTTTTTTTTCCAGATTTTCCAGTTTTGCAGATTTGCAACTCTTTTCCTAATTTAAATGTAAAATATGTACTGTTCAAGGCTTTTCCCTACTTTTCAGAATGCTCCTCACTATCAAACCTTATGGATTACACTACTTGCACTAAAATGGTTGAATAAAATGATAATGGTTGGAATGCTTAAGAGTTAGTTTGATTTTTTTTATTCTAGTTACCTCCATATTATCTTTTATATACAACTTTGACAATGTACCATGGTAATGTAAAATAAATTCAGCTAACAATGGTATATAAACAGATTGAAATATATTTTTAGATGTAATGGGTAAATATTCAACTGAGGTAGACCTGTTGTTGTCCACAGTACTGTTACTGACATACTCCGGCCCTCTCAGAGAGCCAGGCAGAGTGATCTGGCCCTCCTAAGAAAAAGTTTGGGGAACCCTGATTCAGAGACTTCTCCCGAAGCCATTCCTGCATTATCTTGGCTGTATGATTGTACACACACTATACACACAAAGAACAGTGAATCTGGCCTACTGAGATTGTGCCTCTGAATCTGTCAGGAGTTACAGCTGAAGGTCATGAGTCTTTTCCAGTTTTCTCCACCATGATCCCGTTTCTGTATTCTCAAAAAAGATCACACTGGAAAACATCTGTGTTCATCCCCCTGTTGATCTGCATAAACATATTACAAAAGATGTGTGTGACATTAACGATGCATTGCCAAATGAAAGCAAGCTGGAAATTAGTTACTTTGCTTTTATGTTTGTGATTATAATCAAGTGGCTCCTTACAAATGCATGAATTAACACAAAGAGGGGACATTTTAGAGGCTAACTCAATACAATAGCCACTAAACAGAAATAGATGCTGTCCCTCTCTAGTCCTTGTAATAATAATCATCAGCAGATACAAAGGGGCATCTGTGGCATTGTTTTATTTGGTGTTTTTTTTTTTTTTTCATATTTATTTGTACACCCACATAGTGTGATCTCATATGTTTCACTGATCTAAGTAAGTCAGAACCTCAAAGTTATACATCTTTGAGACAAAAGATGGGCACTTTAAAGACTATCTTATATCTTTTGATGCTAAACCTGTCACTGCTGACCTATTGGACAGATCTCCATTCTGTTTTGCAATAGGTCTCCACTTTGTTTTGCAATAATCAGGTTTATAATAATAATAATGATAATAATAATAATAATTTGCTTTCACAATGTTTGGTAAAAATGTCACCATTGTTTCATGATACAAAGTTAACATTTTCAATAAGAGAGATTGGTGTGTGAGAATGAGAGTGAGAATTTTTTTTCCCCCCATCAGCAACAGTTCTATTTCCTGCCCTTGGAAGGTGTTATGTAGTATTTTTAGAATGTGGTGGTTAAGATGTATTATCTATTTCCAACCAACAAGGAAAATTGATGTTTTCCTAGTAAATTCTGTACTGAGGTGAGAAAAGCTTTTTCATCCACAATGAGGGGTTTTTGCATTATTGTACCTGAACTCTGTATTTGTGGTTCCCAAGTACTTTTAAACTTATTTGAAAAGATGAGGTGCAGTGGAGACACTTCACATTCTGTTCTTCTCTTACAAAATGCATTGCAAGTGATGGATAGAAAAGTGGATTTTATTTAAAAACTTAATCCCCAGATACTGCTGCAAGATGCTATGATGAGACAGAACTTTAACTGAACTAAAGTTGCGTTATAAGCTTATAAAAATTCTGAAAACAAAGACAAAAAGACAGCAAAGTAAGAAAAAATCTTCAAGTAATGTCACCTTAAGTTGTACCTTCATCCTTCAGAATGTGGACTGAATGACCTGGTTGTCACAGCACATGTGAGATGAGTCTGAATTAATAACCTACAGCACACAAAAATGAACTAGCTCCTCTGCATTGCTATTCACTCAACAGCAAGACTTCATAGTATGAATAAACCTGGGCACTACAATTTATATGTATGTAACTGTCAAACAGTATACATGGTCTGGAGGTCATTGGGAATGCAAGTTTCTGCATGTGCACAGTGATGTGTAGAGCATGAGAGAATGTGAATGTGCCAGTGGGAACATGATGAGCAGAGAAACTTGACTTCATTACATTAGCAAGACCAGGTATCCAACTCCACTGTACTGCTTCAAAAGGATTTGTCAACAGGCATTGTTGGGATTGGATGTTACATATCCTTTTGCATCAGGAGAGTGATGGAGAAACAGCTTTTAAATCTTGATTGATAGTCAATAATTATGTAGCTGAAAGGTAATTGTTCTTTTCAAGGTTTCCAGAAAGTGTTGATGGATCCTTCAAAACAGCCACAGCACGTGTTTTAGAATTTTAGAATATACCTCCTAGGACACATAAATCATTAGTTGTCTCAGTGGTTTCACTTACGAATAAGAAAGTTGTCATTTTATATCATTAAAGAGAGGTCAAATATATGTACTTTAGTGACATTAGTAAACATTTCATCTTACTACAATATCTGGGCAAAAGCAAAGTTGCTGTGATAAAACAGTAACCATGGCTAATTACATAGCATTTAGAACTTCAGTATAATATATGTAATAGATGTGATTTGCCTGTTTTGATTCTGATGTTTCAGTGTTATTTATGTGTATTTATGAGGTTACTTTAACTAGAAACCATTTTTATCATTGCCATTATCCCTCGCCCAATCTTTGGTGTCAGCAGAGTGCAGGCAGCACCATATTATTTGAAAATCCTTTTGTTCCATCTCTGCAATATAACTACGTGAGATTTAATCCCAAAATGTATTTAACAAACAAGAAAAATGTGTGACTCTTTCATGCGTCATGATAGAAATAATTTACTTATGCATCTGTTCAAAACAAGTTATAAGTACAATAAATGTAATTCGTGCCATACTCTTTTGAATGACAACTGTCACTAACAATGTCAATCTCTATAGCTGGTATTCATTTCAGTCAGGGAAAAGCCTGTGTCTTGTGATTTCACACAGACCTGTCAATTCCAGTCTTCTACTGGAATGTATTTTTCATGGAATGAATCACATGTAAGGATTTTATTCAATTTGTTTCACACTGTTCTCTATTTGTCTTGTTTTAGTTTCCATTTATTTTCCAAGTAGTTAACTTTTTGGCGGTGACATACAGAAGGATTGGCCTTCATTGGTAGATAGGATATTACTTTGGTTTCCAAAAACACAATTTCCCCAGGATGCGGAAAACACTCAAAGGACATTGCCTATATAACCTGTAGTGTGAGATGGTCTAACTACCTTTGTAAATGACATTACCATTTTCATGGGCATAGCTCATTCTGACAAAAAGGCTTCACTTTGCATTTGATTTCAATTTGCATTTCCACACAAACCAAAACTTGATTTTGAGTGCTACTTGTGAGGAACCACATAATAGTAATATGAGATAATAATTAAAATAATTAAAAAAAAAAAACATTACAAAGCAGGGTGTGTTACAAAAAAAATAATTAAATAAAATAATTAAAAAAAAAAAACATTACAAAGCAGGGTGTGTTACACAGGTGCCACAGGTGGGAGAGACATTGCCATTGATACAGTCAGCTCATTAGCAGATGATGCTATCAGGGAGCTGTGCACTGGTAGCAAAACAAAGCCAATACAAATCAATAGTGAGAGAAATCACAATAAGCCTGAGAGTCTTTGGTCTTTAGCAGGTAGTCCTCTTCCAATATGAATTATATGAATGATATGAATAGCACTGTAAATGATAAAACCTACTGAAAAGGCCTGTCTGGCCTCAACACCAAACTCATTTTAAAATCTTTTTAAATTTTTAAAATCGCTAAATCTATTTTTTTCATTAAGGAACTGGATATATTTTGACATATCTGGTGTCACAAGGTTTCCAAAAAATTTCCTTTGGGGTAAAAATATATTCCTTTTTTGTTTGTGTTTTTGTAGGAGGATTGCAATGGCTCATCCTAAAGGCATGCATGTAAACTTTACAAAGATGGACATTCCATCACCTAATCATCATTAAAAATGAGGTTTCATATTTATACTACTGTTTCTAACATTAGATACCTGTTCTTCATTTTCAAGTATTTTGTGTATACAATATTATTTTCCAGTAATTCTTTGAAAATTAGATTTTCAGATGTGTTAAGCAGCCTAGCTTGTTTATGTGTGTGCTTTTGCTGTACATCATGTTTATTTCTGCTTTGTCTTCTGCATGCCGAAGTCATTGTGAAATGGCTCAAGTGAAATACCTTTTCTAAGAGCATCTGATGTGAGTAATCCAGCAACAGAAGTAAACTGCTGGACCTACATGTATTTAAAAATGACCTTGTTGAACTGGAAATATGAAAGTGCATGTGATATTGTAGTCTATTTGTTCTGTTCCACAAATAACGACAGCTCGTTCTCATTTCAAGAAAAGCTCCAGTAATTGTGATTGACATCACTAACCCAGGGCTCATCTTTTATTGACTAGGCTTTGTATAAGTTGACTGACAGAGAGACCCTAGTGGTGGGACACATAGTGTATGGGATTCTACCATGTTTTACACTTGCCATAGTAATTTCTTAAATTTTAGAATTACAATGAAGCAGATTGTAAACAATGATGTCAACACATAACATTTTGTTTAAGATAAAACCAATAAAATAAATTCTACAGAGCTGTCTGGTGTGATGAAAAGTCTGACTGGACAAAAATCCTTGTGCTCTACTTGTTTGTCACTTGCGCTCACCAATAAACTAATCACTATCCACACCCATCTCCACCAATACACTGGCCTCAGAGTTGCAGTCCCATGCTGACTTGCCATTCACCACTTACCTCATTTATGGTCAGTTTTCGCCTAATTTAACTTCCCTACCTACTTGATCAGTGACTTGGCCCAACTTGCAGTCAGCTAATTCAGTATCAGACATTGTGGACATTTAGCTGAAAATGGAAATGGGTTCAGGTTTTACAATCCACCCCCATTTTCAACCACATCAGTCCCATTGGTAGTGCAACCTGAAAATATTGCATTCAGTACATTTACATGGACAACAAAATTCCAATATTAACCCGATTAAAACAATACTCTGATTAAAAAATGATCATGTAAGCAGTGATTTCTGATTATCTTAATCCGGTTAAGGTCATACTCGAAGTAAACACTAATCGAATTAAGACATGTGGAGTATTCCTATTTTAGTCGCATTATGGAAGACATGTACACACCTTAATCACACTATTAACATCCTGTTTGAGTTTTTGCTGCATTTTGCGACAGGACACACACATACGGCAGTGGTCAACCGTTTGACAGCAAACAAGAGCATGGCTGGAGACTGTAACTGCGCTTGAAGTTTCCGTAAAATTAAAAATGAAACACCCAAAACAGTGTATGGTACCATAACGAACTGTATGTCGATAGCCTAGCCTACGTGAAATTCTGGAGGGAACGTAAGACGGCGTGACGTGGGAACGCAATAGACGTCTGCCATTAATCGATCTATGCTCTATAACATGTAAAACGGGAACATGAAAGGAATATTCTAAAAGCAACTCATGTAAACACCTTAATCAGAATATTGTATTATTCACAATAAGGTCAATAGCTAGATTACTGCTGTCCATGTAAACGTAGTCATTGATATCTCCGCTCCACATCATAGAAATGCTGCAAACAACAGCCTTATTCCTGGTGGCCAATTTTGTCTGCAGCCATCAACAATTGATCACAACATCCATCACACTGGTTGCGACACTCAGTTGTCCAGAGCTGACATCACAAGCACTTTGAAGGTCATGCCCCTCCATTCCAATTCATGGCATTTCAAACTTTGCTGGCATGAGGAATTTATCCATTCACCTTACCTTTGGGTGCAAGAGCAGTCCAAAAATATTCAATACCCACTCCAAAGCCTTTTGCTGTATTTTGCTAAACAGCTACTATTTGCCTTTCCTACTGCATCTTCTCAACATTGTCCTTGTCATCCATCCTCTTTCACTTTTCTTTTCAGTTCTTAACAATCTGGTCTCCAGATCAGTGTACCTGTTTCTCAGTTTTTGTCCTCTCACCTTTCCTCTCAGTCCTGCTCCAAATAGGAATTTATCAGCCTTTTGTGATACCTCAGTTTCACAACACACATCATTTACAATCCAGAAATCAACCTCCTTCTCAAAGAATTTCAACATACAGAACTCATCCTACCTCTTACTAGGCAACCCATCATGACAGAACTTATGTCTCCAACCTGCATCTCCAACTTGGTTACAACTTAAACCCTGTTCCTGTTTGCCTTCTACAGTCTTCTCAGATGTTCAGAATTCACCACTTTGTCTTTCTCCTTTGACTCATCTGGACAACTTTGCACCGCCAATCTCACCATTGTCAATTATAATGTTAATCAGACTGGACCTCAAAGAGAAGAAAAATGACCAACAAGAGGAAGCAGAAATCATTTTCTACTTCCAACTCAATACTCCCATTAGTCCTTTTGAACCATTTCTGCCTTCATTTGGCCATGTTTCCAACAGGCCCATCCTTCCTAACCATCATTCACTAATGAAAATAGCTGCTTTGTCACCAATGTTCAACATATCAGCATTTCCTGCTGACCAGAACTCAGATCATTCATTATGCATAGGAGCAGCCAAAACTACTGCCTGCTAAGGCATGTCCAGCTACTTCATCATATATCTCGGCAGATGGACCTGGACTGCTCTCAGCTGTTACATAGACTCTGACCTATAGCATCACTGTTAGATATAGTAAGTCTCCTCATTCATTGAGCTGTGTTTACTCTGGAGCTCCAGCTCCTCCCAGGGGAGCCTTTTAGCACTGCCCTACTGCCACATTGACATGTCCGCTTCCCCACACAGACCCACCTCCACTAAAAGTATCACTGTATAACTGACCACTTCTCCTGGGAGGCCCCCTCACTGCTGTTCTTCAGCCTAGCTGATGTACTTGCTCCCCTGAACAGATCTGTTTCCAGTATGAGCATCACTTTATGACTGACCTCTTCTCTCTGGATGGAATCTCAGCACTGTCCTACACCCATGTTGACATGCTTGCTCTCTTGAACTAACCTGCTTCCAATGTGAGAGTACACTGTATGATTTGATTCTAGAGCACCAGCTTCTTGTGGCTTTTCAGTTATTAAATACCTTTGATCATGCGCATGTTCTCATTCCCTGAACAAGCTTGATCAATTCCCCCATAGTCAGCTTCTGAAGGCTCACTCACTTGCTTCAGAAGCCAGAAACTGCAAGAATTGGTCTATCATGCCCTGCTCTGTGGCGCATGAGTTGCAGAGCCATGCCATCCTGACACACAGCTCATCAGCCTGCTCATTGATTGGCTCCTGAGGCTGGAATACTCCGGAGCAGAACCACTATACAGCATCCATGGATGCAATACATGGTGTGTCCAAGAACCCCTTTTGAGAACATCATAATCCTGGGGTACATGGCCTGGGAGACTAAAGTATGCCTTGAAGGCTTCGCTGCTGAGAAAGTTGGCCAGAATGCTAACCCACTGTTCATGCTCCCACAGTTCCCTCTCAGCAGTACGTTCACCCTCGATGTCGTCACTATCTATCATTTTTTCAGACATGCCTTTGCCCTCTTCAGGCAGGAAGAGAAATCTGGGATGCAAGGTCATGCAGAGACTTGTCCTCCATTGCAAGTTTCTCCTGGACCTTGGTGCTCTGCTGTGGTGCTTCTATCACCGCCCAGATGCTTTGCTGTTAGGCGGTGAGGAGTGACATCAGCTGCAACATCAATTCTTTCATACCTCTAAGTCGGGACCACAGCAGCCGGGCTTGGCGACAATAACAAAGAGGTTTTTTTTTTTTTAAATTCATGCTAGCATGATGGTCAGTCTTACATTATTACATGGTACCAGGAGTGGTTGAAAAGTGGTTGGACCAAACTGACCAAAAAGATATGGATGTTGTTAAACCTCTGGAACCGCAATGTGGATAATAGCTATAGAACTTTTAAAGAGGCTTTTTCCCTGCATTTGAAAGCAATGGGAGGTAGCAAGCACAGTGATGACCAGAAAGTTGCATTACTGCTTACTACAGCTGCATCCCAAGCAATTGAGATTTACAATACCTTTAAATTTAAAGATGAAACAAGTAGAGAAAAGCTGCTTAAACAATTTGATGCTTATTGCTCCTTGAAGAAAAATGAAGTGTATGAGAGACATTTGTTCCATTGCCAAATTCAACAACAAGGTGAGCCATTTGATACATTCTTGATGGATCTATAACTAAAACTTAAATCTTAAAACTATGAACAAACACAGCCATCAATCATCAGGGATCAGAAAGTATTTGAGTGCAAGAAAGTTTGGGAAAGGCTGTTAAGAGAGGAAAAGTTGGACTTGGATGAAGTGATCAGAATTTGTAGGGCCAGTTAACAGACCGAGAAACATGTGTGCACATTTGAACAAACAGTGGCAGTCATTACCACCATGCCAGAGATAACTGTGATTGACAGCGTAGTGAGTTCTGCCAAGACAACGACTCTGCTGCTGGCAAGGACTATGTTATGAACTGTAATCATTTTGGAGGTAGGCAGGGGGAGGAACCAGTTTGGTAAAATGTGTTTTTTTTTGCTGGGGAGAAAAACACACACAGACATTAATATGATGGTGTCAGGGCTCCGCCCCCTTAGCTGTGGTGTTTTGTTTTTCCCTGTCCATGTGCTTTTTGTTTTCCTTGTGTTCCAGCCCCGCCCTGCTCCCCGCCTGGGCTCCGCCCGCCTGATTGCCCCATCACCTTCACCTGCCTGCCTGCCCACCTGCATCTCATCTCCTCGTCACCCCAGCCCTATATCTTCCCTGCATGTCTCTGTCTTGTTGCTAGTTTGTTTCAGTGTTTCAACCTGTTTTGTCCCCGCCGTAGTTTGTTCCTGTGTTTTGCCGTTGTTGCTTTTCCTGCCTGCATCCCGACTACGATTTCTGCCTGCCGCCTGGACTCGATCGCCTGATTTCTCGCCTGCCTGGTTCCTGACCCTGTCTGCTCCGATTCCCCGACTTGGATTTGGGCCCGGACTGCTTCTCTGTGTTTTGAACCCTGCCTGTCTTTGATCGTACAAACTGCCTGCCGTTTTCAATAAACGCCCGGAACCTGAGAATCGCGTGGTCCGAGTTTGTGCCCCAGTCACTCCCATGACAGATGGACTCATTTGATGATGATGATAATGCATTGTTCATTGGAGCAGTACAGAATGACGAGAGAGGAAACAGAAAAAAAAAGACAGACAGAAAGTGCATAATGGACAGAGGATTGACATACCAGGTGTGTGCAGGCTGCTGTGCAAAACAGCAACATTAAAAAAAGACCTTTGTAGTGGTGCCAAAGGGAAAAGAGTCACTACTCATTGATCAAGCATGTGAAGACATAGGGCTGGTCAAGTGTATCCAGGCAGTCTCCAAACAGAAAGATAGCCATGTAACACAGGGGCACTGACTGCAAATACTAACATTATTAATGGACAAAAAGGACATGTCACTGGCTGAGCATTGACAGAAATAATGTCCTAATATATTTGATGGTATTGGAATTGACCAACAGCATACAGCTCAAATACACAGCAAAACCAGTTGAGACCCCTCGAACAAGAACTGTGCAAGGAAGTGAACAAGATAGTGGCTCTAAGTGTCACGAAACCAGCACAGGGACACAGAATGGGTGGATTCCATGGCTTATGTAAAGGAACCTAGTGGAACATTGAGAATTTGTATGGACCAAAAATACATAGAATATTATAAGACAACATTACCAAATACCGAAAAGAGAGGAGCTATTGAGTGAGATGGTAGGTACATAGTGGTTTGCAAAGCTGGATGCATCACATTGCTTCTGGCAGCTGCAGATGGATGACAAAGGTGCAGAACTGTGCACCATGTACCCTTTGGCTCTTTCAACTACTAAAGATTTTACTTTGGAATTTGCATTGGAGGGTGATCAGGTATATGGGATGAAAGGCAAAGCTTTACATGTGAAAAAACTTCTCAGATGAAGAGAAATGCCAGTTTGCCAGTCAAGAGGTCACATTGTTTGGAGACACGTTGAAAATCAAAGCTCTGAGAAACATGCCCACACTAATTGACATGAAGGCAGTGCAGAGGAGTTTAAGCATGGTTAACTACCTGGAATAAACTCTTCTCCAAAACAGTGATGCTGAGAAAACTGCTACAGTCAACAAACGAGTGACCCTGGGATAAACCACAACAGGATGAATGGGGAGAGCTAAAGGAAAGTCTGGTCACAGAGCCAGCACTAGCTTTCTTTGACCCAGTTTGACAACAGTCTCCACAGATGCTACAAGGATGGCTTGGCGGCAGTGTTACTTCAGGATCATGAGGAGGTGTTGAGAACCACGACCTGTGCAGCATGGTCACTTACAAAGATGGAGATGATACACACAAATGGAAAGAGTGCTTGGACTCGTTTTCAGATGCTAAAAGTTTCACTTATACGCCTTTGGTCTACCACAAGTATAGACCACAGACCTCTCCTCATGATTTACATTTACATTTACATTTATTCATTTAGCAGACGCTTTTATCCAAAGCGACTTACATAGGTTACAGTTCTTTACAATGTTATCCATTTATACAGCTGGATATTTACTGAGGCAATTGTGGGTTAAGTACCTTGCCCAAGGGTACAGCAGCAGTGTCCCAGCGGGGATTGAACCGGCAACCTTTCGGGTACAAGTCCTGCTCCTTAACCACTATGCTACACTGCCACTCCCACTCAGTCAAAAGCACTTGAATGACATGTCACCTCACATCCAGAGAATGATGATGAGCTTACAAAGGTACAACTGTGAGCCGTCATACAAACCTGAGAAATACATGGTTGTCACTTAAGAGCAACATCAGAAAGGCAACAGACAAGAGGTTCACAGGAAATGCATCAGGAGCCACATACATACCATAATGCAACAGGCTATTGTCAGTGCTCCCACCCCCTAGCTGTTGTGTTTTTGTTTTTCCCTGTCCATGTGCTTTTGTTTTCCTTGTATTCTAGCCCTGCCCCGCTCTCTGCCCTGTCTCCGCCCATCTGATCATCTCCACCTGCCTGCCTGCACACCTGCTTCCCATCATCTCATCAGCCCAGCCCTAAATCTACCCTGTTTGTCTTGTTGCCAGTTCGTTGCAGTGTGTTTGTACCTGTCTCATTCCCGCCGTGTTTTCTGCCTGATCGCTGTTCCCCAAATGGACCCTGCCTGCGCGTCGACCTTGCTCCCGCCTGCTGCCCTGCCTTGTTCACCTGATCTACCTGGCTACCTGGTTTGACCCTGCCTGTCTCTGGCGTTGATTCCTGACAGCGTTCGGACTGCCCGCCTGGTCTCTACCCTACCTGTTTTTTGGTCACGATTCTGCCCTGCGTCCTTAATAAAGGCACTTGGAATCTGGAGTTCTTGTGGTCTGCGCCTGAGTCCTTGCCTGTGCCCTGACAGATATAATGAATAACTGAACATCACTGAAATCACTGAGCATCAAAAAAACTAAGGAACTCATCATAGACTTCAGAAGACACCACGAGGACCTCTCTCCTCTAAACATCAACGGAGAAGAAGTGAGAGGGTTTCCAGCTTCAAGTTACTAGGAACCCACATCACAGAGGACCTCACATGGACAATCAACTCCACTGCTTTGGTCAAGAAGGCTCAACAGTGGCTCTACTTTTTAAGGAAACTTAGGAAGACCAACTTGACCACGGAGCTGCTCGTTTCCTTCTACCACTGCTCTACTGAGAGTGTATTGACATACTGTATTACAGCATGGTATGCCAACTGCACAGCAGCAAACAGGAAAGCTCTCCAGAGAGTCATAAACACAGCCCAGAAGATAGACTCCCCTTGTCCTCACTGGAAGACACCTTCAGATCACGCTGCCTCCTCAGCATTCTGAGGGATGCAACTCACCCCTGCCATCACCTCTTCTCTCTGCTGCCATCTGGAAGGCGCTACAGGGCCTTAAAGACCCGCACTTCCAGGCTCAAAAACAGCTTTTACCCCAGAGACATTACTGAATTCCACAAAACACTGACCCCTCTACCACCACCACCCCACCCTCCATGTGCAATAACATCTGTAAATAATCTGTATATAACATGCAATAATGTTTTTATAAGGTGCAATAATATTGGTACAGTGGTACATTTTGGCACAGTGCAATAATATTTTTACATTGTGCAATACCATAAGTACAATACACAAGAGTAGCTCTTGATATGCCACTTCTTTTTTTAATTATTTTATTATTTTATATTTATTATCTGGTGTGTTTGTGAATGTGCACGTGTGGAATGTTAATGTACCGTCTCAGGGGCTGCACAGCAAATTTCGTTGTGCAACAATGTGCAATGACAATAAAGGCATTCTGATTCTGATTCTGATTCTGAACAATGAGAGAAAAAACTGTGGCTGAAACAGCAATGGACAGGGAGTGGCCTAAGGAAGCTAACACTCAGTTCTGTTCATTTCAAGACTCCTTGGTCAGTTGTCCCCACAAAGCTGAGACAAGGAGTTTTACAGAAACTGCATCATAGACACTTCAGCATTGAAGACATGTAAGACTAGCAAGAGAGACTGTGTATTGGCCAGAGATTAACAGAGACATAACAGATATGATAGAACACTGCGATACAGTATGTAAAACATTGCAACAATCAACAGAAAGAGCATAATAACTGACTTTTCCCCACCAGCCTTGAGTGAATGTAGGGACAGATTTGTTTAATTTTCTGGGTAAGGAATACCTCCTTGTTATTGATTATTTGTCTAAGTATCCAGCAATTGCTCTCCTCACAAATCACACAGCTACAGGTGTTGTCATACCCATGACATTCATGTTCTCAAGGCATGGGATTCCCTGCAGTGCAGTCTCTGATAATGGGCTCCTGTATGCCAGTTAGGAGTTTGCTCTGTTTGCCGGGTAGCGTGAATTTGAACATGTCGCAGTGAGCCCAAACCTCCTTCACACAAATGAATTATCGTTGAATTATTATTGGAATTATTGTCTATCCTGATCAAAGCTCTGTATCAGCATAAAGAATACTTTCACTGAGTGCTTGTGGTTCAGATTGTCTCCGCTGAACCCAGAGTGCGTTTCACGTATTTCTGACAACTGAGGAACTGGAGCAACACAGGACCGAAGGCAGAACAACTCCTGTGGCACTACAGGATGGCAGTGAGGTTCATTGCCAGGATCCCGCTGCAGACCAGCAACACCATGCTCCTGAGGCGCAGGGCCCTCTACGCAGAGATGAGGACCGGGCCAGGAGCCAGAGCGTCAGGATCACCAACGAGGTGTTGGAGCAAGTCCAGCCGAAGGCACTGGACCACCGCCTGCAGGACCTGAAGTGGCTATGCGTCCATGGCAGACTGCCTGTGAGGGACGTGTTGTACCAGCACAAACTCACCAGGCACCCCTTCTGCCCGCACCCAACCCAAGGCAGGAGACCCTGCCTTCTGGGACTGCAGCTTCCCCAAGGAAGTGTGGACCCGGACTGAGCACCTGCTGCAAGCATTGGACTCTCATTTTGTCTTGAATTTTGACAAGCTGATCCGAGGGAGGGATGCCCAGGGTGGCGACAGGGACAATTCCTTCCTCCTGCTCCTTGTGATCAGCCTGACAAAGAAGAAGGTGTGGGATTGTCGTGAACTTTTAGTGAAAAAGAACATTGTACATAGTGCAGCCGGTGTCTGCAACAAGGTTTTTATACAAATTCAAGATTAGAGTAAGAAAGGATGTTGTGCAGTGGGGTTACCATTCAGCCCGTAAAAAATGGAAAGGTTTATTCACCCTTCTGCAATAAAGTTCACCCTCTTTCCCCTTCCCAGTGCCCCCTCACAGTACACACAATCACAATAAAATCCTCACGGCTCTTTCACTGTCACTCATTCCTCTCCTGCTCTGTTTTACTGATCTCTATATGTTTTACATGGTTTGACACTTTGTATAAACTTGCATTGATCTGATGCGCTGCGATTTCCTTGTAAGATACATGGACTGCTGGGGCAAGTGCTTATTATGTTCTGTGAACATGTCATTCCGCCTGGCATCCAGGCTTGTAAATAGTCTATGCCCTGCCCCTTAGTTACATTGTGTACACTACAGTGCATGCTTAAAAGGGACCTTTCTGTATCGGGGGGTTTCCTTTGCTGATGATTGTAAAATGTTGATGATTGATTGTATTGTGATGTTTTTTATATTTTGCTTTTATTCCAATAAAATTAAATATAAAAAAAAAATTCTGACAACTGCCGTTCCTGTAAATAAAGAAGTCTTTTCCACGAAGATTGGAATTGCGTCCTTTTTTTTTCCTTACAAACTCAAGCAGATGTGATTTTTTAGGAACGATATTCTGAAAAAAAAGTTGAGCTTGGAAAAAAGTTATTGGGGTTTCTTTTAATAAGAAGGCTAAATTATCTGGGTTATGACTATCAAAATAAGATATTTACATGACTCATGCCATAGTTGGAATACTTGAATATTTGGATTAACATTGGAATATCAATATGCATGTAAACACAGGCCATGTTAAAACATGAATCAAAAGATGGGGGGGGGGGTATTCCTGTTATGGGTAATTATATAGTTTTTGAAAAAAAGTATGTATATTTTATTACCTTCACTCAACTAGGATTCCATAGAGAAGAGCCATTCATTTTATTTCATTTGGACAATGAAATGTTTATACATGCTGCAGCACTTAATTTTCAGAATTCATAAGAACATGTTTGAAAACATAAAAAAGGACTACACACCACTGTTACCACTTCAAAAACAATGATGTTGTACATCCCCATTCTATATTGCAAATACTGAAACTGTAGTATGTATGCCTCATTGTCCACGTGACAGTTTTGACTCAATAAATTTATGTAGTAAATAAAATGTCTCTTTTCTGGTGATATGAGTACAATACTGAAGACCACCCTGGCAAATTCTTTGTCTTCTTTATCTACTATTCTTGACAGCTTCAATATTTGGTGAAAACATGAAAAGCAACAAATGAAAAGAAAAAGACAAAAAATAGACTTAAGCCAAGACAATCATAGCTCTGATTGGAAAGGCTGCTGGCACAGAAACACTGCATTTCCTCTGCTTTAAAATAGGAAGTCATTTTGAAGTCTGAGTCCACATTTCACATCAGGGTCTTTAGAGAAAGTCCTTGAAGCTGTTCTCACTAAAAGGAGGGGAAAAATAAGCTACTTATTGTGCCTCTATCCAGGACGTTCAGTTGTCATATGCTTTAGAGATGGGCTCAATGCATTTGTGGACATTGCAATTAAAACAGGGAGGGAGGAGTGTAATTAAAGATTATACTCCATCCCTGTCATCCCCACTCTTGACAAAAACTTCAGTGAAGAACATAGAAATACGCAGAAGTTATGAGGATTTTAATAATACAGTAAGCCCACAGAGTAAAATACAAGATAAAATTAAACATTGGCCTTATTTAATCACAAGCTATAAGGGTGATTAAAACAGATGAAAGTGAATGATTTGTTGAGGATCAATGAGGGGCCAAATGAGGCTTGAGTATTGTTATTGGAGACTTTAAGAGAATTCCAGTAATGTTTATGTGACGTAAACCTATGAAAGAGGCCTATGGCTACCGGTACTTGTTTTCCCCAGATACCACTGTTGCCATGGAACCACTGTAAATTAGCATCTGGAATAATCAGATGCACATGGCTTATTAATTAAACAGTCAAAACCAATAACCTCTCTTTGCATGTTTATATAATTTCTATAATGAGATAAAAGACTAAACATTGTCTGCTCAGTTTGTTTTTTTTCTGGGATTGATTCAATAATCTCTGTTGTAGTGAAACGTATGTCAATTTGCACATGACATGACAGAAGTGGGTGGAATTCCACTCACAAGGTTTTCATTCCTTTAAGCCACTGTGACTGTGGGATCACCAGTCTAAACATGTAAACCTTTCTTGTAAGATTTTAACACAACAAGGACTTCAATATACAGACTCTTGTTCAAAGTGAGCTTGTTTTTCCTGGATTATGACTGCTCTTGTCTCTGGATCCACACCTGGCAGACCCACCGGCAGGAGCCTGTATTTAGCACTTTCCTGCAGCTCAGGCTAACACTTGGGCTTCAGTGGCACCTCTGATCTGGCGTTGCAACCCCAGCAGTGTCTCCACTGCAACATTGCAACATTTATATTTCATGGGGTGGATATGAATAATGCACAGTAACCACTGAGCAGGAATTTAATGATGCCTCATTCACATGTCTGCCTCTCAAAGCGAGCACTGATTCCTCCCGTGGAGACATGGTGGGGGCACTGCACTGATTTGAATAAACCTTGGCCTCCCGTCCCACTGAACTGACATGACAGTAACATGGACACAGGTTTAGAGTCATGAGCCTCCGCACCCTGCCGGTGCATTGATACAGTCCTCCCCTCCTATCAGCCAGACATAGTTCTAATTCAGCAGTGAGCTGGGGAGGATGGAGAAGGGGGCTGACAAGAGTGTCTCCTTTAATTAAGACCTTGAAATGCTTTGCACTACTACACATCTGTCACAGCACGGCGATTTCAACACACCCATGTGTACATCCAGATGACTTAGATCAGGAACAGAGTGGCAACAGATCTGTCAACTTAGAAGAAAGGTTGTTAATGGCTGACATTTTGTTACTGCAGAGCAAATACAGAAAATATATCTCAGAATTGCTGAATATTTTAAAATTATCTTAAAAGTCCAGTCACACAGGAGAAGTATACATACAGTATTTTGCATTACTCTGGGTCAGATGACTGAAGAGAGATCTCGTCCAGTCTGTCTTATTCTCTAGCCTTTGCTCCATTCCTCTCTGGTGTCCCAGGCCTTCCCTTGAACGTATCAATCATACCTTTGTGATTCCGTCAACCTTTCTCCTTCTCCCCTTCCTACTGAATTATTAAAGACATTAAACATCCAAGTGATTTTAAGTGTGTAATGTAACCTGAGGGCAAGAGGAGCATCACTTGACAAGTCTGTCAGATGGACTCATAGATGTTTTTAGTAAAAAAGCAGCTCATACATGTACTTTTGTATGTTAATATATATATATCTTTATTTGTTAACCTTATAAATACCTTTTCATTGCTACATGCAGTCAGTAATTAAAAAGAACCTTTCAGTGTTATTACATATTAAAATTATTCGGCTTTAAAAAACAAATCCCTATTAAAAATATATGTCTTCCATTTATTGAGGTCATGGGGGGATGTGTTCCTGCAATATTTAAGGACATTTTACACTTAATGGTGCACTTAATGTTAGGATACGACGTAATAATGAACTGAGTCTACTGTAATGCTCATGCCTTCATTAATAAATGGTCTTGTCAACTAAGTCTTCAGCAAATATTCAAAGTTTATCACATCACTATGTGTTGCACATCCATCCACTGCCACCCATGCTTGGCTGGGGCTGGGGAGTCAAAGAGGTGTAATTCAACTGTTTTTCTTGAATAACTGGAATCCTTCAAAAACAGCTAAAATGTACATATGGAACGTATGGAAATAAGAAATACTTTATTAATCCCGAAGGAAATTGAAATATGAACTTGGGTTACTTTACTCGAGCATTCTCACATGCAAATGAACTGATAGATAATTTACTAGTGCTGTTGGGACCCTACCTGCCATGTCATGTAAAAATAGCACCATCATTCATGGATGCATAATACCACACTCTATGCCAGCTACTGTGGCATGGATCTGATTGCTGCAATAACTCATTGTAGAAAACAGATGTCAGGGTGGCAGGGAAAGAGGTAAATAATTAATACCCTTCATGATCAAGGACAGCAGACTCAAATAGTGCAAAAAAATAATGAAGCTACACATGAAAACTAAAAAGGCAGTACTTTACTGAGTCTACTTCAATGTAAATTTTCATTTCTAATAATAGACGTAATAATAATAGGACTCTCTGTGTTACGTTGTACATTAATACTGATTCTCATGTGATCATTTTAAAGAGGCCTAAATAAGAGTGGGTTATTATAATTTGGGTTACTCAAATATCTGCAAGTACTGGAACTGTCTATGAAGGTTACAGTTTCTTGTCACTGTTTGCTATTGTGATCTGAAAAAAAAATCTAATGATCTTGATCTAAGCTAGGACATCATATTAGCATTTGCTACCTTATTTACAATTGTTATTGACAATTCTTTGATTGGTACAAAGTAATGGAATGTGGTATAGTTAGCAGCCGCTGAAACAGCACAAAATTTTCACAATTAATATCAAAGTTACTGCACTAATTGCAGCTAGCATTTACTGTAAATTTTGGACATGTATTGGTCTTAGCTAGCTATACACTTTTACCTCACCAGCTACTCATAACTGTGTTTCCAAATTTAACATATCAGACCATGGAAATTAAGTTACAGTGGCTTCAGGAAGTATTCAGACCCCTTCACTTTTTGCAGACTTTATCTAGAAAGGAATAAATGCAATCTTTTGGCTGTCAGTCTACAGACACTAACCCGTAATGACAAAGCAAAAACATGTTTTTAGGAATTTTTGCAAATTTATTAAAAGTGTAAAACTGAGATGTCTCATTTACATAAGTATTCAGACCCTTTATTCAGTACTTTGTAGAAGCACCTTTGGCAGCAATCACCACTTTAAGCTTTCTTGGGTAAGTCTCTGCAAGACTACTTTCTAAGAATACCTTTATTCTTTTTTAGATTAAGTCTCTAATAACAACAAAGTGTGCAAAAAGTGAAGGGGTGTAAAATACTTTCCGAAGCCACTGTATAAGGCTGTGGGTAGCTAATGATCATTCACTGTCAAGCTTGCTTTTGTTTTATGGAGGTGCATGGACTAATAAACCTCTTTGTGGCCTGTGGATTGTCAGAGCAGTGGGTTTCCAACTATAATTTGCTGCTCTGTAGTCTCCCAAATAGACTGAATGCAATTTATTGCATTGCTGCTGGCTAGCTATGAAAGTATTATTCCTTTCTCTGTTTTTAAATGAGATTTAACTATTTAATGACCATTTAAATTATCATGTAGGTCCCTTTTATGAAAGCAGTAATACACTTGAGGGTGTTCATTATTGTGATTACTGGCACTCGGTGATGCTGACATTACTCAGCTATTCGTATGAGGGTGCACCTTGTAAGGCAATCTAGTTTGCACTTCCTTTTACTGGAACGAAGGAAATGTTTTCGTCATAGTTTATCTTTCCTCATTGATCTGCTAGAGACAGAATAAATGGACAAGGCTGGAGAAATAATGGTGGTTTTCAAATCAATTTAAATTTTTTTAAAACACTAAAATATTTGCCTGTTCAAATGAGACAATGAAAATTCTAATGAATACATGACAACAGCATGGAGTAATCTTAATGATTTGGGTAAACAAAAATTTAAAGGAACACTGCGTATTTATCCTCTTCACTGCATTATTGGTGTCAGTGATTTCAGCGAAACATATTCAAGCACAATACAAAAGCTCCTTAATGGTTTCTTGTTTAATCCACCAAAACCACAGTCTGAAACTGAAAGAAAATAAACAGGCTTATATATTTTCATCAATTTTGAAGGTTGACAAAACCCCTTTGTTGTACTGAGTGGTGCATCCTTGCATTAATGCATCCCATTCCACATTCTCCCGCTGATCAACAACTTTATCTTTGATACATCCAAATTATCGTTGGGAGTAATAAAAAAAAAAAAATTTGATTGCTTAAACTGTTTATTACTACATCTGTTTTGAACGGATTATACCAGCATCTCTGAAGTCTCCAGCTCAGAAACACACATCTAGAACAGACCTCGTTTGTACCTCTTTTTGCTGTGTTCCTTTGTTATCACAAGACTTTTATCTTATCTGCCTGGAAGCACAGAAGGGAGTGTTGCAGAAAGCATTTTTGTATGTCTTAAATTTGTTGACCTTCCCATGCCTCACTGGTTTTGTGGCTGTAAGGCACCACCAACCACATCTCCTTTTTATGTTGCTCTGTAAATAAGTAATAGTGGAAAAACAGCATACTCATGCATGGTACAAAAATACATGATTTAAGAAATTATTTTTGGTTGTCCATATAATCCATTAAGCATACTAAAACATTTCATATTTCACAGTTGGTGGGCATAGTTCCCTGGAGTATATGAGTGGAATCCACTGAGTATACACTGCCTACCTCACGCACCAGTGAGGCCTGGGTTTGCACGCATGCAGGTAATGCTGAAGTACCACAGATGGCTGTTTAAAAAAGACAAGCATTATTGTTCATTAAATATGTTATTTTTTGCAACATTTTTGCAAACAACTATTAAAACTCTGAGTGTAACTGGAACTGGAGTTTCTAAAACTGGCCTACAGCTGATCATTGAAGCCACTTTTGAGAATTGTGAAGTTAGAGCAAGTAGAAGAAAAGAAAAACTACACCATTAAATGTATTAAAGACTATTATAATATTTGTGTTATAGTGTCCACATAAATTCCTGTACAGAGCCCATTACATTGTGAGTGTTGCTGTTACATCATGAATGTGCTATTGTACATTTTAAAATGATGGAATGTGCACTACAAGTTTGATTTTAAATCTTTAATGATCTCTCTGGAAAGCATTGCATTTTCTTCAATAAACTGTATGTTCCTGCCGAATGACGATGGCAGAGTTCCCCATGGGAAAACTTCCACCAAAAGGAAAAGGACAGAAGTGACCCAGAAGTGTGTTCTCTTTGGTCATTTCCTCTCTACTTGCATTACCATCCAATGCTCAAGCACCAAACACACTTGTTCTCAGACAAGATCCCATTGTCTGAAGTGTATGCCCATCTTGAGTTGATGATATACAAACTATATCATCAGTAAAGTATATCAACAGCACAGCTATATAGCATGCTGACAGGGGAATGTCACAAGCAACAAGGGTAGACATACCACATCATTATATCAAGTTTTTTTTTTTTTAATCTCGTTTTTTTTTTTTCATCTTCACACATTATTATTATATACCATTCAATATATTCTAAATTGCATGGAGGTATGGTTGAAAATGTCAGTGCTTTCATGCAATTATTTAGATCATTTGGCATGAGGAATGACATTGTTCTTTTGACAGCTGGTGGTGGGTGGTTGTCGGAGCTCACATTGTTCTAAGATGAGCAAATGTTTAGCATTACAACAGAATGTAATTTCTTTTGACTCTGAAGGATGGTGTTCAACCAGGACCACTCCAGTATAATGGACAGCATAACCAGGACATCAATATTATGGGCTCTAATTAGACATTTATTAAAACCAGTTGCTTGTAATATTACTTTCACACCAGAAGTAAAAAAAAAAACATTTTGGCTTGTGTAACACTAGGGAGAGTGCAGATAATATTGGCAGTAGCAGAACTGCAAAACAGCGGGAGTGTTTACTGATAATTATAGTTGGCTATATCGGTAACTATCTTTGTTGTGTTTTACAGTGCTATCAAAATATGTGCGCTGATTTGACACTGCTAATCAAATATCTGTTTAATGTTTCACAACAAAAGTAATTTACACTAATTGTTTTAAGACCATTTCAGATCATCTGAAAGTTTGCATCTCTTCTACAAGTATGTGTGATGTCACCACCATGTTAATGAGTTCTAGGTGAGAATATTTTCACACTGCATTCCAGGCAGTATTTACCTAAATAAGGGTAATACTGTCAATCAAGATTTTATTTGCCTTTTCTCCTGAGTACTGTGCAGTCAGTTTCTCTTGAACTAGTCAAATACCTATCCATTTATTTTTATTGCTTTCAGAAAAAAAAACAGCATGCAAATATGTGCATGGAAGTTTTACTATAATCTCAAGACAGCCCACAGCATTGACTTTCAGCAACTTTGCAGTTATGCAATCTTAAGCAGCTGGCATATGAAAGCACTTGCAGAGGAACAGAGGTATGAAGGTGTACATGGTGGGAAGCAGTTTGCATTGGGAGTCAGTACAGGTACAGACCAGAAGTATTCTTTCTTCAGTTAGCTCTAACTTAGAAAAGGGACATTAAAATTGTCTAATTTAATACCATAGCAATATTTTCAGTCCGCAAGCTAACAAGACACTACTATACAGTGAACCACCAGTTTCCTTAATACTGTAAAATTTAAAGATATTTGGCATCTTAAAAACAACCAAAAAATACCTGTCATGATTTTTAAACACATTGTTGGCATAACAATAAAAGCCTAAAATGATTATTCAATTAGTTCAAGTGATTAGTTGTCAATGTTCAAAGTAAGACATACATGTTCATGAGAGGCAGCCATATGTGACTATGTAAAACTGAATCATCAGTTGGCATACTGTACCTGTCAAATTTATAAATCCATAATTCCTGCATGTGTGCCGTGGTAGTAAATTTCATTTGATAACACGTAAAGTGAACAAACATGATTTTGACGATATTCTGTCTAGTTTGGTGAAATAAGGCTGCCTCAATCTCTGAATTAAACCAATTTAATGTCACATCAAATTAATAAAATTAGGGGTAAATAATTCTACCACAAAAAAATCACTTAAAAACAAAAAAATGGATCTCCAGTCAATAGAGAAAAAAACTTAAAAAATAATTTCTTGTATTTATTTATACATGACTACTAATTATCAATTAATCAAATCATTAGTGAGCTACTAGCAAGGGATCAGTATTTGTACTGCCAATTGGTCTGTCCAGTGGTTGAGAAGTCTAGATTGAGCCAGAAGGGTATGAGATGACTTAGCAGATGGAATGGAAGAAGGATCTAGTATGGCCCTCACCAAAAGAGACCCAAGGGAATACATGTGAAGAATACAAGTATTGTACCTCTTTTCTTCCAAATGAACAGAAGTCTACTCTGACTAACCTAAGAAAACCTAACCAAGCCCACAAAGCACAGAAAGGATTTGCAAACTGATAGCCTTTTCTCACTTCTGTGGGTGTTAGTGTATGGCCACTCTTTGCTGGATGAGCAAACTGAGTGTTTAATTCCAGTTGCAAAGGAGACTGTCTCAATTTATTGTGCAGAAAATAAACATCTTACATAATCTAATACATACCTAATTTGCTCAGTCTAAAGCACTTATCTCATCAAAAAAAAAACTGGTTTCCTCTTCTATAAAATATACCACCATTCTGACCCCACAACTGTATGTGCTTTGACAAAATACTCCTAGGATTAGAGAGGGAAAACGAGCTGTACCGCAAAGAGTACACAGCCTGTTCAGACAGAATACATAGCCTTCCTATTGACAGGTCAGCTTCACACCGTGCTTCTTCCATGGAGGGAACATTGATCAGCATCTCTAGGGAATGTCAGCAAATAAAAGCACTGGATAAGGTCTTCCTCTAGAACATTTCTTCCTTTTCTCTCTCCAGTAAAAAAAAAAATGTCACAAAAAAGTGTCACAAAAGAATTATAGGCCCCTTTATACCCCTGCTGTGTACTTCAGGTCTTTGAGACAACATTCTCACTTTGTAATATAGAGATTTAGTCATTTTTCTTTCAGTGAAAATATAAAATCAACTAGAATGGTGGAAAAACATGGTTCACCATGTTAATGAAGTGCACTCTAACAGAATTAAACATGCAGGAAGGACACTCTTTTAAAATGCCCCTCATGAAAACATTTTAAATGTTGCATTTGGAATGAAATTGACAGAACTGATCTGAGATGAAACTTTGCAACCTGGGCTTAGTGTCAGCAGTTTTACAATAAACTGGAAAACAAAAACACTATGTGATCTGGAATGCTCCATTGTGGAAAGCACTATAACCCTATAATGTCTGAGCTGACAGAAGCTGTTATCCAATGGACACTACAACATGGGTTGCTTTACCTGTTTTCTTTTCTGATACACAGATCAGGATTTTTTTATACTAGCAAACCTAAATAAATGGAGGTAATTCAGGTCTGTACACTGGAACACATGGTAGTAAATGTGAGAGGTGAGAAGCTATGTTTGATGCATTATTTCTATCTTTGTCCACATAGGGAAGACAGAAAGAGGCAAGAGATTGTGTGAAACATCTTAGAATTCAAATTAGAGGGTATGTTTAGAAATTGAATAGGTACAACAATCCTCTGATATTAATAGAGGTGCTGTGTGTGGCTTATCTTCCTCCTCCATGTTGTGTATCTTTCACAGATCTTAACCTTGGATTGTGAGGAAAAGCTGGCATCTGAGTATAAAGAGAGATAAGGCCCCCTGAAAAAGGACATACAAAGTGTGGCTTATCAAGATTTTACCGTCTGCATGAGTGTTTTTTTTTTCCTTTTTAAGTGAACTTTCTGGATTTTGAATTGGAACAGTATTTAATAACTTGTTTTATCACACTAAATCTTACTAACTTTTTTGCTGATAGCACTGCGCTATGTAACAAATAATATCAATATCCTTTCTTTCTTTTATGTTAAGTACCACTAATCATACCATTACCCCTGACATGTTTGTGTGAAACATGCAATGGAACATGCAATGGAAAGCTTCCATGCAAAATAAAAATGACTTGTTAAGGAATCAATTTACTTCACCTGTCACAGTTCTGGAAGCAATATGCTGTAGACAACAGGAGGTGATTCTGACTGTATTATTTTCTATAGCATGACATTCTCAACATTTATTGAGATGTTCTCATACATTCAAAAACAAATACATTGTGTGAATCCATTCACTTTAAGAACATATATAACAATGTTTCTCTGACCTCAGCATCCTCTTCTCCTCACTGCATTTAGAAATGAAACGAGTGATAGAATTGATAAAGTCTGGTTTGTTTCCTCTCAAAGGTAATTTTTTTTTTTTTTTTTTTTTTTTTTTACAGTAGTAAAGCAGCAGTAAAGCCCATGTTCTGTATTCCAATCCTCATAGTACTGAATTAAAACAGAAGAAAACATAGCCAGTACAGCACATCAGGTTTCT
The DNA here is from genome assembly GCF_013368585.1 of Megalops cyprinoides. Lineage (NCBI taxonomy): Eukaryota > Metazoa > Chordata > Actinopteri > Elopiformes > Megalopidae > Megalops > Megalops cyprinoides. Next base: position 32,578,152 of record NC_050583.1, read on the forward strand.
TCTAATAGCCTGTGGGATAGTGCCCATATTAACACATCCTTTATTCTTGCACACTTCACTTGTCAACTTTTGGATCATATATCATTTCCTTCTGTTTTAGGCCACTGATAAATGTAAATCTGGTGGTTTGCTGCATCTCCTGGTCCTTACTGTTTTCACTTTCAATTTTGCTCACAGTATGACTGCACCAGTCTTTGGGACCCTACATATTGGTAGCACTCTGTAGCACATTTTCACATATGAACTCCGGACAAAGTGCGGAGAATCAGGTCCGCAACTTGGCCCGAATTTCCCTTTCACACATGTAGCACGCAACAGAAGATTGTCCGTGACAGATGTGTTCTCACCTATAGGAAATACTCCGGTTTGGTTTAGGTGAGGGGCGGCCTGGGTAGAGCGTGCAGGAGGCAGGACATGACGCAAAAAGTACGCTGCAGAAATCACAGTGGCTGTATTTGAAACCACCTACTGCATACCGTGTACTGCGTACTACTTTTCAGTGTAGTACCCAGTATGCGACCATTAATAATTGCATTTGTAGTATGTTACGTTGTCGCTTGAAATCATTGCGAGTTTAGAAACGTCCAGATTTCTTCGTGGTATTTTCCAGTTAGACGCTACTTGTATTCTCACGAGTGAAAAGTATTGACGAGATCACCTGAAGTATTTGCGAGTTGAAGTATTTTCAGTTTTTTTCTTTTCAATGTCTTACCTTTCGGTGTTACGGGTACATAATGTGGCACGGAGGAGGAGAAGGCGAACATAGCTATTGTACTTTTGGGTAGCCTATAAAAAAATCACACATAGCCATCCAAATGGTGCTACTGGTACACATAATTTATTATTAAATATACAGTTATTATAACAATAAGGTAAGTTTTTGTTGTTCGCTATGTAATGTTAGGTCACCAGTTCGACTATCTCACTATACCTATCACTATTACTTAGCTACAGCTTAGCTGGCTACTAACCAGATAATAAACTACTAACCAACGTTATTAATCATCGTAAGAAATAGGTTTTGGCAGTATAGCTATCGCTAATTATCCCTTTAATGATCATTGGACTCAAAAAAGCATGTATTTGGACATATCCGCAATGCACAGGCACGCGGAAGGGAGTACGAGGCAGATGTTTGTATTCTTCCGGTTTTGCGCCAGTCGCATGACAGAAACGTCATCAAGACACCCACTCGCTCGCGGTGGATTTTCCGGAACGTTGCCTGCTCTGTTCATACATGGGCTCACTCCGACATGAGGCGGACTTTGTAATAGGGAGCTGGCGGAACAAAGTCCGTCACATGTCCGGTCCGACTGTTTCGGACATTTGCGTTCTCACATACAAGGGCCAGATGCATTCAGGCGTCCAGTGCATGTGTGAAAGGGGCTTGTGTTTGACTTTCTAGCTTTGCACTAGGCTTGGCATTAAAATGGTTAAGTCGCCTTCTATTATATTGTCCATATAACAGTCAGAAACTCCAGTGTATTACAATCATGAATTCTCTATTAATTAAACTCATTGCAAACCGGTTCATATTCAATATCCTTATATTTTACTATATTGCAACAATAAGAATATACTAGCTAAAGCTTTCTACAAGTTTACATTGCAGTTTGTAACCATATTCATATGATGATTTGAAAATTATTTCACAGCACTGGCAATCAAATGCAGGCTCTGTATTTTTCAAATGCCATATTTTCATGGTATTACTAAAATATTCACAATAATGATAAAAGGGCTAACCTTTCCAAAACCAGAACTGAAATTTGTTACTGACAGGATTTCTTAATGAAACTATAATGAAATAGTTATATAAATTATATTGATAATAAACACTTACATTTATTTCATTTTTCATCATTCACTTATGTGAACACATGTGGTGAGGTCCATGGTGAAGGCCTGTGTGGTGTGGCTAAAAATTGCTAGCCCCAAGATATCTTAAACTAAATTTCTGATTGCTCAACAGAGCTCAGATTTTATAGTTATGGAAATAGTATGACACGTACCACAGAAGGCTAATAATTTTTGGTATAAGAACATCAGAGCATGCACACAAATTCACAATCTCAAGAGAGGATCAGTTAGTCAAGATATTCCAATTAAGCATCAGATGCATGGTAGCTAACCACAGTGAAGCATATCGACTATGTCTCTCAATTCACGTATTTTATGTCCATTGAGGAAAGGTATATCAAAAAGAAGAAACAGTGTGAACACTGAAGTTAGAATAGAGAGATTTTTTAATGTAGTCTAATAGTTTCACATGATGGACTAAATATAGATACAAAATCAGCCAACTTACTGCATGTTTCTCATGCTGTTATGTGGAGGCACAGAAAGAGAGGTGTAGGTACCGTTTGAAACTGTGCTAACCTGAAAATGATGAAAGATCGTGGCCCAACTTTAATGTGTGAAGCACAAGGGTTATGGGGTTTCTTTTCTAAATTTTAAGGGGTGCTTGGTCGCCAGTGGATAGTTAATTGAAGTGTTGTAACACGTCGAGATTGCGTAGGTTGATGCCTCATATCTGATGAGAGTAGGTCTGCTAGGCGCGTCTGTTAGCATTACTGTTTTTCTTCTACTCAAATGAGTTGTTTCTACCATTGGAAAGCCATAGAAAATGTTATTGCTGTTGGTGATACACACAACCCACACTAGCCTGTAATATCAGGTAATGTATGTTCTCTGTCTGTGATCCTCTGTCCCCGACTCCTCCTTCTATGTACGAGCTGAAACAAGCTGAAACAGGCCATGCACATTATAATATTCAATATACCACTTTATTTAAACAAGCAAGTATTTTCTTCCCAGAACACCCACAGAAGCAAGTTCTCCACAATTATCATATACTTTTTTATCACCCTGCGTATGATGCATGTCAAGACTAATTAAATCCATCTTTCTGTGTTCAATTTGTTCTTTACATAAATACAAAAATATACTGTTGTGTAGCTCCTATGCTATATCCACCAGCTTCACAAATTTATAGCGGCATACCCAAATTTGGCTCCTTTATCTTAGTTGATTGATAAACTTTGTACTTTTACTTTATAAGGTTTTACATATTTTTTGAATACTGGCGGAATGTTGATGTCTCATTACCCCACTGCTAAGCAATCCAGGGTTTTAAAGATGGCCAGCCTCAGTAGTTCTTTCTTAGCTAAATTGAGGGTTTTGATCTTGTACAGTTGTTTAAAAAAATATAAGGACAATATGGCTAATTTTGCTATATATATATAGCTCAATCACAATTAAGTAGGAGTCTACACGTGTTCCATATTAATGTCAATACTAATTACCAACATGTTTCTGCTATAAAAGACATTTTAAAATCGACATTGTGATATGTGAATTTCCAAAGTGATATTTATTACACAATGGTGGTATAAGCATTACATTAGCAAAAGCATCAACTGGGGGCAGCATTTCTTAATACTTAAAAATGAATGGTCTACCTAACACTGCATAATTTAGTCGCTGTGATCCCTGCACTCAAGCTGAGTAAGAGAATGTTTATTTGCTAATATTGATCATGACATCACATTGTTTTTGCTGAACCAAAAGGTAGACAACTTGTGTTGAAAGCACTGTGTGTCATGTTAGAGAGAAATATTTATGTGTAGCTTGTGTCTTCACCGTGAAGTGCATTCTCTATAAAAATCTGTTCTGTGCATTTGTTTAAGAAACCTGATCTGAAATGAATGATTTTGCAATTATGTGTTGTATACAAATATTTACAAAATATTGACAGTACTTACAAAGACACTCTCTGTGAATATTTAGGCAATAGTTTAAAAGAATAATTATTCAAATTTGTCATGACTTGGAAGACATTGTGCTTTACCTTTCACTGTTACCAAATTGTGACAGCTGTCATACTTCTACAGGCTATAACTGAGAAATAGGCATGGTAACAACATATAAGGCTTGTTTGATGTCTGTCTTCAAATGATTAGATCAAGATCTTACAGGTTTTAAAAGAGAAGGTCATCACATGAGTGATCTACAGAGTTGGGAACAGGAATTCTGGTCACAACACAGCAATGCACCACATTTCAAAACCACATTGATTCTTCCATCTTATTCTGGGGCTCTGTTTCTGAAAAAATGCATTGTGTGTATCATATACATAGCATAGCATATATGAATGCAGTAAACTTCAGATTTACAAATGAAAGTCAATGTCATTTGAATTTCCATCACTGCTTTTTGATATTGTGGACCCATGTGCTTTTCAGCAAAATCAATGTTTTTTATTATGTTGCAAGCCAATTGGCTTTGCACACTACAGATCAAACAGGGTTTTGTTAGCACTCGTTTTTGCCCAGTGAATTTTTGCTCTCTATCATGTTGTTTAAATGCTTCACTTGCTCCAGTTAACTATGCATTTTAATGATAGACACTAAGGGGTCACTTGCTTTATATCAGACATGATATTGTGACTGTGGACTTTGGCACATTTACTTATATGCTACTAGTCTGTCTGCCATCTCAAACAGGTTTAAAAAAAATCATCCATTCATGCTGTAATACTGGGTACATATGTACATCTGGATACATCTATTAATATAGAACAATTTTACAGGACTACACATAAACACATTATTTTCCTTTACCATTGGTAAACAATGGTAAACAATGCATTAAGTTGTCTACCAAATCTCGTCTATTGATATTAATGAAACTCAATCTAAATTAAATGCAGAAACAGACATCTAGTTGTAACAGTAAACTTCTGACACCACCCAAGGGGAAGCTGTTAAATGCATTTTCATGAATTTCCACAAATATTAAGCAATCTGAATTTGGCAAAATATGACTTTCTCCTAAATAATGGGTTTCTCCCTAGTTTAGCATTAGTATTTAAAAGATTAACTGTATCCTGTTAAAGACAACAAGGGACAGTGTTGTACAGAACAGTTCAAGGACATCCAGTCATTTCCAGGGGCATTATATTGTATTATGACTAATCGTAAGTCAGTTTCAGATTATGTATTGCATTATATTTACCATAAAGGAATTGTAAATAACAAAAGATTGTGTACATCCCAGATGAGACAATCAGGTTTTATTTATTCTGCAGTATCCTCTATGGTTTTTTCTGTTAACCAAGAATTGTGTGGGGAAAAAACCTAAACAAATCCATAAACTGCATTCTTTCCAGGCTTTCTGTCAGGGTCTGATTTATAATGATTTTAAATAATGTATTTCTTTTTTTCCTTTCTCAATTTGCTGTATTACACTTTGCAAACACATCATTCACCATTAATTCCCACAATTACTGACTTCATAGTGTTGCATAAGTACAAAAGCATAATAATACCTAATTTCATTACTTAAGTTTAAGTGTGAATCCAGGTTGGATTGAACTGTGTAAAATGTCTGAAAACAGATGAGAAAAGCTTTTTATCAAGTTCAGCGCTCCTTGTCAATAGTGGAAGTCGAACAAGATGGGCCTCTATATAATATGTTCAGACTACTTAACATCACAAGAATCAGTTCATTTGACAATGCTGGATCTATTCCAATAAAAATCTTTTGAAATATACTTTTGGGAATTTCTAAAGGAATTTATGAAAATATGTATTTCAAAGTGTGAGCACTGAATGGATTGAGGACTTGAGGTCTATTCTATTGACAAATTTATTTACAGTAGTTTCTTTTTTACAACCAATAAATGTAGACAGAATCTAGCTTCACAAAAGTGTATAGAGACACACTGATAAATAATAAAGCTATAATGGGAGTAATACACCTACACATTGTTATATTAGAACTCTAAATCTACTTCATTAACATATACCTTGTAAAACATAACAAACACATTGAGCACATGGGTAACTAGAGGGAGAGAGGCATTCCAGTGGGAGGAGGACAAGCTAAGCAAGCAGGGCATGACAAGAGGCATGTTATCTAACCAGAGATGGTCAGATAAGATGCCTTATCCACAGTGAGGGCCTAGGAATTTAACAACCACTGTGCACACGATTCTCACAAACGCAGTGTGCAATTCCCAAAAGGTTACACACCTAGTGCTGTAATAGCAACTACATATCAGTTCAGCCTCTGGTTTCCATATACATGGCCAAAAGCTGTACAGTTTTGTTTTAAAGGATGTCCTTTTACTATATGATATTAAAAACTTTTTTTCTTTTCAAGTTATTCCTTTTATATACTGTTACAGAAGCAATGTGTCTGTGATAAATAGTATCAACACTGTCATCACTGAAAAATTCAGATTCTGTCAAACAATTACAACTGATGTCTTAAAACAGTTAATATGATGGGAATAGTAAAAGGATATTTTTGTTCATTGGCAAATCCCAATAAAAATCATCCAGTTTATCAGTTGGATGAAAATCAAAATGCCTTAGTGTTTACTTCAGCTCAACATGCATTTTAGGAGTATGATGTAAACTTTTATTGTTTCAGATATTCACTAATATTAAGAGTAGAGTGGTATCTATGACATACGAACTTGCTCTTAAATTTGAATTATTGGATGGTTCGTGTATTGTATCATTATTACATTTACAACTGAGCAAGGCTGATGTGCATACACAATTTTATACCATTGACCAAAATGTGATTTATTCTTAGATGTTAACTACAAGGAAGAATGCAAAAAGCCTTTGAAGGATGTCAAATATGAGATTTGGCTTGTGCCAAACAATGTGAAATGGGCAAGCAATCAGACATCATATTAGTGCAAAGAATCTCAGAAGCCATCAAGTATATCTTCTCAGGACTGTATGCAAATGATTTCCACATGGACTCAAAGTCCATTGAGATCAGTAAATATATTCCAGGACATCTATACCTTCAGAATCTGACATAAGGAAAGAAACCAGGTGTTACTCAGACTGCAGTTTTTCATTTTGCACTAAGGTGTTGAATTCCATAAATAAGCATTGAGGGAAATGGTCAACACACAGGAAAGCACCAAATGTAGACAGGGGAAATGAAAAGGTGAATTGTGAGTAAGCTACAAATTTGGATGGCAATTCAGATGTAAATAGTTATACAGTATTTTAAACTCCATGAATGAATGCCTGCTATACCTCTCTGGAGACCACTAGTGTCACCTCCAATGCTCTCTACTCCCTACTTGTTAAAATCTCAAAGTATTCATGGTTATTAAGCATGATTTACATTTACACATTCAGTAAGGTGTTAAGTGCTTTCATATAATCCTGGAGTAACCAAAATGAAAAGGAAGTAGCAAGAAAAGTGGCAGGTGGCATCTGTTTCCTCTACTGCCAACAGTTGGAGGGTATTTAAAGTGTGATGCACATGGTCTGATTTAATTATCCATTTTATTATTAGGCTTCATAAATTCAGTTTGATCTACCACCTGTGATGGCTTGATTTATTAGAGAGCTTGTGGACTCCTAGTGCTGAAGCCACAGGTGCTAACCTGGTTAAATCACCCCTTAGACTCAAATGCTATGCTAGCTCAACTCTGTAATCTGTTTGTGTGGAGGACAAAATGCCACTGCCTGAAATGTCCGGCCATGTCTGGAAAGCAGGGATAGTAGGTAATGGATAATGCATTTTTAATAAAACAGCCCTGATGGACATAAGGGGCACAAGTAGTGCAAAACTGTGTCTTTCCCTCTCCTCCTGTTCCTGCAATTGTACAAATGTACCCCTAATATTTTGTCCATTTGACTATAATTAAATTCAGTTCAGTAAAGATTGTGCTAGATTGAGAAACACTTATTTAACTTGTATATTAAGAGTTTGTTTTGCATAAAATATAGTGCCAGTCCAAAAATAAAATTCTGCCCTTCAATAAAGCAAGCTATGTTCAAAAGTGATTAATGAATAAGTTAACAGCATGAGTTGAGGACTAAATTGCAGAATGAGTACATTATGAATCCATGCTGTTCTCTCAAAGTGGCTGATGCCAGAAGCACAGACCTTATTATTCTCACGTGAATCCTGAGGCAGAACAACAAATGAGGCCAGCATGTCCATGGCAGAGAAACCACATTCAAGAATGTGCAAAAGTCCATGGCAGCATGAATCAGCTTGTACATATGACACATGATTGTAGTGTGCATTAGAGCAAGATCTTCCACTTAACACACTACTCAGTCATTTTGCACTCCTTATTCACCCACACCAATGCACAGAAAGACAAGGAGGAATTACGTTCCACAGACAACAAGAGAAACCACTGTGATTGTTCACCTAAACAAGGAGTACAGGGTCAAGGCACACATTGTCCTGCTACCACAGGAAATAAACAGACTTCATAACAATTACTGTTATTTTGCTAACTCTTTTCGAACAATTTATAGTTTAAGGCTAAAACACTGGAAACTACGCCACCTTTTATTCTTATGTGTCTAAGCATGAGCTGAATGTGCATTAAATAGCAAGATAAGAGTTTATAGAGGACTTGCATTGTTGATGTTGTGGCCCCTAACAACACTGGTGCCAGATAAAACATTCTGTAGGGATTGTTTAGGATACTGCAGGAAACATAATGCCCAAAGGTCTCCACCAGTTTGGCAAGAGCCATACCTAATATAACCTCATACAGCTGTCCGCCGCAAGCTTGCTGCCTATTTACTCACAGTAGAATTCCATCACAAGCTGCAGAGGTAGAATATATTTGCATAAAACACTTCCAGGGCAACATGTTTCCCCTACAAATTGTGTTAAGATGCCATCATTAGTTTTCTAATCATTAAACCATATTAACATTATTGGATTCCATTCTGTGCCACAGTGCCAGGTGCTAAAATTTAAATGCTGGTGTGTAATCTAAAGCTGTCTCTGGTGTAATCTGTTCAAAATGCCTTGAAACCAATCAGAGCTACTTGAAACATGCATATACAGTAAGATATTCAGCTTCTATCCTCATTTCTCACACTTTTATCTTCAAATAAGTAGTGAGAAAAATCAAATACACAATAATAATATGCCTGTATTCAGTGATATATTACCTGTACATATAATTAAATACACTGCAAAATAAAGCAGTCATGTTACAGCTAAGACCCAACAGAAGATATAATTACTCACTACTTGTCATCTTGACTCTAATTTGATGTGTCAATTCACAAAATAATACACTGTGGGATTTAGATAGCATAACTAATTATACAATGGAATCAATGTGGTGTTTGCATGAGTTAGGTAACATTGTTGACTGAAAGGCAAATTCATACTTGAGGGCATGTTCTGTTTTAGATCATAAGTGCACAATTTTATTACTTTATTAAAATATTCCATGGGCTTCATTATGGAGAGTGCATTAACAGGGATGGAAAAAAACCCTGCAAAAAGACAAAAAGACAGTAGCTTTTCCGGTTGCACACCTCAACTCATGTAATAAGAGGGTTGGTCTCTCTAAATGAATGATAAATTTACTGATACCTAAATCAGTGTGGTCAGTACTTGTCATACCCAGCACAAAAGCTTGTTCTGGTCATATCCAATGTCTTCATTTTGCAGACTGAAGTACTAAATGATATGTATAGCTCTCAATAAATCATATCAGATGCTGTTTCTTTACAGGTTCATGGTATGAAACTCTAATTGCAAAATGGTATCCAAGTAGTTGACTTGTAATCCCTGTCCAGTTTTTCTTTTTTAGTCTTAGGTTAAGCAGTTTCAACTGCCATACAATTGTGTTGTTAGTGTTCAGAATGAATGAGTCTTAGATTTATGGTCAAAAGAAGAGGAATAATAAAAATGTTATAAATGTCAGAAGTACACATTTAAATGCCTATGACTATGGTAAATTTATGAGGTACTTCATGGTAGTGTTGTTGAGCACAGAATGTGTGAAAATATTTCAGCAGATGAAATGGCAATGAACATTAGAAAAATGCAATAATTATGTGCCTGTAAACACATTCATCTTGATACAGTGGTCCTGTTTACACTCCACTCTATATTGGACTGACAAGTAATAGGTTTTGGGCCAACATCTGTAAGAGTTTTTGTGACAGCTACAAATGCAGAATAATACCTGAGGGAAACCAAATGTGAAGGAAACCCCAAATTTAATTTTGCAGATAAGACCCATGATAAAAACTATATCAATGAATGTATCCTCTGCTGTCATTGTTTGAACATACTACAGACAAAAAAAGCTATCTTTGACATTGCAGTAAGCAATGTCATTTACGATAAAGTAAGCAAGACAAGAACAACCACACCTCAACTACATGTTTGATGATAATGGAAACATTTCTTTTCAGTTGGAATGAAATCTGACCTTGTCCTTATGTCTGAATAAGTCCAAAGAATGTGTTATTTTGAAGGATTAAAAAGAGACCATTAGTATAAATGTCAAAGTTGGCTGTATGGTAATGATAGGGTGATGAGTTTTCCCTATGAGCTGCTGTCGTCGTTCAAAATGACCGCCAGATGGTATCTGTAAACTCAGAGGCCCTCACAATTTACATGATGGAGCAAACATATCTATCTAAATAAAATATGTAGACATTTGCTACATTGCGTAATTAACACGATACATTTGGAGGGTTTTTCTCATAAAGATATTTAAGTGTCACTGTGTTGTAGATAGATACCCAGCATACCCAGATATGAAAGATGAAAGAAAACATCTGGGATCGATTCTTCATTACTGTAAATGTTTTTCACGCTGGCAAATTTTGTTCAGTAAACTGTACTGTTGCTGTTACAATAGCTTATACATTTCCCAAAACCAAATTAGGCAAACGCACCAAAACAAAGGCACCAAAACTACAAACACCTTTTCTGCTTTGCACTTTGTTTGCAATTCTGCAACACACTTCTTGCAAAACACTACACATTGTTTCTTACATTAGACACTTCGTTCAAAAATGAAATCTTTTGCAGTCATTGGGAAAACACTTCTATTCAAAATGCAAACCATACCTGAAATTGGCAACACCCACACACACATGAAAATACTTATACACTAATTGAACACCAATCAGTCTGAGCCTTAGCACTACAAATAGACCTCAGGTAAGCTCACCTCTTTTGTGAGAACTCTGCAAACATGGAGGCAGTGAGAGTGAGAGGAAGAGGAAGAGAGAGGGGAGTAGGAGGAGGATGAGGACAAGAACAAAGAAGGGAACCAGGCAATAGACAGAGACATATTTCCAATGACATTAGGTCCACTTTGGTGGACCATGTCATAAATCATGGCCTGGCGATGAGGGAGGCTGGGCAGAGAGTCCAGCCCAACCTGAGTTGCTAAACAGTAGCATCCATAATACGGACATTTAGACCGGAGAACAGGTATGTCTTCAACTTTCTACACTAGACTGTACCTATGTAATTGTTGCACATCATTCTGCATTACAGTACAATACAATGTAGTCCTACAATATTAGGTTTATGCTCCTCAGTGTACAAAAAAATAGGTATAGTGCTGTGAAGTACATGTAATATAATTTTGATGTTACTGTATACAGTATGACAGTACAGTATGTAAAAAAGAACCTAACCAATGACATCACGTTCTTGCATTTTCTACAGAACTGCCAGACGACCTCCTCAGGGTGGAAGGCAACGTCTGTTCACCCATGAACAGGAACTGGCCATTGTCCATATAGTGTTGGCAAACAACGCCATCCGCCTACATCAAATACAAGAGCATTGCAGATAACACAACATTCCATAATATCAACCGTGTCAGTATATCAACACTCTGTCGCATCTTGCATCAACACCAACTTACAATGAAGCAGCTGTACAGGGTTCCATTTGAGAGGAACAGCGTTAGAGTCAAAGACCTTCGCTATGACTATGTACAAGTGTCACTCTACTATACTGTAATACAGTAATGGTAGTAGATTGTGTCCTATTGGCACTGCATAGATACATTCAGACAAAGCAGTATGTGACCTAGGCTGTAGCTTGTAGCTTGTAGTTTTGACTGAATGTGTCTGACCCAACCCACCCCCACCCCCATCCTTGTGTGAAAATGTAGACATTGTAGTCCTGTGTTTTGAGTTACACCATATTCACGGTACAGTGTATGCATTTTCTGTTACAAAGAGTCCTGGGCCTTGATGCAGCTGCACAGCCTCATGAGTTCATTTACATTGATGAAGCTAATCTAGCTAAAACCAGGTGTCGGACAAAGAGGTGTTGTGAATGTCCCTGGGCAGTGCAGGGGAAATATCACCTTGTGTGCTGCCATTAGCATGCAAGGAGTTCTCCATCACCATGCCACCCTAGGTCCCTACAATACTGAACACATAATCACATTTCTGGATACATGTAATGCAGTTGTACAGGACGCACCAGAGCAGACCAGGTTTGTTGTCATCTGAGATAATGTTAGCTTCCACTGGGCTACTCTGGTCCGGGACTGGTTCACCAACCACAATAACTTCACAGCTGTATACTTGCCCCCTTACTCCCCATTTCTCAATCTGATTGAGGAATTCCTTTCGGCTTGGCGTTGGAAAGTGTATGACCGCCAACCACATGCCTGCATGCCTCTTCTGCAAGCAATGGAAGAGGCATGCGGAGACATTGAGGTGGGGTCAGTCCAGGGCTGGATAAGGCACGCAAGGCGATATTTTCCCGGTTGCCTAGCCAGGGATGACATTGCTTGTGATGTGGATGAGGTGATGTGGCCAGACCCTAACAGAAGGCGGGATCCATAAACCATCCACCCCATCCCTTACAATACAATTTTTTTTTACCACTGTAATTTTACTGTAATTATTTTTGTTTCCGTGAGTTTACAGTAACATATTGTAATGATTACTGTACTGTAATTCTAGTTTTCTTTGTGTTTTTTTTTTTTGTAAAACCCTGCAATGGCAGAAGCCTGTATGAGAAAATTAAAAAGGGATACAAAGTACTAAAGACAGCAGTGTTTTGTATAAAGTACATCAGTGTGTTGTTGCTGCTTTGAAAGAATAATTGAAATGGGTGCATGTGTGTATCATTTTTGTTGCAAAAATGCCATTTTGAAAAAGGATTGTTAGGTTTTGATTGCAGGGTTTCATTTTGACATAGAAGTGAGATGTTTATCTCCAAGTCTTGTGTCTTATTTGGCTTGTGTGTAGAGTTTTGACACAATGAGCCAAATTCCGCAACAAGTGTGTAAGCAATCGCAAAAAACTAACACACAGAAGCTGATTGGCCAAAATGACTAATTTTGTTTGCAAAATGCTCTAACGCTCACATTCCCTGCCTCTTCCTCCCACTCCCCTTGCTTTCCCTGCAATGTTTGCATCCATTGTTCTAAACAGGTAATCTGACCTTTGGCCTATTTACAGGGCTATACTAAAGCAGTGATTGGCTACTGATCAGTTAAGCAATTAGTGTTTGCACATGTGAGGAGTGGGTGTCAGACACTGGTGAATAAGTGTAGCGTTTTGATTGGATGTGTTTGGAAAAGGCAAGCAAGTTACTTCCTGTTCGATTTTTGTGTCTTGGGTAGAGAACTGTGTGTAGTATTTTGCAAAAAGTGTTTTATGAAATTGAAAACTGAGTGACATGTAAAGATTGTATTTACCAATATAAACCAATAAAAAACCAGTTTGTACATAAAGAAAGAAATCACATTTATTCTGCCTCAGCCTCCTGTCTCTGGTCTGGGTCAGGCCAGAGATTCTCATCAACACGCAGGCAATATTAGCCCTAGCCAGGCAGTGGGGGAAAAAGTCCCTTGTATGCCTTATCCACCCCTGGCAAGCCTCAACCGCAATATCTAAACAAGCCTCCTCCATGGCCTGGAGGAGGTGAACATGGATGGGGTCTTGGTCATAGACCTTCACTGCCATGCCAAACAAACTCTTCTATGGGGTTTAGGAAGGGAGAATATGCAGGTAGAAAGATGTTGCTGAATCTTGAGTTGTTCATGAACCAGTCACAAACTAGAGCAGTCCGGTGGAAACTGACATTGTCCCAAATGGTTGTGCTGGCTCCCTCTGGTCTAACTGGTATACATGATCTTGCAGACCATCGAGGAAAGCCAGTAGATGCATGGTGCTGTATGGACTAAGGGTGGCATGGCGGTGGAGGACCCCTCGGTGGCTAATGTCGGCACACATGGTCACATTCCCTCCTCGCTAGCCAGGGACATTCACAATGGTCCGGTGGCCAATTATGTTCCTCCCCCTTCTCCTCCTTTTGGTAAGATTAAATCCTGCTTCATCAAAGGTGAGTTCATGAGGAGTGTCTCTGGCATAAATATCAAAGATTCTCTACAAAAGAGATGAAACACAGTAGAGCACTGATTCTCAATCTTGCTCCTGGGGCCCCCCTGCTCTGCACGTTTTCCATCTTTCCCTGCTCTATCTACCTGACTGAACTCAGTGGCACTTTTGATTAGCTGAGCACACCTGCTTTAATCAAGAGCATGTTAGTCATTTCAATCAGGTGTGTTTGGAGCAAAGATAGATAGAAGATATGCAGGACAGGGGGGCTCCAGGAGTAGGATTGAGAAACACTGCAGTAGAGTAAATGACTACTCTGAAACACATTGCTATAGTACATAAAAGTAGGCCATCATATAACCTGTACTACAGTATATACTGCTGTAATACATAACTGTACTCAAAAATACTTGATACAGTAGGAAAAACTATACTTGCACATATACCAGGCGCTGGTCTTTGACTCTGTCGGAGTTCCTTTCAAAAGGAACACAATAGACCTGTTTCATCCTCAACCTGTTCCGTCGAAGAATGTGGTCAATTGTTGAGATGTTGATGACTGCATCAATGCCTTGGAATATTCCCTGATCCTCAATAAATTTCCTTTGTATCTCACACAAGTGAATGATATTATTGGCTACGACCACATTGATGATTTCCATCTCTTGCTCTTCTGAAAATAGCCGTCTTCTGCCTCCATTAAGTGGTCGTCTTTCAGTTCAGCAAAAATAGAAGTACTGATGGGATTACAGTAAACCATCCATTTTGCGATATGGTACAGTAATACAATGCATTTCAGACAGCATACAGTACAATAGAGCAAACAGCTACAGTACATGCATGTGCTGTAATAGCGCAGAGTACAGCACTTCAAAGTTACACTACAGAGCAGTATGTAAATTACCTACCTATTTTCCACTCTGAAGGTCCGGATTACAGAGGCTACTGTGAAGCGGCTCAGATTCGGCTGCACTCTTTGCCCAGCTTCCCTCACTGACATCCCATGGACAAGGACATGGTCAAGTAGAGTTGCACAAATCTCATCAGAACCTATTTGTCTCCTTGCCCTTGATATTCCTCTTCCACCTCCTTTCCTGTGTCCTCTTCCTCTACCTTCAGGTCTTTGTGGATCCATTGTTCCAAAACAAGTGAACTGACCCATGGCCCTTTTATCTATCTATCCTGAGGTTCTGATTGGTGTGTGAACAATTTTGACTGTTAGTGTTTCCACCTGGGGAATTGTGTTAATTGGGTTCCAGCTGTGATGACTTGAGTTAATGATATTGAATGCCAGTGCTTTCTACACAAGCACATGGTGCAGCCAGAGATATATGAAGGGATTTGTGTGCATTGTGTGGATTGAGTTTTTCGCAAAAAAGTTCAACAAATCTGAATCATGTGTGAAACAGGGGAATAGTGTTTATAGTTTTGGGAAATGGGTCTGTCTTTTGGTAGATAGCGTCATGGTGTTTACTGAATAGGCCCAGTTAAAGTGTGTAAGCGATCGAGAAAAAACTGTAATAATGTAATTATCAAATTAAAATCTCAGAAGAAATAATAGATCGGTACATCCAAAGAACCATTTGCTAGCCTAGGAACTTCATTATTGCATAGCTACCCATATGATATCACATTTGAGAAATTAAGGTGAGTCAGAGATCTTACAATTTTGTCTCCTAACTAGCAAGCTAAGCTATTCAAAACTTTCTCTGCTGTTGTCCCCCGATGGTGGAATGAATTTCCATACTTCATCCATTCTATTCTGTCTTCAAGAAACACCTGAAGACACAACTCTTCCACTCTCACCTGAGCACCTGAAACACTACCACCTAAAGGAATTTCTTATGTCTCAAAACTGTTTCCTGTTAAACTACAAAAAAATGTAATCTCATGGTTTAACACACTTATCTCTACCACAGAGCTTGTACCTTGTCTGGCCAACTACTGAAACCTGGTCATGCAGCACTTCTAACATTGTTGACTCCTTATGGTTTTTTTTGCCTGTGTTGTACTGTGACTCACTTGTAAGTCACTTTGGAAAAAAGCGTCTGCTGAATGAATAAAGGTAAATGTAATGTAAATGTAAGATGGCTAGATAGCCCCCTAGCCAGCTAGGCATACTGAAGGTTGCTTTTCCTAGTTCTTCTAGTTTGCTAGTCTCACTAATATTAAAATTATAAATCACTAATGTTATTGTACTAAGAATAATTGATGCTAGTGTATTTCCCTTTTTTGAATAAGGAGAAGATTATTCATTCAAGGATTTCAAATTGCTTGATTAAGGAAAACAGTAGTTGCAGAGTCATGATTCTCTCTGCACCTCTTGCCTACTCCTGTCAGATGTTCTATACATACACTTTTGGTATATGAGTACCTTTAACCTTTTTTGTAAGTTTAACTTTTTGTTTAAGTTGAAGCTAAAGCAGCAAAGCAGCAAAACATTTAATTGAATGAGAAACAGAATATTTTATGTTTTTATACAGCCATCACCAATGAGATATTTCACTCTTGTCTCACTGTGACAACCACTGCACTCATCAAGGAGTGCAGGTGTGTAGCGAATGCAATCCTCTAATACATTCATAAGCCAATTTCTTCCACCTCTGTGGGCTCCTGGTCATCGTCAAGTGAAGATATGGCTGGAATTGAACACTGGCCATACAGCTCAGCATGCACTCAAAGCGAACACCACTGAGCAACTCTGCAGCCTCCCATAAGAGAACATTCTAAATCAGAATGTTTTTAATCTCTTTGTGCCATGGGTGTTCTACCCAAATGTAAAATTGAGCTGCAAAATATTTAACCTCAGAGTGCCATACAGAGCAGTGTTTGTAAATTGCATCATTTCATGATTTCTGTTTTCCCAGTAGTGAGGGTGTTGTGGAAATGTTGGCCAACATTAACACCATCCAATTAATAACACACCAGTATTTACGCTTACATATATATATATATATATATATATATATATATATATATATATATATATATAAGAATTACGCTAAAGTTATAATCTTGTGCAACTCAGTGTCTGAGAAGATGCATTGTAATATATGTAAAAATGAGGGAAACACCTTTGAATATGAATTTATGTATGAATTTTAGGTATAAATTATTTATAAATGTGTGTCCACTGTCACCAATTTTTAAACTTTTGTATCACTAATTAAATATAATCTGGGGATCTGTGTCACCCTGATACACATATCCACCTAATCCCTTCACAATAGCCAATCTTTCATAAAAAAAATCATAAAATACTGCAGATACTTATGTTTTCATATCCCCACAGGCACACTTATATTAATCACTTCTTTAGTTTCCCCAGCTAAGATAGCTCTCCTTTTGTGAAGCACTCTCACGTATGGTAAGTGACATTCCACTCACAGTGCAGAGGGAATTCATAGCCATAATAACATGTTAACTATGGACAGATCTGGACATCTTTCAGTCAAGTGACATCTCACTCTCCAGTGCATGTCACTATCTATCTACAGACTGCCAGGTTCAGAAAACTATAAAGTTTGTTCTCATTTCCTTCACTTAAAGCAGAATGACACATTACAAACTTATTTGAATAAAAAATTAACCAAACATATTACATACACATTATTATAGCTGAAAAGGTTATTATGGATCATACTGCACAGACAAATGACTTAACAATGGAATAGCAGTAATTTCTAACGGCTAACCTAAATCATGTGTTTCTGTCAGACAAGCCTATGTTCACAAAATATGTCATACAGTAGATTTAGTTAGGACAGTGTTATCTCATTTGCTTAATATGGATCAAAGGGTTCTTTCTGACCTAATGCAGATTACAGAAAAAATAAAAGGATTCAATATTTAAAAAGGAAGGAAGTATTGTTTTCTTGTGCACTGTATGCGGATAGGGGATACCTGGGGAGACGGGAGAATGGAACCCCAAAGGGCACAGATAGCTCTAATTAATCTAGCTGCACGGGCTCTGCTGAAGAAAAAAAAATGAAATTGGCAAAAGGAAGAGCAACGCTTTGAATTTTAAATCACTGAATAAAATGTTTTAACATATTTTTACAAGTGCATTAAGTCTCCAAAATCGACCATGCATAAATAGCTAGCTAAGTTTTCTTGTGTTTACATTTAAGACAAATAAGTATAATTATACTGTAAGACACCAGGGGTAGGTTTCATGCAAATGTGTGCCTGATAAAGGATTATGGATAAATGGATTTAGAGCTAATTTGTGATGTTGCAAAGTTTATAAAAAGAAAAAAAAATACATAAACTTTTTTTTTCTTTTTTTTAAAGCTGACATTTACCTATTTGCCAGTAAAATAAGTAGTTTCCAAACATGGAACTGTAATAATGCAAACATGGCAACCATTTGCAAGTGCTCATCCATTCTGCAATCCACACCTATACCAGCATCCAAGCAGTTTAATAAATGAAGCTTACATGAAAGAGAAAATCAGTTAATCAATGGACAAACTGATTGTTCTAATCTGAAACCTGGATAATTAGCATTCAATATATATAATATCACAATATAATATCACATTTTTCTATTTGCATAATCAAAGGACAGTAACAGTAACATGCGGTGCATTGAAAATTGAGGAATAACTTCAGGGACACCTTTATTGCTTTTTCAAACTCATGGTTGAAGTAATTTACAAGTGTAAATTAGAGTGTAAATTATTGATACCAGCAAATGCATGTGTAGCAAATACTGTATCTACTGTCAAGCATGAGCTGGCTTGTGATAATAGAAATGATTATGTTCATAATTCTACAAAAAGAATATTCAATAAAACAAAGATTTGGGTCACATTTTGAGGCAATTAACAATCAATAGGTAGTGATCTGTGTTTAATATTCTGACAAAAATAAAAAATTGGAAATATTGGTGTGATCAAATCCCCACAATGCACCAAGCTGGGTTAATGCATGGGCTTCTCATTAAAATATTGTCCTTTGATTGGAGAATTTATATGGGCTCTGTATGAACCTTTCATTTGGAGAGGATCCCTCGAGACAGGCAGAGGATGCAAGCAGTGATTTAAGCAACAGAACAAATTGCAGTGTTGGTAAATACATTTTCTTAGACAAGCCGGAACACAGTGTGTGTATCTGTATACCTGTCTATGAGGGGGAGGGGGGCCAAGGGATATTGGCAATGGTCATGTGGTTTTAGTACACCGCACAAAACAACCTCTGGTAATCTTTACCGGAGATATATGACTTCTCAGAGGCACTTTAATTGGCACAAAAGGTCGCGCATGGCTGAGAGAATCAATGAATGTCTAAGTGACCACTTGTGAGGCAGTTGAGAAACTTGCTGATTGATTGTACAGCAAATGAAATCAGGATATGAAAGGAGAGAAAGCGAAGAGCCTGGGGCACGGCACACTCAATATCTAAGTTGCAGTTATTGTAATATTGACTGCTGAAACACCTCTCTGTCATACAGAATACGGTCACAGTCACTGTGTGGAAAGGCAGCAGCCCTCCGCCAACTGCACCTCTTCACAGTGGCAGGTTAAAAGAACAACCTGATTGCATCAGATGAAAAGAATATTAATGATTTTCAAGAAAATAAAACATAAAACATAAATGTTCTAATGTGTCCATTCTCCCCAGTGCGTTATTCTACTGTACCTGACAGTACCTGAGATCACCGAATTTATTACCTGCATGTTACCTCAATATGTTTACAGCTTATACCACTGTGGCACACTTTGATTAACAGTGGGGAAGAAAGCACAGCTTGTTTGGTCAATTAAAGCTTCACTCTGAATAATAGATTTATTGGATGGTGTTACTGGGATGTGTCCAAGTCAATTTGAAATGGCTGGACAGTGAGTAAAAACTGAGAATATGCTAGTTGGTCCAACTCTCCTTATTGATATAGAAGGCTCCTGGGGTCTGGCAATAAGGCAGTATCATTCCCTTCACATATTTCATTCAACTTTTAACCTATCACATTTTGATCTATGACTACTAATGCAAGAAATTAATGTGGTTTCACATTGGTTAAATGCTGTTGCTGTTGCTTTTTTATAAATGTTTGAACAACATACACATTCATTACAAGACTATTTATTAGCTGTAACACATTAATATTAGTGGAAAGTGGAACTGTAGGACATTTCTATAGCTACAGATTAATTGGAAGATCTCGAATGTAACTCACCACCTACAATACTGTGAGGATTGTAGGCTATAGTACCTCCTGCCCAGAATGCATATACTACAGAATTACATCAGTCTACATCAGTTTGATCACATCTGGAGGAGAGGGTTATAATTTAAATGCTTTTGATTTACTTGGGTTTCACACTTGTCCCAGCATAAGCAAAAACAGGCTCATTTGAATTCTAATTATATATATGACGGTGTATTTGGTCAGAATTTACATTTGTTAGCTTTTTCTCAACAGCATTTGACAATAAAGTCACCTAATCAATGATTAAAATGAACCCACCTGACAAACTATGTACTGCCAGAGTAGTTTTAGTATTTTAAACGTACACAGTCATAAAACAATTATAAATGAGACTTGTTTTCAAATGTGTGTAGTATGCAATACCTGCAACAGTCCTCATTCCTGGAATCTTATATTTGAACATACATTACTATTTGCAAGGACCAACAGAGGGGAAGAGGCAGATATCATAAAAGAACCCCAGTAAAAATCCCACAAATACCACAGTGAAATCAACCCGCAAGAGTAGTGTTTCTTTCTCATTTTCTCAGCAGTTCTGTTTCCTGACCCAGAACTGAACGCACATGCCCTAATACAGCCCAGTGCAATCTCTGTCTCTTGCACATGTCCTCAGACTGTGACCTGCTCAGAGGTGGAGCACAATCTGATTGCATTCCTTAATTTGATCATTTTGGCTGTCATTCCAGCCAAAGGGAAGAGAACATGTGTTGATTGTTTTGTGAATGGGGATAGGAGCCCATGACATCACTGTTCTGTTTTTCAGTTCTACCACAATACCTATGTATGGTACGAAATGAGAGCAAAAGAAGCACCCAGTCTAACCAAGCAATGATTGATTGGTATCTCTAAGTGTTCACCATAAATTGGACCCAGAAAATCATATCCAGTGTATGAACGCTACCTTCTTGATGGGGGGGATGTGCAAATATTTGACCACATGAAGCTTTTTAATTGGATGGATAAGAGAGATAAACACTTTATTAATCCCCATTGGGAAACATTTATTGTCATATAGTCAATACACTTAAACAGTCAACTAGTTACCTACATCCACAGGGAAGAGGAAAAGGCCCACATATGGACTTGCACTGTAAGATTGGCAAAGATAATTGGCATTGGAACAAATGTCAGAACTGACAAAAAAGAATTACATGTGGTGAACATCCCAATAAGAGGACAAGGCCTGATGTCACCCCATATCTGTTGTTGGAAGTTAAAAAAAAAATCACATGCCAAGGAATGTGATGTCAGTTGGGGAGAAATGCCACTACATTAGTCCGGACAAAATATCGTTAATACCCATAACTCATCCACCTATCCTAGAGCAGGCAGGGCCTGCTGAGAAACAGCCCTTACAGTGGCAAGAAAAGTATGCGCTGAGACATGCAGTATCAACACACAGTCAAAGACAATTTTTGTCACAAAACCAGAAAGGTTCAAAAGAGGAAAAGATTTTCTTTCAAGGAACTGGTCAGTGTAGGACCTACACAGGACCAGACTCACTGAAGCAATCTGTCAGCCAAGTTGTGTTTCCATCACAAGATGCAGCAGATACTCTAGACTGGGCATGATGAAAACAATACAATCAATGACATAAGAGGGACACAAGAGTCCAGGCTGCTCCAATGTGTGAGGCATTGAAATGGTCCTGTGAAGCATCCAGTTGTGGAAAAAAATGACTGTTATTGCTTGTATGATTGTATGATGTATGATTATCACCAATTACATGTATTTTCTTTTTTATAATCCATCTATGCATAAAATTGTTGGTGGAACTAAGATGTAGAAAACCCAACAAAAGTCTTCTGGGGCATAAAATGACCTTAAACCGGATATACATTATATGGAAAAAAGTATTCGGACGCCTGACCATTACACCACCAGGGACTGTAATGACATTGTATTCAAATACATATACTTTAATATGGAGTTGGTCCCCCTTTTGCAGCTATAACAGCTTCCACTCTTCTTGGAAGGCTTTCCATTTTGGAGTGTTTCTGTGGGAATTTGTACCCATTCATTCTGTAGAGCATTTATGAGGTCAGGCACTGATGTTGGACGAGAAGGCCTGGCTCACAATCTCCGTTCCAGTTCATCCCAAAGGTGCTCAGTGGGCTTCAGGTCAGGGCTCTGTGCGGGCCAGTCAAGTTCTTCCACACTGAACTCATCAAACCATGCCTTTGTAGTCCTTGCTTTGTGCACTGAGGCACAGTCATGTTGTAATAGAAAAGGGCCTTCCCCAAACTGTTGCCACAAAGTTGGAAGCATAGCATTGTCCAAAATGTCTTGGCATGCTGAAGCATTAAGATTGCCCTTCACTGGAGATAAGGGGCCTAGCCCAAACCCTGAAAAACAGGTGTGGCCAAATAGTTTTGTCCATATAGTGTATATCGGATGTCCAATCTGACTAAAATGGTAAGGAGGCACATTTCACAGAACTAGCAGTCCATGAAAACACTAGCATGAACCTGTGTTGAGGGAGTCACCCACAGCAAAACTACAAACACTCCAGCACTCAAATTCAAAAGTTCCACAAAACTATGTATTATGTTATGTATTATAAATTAAGAAATCCTGACAATTGGAGGCAACAGAGAGGACAGCTCAATGTCACAACCATACATGTGCTTATATAAAATTCAACCACTGTCATCTCGTGCATGAGAAATTCACCGTAAGATTTGAATGTGTTGCAATACATTTTTAAGCAGTTTACGTTGTTCTGGCCCATTATATAGCCCCATCACTCACTGGAGGAGTGATGTAGCTATGTGGCTACTTTTTAACCAGTTTGATAACAATTGATAACGATGTCAAACCACTCATTACAAAGAACATTATCAAAACAATTGTGAGCGTTTGCTAATACACTGATTGTTTAGGCTTTATCTAAAATACATAGCGCTGATTTTCTGGATTAATAAACCACATGTAAAAGTAGCATCAAAGAACTTAAGCAGGAGTCATTTTTTATATGTTTAACTACAGAAAATGGGATAGTTCTATGTCATCCACCTCTCTCCACCAGCTGTGAGTACAATATGAAAAAATGGTCAAATACAATGTATGGGATCTGTGACTCCTTACATCAATGTTTTCTGTATAATACTTTCACCACTTTATAACAATGTCAATTCATGTCCATTCAGATCAAACAATCTTTTCTAGTTAACTGTAGATCCTGCTGATTGGTAAAATTAGGACATCTAGCTATCTTAGCAAGCTGACTAACTTAGTTTTTTTTTTCCTATAACCTACAATTAGGGGTTAAATTTATTTTGTAAAAACAGTGTTTTCCTTCCTCACTGTTGGTTGGAAATCTGATATCATGCTGATTTGTTTTGCTCTTGGTGTACAGGACAATATTGTAAATTGTCATTACATGACACTTTACATGAATTGTGAGGATTTCTTAAATTATAGTACAATCCCATGGAAAGATATTGAGAATGTTTGTACACAATTTCATACATACAGTAGGATGTATTTTAAAGCAACAGCTGATAAAATAGTCATACATGCTGTAATCATGGATAAAAAGTGTTAAAGTGGAACTCATTTGTACCTCATCTGTTCAAACTCAATTAATTAGCATATCAAGGTTCATACTTTGGCAGACCATAGGTTGCGTTCTCAATTTAGTAACAAAGCATCAACATGGCAGGACACCATTTGGGGCTATAGCCCCGAAAGTTTTAAGCCTAGCCCTGAATATTTTCACCCTGAAAAAGGAGGTGTTTATAGCAAAACAACAGACAGACTGTGTAACAGAGTGGAACTTGACTTGCAGCGTCCAAAGGTGTGATAGTATTTATTTATTATAAAGGTAGATATAACCTCCCCAACCTACCGATGCCGATCTCCCTTCAAAAAAAAAAAAAAGACAAGCCCCAGGCAAACTTGTCTTAGCCCTTGATCTTTTCAATAGCTAGAAACGTCCCTGACATCAAGTTAATGAGTTCAAATTCTTCAGTTTATTAATACAGTAATTAACATGCCATGAAACAATTTCAAACAAACTGAAAAAGAAACAACCTGGAAACTCAACAGAAAACTCAACATCAGAATGTCCATATATGCAGCCACATAATTAATGAGATAAGTGAAAACAGTTCTTCTTCTCCTTCTTTCAACTGCTCCCGTTTAGCGGTCACCTCAGCGGATCATCCGTTTCCATCTCTTCCTGTCCTCTGCATCTTCCTCTGTCACACCAACTACCTGCATGTCCTCTCTCACCACATCCATAAACCTCCTCTTTGGCCTTCCTCTTTTCCTCCTGCCTGGTAGCTCCATCTTCAGCATCCTTCTCCCAATATACCCATCATCTCTCCTCCGCACATGTCCAAACCAACTCAATCTCGCCTCTCTTGCTTTGTTTCAAAAACGTCAGACTTGTGCTGTCCCTCTAATATACTAATTTCTAATCATGTCCATCCTTGTCACTCCCAACGCAAATCTTAGCATCTTCAGCTCTGCCGCCTCCAGCGGTGGCCTCAGTGCCACCATCTCCAAACCATATAACATAGCTGGTCTCACTACTGTCTTGTAAACCTTATCTTTCAAAGGGAACAGGTGGGCCTTTCTTGTCAGTCGATGATGGTTTGATTGAAATTACTTTTGCATTACAATAGCATGCCTGAGATAATTTGCATGATGGAACTCTCATCGCATTGACATTACAATATGTTCAAAATATGGCTCAGTACTTTGTGCTCGATGTAACCTCAAAAACAGTTTTTTGATGCCGATAATTCACAAACTAGTTAGTATAATTTGAGATCATTCCTATGAAATGGTGCCTTTTGGGCTGTCTCTGAGAGACACAGCATGGAATGTGTGAAGAATGCTTAACATCTTGTCAATGGAGATAAACTTGAATGTAGAGATTTTCTGCATGATTTACATACCCTGTGAGGAAAAATATTAAAAGGCCATCCAGACTATGATGAAAACCCTGTATAATGTTTATAGGGCATTTCATTAATTAGAGGCACAGGACATGTTTAATTAGTTTATACAACAGGATAAAACCCACAAACAAACATTATTATATAACTGGGTTGCATATTCTATGCTGAAAACATTTCTGGTACAAAATTTATAAAAAAAAACAAAAAACTATTTGGAGTTTACCTGTCTTTGCCACTTTGCCATGAGACATGCTAATACTAAATTAGATAAAGTGTCATAGACAATATGAATATACATTTTTTGACCCTTAGATGCATGGTTGGGGTCATTTTTAACCCCGAGCATTTTTTTTCAAGACCTCCTTAATAAATACATTTAATCATCTGAATTTCCATTTATTCCTAGAAAAATTTGTTTAGAACATTCACCAATTTGACTTTAGTAATCTCTTTTACTTTTGTGATATGTTTTAGGGTAACTATCTCTAGTTTACGCTCATGGAGACCTTTTTGACCCCAATTAATTATTTTCTTGTTTAGCTACAAAAAATGAAACTGACGATCTGATAATTCATGTGTACCACAGCAATATTGTTCTGAAAACACAAAAATGAGAATTTTGATTATGATTTGATTTTGTGATTATCTTTCCTACTTTTTTGAGATAATGGTGTTTGTGTCACTACCTGTAATTTGTCCATCCATTCCTATGGTAATTCTTTTGGAATCTTTGATTCCTACATTGTTATTGTCAAGGATTTATTTATGGTGCATGATGTATCAAATGAACACCTTAGCTTTACAAGAAACATCTGCTCAGACCGTCTGCACAACACACATCAGGTAAGTTTTTTCCTCAGATCATATATTACAGTATATCACTTCCATATATCACTTGTATGTATGTTGTACAGTATATATTTACAGTGTGAAGATACTGTCACTATCTGATTTGCTATTGATATTTTTAATCACATCAAGGTGCATATTGTTAATGTTGTTAGATAGCTTGCTACTAGTTACAGCTAGCTAGTTATCTATTATTTTATTCAAGGCTTCCATTTTGACAAGAAAGGTGCTCCCCATAAAGAAAATGCTCTGAAATAGGGGCTCAAAGTCTGTCTGTATTTTTGCATCAACAATCTCTGCCTGTTGATAGCTGCTGTATATTCAGATTGATGTCTCTCTCAACTCAGCTGATGAGTCCAAGTCCAAGTTTGATGATTACTGAAAGCCATTTTCCTTTTTTCTTTTTTTATCAGTAATACTGAAACATGTATAGATTTATTATTAAATCTGTTTGATTGCAATTACTTATATACAACTTGTACTGTTTTTAATTGCTGTTGTATCTTTACTTTTGCAAATGCAATCTTTAGTTGTTTTGAATTTATTTTATATCGTCATTTATGTAAATAGTATTGTTTTCAATGTGTTAAAAATGAAAGACAACACTTTTATCTTGCAAATTTCTGAGCATAGCAGCATCTGGAACTCAATTGATATTTTTTCACATTATAAAGCAATGGAATGTCTCTTGCTGGCATGATTTTTATATGCATAGAATCCAGACAGTCTATACCACCAGCTTCTGTAGAGATAACTGAGTTGACACATTTGCTCTTGGAGATGTATTCATTTTTGTCAATAAGTAAAAATGATTTACCTCATATAAAACCTCAAATTCCTCATGCCATGATCAGGGGGTCCTGGCGGCATTTTCCAGCAGACAAATTAGTTTGAAACAAAATGATATATGGCTTGTGTGGATAGCTACTGCAGATCCTGAATAATCTTCCTAAAACTGAGTTGACCATTTCAGTAAACATCAGAAATGGGCCAGGGTTCAAAAGGTGAAAGAACACGTAGGTATAAGATCATAAAACTCAGTTTCTCCAAATGTTCTATTATTACATTTTGGTATCTCAGTGTATCTACAACAGTCTTCATATTTTTTCTCTCTTTGTCTCTGTTTAACTGGGGCACCTCAACTAATGATTGATGAATGCATTGTTTATTAAATATATCCCAAACAAACAGTGGTTAATGTTGTGTGTAATTAATGTCTGATATCATTTAACTCTTAAAGGTGATGCTTATATAAGCATGAACGACAGTGTAAAAGCTTGCTTTCATGGGAAATGCACACAATAGAACGACCAGAAAATCACAGGCCAAAGATCCATAGAACTTTTCTGCTCAGCTCTTTTGAGTGGGTATAAAAATGTTTAAGTCTTTTTAAAATGGATTCCTTACATTTCTTGCCATGTGAATTCTACATCCATATTCATCACATGCACATTGCTCACTAAAATCATATGCAGCCATTAACATTATAGCCATTTATATAATATAAATTTATTTTATTTATATAAATTATACATTTAGCAACTGAAATAAATATATCCTTAATAGTGTTGATAATAGCTATTAGCTGTGACAAGCTTGTCATTATTAGTTTAGCATTTAGATAATGAAGATTTGTTTATTCTAGTAATATGTTATATTAATACATACTGCTCTCAACCACAATTGATAGTTTTTAAATGATTAATTCTGTCCATTTCAGTGGACAATTAAAATGGCAGAAGCCACAAGGACAACAGTTAGAAGGAGTCCAGCAAATCTCAGTGCAGGCTTGAGGCTGAAGGCAGACAATGTTGGGGATGGTGAGGGGCAGTCAACAGTAGTCAACAGCAGCTAGAGGTATGGAGTGCACCCTGAGGAACACCCCTCCATACTGTACTCTAACATTTTTACACAAATCACACCTTAAAAAGGTTGCACACGATGAGTTATGCATGATTTACTGTACTGTTTGACGCAGTGAGTGTAAGAAAATAGACAGCAGCTGTCCTACCCATGCCTATTACTTGTCATATAAACATTTGTAATCGACTGATATAATAATAATTTTTACTGCAGTTCAATGATATGTAACTATGGGATATCTCACAACATCTGGTTTGTACTGGTGGGTAAATGGGCCCTGAGTAGGCCCTGAAAGGTTCTACATTGGTTCCTATTACATGTCCCCTTCTGTGTTGCACCCCTTCACCCACCAACTATACAATCCTCTTCCAAGCAATTCTCCCAAGTAGGGAACCAGAGGTTATGAGTATGTCATTCCCTACAATCTATTATGCTCAATGCCCCTGGCAGAAAATCATGGTTTGACAGCTGTGTTTGCAGTTCCACCGCAGGGTTTGCATAGCCTCATGACATTGATGGTATCGCACCTCAATGTGAACATGGTTAACTACTTCTCTTGCCTGCGTTAGTCATGCAATAATTGGAACCTATTGGTTCTCTGTTGTGGCTGCACCACCAGAGAATTTTCATTTGCCTATCTCCTCTGTTAGTTATATCAGACATGTGGGTATATGTAAGGCTGGTAGCTTCTGCACAGGTTCTGAGCCACCATTGGGCACTTCACCTAAACCTAACTGCATTTAGTGGGTTTGAGGTTGCTTCTGAGTCACACCCGTGGCTTCGTTCAAAAATATCCTATGCTTTTTATATCTCTGTATGTTTTTTTGTATTATAGGCTATAATCCTATATTGCATGTGGGAAAGTTGTGGGAATGAAAAATAAATATAGAGAGAAATATATCCAAGGTATCACAGAACTAGCTATTGGGTCTAAACACCTACTTAACATTATGATTTGATATTTGTGTTACAGGCTTTTTTTCTTTTTAGTTTGGTGGAAGTCACCCATTGCAAGTGCATGATTGATAAAAGAGAGCCATGGCCTTTATAAATATTTTTCAATGATGAGGGATGTAATGGTTTGCAAAATAAACCAGCTTCCTTGAGTAAGGGATCCTGTTGCATCCTGTTTCTTTAGGGTGTTCAAATCAAACTGAAAAATGATCTCATTCAGTCACATATTCATGTGCCAATAATGGAACATTTACAGTTGCTTTGTGTTGTACATTTGTGATATCTTTTACTGTGGAATGTTAATATAACAAAGCAGAGTGAAGGAAAGTACAGTCCTCTGACAATACATTTCATTCAGAGAATGTATATTACACTTTTTAATTACCTCCAAATTGTTAGTGTGTGCTCCGATTGTTAGGGTGGTGAATAATATTGAGACTACTACATGTAAAACAGTAAATGTAAAAAATGTAAAGCAACAGTAATAGTAAATAAATTAGTATACTACTAAAGAATGTTTATGTTGTGATTCTAAGAGTAATCTGTATATATTGACTAAAATAATTTGCACATTCATTTGTGTGACAGGAAGCGACTGAATAAAATTATTTATTTGACCAACTTTATGGATTATTTCGAATGCATAATGTCCATAATCCTTGAATTAATCTCATAGATAGAAATAGATTGATGTAAAAATGCTCAATTCACTCTTTATATTCTGAGTAGCACTGCTGATCAAACAAAAAAGAAGTTATTTTTATCCCTGTTAAAGTGGCACAGTCATGAATAATCCAAACCATGAGAGTGTACTGCATTTTCATCGTTCTGTTATAAAGTAAATATTTTCCTGAGATGGTAAAACAAGTCCCAGCAGAAAAAATAAAGAACAAAAAGCATACTGCTTGAGTAAGAATAACTCTTTCACTTTTTACCAGGTTTTAACATAAACAGCAATGCAAAAGTCAAATATGTGTCCAAATTGTTACCTAATGAATATTCTGGTACAATATGTGCATGGCTGCTTATTTTCCTATCCCTCTTTCTGGCAAATGTCATCAAAGGACTGACAAAGTTTTAAATTTTATTAATAAAAAGTTACTGTAGAAATAGAAGATGCATGCACACAATCATTTTTTCAAGGCTTACCGATCAAGTGGAAACTGAATACTTTCTATAGACTGCCAGATATAGATTGCCAGATGCACTGAGCATTGAAATAAAATGGGCAGATCCAAACACCTGCAACAAGGCATCTGTTCCTCGCCCCCTCGAGTTAAACCTGAAAAGCAAAAACAACTTTAGTAGATGACAGCAAGGAAAATTGTAATGAAACTGTTACACAAGTTGAATTTCTGCAATGGACTTAAGCAACTGTTCTTTGCAAACTTGGAGGTGCAGTCTTGTGTTGATAAAAGGAAGCTAGAATGGATCAATTTTTATTTTGCTTGACATGATGACTTAAACTATTTTAAAAAGTCAACATGATAATGTCACAAAAGTGTACTGTGTTTTCCCACCTCTGCTGATCCTGGGGGAAAGACCTTCATTGTTTCAAAGTCCATGGTTTTCTGAACCAAAATGTAGGAATACTTTCCTCTCGAAAACATAAACTGTAACTGACTTTGGTGACAAACAAGCAGGGCTGCAGTCCTACATACATTCTGCCCCTTTAACTATTTACTGAACTTCCCTTTAAAATCATTGATCAGTGAGCAGGCCATACCTTATTATAAAACAGATATTGTAATAAATAAATTATAATAAAATAAATATTCTTCACTGTGTGTTTCTAGTCATGGATAAAAGCTCTGTATGCAGTGATGATGATCGGCCAGAGAAAAGTTCCAAGCAGTATTCATGTTTTGGCTCAAGGTATGGCTTGACAGTACATGTTGACAGATTGTTTGTTCTCATGACAACCTCAGGAAGCATGCTATTATTGCCTTGCTGTATGGAACAATATGGTGTGCACACATATTTTCTCATTTCTTGGTTTAATAAACTGATATTGACAACTTAATTGACTGATCAATCCTTTTTGTGGATATCAGAAAATTGGTACAATGTGACTCAAAGGAACCCATTGGAAATCAATGCTTTAACAGAAGCCTTTGCCTCACAGAGCCTGCAGAGGGTCACATGAACTGTGACTCAGGTATATTATTGCTATAAAAGTATATGTTTTACAATGTGGTGAGGTTACAAATGGCTACCTAACAAAGTAGCCTTCCCTGGATGATATTTTGGAAAGTAACCTAGTAAAAAGTTTTTTTTTTTTTTGAGTACTCAGTAAGAAATTTTATGAGTTTTATGAGCCACACAGAAATAAGATTGACTGTCTCACTACCATGTGATTTATGGTACCATGTAGAAATATAATTCTTTTTAGTATTTTGCATGACTTTTCATATTTGTTATTTATTTACTTATTTTTATTCTTGCAAAATGCCTGCAAATATAGAAATAAACAACACAGAAAATAGTGCATTGGTCCACTCATCTGCATATCCACTGATTTCTTCATAGTTTACCCAAAAATATATTTTATCACCAGTACAGACAAGTAATAACTGCAAAAATGCACTTTCGAAATGTATAAGGCATTCAGAAGTTGACCACTGTGAAGGGTTGGTACCTGTGGCAGAGCGACCGGGGGGGGGTTGTTGTGCAGAGGCTGCCCTGACTGAACATGCATTTTTGTTGTTTAGTAAAGTTTGTTTGTGTGTCTTGATTGCAGCAAAAAAATAAAAAGTCAGCCTGAGGGCGTAATGGTTTCAACCCACCCCTAGCTCAGTTTCTCGCCGCAATATTTATTTTGAATGAGCAGAGACACAATAGAGTTACAGAAAATTTTATCCGCTGTCCAGTATCCTGGTGTAAGTGTACAAACAGAATTACGCCCTCTGTTCGAGTCCCAAAGAAGGAACTAGGCGCTTGCCAGCTGTCTTATTTCCCATTCGCCGTCACTGCTGACGGAGCTGCGGTATTTAAAAATGGTTTTACGCAATAGGTGTGCTGAAATAGCACACCTCATTGTAATCCGCATTTCTCTCCGTTCCGCCCTTCCGTCTCTGTAAGTTTCCCCTTGGATCTGTCTTGCATCTCCATACAGCCTATGATAAGGGCCCACTACAGGTCCTCGCCCCCTCTGCAATGAGCCATCAGCTCCGCCCCTGGTTGGTACATTAATTGAGGGATGAATGTGTTAATATCCAAATGGATAGAACTCGATCATGAAGTTCTCTGTAAATAGTTAGACAAAAATGTCCACTAGATTTCCAGTCCCAGCTTTTAGTTTTGGTGTCCATTAAATTATCATTTGTTAAAAGAGTATGTTTTTCATTCACAAAGGGGAATCAGCCTTAATAAATTATCTTAAACACAGATTAAAATTATGCAACATATCATCTTGTTCACTCAAAATATTTTCAAAATAACGTAATCACTGACTATTGGGAGGTTTTAAGTTAATTGGTTTAGGTCAGGTATAACAGATAGTGTGATTACATATCTGAATAAAGAGTTTGCATTTTCTATAAAAGAAACTGTCAATGTTAGTGTAATGTAAATGAATTTACCTATCTCAATGGAAACTGCATAATAAAGCTAAAAGATTATTACTGACATTTTCTCCATGCTTAAGGACAACCACCACCTACTGAGACATTGCATAACTCAAGGCAGCTGCTGCTGTTGTGAATGTAATAAATGTATACTTGCAAAAGGTTAATGTGCATTACTTTATTACCTTTGAAAACAAATCAGCATCACATTAAAAAGAACATTAACACTGATGACAGATAGAGAAATGAGTCACTTTTAGGAGAAGGTTAACTTTAGAAGCAAATGGATTTATTAAGAAAAATATGTCCTTTATTCAATGCACTTCCAGTTGGCCCTACAAGAGTAAATTCAGACAATGCGGCTTTCAATAAACTGACATTTGTATGCCAAATTGTTGCCTGAAAAGACACTTAAAGTGGAAACAGTCTTATGAAAAGTGCACCTCCTCTCCTCTCTACAAATAAGCCCCCTCTTGAGCTCTGAATGATGTGTAAAAGTAGCTTGTATTGTTCATCAGATAAATTAGAATTGTTAATGTTGTTGCTGCCCACATTCTGTTTACAAATTTTCAGTTCAGAGTTAATACTTTAGAATAATTTAAACAAACACTTTAGTTACCTTGCTAGTTGACTAGCTTTCTAGTTTATATTTACATTCAGTTATCTGCTTTATATCGCATGGAATAACCAAGTAGTTAGAATTGTTACTCTCCCTGCGGTGGCCCTGAAGTGCAAAACAACAGCAAATCAAAAATCACAACCGTAAATAAAAAACACAACAGCAAAATAAAAATCACAACGGCAAATCATTAAACACAACGACATTAATTTGAAATGGCATCTGTCTCCTCCCAAGAACGTCACTGATTGGAGGCATACAGCGGGAGAGAATTCACCTAAGACAGGGGCCGGCAAGCCGCGGTTTACATTTTGCTATCGTTGTTGTAGGTGCAGCAGAGCTGAAATAATAGCTCGTGTGAGTCCTGCGTAAAGCTATCGGCAGCGGGCAGGTAGCCGAGCGGTTGCAGCGGCTATGTCATTCCCCCGAGACCTGCTAAAGCAGCGTTGATGCCGAAGGGCTATCGTTGCCTTTACCTCAGCTGGCAACGACGCTAGCTTTAAAGGGTTGGCAGCGAGCAGTGAAAACCTCGGTTAGAAACTCGCTCGCTCGCTGACTAATAACATCTAATACACAACGCAGTAAGAGACCACCTGTTACATAGGCCTAAAGTCATCCTTACATTATCCAATGTTCAAAATTTATTGCGTGACATTCGTTTCGAGAACGATAAAATAACGCATGAACACACGAACACACACTACGGTAAACAAAGAACAACAACCGTATGCTTTTGGTGTTTCCTGAAGTCTCGCACAATAGACCAATACCTCCGTGTCGTCACACAGGGGGCTGGTGGCAGAAAGTGGCTTTGGCTCCCGTAGACTTACATGCAAAATTCACGACTTTTTCAATGTAATTAAATAACTTTACCATATTTATATAATGTCGGTATATATATTTTTTTGCATTGTAGCAGTCACATGCTACCAAATATATTCTCACCAACATGATCACATGAGTAACTTTATTTTAACGCGGGTGTTCCCCCATAAAGATAGCTGACCGAATGCATGTGTCAGCCTTAACAGTCACCGACCGTCTTGGCTAGTTTCGAGGTAAATTAACTTATTGATTATCTAAGTGCCTTAGATAAAACATAAAACGTCACATTGGGATTTCGTTTTTTATTAATATTACACCTGATAGCTAGGTTTGTCAACTTCCTGAATTGAAAATAAGGAACGGGGGGGTGGGAGCTTCGACTACTGTGGACCTATAATAAATACGGGTCTTACACCTGCATTACCCTTCAGTTGTAGACTTACTGTATCTAAAGATATAGCATAAAAATGCCCACATACTTGGTTGTGAGAAGTCCTATCCATACCATACATAATCACATCAAGGAAACTGCAATGGCTTCAACCATTTACCAGACATGCATCTACAGGCCCATGTATTAAGACAAGCGAAGACACAAACCTGAATTTGAGCAGTTTTTTTTATTTTTGAGCGTATTTTTGGATTTTTGTACAGATTATCATTCAAGAATTTCATTTGGACTGTCTGACTGACAAAACAACAATTTAACGTATATTTTCTCATTCTTTAGAATAAAACAACTGTTTTTTAAGAAAAACAATGTATATAAAAATATTTGATGGACTCTGATAAGCTTCCTGAATCCCTTTCTGCGTGTTCTAACGGGTGATTATTGTTTCAAATGATGAAACAGGTTTGTGGTGTTGACTGCCTTTGATGGCACGTGCCATCAGCAAAATTTGCAGTGCACGTTGCTCAGATTTTTTTGTTGGATTGTAAATATCTCCAGACTACTGAAGTTGAGTGATCTTTCTTGTCGACGATATATTCATCCTTCGAGGTGGTCATGGGCACTGCTTTTTCTTCGGTGTCACTCATTTTGCTTATTCCGCTCCAACTACAAGGCTGGCAGCCAATTTGTGTAAACAATACCACATGCTGGCCTGAATTTATACCTCTCACGGTGCAACCTAACTTGCGCAATGCGTAGGCCTACCTCTATTCCTGCGACATGATTGGCTAATTTAGACTGATACGCTGTGGTAGGCTACCTGCATTTAAAGGGCTGAAA
Source organism: Megalops cyprinoides (assembly GCF_013368585.1). Taxonomy (NCBI): domain Eukaryota; kingdom Metazoa; phylum Chordata; class Actinopteri; order Elopiformes; family Megalopidae; genus Megalops; species Megalops cyprinoides. The sequence continues at coordinate 32,613,321 of NC_050583.1, forward strand.
TAGGCTATTTTTTGCGGCTCCAGACAGATTTTTTTTCTTTCTGGCCGGAAATGGCTCTATAGATAGTAAAGGTTGCCGAACCCTGTCCTGAGACGATAAGAAATAAAACTAACCTTTCTTTCCGCTAAGAAAACATTGAGACAGAAGACTTCCGGTAGAAATGAATGTCATTGTGTTTGATGATTTGCTGTTGTGATTTTTGATTTGCGGTCGTGATGTTTATTTTGGTGTTGTGTTTTTTGATTTGCGGTCGTGATGTTTATTTTGCTGTTGTGTTTTTTTTATTTGCGGTTGTGATTTTTGATTTGATGTTGTGTTTTGCACTTCAGGGCCACAGTACTGTCCATAGCTTAATCAGTTTTAATCAGCCTAACTACCTTGCTAGTTAACTAGCCTTATAGTTCATATTTACATTCCATTATCTTCTTTTTTTTCCACGTGGAATAGCCAAGTAGTTAAAATTGTTACTGTCCATATCTTAATCAGCCCAACTACACAGTTAGCTGTCTGTTAAAGTAAAGCATTTTTTTTTTTAAACTTTGAATACATCCGGTATGACATTAGTGTGATATGAATAATGTATCATGAATTTATTCAGGGATTGCCCCTTTTACATTTAAAGCCAGTAGGCTAGCAATCTAGCTAAGTGGTGGCTGCCATCACTTGACTGCTACACTAGTACTGTACAAGCTCAGATTTGACACCCTATCATCGCCTTGTGATGTGATTGTGATAATCAATTTCAGATGATGCACTGGAAAAGAGTTCTTAGGCATATCAGAATGTGTTATGACAAGTGACCATCTGCAAAACAAAATGTGTTAATAACTAATCTGAATTGACATATAGTGAAACCAATGAAAATGATGAAGAGCAGCTTTACTAACATCAATGTGAACATAATTGCATACATTTGTGTTATGGGTTCATAGAAACCCTGGACTCCCTGCTCTCTCTTACAGGACCATCTCAACCTCAGCTCACCAAGCAGCAAGAACAGATAAGTGGTGATAAGAAGTTTAAGCTTGAAACAATTTATGGGGTAGCAAGTAGTTCACTGGTACAAGCACCCCAGGTACTGCTCCTTTTACTCCTGCCTCTGCCATTTAACTCCCCCCCCCCCCCCCACCCCCAGTTCATCTTCCCCCGATCAATACAAAGTATTCAATTGCAACTCCATTCAACCCTGCCCCACTTCCCACAAGAATCCAGTTTTACCACCCGACTTTTGGTTAGACAATTGAGTCTTTTGGCTGAGAAAAGGTGGACAAGAACTGACAATGTTTCATCTATGAATTGATATTTATGATATTTAAGTTGAGAGTCATTTCAGCTCAGGGAGTATGGAATAGATATGAGCCCATTCTGTTTGATGGCCATTTTGGAAACTGCCAACACTTGAAGTAAAAGATGTCTGATGTCTGAAACATATAAGTATCGAGGACGTAATGCCAAAAAGTTTGACGGATGAGGCCCGAAACACTTAAGAAGGCATAATATCAAAATGTGCCAATGATTAGGGATATTGTAATATGGACACAGTACTAAGGAGATGTGGAAAAGCAGTTTTGTTTCTTGTAAGCAGAATTCCTTTTATGTGCAGGTTAAGACATGCATGTCAGCTCATTTTCAAATAAGTATTGTTTTAGTATGTAACTGCATACTAACCACAGGTTGAAGCCACAGAGATCTGCAACCTATGGTTAATTGGAACAGGTACATATTTTAGCATGGAAGACACTAAAGACATTAAAGAAGCAGGTTGACCAAATCTGTTGAGACTTGACCTTAAACAGTAAGTAATCTCTGATAAGAATGCAAAGCGTGGGCAATTTTCCCCTGACCCAGTTTGTACTAACCAAAGAATATATGTTTTAAAAAAAGAATAATAAAAAAAAAGTTGTTTGTCTCAAGCTTTGCCATTGCTGCAAAGGCTTTTGTACCTGTCAGCATGAAAAAAGGTGGAAAAATGGCTAACTGCACAGTAAAAATTAATTACTGGGGCCATTCGGTGATCTCAACCGTGGAATGAAAGCATGCCCCCTGAGAATAACATACATCTTTAAGTGTATGCTAAACTAGAATGCATTGTCCATCTAAGGTCATATAATTACTACTAGATGCTTGACCGTAATAAGAAAAGTCACTGGTCAATTACAATGGCAAGCCACTGGTTGAATGGCACAGAAATGTGCAGTTTGTTTTGTGTACATCAACAGACTCTTTTCATCAATGTCTATATTGCACAGAAAGCCTGCAGGACTACCTGCTTTCACACTAATCCAGACTGGCTGCTCAGACATGTCCTACCTAGAAGCACATTAAAGCTGATATTTCTGACAGAGCAATCACATTACTGTACTGTGTCTTCTATTAAGGGTATAAATGCAGTGTTAGGAATTCCCATTCCCCATAACTTCATCCTGCGCTTAATGCCTGAAGAGAACTCAGATGATATAAAGCAAATTGCAGGCAATGGTAGGTGTGATATAACCTCAGCATGACAGTATTAATGGTGAGGGTTGATTTGCCTATAAAAGATGACTCATTGGCTTTTATTGTATTGATTTATAAAGAACATTGTTTCCTTTCAACTGTTTGAATATAAAAAAGAAAGAAGTAAATGAAGAATGTTAACCACAACTGTGACGATATATCTGTATGTATGAATTGTATGGTGACTTGTTTATTTATTTAGAATTTTTGCTTTGATAATTCATGATGTAATGTCATTTACCAAATGTTTTTGTTCCAATATCGAAGCCTCATAATTTTGACATTTTTCTTATTTTTTACCAGTCTGTTTCACACATTGTCTTGTTTTTTTTTTGTTAAAAACAAAACAAAAATAATCTTTTCAAATACCTGTATTATCTTACAAATTTCCATCCCCATCCAAGAATCTTCATGGTTTTAACATGCTCATGAATGGATGAAAACAGGCAGTGTAAACTAAGACAATGAAATTGAGTCTTGTTTCAAATATATATTAAATTTGACAGTGTATTTGGTTATCTAATGTTAGCAGCCAAATAGCTGATATGCTGTTGCTGTATTCATGTGTTGAAAGGTCTCAGGCCTATGACTGGTTGTATTTTGCCCATGCTAATTTTGCAGTTGTACAGTTATAGCCATTGCACAAAAATACTGGTGGGCTGCATTTTTTCATATTCACTTAAAATAATAATTATGGATTGTAATCATATAGCACATTTAAAAGTGAAATTGGTCATTCACGCTACCCCTTCTAATATTTAACATCCACCAAGGTGATGCATCAAATACAAGGGAGCACCTGCGACTCACGAGGTCATTAGAGCCACACACACACACTACCTTAAAAAAAGAATAATAAAAAACACACTGAGGGCTCCTAAGCGGCTCAGCTAGCAAAAGTGCTTGATGTCTCAAATGCAAGGTTGAGCGCTGCAGCCCAGGTTCAATCGCAGCTGTTGTCTTCAACTGTTGATGAGTGGCAGCCCAAGGCAGTGGAAAAAATATTGGCCTCAGGGTCTTGTTCTGTAGCTAGGTTCAAGTCGATGGATTTTAAGGATATTCCTTATAACCTTCCTTCCCGGATATTATGACAAGTGTCAGTGGCACGTGCAATCATTTTTATTGGAAAACACAAAACCATGAAGAATCTGTCATCTAAAGAGCATGCTATCTCCACTGCTGTTTTTTTTTAACCCATATATATTTTGCAGATTTGTTTCACAATGCAGGAGCTTTTCACATCTTCAGTTATCACTGAAAACCCTGTTTAAATGAAAAAAGAATGGGGAAAAAAACCCTGCCATGTGTGTCAATAATGTAAGCATGGATTGCTTATGTATTGTTTCTATTTTTCCTAAAATGATATTTGTAAGCCACTAAGGGTTTTCCATATAGAAAACCAGCAGCCATGATTATGAAGCTTACTCATCTAGGACCTGACTCTGGGTGGGAGAGATAAACACTTTTCACATGGTTCCTTGGGGCTTACCCACTATTCATTTACTCTCATTCTAAGCTGAGATGTCCACCTCGATATCTCAAATGTGGATAGGCTGTTGGTGATGTACAGGGAGTATAATTAATATTGCTCATAACTTGACCTGCCTATACATGCAGGATGAACTGTGGGAGGACTCAGAAATGTGTGTTCCTTTAATAACTAGAACAGTTGACAGGTAAAATTTGAATACTAAAAGAAGAGCTGAAATATGAGTAATCACTGCCTTGATCGGCATGATGTTTGAATTGGAATAATTGATTTACATATGCAAAATCCTTAATTGTTGTGATTATAATGTCTGAAAAAGCTCTAGATTATTCTGGGCAGATATACAACTGAGACAACACAAAGGTCAATGCAATTAAAGTATTCATTTTCACTTGCTAAAATATTGGAGTTTGCTAAGGTTAATTTGTTGTTTTCCCATCTGTTACCACAAGGGCGACATTTAAGCACTCCTTTATTTCGTGTTTCACCAATCATAGATAGAACAGGTAAAATGACTGCACAAGAGTGAGTCTGAATGTGCTTGCAAAGAAATGAGATATACATGTCAGCTGCTGAAACCACGCCCCAAGTGCATATCGCTGAAATATCACTTTGCCTAAGTCTAAATTCAAATAGTTCATTTGAATGTATGTAACACATTCAAAAAGCTCTGAATCTATTTGATGTCAGAAATGGGTGCCTATATATAAATATCTTACAAATACTGTATCTACAAATAATGTGTAAATAGTTCAATACCTACTCTAATTTTTATTGCAGTGTTATTTTTCTTTCACAGCTATCACTTATAGAAGAGTTTATGTTTTCCCTAATGTCTTCAAGGATGTGTCATTAAGTGCTTGCTATATTTTCCAGCTGAAAACTTTTGTTTTGTTTTGTTTTTCTTGTTTTACTCCAGTTAAATAAAATCTAAAAACTTAAAAAGTTCACACTGTGGAGACATTATTCAAAGTCTGGTGTGTCACAGACATCCTATCTTACACGCATAATAATCTCTTATAGGTCTTGACCATAGGTCATTTGTACGTGCTGTTTGTGTCACTAGGGCTCACCAGACGGCATTTTCTGAGTCACCTGTTTGCCATCTGTTCTGTGAAGCCTGGGTTTGGACAATGGATGCCGTGCCATTGCTTTCATAAGTAAAAATAAACTAAACTGAACAAACCACCACTGTGGCTCTGATAGTTGTGGAAGCCCATAAGAAGCTGGACCATAAGGAGATATTTGTAGGTTCACCTTTACTGTCTTGGATTGGGAGGTCTGCCTGGTGCCACTTTGTGTTTGTTTTTTTTTTGCACACTCACCACACTGAATCCGATTATGCTAGTTTTCCCTTTTAAACCCATTTTCATCATTTTATTTTGAGTTGGGGAAGGCTAGTAATAACTATGTAGTTATGTGTGTATTTATTTATGTATTAATTTCTTTTAGATAGCAATGCTGTCCTTTTAAACACCCAGCTACTTCTTCTTGCCAGTTGCCACGATTGTCATACTTATAGCTCTGTGGTCATTGACAAATGAGGCCTCAGTTGAAAGGGTCTCACTTGCGCCATGCGGCTCCATTTTGATGCAATATCCTTTGTGTATGACTTTATTTATGAAATACACAATGTATGTACTAAATTGTGTCTGGTTCGTTTTTGAAGCAAATAAAGATAAAAAAAAACACTTCTCCTGTTTTTGAATGATTAAAATTCTCTCTGGGCTCCTGCCTGAATTTTGAGCAGAGAAACACATTTGAATATTGTGATTTGTGGTGATGAGCAGGGTGTAAACAAACTTGGTGTTGAAGCCCAGAATCTCTGTAAATCTCTGCTTTGTGACAAACTCTCTTGTATACAATATACTACATATTGTACAAAAGATATATACTTCAATCCAATTTTATTCGTATAAGGCAGTATACATTAAATTGAGCTGAAATGAATATGACTGGACAAAACAATGACTGGATTATGTGAACTGAATGGGCATGAATTTAAAATTTACAATCAATTATTTGTCTTACCTCAGTAATTTTGTCCTTTTGTCCTAATGAGTTTTCTTTGCAAGAATTCACCTTGCTTTTATTCATTTCTTGTCCTCAAAGAACAGCACGTCAATCTTTCCCTAGGACGTGTCGAGGCGTCATGTGTTTCTTTGTTCTGTTATACTAGACATTCAAATAATATAACAGTTCAATTTAGTAAAATCAATTTAATTAAGACAAGACTTTTAACGTAAATAGTTATATGGAGATAATTACATTTCACAATGGGTGAAGAGCATCAAAGGCAAGCAAACAAAAAGTTAGAGAATCAGTGCATTTTCGTGTGCTTTTAATAAAGTGTGTTTTTTTCTGCACTGATTAACTTTTCTTTGGAGTACGTCACTAACATGCTGTGGTGGTAGGCATGAAGAATAATGCTTAAAGATATCCACTCAGTAAAATAAGTATGTGCAAATATGGCTCAATTTTGCTACATAAAGTAAAAGAATGTTACCTTGAGACACAATTAAGAGAAAGTGAATTAGTTACCAGCTGGGACAAATTAATCACCTAATTGTTGGGTTGATTGTAAATCAAGCAAAACAAACAAAAACTGGTTGAGTCAAATTGTTGTCTCCCTGGTAAGATTTCAAGTTCACACGCTATTACCGAAAAACTTCGTCTGCCATCTATATGGCCTGCCAGCAGCATCGGATGTCAATGATGCCCACCACAGGGTATTCTGCTTGGTGTCTCAGTCCCAGCAGAGCAAAGTATGCCTTCTGCAATTGATGCTCTGGCAGGACACATTAATCATGGCAGTCACTAGGCAGCATTCTGGATAAGAGCAGCCTATGCAAAAATTTATTTGCCTTAGTTGGAGGATTGAAGGACAGGACTTTGTGGTTGTATAGATGACACTGCACCAGAAATTAATGTGGAATACATCAGATGTGGAACCAAATCACCAAAATGTAATTCACAAAGGTCATCATGGAAGTCCAGTGGCTGGATAATTCTGCAAAAAACTGTATATAAGTGCATAACGCTGTATATAAGATTATATAGATGAGCATCTCTCATTTTCTGTGTTTGCTTAGTTTGCAACTTACCTTGCACGCATACAAATACAGTGGTATGCACTCACTAAAAATTTATGAAATTTTGAAAAACTTCATATATGGCACTCTAACAGTTGCCCTGTCAGACTGTTATAGTACCCAGTTTGTTCAGAAACAGCCTATGTGAAAAATACTGGCAAGTGTTGAATGGCAAAACATTTTGTGATTAAGATTTTAATGAAGATAATTAAGATTTTAAAATGTTCACAGACATAGTAATTTTATAGACCTCGGGATTTTGATAAAGACTTGAAACATTGTTTTCATTTCTCTTCTTCATGCTCATCAGTATAAAAATGAAATGTCTTTTTTATAAATATCCATAAAAAACTGAAACACCTCTGTTGTTTTGGGTTTAAATCAGCAGTCTGTGTATGCAGAGTGGACAGCTGCAGAGAGACTCACCATTGTGCAGATGATTAGATGAACAGACCCCGTTGTGCACTGCAATGCAAACTTGCATTATTTCTGAGTGATAAATGACTGTATTTATGGTTCACACTGTCATGGTGAGAATCTCTGTTCTCCATTGGGTCATTTATTTTAGATGAGAAACAAGTAGATGTCTTCTGCAGCAAAGATGTTTTATTGAATAGGGCTGTAGCTTTCACCTGAAGAATTCCACTCTTACTTTTTTCTCCCCCTCTCTCTGTAGATACTGAGCAATAAACATAAACTTGAACATTCCAGGAAAAAAAATGACAGTGAAGCAACAATGGATCAGAGAGAATGAGACTCACCCAGTGATCTCCCACCATATTCCCACATGCCCGGCTTCTGTTAACTTCTCATGACCAATCACAGATCTGCAGTGAACAGTCTTTAGACCACGTGAAATGCCCCATAGGGGGAGGCAAATGAAGGACAGATTTCTGTTTCTTTTGTCTGGATTAATTCTGACAGGACTTGTCATTGCACTGTTTAAAGAAAGCTATGCAGTACATAACAAACATGGAGGAGAGGAGTAAATGAAATAAAGGTTTCCTTTTAAGCCAATAAATGTTTTATTTTCAAAGGAGTGGCCCCCAAAGTACACTTGCCTGCTTATGAGCATGTCAGTGGAATGCAATTATATGTGTCTTGTCCTTAAGGAGACCAGAATTGTCTCATGCAAATTCATTGTGACTAAATACCACGTGACTGTTCAATTTTGCATCACAAATTTTTGAATTAGGTGTACCTAACTGGGCTTGAAAATGCATTTTTCTGTGAGGTGAAGTCAATAGCATGGCCATGTAGATAAGGAGCAATGAGTTTCACGCATAACTCTTCCATTTCACATGAACGGAACACAACCAATTTGACTCCTAACAGCTGGTAACAGGATTAAATTGTATTTCAATAACAGTGCAATATATGCTACAAAACATGAAACAGTATTGTGGCTAATACACTGCATTGGTTAATCTAGTCAGACATAAATGTTTCAAGTCCAAATCATTTGCTTCAGTCCATTTTTCTTTCCATTAAAATAGTATATATCCCTGAAAAGTTTGAAATTTACTATGACACATGCAACTGCTAATTCAAAATACTTTTGTCAGATAGTTCTCTAGCTTGATATGGCTGTTTCATTCTTAAAACATTGAATCTGAGTCTTTAAGGATTGTCAGTTGAGAAAAATAGTGATTGGTGCTTGCCTGTTATGCACAAAAAGTCATGAATATAGACATATTTTTAGAGAGCAGAGTTCTATGATGCTAGCTCTAGTTCTGACTTTGTGTGTGGGATGTGATATTTAATGATAATATCATACATTTCAACACAGTTCCTATGGTCTGTGCAGCTTCATTCTTCCCTGCCAATCTAGACAATACGAAAATGGCCGGGTTAAAAAGATATTCATCAATGTCACCCATATTATAACTACACAGACTGCACCCCTCACACACTCAAATTCTTCTCAAAAGATCAAATGTAAAAAAAGAAACTATCAACTTTTATCAAATTGATACATTAAAATTCTTCACATGTATTAATTGTTAATATGATTAAACATCACCTGACATTCCCACACACACAACATTTTGAGTGAACATTAACAAACCATTACCCTTCAAAACGTGGGAACAAAGGAAAACATAAATACCATAAAGTCTGAAAAAAGATATTAACTGGATGACTTGTAAATTTGATGTAGCACTTCAGAAGCAATATCCTTAATAAGATGTCCCAACAATATTAGGAAGGCAGACAGGCACTCTGCATCTGCAATGTTACTGATTAAATTCAAGAGACAGAGTGAAGTGACATGAGCCTAGGATTGCCAACATTCCCTTAACCAGCTATTGTGGCATAGACCAATGAGATACATTTTGAAGATGTAACTGGAAAAGCCTCATTTAATGGTTTTTAAACTAGTTTTTCTTTATTTCCCCAAAGCTGCTCTTTTCCACTCATTTAATGTTGTCTGAACCTAAAAACCAGCAAACCATGTTTTCTTTCACTCTGTTTTTTTTTTTTTCCTGATGCCTTCTAAATGAGGAATCTGTACTTGTAGTTACAGCTTTTAAAAAGTATACATGTTTCTAGAATGGACAACCCATGCAACAAAAATTAATGGTTTCATTTTTTGTAGGTTCACTATAGGTTTTTGTGGGTTCATGTGGCATTTTAAATCGAAAAAATGGTCTTTTTCTCATTTAAATGATAATTTACTATGGTATGGGTAAAATGTAACATGGAACATGCAGACATCTTACTCGCATTATTAATACTTACTCCTGTTGTTCTTAGGAGAAGTGTTCTTCAGCTGGCCATGGGATAGCAGTGCTAATGATCTGTGTTTGTTTAACTGTTGATTTCAATACACAATTTCATAAACAATCTCAACAGTTTTCTTGCTTTGCTGCACAGCGCCAGAGTTTTCGTGTTCATGCTGGGTATTCAGCAGTGAAGAAGCCCCTATGGAAGCCCCTTTGATCCCATATTAATATTTAAACATTGTCATGGACTGACTTGTACGCTTGTAAATTTGTGCAAGGGAAGCTGTGTGTATGTACACACACACACACACACACACACACACACACACACACACACACAAATGTATCTCCAAAGATATTAGAATGATATCAGGAAAAAACACTGGCGTAATAACCTCTTGTTATAATTTTGTGTCTTTAATTAAATAAGTCTCTTCATAAACATAATTGTCTTTAATAAGTTTATTTCTTGTTATCTTTCATCAGCCACCAGAGCACTGCAGTCAGAGGTAATTCCATGCTGAAATGGTGGAATTACTGTGAACAATTAGACTTTCCTGCAGGGACTAAGTAGGACGAGTTAGTCAACTTCACAGCATGAGCTTTTTGGGGGTTGGCTGTGCAGCACAGCCTGGGTGTAAAAGGTTGTGTCTCTGGCATTCAGGGGCTCTCAAGGGCAACACAGTGCTTACCTTGATTGATCCAATTACTCGTAGCACTAGTGGGCTGAGTCGGCATCCCCTGAGTGATAGACATGCGTGGCAACAGCGAGCCAAATCAATCTTGCACAGCCAGAAAACATTGCAGAGCAGAGGCGCAAAGAGCCATCACTGTGGCCGCCATTAACAAATAGAATGCTATATCGATTGTCTTACTTTGTGCGGAATTCAGATGGAGACTTATGCCACCGAATTTAACGCAGATGAGGAAGGAAGCTTGAGAAGCTTGCTGGATGGTGGCTTTCTGTCAGAAGTTTTCTCCAGTGCAAATATGAAAGTCACAATTACTAATGACCTGTTGTAAATGAAGACAAAACTATATTATTTACCCCACCATTGTCTAACATACTAGCAAACTCAGAAGGATGCATTCTTTACTCAACAATATTCAAGAAGCAAATCACATATTAAGGACACTTAGCATGAATTGTTGCAGGTTGTTTGCCTTAATTTGTATAGTATATCCCCTCTGTTCTCAAAAGAAATAAAATCATCTCCCATTTTTACAAATAAAACTATATTTATATGTATAATATATACAACAGTGATTGCCTCCACCACCACCAATGCTAAGATGGAGAAATCAGAAGAGTCCTGTTATGGATGCAGACACTTTGCAAAGGAAGGCATGATTGACTGGCGCGCGTGACCCCTCAGTGATGATGGAGCGATTCTCTGCTACGAGGAGGTGGGGTGTGCCACTCTGCAGTGCTGCAATCCGGCGGGCCTGAGAGACCTGGGAGAGTCACTGCTTCTCATCCAGCTCCCACTGGAAGTTCTGCCCTGTCATTTGGTAAAACATCATGTTAAAGGGCTTGTAAAATTTGTGTAATCTGCGTATCACGTCAGGGTCTATTTTGGGATGAGTTCTGCCCTTAGACTTTCCAAGGCAGCGTGGGGCGCTGCTGTCCTCTGGCTTTTTGAGGCAGGGAAATCCCTTCGTTTTATTGAAATAGAAGTGTTTATCTGTGACAATCCGTTTGAGTCCAAGAAAGTCCTGCACTTTGGCCATCTCACCAGCTGGATCAACGATAAGCCTCTCTCCGCTGACAAAGTGTATCTGCGAGAGTGGGAAGTACTGCATCCAGCTCTCCAGATGCAATGCATATATCCCTATCCGCAGTGCACTCCACGAAGCATCGATCAAACCCAGGGTCCTGTTCTTGAAGGCCAGCACCTCAAAAGTAGGGATCTCGGGTCTCTTGGAGAGAGTCTGAGTGTAGTCAGAAATGGCTCTGGTAACGGGGTTGCGGACCACAATGATTAGTTTGGTGTCTCTAGCCATGGAGTGTATGCGCTTGGGGGCGTCATTTGTCACAAAGTAACTGGGAGTCTTCTCCATGGTTATCTGGCCCTCAAGTGTAGATGGCATCAGGTCCCTGCAAAGACAAACATTGGCACATTTGCATTAGCTCTAGGTAATCTTAGGTAGGGGCAGAAGTGAGATACTATAATCAAATTTCCATATTTGCGTTGCCTCTGTGCTAACAATATTAATGAAGATCTGAATTTATGTTACACCTATACACTCAAATATTATTCTGTCAATTATTTGAGAAGAAAAATGAGAATACAGTTACTCATCACAAGACAGTATTAAATACAAAGAATGAAGCTATTGACATTCATGGAGTGGTGGATGAGAGATAAAAGAGGAAAGATTAAACAGTATAAGTTGGAGTTTGCTCATTGCTTAACTGAGTCCATCTGTGTGACTGCAGGAGCAGTGTTTAGGAATTTCAGTAATGAGTTCAGTGCATATCATTAATTCTCCACTGCCTAGGGTATTATTGTGTCTTTAGGAGCCACACAGTCTCCCTACTGGCCCCATTATCCCACATTAGTTGAGCTGCATTTCTCTACAGTTACATCCATCCATTTCATATCGGGCATCAATGCTCTCTTTCTTTCTCTCTCTCCCTCTCACTCTCTCTTGTTTTAAGGAAGGGGGTGTTCATTAAAATGCACTGGATGATTAATTATAATATTCTCTGTGATCATTTGCATTTGAAGAAAACTCTCTCCTCCCTTGAAAGATTTATCTGAGTAATCAAAAGAAACGCTTTGTCAATGGTGGATGCACCATTTTTAAATCTCATCTGTGGGACTGAATCAGGAGCAGTACTGATGTAGTGGCAAGTGTAATTTGTATTATCTGAATGTAAATGAGAGAATGACACCACTCTCCAGGAACTGTAGTGCTGCATCTACATCACATTCTCCCCGATGGATAACTGTCATTGCAGTTAGACTAATCTTGCACATTGTCTTTCATAGATAAAGATTGCTGCACCTAAAAAGGCAAGGCAATCCTATTGAAATATTTCTGACGGGGGGGGGAAGATCCATGGAAGGGGGGGGGGGGGGGACATCCATGGAAGACCCAACCTGCAAAAATAATTATAAATAATTATAAAGATCTAAATAGATATGTAAAAATTACATATCTATTTAGAGAGTTAATTTCTTGCATTTCTGTTGTAGTTATTTTTTATAGTATTTGTGTATGGTTCACATGGAATAGAATATTTGAATAGAATATTTGTTTCAGTCATTCTTGCCAGGGTGTACTTGCCAAGTGTACTTGGGTTACCCACAGACTGATGTGTAGGTCCTAAACTCTTCATAATTCTGTCTTGTCAAAGAAGTCATAATATTTGACTTTCACATTTTTAACAAAACGACCTTCCAGTTATACTTATGCCAGCAAATATCCTCTAACGTCTCCATAAATGTCTCTCCCCCAAATGGGGTATCCATCAGTGCATTTTAACTTTATTCTTTGAACATAAAGGACGATACCACTGAAGGCAGACATTTACTCTTGCTCACTTAATTGGTAACCCACATAGCACAATTATAATGAGGCACGTGAAATGACTGCTTTTGTGCTGTTTTCTGCCCTCCAGCAGACTCACTCGTTACCCAGTGTAAATGATCTGTAGGAAATGATGTCTTATGTCCACAAGCTTTCTTTCCATTTTATACTCTGTAAGCTCTGTCAATTTGTGCAATATTGTATTCCATGGCAATAAAAGGATTTTGAATTAAATTGAGACAGACTGTCTCAGCATCTGAGGTTACTGTAACTGCCTATTAGCTGCAACACCTAAACAAGTGATGTAACCATACTGATGAGCTCTACATAAAAGTTGATCATTCTCTATTGAATTGTGTTATTTGATGTGACCTTAACACACTAGCTATAATAACATTTGTGTTCAATCTAGCCAACAAACTGTTATGTTAATTAAATCTATTTATGCATTTTTTGCAGACCTGACCAGTCATAATAACAGCATATTTAGATTTTTTTTCTGCTTGAAAAACATCGATTTACTGGTGCGTAACAAACGCTGGTTTTGACTCCTAGTCCAATATTATGGATAACAAGTCAATAATATATGATACATTGTTGCTGTTCATTTGCTGCTGCAGAACACCCCAACTGTTAGAAATAAACTCCATGTCTTTCGGCTGCCTGTGCCTGCTGCTACCAACTGCAACACAAGGGTCATATTGATCAGATGCATGCTGGAAACAATAAATCAGCAGCATTCTTTTCACATAATCCAGTTTGCTGTGTGAAACCCAATATAGGGTGACTTAATATCTACCCATTTGCATGCACAACCTCACAAGTTGTTCTGTAAATTAATTTCCCAAGGAGTATTGCATTCCTAATAGGGTGCTCCTGCTGGAGCTTGTGTGGCTCAACATTCTGTGGAACTGTGGCTACTTCTTGTACCTAATCAAATGTAATATAACACGTACCCAATGTCTGGGGTGAGCATAATGGCTGGAAGGAATATTACTTTTCCTTGCATTCCATCAGTGCACCACCATCTTCACTGCAGTTCTAAAATCCTTCTTTGTGCTTTCACTGTTTTCAGTTGTTGACTTAAAGCTATCTGTAAACTATAACCACATCCAATGGTTAGGAATATATTTTTTCTGCATATGTGAAAAACAAAGCAAGGATGAGTTATAAACATAAGACTATGGCTTTCTATTAACCACCTTTAATCAACTATCACTGTGAGTTCCATATAATTGTACCATCCACTCTGCTTACAAGAAATGCTGACATAAGAATCAAGCACTTATGGTTATCAGAAACACTGGCAATGCTGTTTAAACACTCCACTTATAAGAATCAAGCAGTTGTTTTAGGTTCACTCACATGTAATATGATACTCAACAAAGTTCAATTTAAAATTTGAATACATTCATATTTCAACTGCATCTTGTGCTACCTACTGAAGTACCAGCCATGATAAAAAGTTGTGCATCAATGTGTCTAGTGAAGTACCTGGATGACAGCCGACATGGCAAGCAAAAAGAGGCCACTTTCTACAGGTCAACATCACTGGCTTCTTTATCCTTCAAACAGAGATTAGTCTTGACAAAGAGACACAGGTGTGAAATTGGGCATTCCATAATATACACCATGTAAGACTCCAAAAGACTTGAACATTTTTAAGAAAGAAAGGAAGTTTAATGTGAACCAGAAATGCACCTTTGTAGCCCACACACTGGTAATTGTCATAGAGACACTCAATTAATGTGAGACAAATTATTATTTTTACAGACACTGACTGTGCCATTGGTATTGTAGACTACACAGCACTAGTTGTCAGTGATATTGTTATGTCTGTTTGTGAATCATATTTATTATGTGTGTATTTTGTTTAATAAAGGATTGTATAACACAGTTTTATTTGGAGGTCTACTTTTAAGAATCCATCACTTACAAGAATCAAACTGTCTGGGATAGATGTGATTTGCCGAGACCCAACTGCTCATTTTACAAGTAAAAATGTCCTCACTCCTGCATGTGCACCATACTTTATATCAGCGTCTCTGGACAAAAAATACTTTTTGTCAGTCAAGATGGTAGCAGGGACCAAAAATAACAGGACCAGCTTATCAGGTTCCTCCATGTATCACATAAACGTTTCATCTGCGCTTTTGAGGCATTAATGTGAAAGGCAAGCCGTTTCTCTGCACCCCTGGGACGCTGGTGCTCAGTGAGGAAAATGAGGAACGACAGTTGTTGCTATATTGGAAAGGTGTGAAGTTCAGCCCAGATCTAGAAGTGCTGCTGGGCTCACTGTGCCAAAAGGCAAGAGTAAAGAAATAAAATGTCTGTCAGTTGATTTGGCTCTCATTAAAATAAGTATTTGAATTGCTCAGTCGACCGTTTGCTTCCAGAAGGAAGAATTACACACAGCAAGATGCATATATCCTGTCATAGTAAGGCCAAGTCTCTCTCATGCACTCTTACACATGCATTTGGAATATGTAAAATACCTTGTTGACAGGAGAAATCATTAGAGTACCCTGCTCTGGGTCTGTAGACTTTCCAAGAAGTTGGTACCTGGCAGCACTAATACTCCAGTATTGTAGAATCAGCTGTGGTTTCTTCTGCTGAATGCAAATGTACTGACAATAATGACAACATCACAGAGAAAAATCATAAAAGATTCTCTTCTCACTGCATGCTATATTTGACTATATGCTTTCATCATGTACTGAGAGGTGCACATTGCTTGATTAGACCCATGCTGTATGTTTAACGCTATTGATTGTCAAGGTCAACACACCATTCAAGAGTCAAAAAAACATCACAAGCCATTCTACATCAGAATCAATGCAACTTGTTACATGGGTATGCTTGCAAAAACAGATAGATTACACATTAGCATTGTATTTATTTTTGATTAAGCCAAGCTTATTGTTTGATTGTGAATTAATCAGCCATGGATCACCAACATTTAAAATGTCAGACAGAAGGAGAGGCATAACAAAAATCACAATGTTGTGAATTATTGTAGACTCAGAAATGGGTTAATTTACTGTAAGATGCAGATGATTCCTTTGGCCTTACACTTCAGTGGGTCTGTATAAAACATCTTGCCTGTGATAAACACTCACAAATAGTGAAATCTAATTTCTCTCCACATCAGTTATTCACCTTAACACAGTCAATGAAGGGCAGGTATATATTTTGCGCAAATGGACTTTAATGCTTAAACTGAGCTAATTCCCACCTGTTGCAGCTGCATCCAGTTGGGTCATGCTCAAGGTGTGATATCACTGGATTAGAGACAGCATCACCGCATTTTTGCAGGTTCACAAAAAAAGGAACCTGTTTTATGCTCCAGTAAAAACACTTTTAGAAACGATAAAGATCAGCCTTTAACACTTTAACATGACTTTAATATAAGCTTGTACCATTGTAGAATTTCAGATATTGAGGAATGCAGTGCAATCTAGTGTGCACACAGACACAGTAATGAAACACTACAGATCTGCATGCCTTTTAAATTATGTAACAAAGTATTTCAGGTCTCACAGAATTTAACTGAATGGTGGAGATCCTGAGATAAACTTCACACTTTGTAAATATCATACATTATGGAGTCAGTGGCAGGGAGACAGCACTTAAATATGCCCGGCACGTAATGCCATACTTTGGTCTGTAGTAAAATGAAAGAGATTGGCTTTCGGTGTGCTAAAGATGGAGTGTTTTGAAGTTACAAGCAAGCTAATTGCTACTCCCCATGATCTCCTCGATGAGAAAAGAATCAAATGTCTGTGCTGATTATTTCAGACAGTTTTCTTGACCTTCCGCAAATTAAACTTCTCCAAATCTGCATCCTGGCACCTCTCACAAAAGAAAGGACAGACCATGCGTGGATGTACAGCTGTAGTGTCAGCTCCAGACACTGCTGTGTGATTTTGCCTCCCCTAGAGACAGTGTGCCCACTATCCCAGGTTGGCCACGCCGCCTGTGTAATTAATTTACTGAGGGCCGGGCAGGTTGCCCACTGCAGAATGCGAGCACCTGAGAGCCGCCTGAAATAGAGACGAAGTATCAGTCTCTTTCAATTTGATAACATTGTTCGGGCTTATCCAAAAGCCTTTTTCTATCTTTACATATATTATGTATGTGCGCTGTTTATTCGACAACCTCTTTTCCTGCACTCCCCACCGCTCTGCCCATCTGTCTACCTTTCTAATGATCTATCTGACTCTCCTTTTTCATGGCAGTCCTGTCGAGGCGAGAAAAGGGCAATCATCAGCGCAAGGCATTATGAGATGACTGATCCTGTTAATTCACATCACAATTCTTCACAAGGCCCAGCTGCTGTGGGAAGCCCAGAAACCGGAGTGTTGACAGGGTAAATCATTTTTGCATAAACATTGGCAGTGTAATAAATGCCTCCTCTCCTCCCCCTTGGCTTGGTTACAGTAGGCACACTGAACCCTGAGCTCTTCATTTTGTCAGACTAGGAGATATGGGGCTCACTCTGTGGCACAGGTGATTGTTCATTTGTGATCAGGCCTCATTAGCAATGGGCTAATAGTGGATCCTAAATGGAAAACATTTTGGTAAAAAAAAAGCTCTGTGAAAGTCATGAAGAAGCTTTCTCATCAAAAGTATCACCTCAGTCTGAAAAACCATAAATAAATTGTGAACAAACCAATGTAACTTTTTTTTTTCTGCCTCTTCGACTTCCCCTACCTGTAACTGACAATGAATCAACAAATGGAAATGAATGTATTCTGCAGACTTAATTTAAAGGGAAGGCGCAGACACAGAAAGCACAACACTGATTATGGATCCATTCCTTGATAGCACACTATAGTCGGTCTTTGTATTCAAATGAGTGGGACATTATTGTAAAATGACTGGCAGATACATAGGGGTAAGTTTAATTGAATGCACATATCCCTTCTCAGGCTTCCTCTGTAATGAAACCATGGCAAACCATTACCGTAAATCAGCCAATTATGTTCTTGCAGAAATGTTTGCATCAACAGAATATTTAAGGAAAGAGCTGACAGCTGGTCCTGATCAAAGCCTCGGGTTTCTGCAGTCTTTCTCAAATCCCCTGAAGTCTCTTCCCTTTTTTCCAAAAGTGGAAATCAGTACAGTGAGCTGTGAAGCTGGAGGAGCCCAGCTTTGTTTTACCCACTGCAGCAGACTGTTGGTCTTAGATCTCTCCAGCAACGACTAGTCAGGTTGACATGCCTGGTGGAAAATGACAATCACATAAAATACAAATACAACTCAGCATAAAGGCAGCTTGGAAGTCTGGGCCAAAATGGAGGAACTAAAAAAATCTCAGAACATTGAAAAATCATAATATGCACAACTTCATATTGTATTATGTTTATTAGTTATGAGAGCTACAGTTTACTTTTGGATGAAGAAAAGACAAAAAAAAATATTACATTTCTCACAAGGTGCAACTTTGGAACTTTAGAAATGCCTGCAACTTTGGAGCTGGTTTTCTTTGCCTGTTATCAAAGTGCTAGTGTATCACTAAGGATTAGATCAATGAAATTGACCTCCCTGAGTCAGCTATGTGCCGAAGGACCCGCATCCATCCCCAGCAGCAAACAGATCATTGTTTATTACCCCTCAAGTGCACTGTGTCTGCCTTAGTGATCAAAGGGCTGCAATATGAAACTGTCACTCATTTAAAAAATTTATGCTCTTATTTTTCAGCTTCCTATTCAACAGTATTTACTGCACCTCAGAATAGGAGACACAAGTGCTTGTCTTTGAACTCTTTGACACTTCAATTAAACAAACTCTCCATGTTCAGGGGTTAATCTTGAAATTCCAATGACATGCAGGCTGCTGAAAAGCAGACAGACTGTAGCAGACCTGGTTTTAAGGACATGAAAAAAGGAATGCAAAATAGCCCCAGCTGTTGTCTTTTCAAGGTGATTTGTTCGCTTTCCACATATTCAGTGGAAAACATTTTAGCATGAAAATTGAACTTCATCCGTGGAGCCACAGCTGAGTGCATTGGAGGCAAAAGGCTCACATTTGCACACAGACATTCGACAACTCTGAAGCAGCTGAGCAGAACTGATTAATATGACAAATTGAACTTGATAGATTTCATAGGCTGGGGAAAAAACAACAACTAAAAGCACTCATCCATCCACTTTGGAGCTTTTGCTACTGATCATGCATGAACGTGCCAAAACTGCTTTACAAAGGCTGCAGTGTGTGTGACACAGGTAAAGATCAGAAGGCACGCATTGGAGCATGGCTAAACACGCGGACGCAATTCAGAAAACACATAAAATCACAAATCAGCGAAGGGAACAACACACATGGAGTGACAAGAATGTCAAAAACACCTTGTAAACATTTCACATGTGAACCAGTTACATGGCCAATGTCAAGTTGTTCATGTCAGAAACTGTAAATACAATAGTGGATTTTGCTGTTGTGTGCTATATGCACAGACCACAAACATACCACAAACACTGTGTCCTTTCAATAACCTCATCTGAAATTTCCAAGATAACCAATTAGGTAGCTCAAATGCATGCATGGACATGGAACAGATTAGATTAGAACAATGTAACCTATGCTGCTCCAAACACTATTTTCATTCCATTTACAGTGTAAAGTGTTAAAAAAACACGTGATATGATTTACAAGTGTATTTGCTTTCCACAGGATCATCAAAAATTGAAATTATAATGCAAGCAATTTTTGCCTCCATAATCCTCCAGCTTTAATAGAATTAGCCAAAGCACACAGGAGGAAGTGAGCCTCATGAGATGAGTTTAAAGGGGGATGATGGGAAAGGCATAGTATGCACTCTACAGAAGGATGCTGTACATGGATTGACAGTATCTATATAACCCTTAAAGGTCAGCTTGGGGTAAGATGCTCAAGTTAAGGGGGATGTCACTTTTTTTCAAATAACATTAATGTAATCAATTAATGAATCTTGTTGGAAAACAGTAAACATAATCTATTCTTGCATGCACTTTGGATGGCTGCAGAGAAAATTGCATCTTTTCATTAAATCTATTTTTTTTTTATGATTTTGATCATTTAATCAGGCATGTTGTAAAAAATAATGTGTGGGTACCAGTGGAGGGAAATCTGATCTCATCAGGGGAAAAGCATATCATTTATTTATTATTATTGTTATTTACCCAAAGACACACAGTACAGAGAAACTTTGTCTAAGCAAGAGAGCTGAAAGTTCTGGCATGCATGAACAAACATGTTCATTTAACATCAAACAACACCTGTCCTGACGGTGGGGGGGTTGTTTGGCAAAAGTACTCGGCAAAAGAAAGTACTAAGCAAGACAGACCTAGTACATGGAACACTGAGAATAACACTGCTGTCTGCCTCTGTGTGCCCTAAGGTACTTCAAATTTTAGCATGTATGTATTGCTACTTCTACATGCTCAACAACTTCTGAGCACCAGGATAGCTTTTGGATTCCTGTATAACTTCAGCTAGTCCACAGAGAGCTGACATTTGCTCAAGTCAGAACTGTTTGTTCATAAAGTATATTTACAATGTAGTGTTGACCAGAGCTCCTTTAGCAGATGTTTCACCTTTGATTTCACCTTTGTTATTTATCCATGTTAGTAATGAAAAATGGTATTTTCTAGATTACAAATATGAAAGAAAACATATAATTATTTTGTCAATATTCTATATGTTCTAGATTTTGAAAGTAAATGTGTGAAATCTAATATAAATGACTGTGGACCCACTGTGATATGATAAATCTGGTAAATTGTCAGGTATGTTCTAAAGAGAATAATTATTGTTTGTGATGTCTATCAGATATGCAAATATCTCTGAAATGCCTGATTTTGGATTTTCCTCCTTTGGAAGATTTTTGGAAAATTGGCCTGTTTTTATATATACTGTTATTTCAAGGCAGCAAAGAAGCTCCAGGACTTAAAATGTGTTTCTACCTCAGCTTTAAGGCACAATATACAGTAGTTTACCATCATTAATGATACCATTTCAGAAGTCATGTCTTTCCCAGTAAAATGATTACTTCCTGATAACCACATATTTATGATGGACAACTTATAATAATAATTATAATAATTAATAATAAATAAATAATACAACATGATAAAATAATAGTGAGATGAAATTAAGTTAATTGAATAACACAAATTCATGAAATGACCATGCTTACAGAATTCAACACATACATTAATTTAATGTTTACCTATTTAACTTTTTATTGGCTATAGAAGTACATATAAATGTGCATGAATCAAATAATCTTTTTGAGGAATTTGATATGTAACCAACCAATGTTTTATTTAGCATGTTACTACAATACTAGTTTAAATGGGATGAGGAGGCAGCAGTGAGAGCTCTGTACTCTAATCCTGAGGTTAGTGGTGTTGAATTCTAGGACACCTTGTATACTTAATTAAGATACTTTACTACAAGTGTTCCTGTCTAAATCTAATTGTAATGGGTTACAGGACAGGTAATGTTGACAAAATTAAAAGCGGCATATGTCATTCAGGGACAAAGATGGCTCCTAATGAAATAAACAATACTGTAATGCATTAGGAAACCCAAAGGCCCCTGTTTGATAGCCTGTAACAGTAATGATTGTATACAGTATTGCATCATGCCCACCAGTGAATGTCATGTTCACCTCTTTCCCCTGGCAAAAATGGAGTTTCCCCAAAATTGTTAGAATGGGTTGAGATTCAATTTATTTCTCATCTGTGCAGAGAGGGGCAAAACACTCAGGAGTTCCACGATATTTAACTTTGAGGTGCCACAATTTCTTCCCTGGATTACGTGAGACCATCATATCAGAGTACTGTGGGTTTTGCAAGAATTGGATTTTTCTGTTATCTCTTTAAGGGACATCATATAATAAATTGATTTCAGTGCCTTTTTACTTCAGTTTTAAAGGTATTATTTATTTTCTATTTATTTTTTATTTTCTATTTTATTTATTTACTGTGAACTTGATAGCTTTTTTCTCAGTGCAAATCTAATGCATTTATATTCCAACAATAGCACTATAGAGAATGTGAAGATACGTCACGCTGTGTTGCATGTTGGGATGGGGGCGCCATCTTATGAGGAACGCACTCTGTTTACCTGTGCCTGCTACGGTGGTTACCTGCATACCTTTTGTTTTGTTTGGCTAAAACATTGTTTAAAATCGTTCAAATCTGATGGAAAAGGGAAGAGATGGAGAAGGGGAAAGAGAAAGAAAACGGACCCTACCGGGAGAAATTAAATGGCAATGCCAAGCAACGGTATTTGGACAAACTAACAATGATAAATAACAGATCCATATGACTTGGCAGCCCAAGACTGGATTACAGACCCCGATGCACTACCTCCACTCATATACCCAGACATTGTAAATCTTGTTTTTGGACTGAGTGCATACACTTTGCATGACTTTAAAAGTTATAAATCCCTAGAAGCTCATGAAGTTTTGCAGTGGCTGCGTGCAAGATCTACTAATTCCCAAACTGGTAAACTGTGAGAGCACAAGTCATACTCGCAAAGGTGGCACTCTTCTTTTTGGCCCAATTATTAAACCAAACAAAATACAAAACTTTCAGAAACATTCAGCAATGTGATTGTTTTATTGAGTCATAGGTAGTGGGTTTGATCAGTCATATTATTAATAAAAAAGATTTGCTATAATCTTGGAACTCCTTCTTACTGCAGTTACCCATGCAATCCAGCGTCTTCTCGTCACCTCCACAACCTGCTTCCCTTCGTGTTTTTTCCACGTAGGAAAGGTGAAAAAATGTATTGCATTGTCCAGTTTTCTCCCTGAAAGATGGTGTGACCTGTGGCAGTTCTTGATGCAGTAACACTGACCTACCATGGCGGGATCCTCACAAGATGGCACGTAAACAAAATTCAAAACGGTGATGTCAACTTCGCATTCTCTATAGTACAGGACAATAGAAACCCTGGTTGAATTGTTATCTTTCCCATTAACTTGGGAACTACTTCTGAAGGTTTAGCCACACTAAAAAAAGAAATAAGTAATAAATCAGCATCTGAATGCAGAACTTAAATTTTATTTTCTAATCCTTTACGGTTGTTTTCATGCTTAAATGTATCCATACATGAGCATTTCTGTTTTTATGTTTTGAGCAATGGAATGCATTGTAATACTAAATGAATGCTGAGGTGTGATCCTATTCCCTAAATCTATTATTGCTTTGTTTCCAGAATACAATTTATATCTAGCTATAGCTGTGTCATATCTTACACCGAAGTATGATAATCCAATTCAGTCCAGTCAAAAGTCATACACAGAGGTAAATTAATGCATTCCCTGTAGTTCTTTGATGTTCATTTAGTGATATGTGACAAAGCCAGGAATGTCTTCACTTGACTAAGAATGTGGGAGTAATGAACTGTCTCCCGTAGACAGATGTTAATATTCATTTGTCCACTGGTCTTCATTTGCATCTGAGTTTGGGGGTCAAATCGAGAAAAAAAGATTTTTTCTTATCTTAGTCTTCAGTGCAAGGAAAAAACTCGACGAGGGGCTTCAGCCAAGCCCATGGTGAAAGCAATAAGGCAGCAAGAGGTGTTAGTAAAGTGAAAGCTAAAGGTAAATGGTCCTGGGGGAAACTGCTTTGATCAAGCTGATATGCTGCACAAGTGTGGCAAGACATTCTGAAACATCAACCAAAAAAAAAAAAACATTAATCTTCCAGCCCTGCTTAGAAGTTAACCTTTGATTTAAGCTCTAAAGCAAATGTTGCCAGAGGTGGGAAATATAATGCAGGATCATCTTTGACAATGTTAAAAAAATAATAAAGAAAACTAAACCAGAATATTACATGCAGAAGAGCAGACACCATTGTAATTTCACTGATTAAAATGTTATGTTTGTATTGAAACAGAATGTTAGTATGGTATGGAGAAACAAAAGGGGAGTAAGAAGAGCACAAGTCATGACATAGAATGAATCTTTGTTCATCCTTGCAACTAAACATTTATCGTTCCATGAAATGATCTGTGAAGCCTATAACCGTACTTTCCACCTTCTGTGAGTAGCCTTTTCCTCCTGTTTCCTGTTGGCTTTTCTTTTCTAGAATGCCAAACTGTTGATATTTCAAGTTTCATCTGTGACCTTTTATAAACTCACTCATTCAGACAATCGCTACAATCAAATGTCAGGAGGGTAGGATATTCTAATAAGAGCAAAATCTATTTGCTCTGTATCAATTCACTCATTCATCAGCCTCTTTCATTCCACAAGACATTAATAGTGCTTTGTGACACAAATATAGCAGTGCACCCAAACATAGAAACAAGCAACCGTTAAATGACATATAAACATCAATCCTCTAAGCTTTCATTCACACAAAAAAGACAACACTAAGCACTGGGCTAAAGTGAAAAGAAACATAAATACACCCACATTTTATTTGGAAGCATCTGGCTGCATCAGAATGGGGTGCTAAGGATGTTATAATCATGTAGTGACGGTGTAAGCTGCTCCATTAAGGCCTAAGCCGATCTAGCTGTGGAACCTATGCTAATCTGAGAGCGCTTTGGCTCTCACACATGTGCTTCATCCCAAGGCACTTAAAATACACTGAGATAATGCACCTTGCTTCTGAAAATGCTTCGTCTGGTGTCCGCTTTACTTGCCATGCACTGTGTCAATATTGATCAGTCTGCTTTACTGTTGTGCATTTAAGGTCATGGCATTAGGTTGATGTTCAGTGTCTTTGTGATCTATCACTCATTATTGTTGCAATGACATACAAGCACTTCATTGTCTAGGGACTCTCGGATTCACTGCATGTAGATTGCAAAAGGGCACCTCTGAACTACCAATTATTTCCCATATTGCCTAAAGACAGAAAACATCTTTAAGTTTAATTTATTCTACATTTCTTTAAGTTACATCTTCTTTTCAAGGGCATACTTTTAAAAAATGGTTGACACAAAAAAAAACTTTTTATCTTGAGTTTTACATGATACGCATTAATGAAAATGTGTTTCCTGTGGCTATACTTCTAAAGGTATAGCCTTTGGTTCCTGCTCAATAGCGTTAAGTGAATAATTGTCACCATGACACTTTGTGATATAAGCAATTGTGCCGTCATTTTTCTTACTGTTACCACAGTGTCATAATTTTTGTATCAGAATAAAAAGCGTCTACTCAAAGTAAGGCTGCTGGATTTAACAGAATGTGTACTGAATCTACCTGCTGCTGGTGGCAGCAACGTACAAATCGGGGGTGGGAGCTTTAGGAAAGGGCACAGCGGAAGGGCAGGAGGGTTAACAGTTCTGTCAAAACTACAACCCTTGAGAAAAATGGATTCCAGCCATTCTCTCCAGAGGCTAGGCCACATCTCACTCCATTAAATGGCTTTCTGCATGACGGACGGGGCACGCTGAACACATACTCTCCTTTCAGTTTCTATTTTCATTTAGATTTGGTTACCCTTCGGATCAAATCATTGGACGCCGTGATCCAATTTCACTGAACTCAGGAGTGTGACTTGTGACTTGCAAGATTCTTGTATAAAGAAGAATACTGCTTGTCGTCGCGCATTCACTGTCGGTGGATAACTTTAGCGCAGACACTTGGTTGTCTAACTTTGCCTGACACCCTCAGGCAACATACTGTGGAGACTCGGTGCAGATATACAGTATTTAAACTGAAATGCTGTTTTTCCCTCATGGTCATCCTCTATCATTTTTTAAATTACTTCATTATAATAGAAGATCAACACATAGATTAACACACCCTGCAATGTGACTCAATCCAGCACATACAGTAGCCTGCACCACATGGCTACTTTGTTTAGATAATGGCCTAACACAGTGATCTAACTGTGTGACCTAATCTGTCACAGTGTGAATCTGAGAGAAATACATGCAGCAAATACAAGGTAACGCATTAAAGATGAAATTCATTTAATTCTTACTGCCAAGGGGACAGCTTAACACATAGTATCTACCTATGGACAAAATAATACCTTCGTCACCTTAGGCTTAGTTCATTCAATTAGGGTTTTTCCTTGTAGGCACCTCCCTTGTGAAGAGGTACCCTCCCAGGTGGTACCTCCCCTGCAGCGTATCACATGTCCAGCAATCCACCAATTAACTTCTGAAAGTAAATGTAACAGCCATTTTGCACACGTAACGTAAGGTACTGAGCAACTTCTCTCGCAAAGAATGTGCTCAGTGACTGCAATGAAAAATGGCTGTGCACCAGAGGTTACAACACTGGTGAAGGATAAATCACATATTTTCAGCCTGAACTAGAATGACCTATTTAATGCCACATTTCACCAAGGTTGGAGAGAGAGGGGAAAAAACGAGGTAACAAAGGAAAAAGCTTCAGTACACCTGTTCTGACTTATCAGAGTTACCGCTAACATTGAAGGCTTTTTTTTCCTTTCAGTAACATCAGTGTTGTCCTGAAGTTTACACACTTGACAGAATGCCAAATAAGAAAAGCTTTTTTTATGTAAGAGGTGGATCTGAAGCTCATTGCTCTTATAGAAAAAACAACACTAATGTGCTTTTTTATGGCTCTCACCTATGCCTCTACAGTGATGTGGCCTATCTGACATGAATACCATGCGTGAGGAGAAAAGCCCCAACATTACTTGGAGTGAATTTTGGCAGCGTCAGCTGGGCAGAGCTCAGAGGCACGATTTTGCGGATTGAAAGTGCTCCACTATCATGAAGCATTTCCTCGCTGGAAATAAGATATATCTCCAGGCACTGATGGATGATCCTGTCCTTCTTCAGTCCCATGCTGTACGTTCAACCTTGAAAAGGCTTAATTTAGGCAGCCGACGAGGGGAATGAAAAATTATATTCTTAAGCAACATTGCCATCAGCACCTCGCACATGTAAACAGACCTCGGAAGTCATTTCTCCAAGTGGAATGCCTCAGGACAAGAAGACAGTTCGGGAGCTATACAGCCTCACAGATTCAAATCTACATTACAGCTGCATAGGCCAATCCTGTCCCCTGTCGATGGGGCGGGCACGATTTATTCCACTCCTGTGTCAGTGTGGCATTGGCCAAGGGACTTGGTGACGAGAGACTGACCACGAAGAACACGAAGGCCGTACTGCAGAATAAGTGGCACCCACCCTGACTCTGATAGTCGATGCACTACTTCAGCAGGGTGAGAACACTGTTGCAAAGCTGTCAGACAAACACAGGTAAGGACAAGCTCTACATTCGCTCCTCAGGCCTCTCTGCTGCTCTATCTCCTGAAGTGATGGTGAAGTGAGTCATACTAACTATCATTGATGCCCCCTCCCAAAGAAATTTTAAGGAAGAATGAATTCTAAAATAGTATGTAAATCTCAGGGGCAATTCCTCCAGTACTAACATGTGTGCATTGTAGCCTGCATGGCGGGTACAAACCACAATGATTTTTTTAAACACCTCTGAGTTGCACTGTGTTGCACTAGAATCATCAATCTGGGTCTACGGCGCATTATTCATTCCTATAATTTTCATCCCTGACCTTTATCAATGTGTCTTTCATGACTGCATTCTCCTTCATGCGTGTGTTTATGTGTGTTCACGGATGTATAGAGATACGGTTTTACTGTCTCTTTTGTTTTTCCACATTTCTTTGTCTTTGAGCTGTCCACCCTCTACTGTCTCTTTCCTGGTTTAATTCCCCATATGGCAATGAAATATATTGTAATATACTGAGGAATATGTTGCTCCACCCAAGAATATACTGCTATTCTTTAGCTCAATCAATGCATTTAAAATATAGAAATATATTGCAATATACCAAAAAGGGATATAAAATACATTAATTTAAATATTTTAAATATATTGATTGAGCTAAAGAATACACTTTCTCTATCTATTATTTGTTTTTGTCGGGGTCACCTGTGGGTTGTGTCACCATCAGAAGTAAAATGCTACATGTTATAAATCACACCCATGTCCAACCAACTTTTGAAGAACACATCCAGATTTTTTTTTTCTAAACAGTTAAAGATGGCAATGGGTAACCTTCAAAATATCCACAAACATATTCATCTATTGATGAATGTATTTGTAACAAATCAGAGACATTTTATTTTAATTATATTGAACCCATCTGGAAATAACTTGACACACAGGGGATTATTGCTGTAACTGCAAAATTGGCTGGGTCAGTGGGAGAACTGAGTGAGGCCACACAGCACTGTGTCTCCCACTCTTACCAATGAGGTTTGCTGCATGATTGTCTGTTTACATTATGTTTAGCAGTACCACTGCATCACTGTCAAACCAACAGAATGAGCTTATCTTTCGAAAAAGGATTTTAATATATGAATATGGTACCATGCAAATTATGCTGTAGATATGGCCTATTACTTCAATTTTCTTCACCGACTATGCCAGCTTTTTAATGAATAAATAATAATTTCAGGGAAAAAATGTCATCTCAGTTACATGGTAATTAAATTATGGCTTTTGGCGTCATCTGTGCTGAGACTGAATCCTGTGCCTTTAATAAATGTTGCTACATTATATCTAATCCTGTATTTATTTCCTTCTCTTCTATTGTACACCCATCAGTCAAATTTACACTCTACCCCCAAACCACTGTATCGTGACCCACTTTAGGTATCTCTGGCAACAGGAAGGCACTTTGTTTTTGTTTAAGCAAAACCCACTGCTGTGTAATTAACCTGGATTTTGGAATTTGAAAAAAAAAAAAAACTCAATTAGACCTTGAATCCCATTACTGATAATTGTTTTTCCTCACCTCCATGAAAATTCACACAGCATGATGAACTTTCCGACAAGCATTCTAAAAAAACCTGCAAACCTTTATTCAGATTTTTTTTTTTTTTTTTACAGATTATTAGACCAGCATGCCTTATACGTACCAATTTTCAACATAAGCTTACTGTAACCATATCAGATAACAGATCACAGCCTGTTTTCCTCTGTAGGTGTTGGCAGGAGATAAGCGACTCCCTAGCTATTTGAGCTTAATGAGATCATGAGAGAGTGCTATCTTTAAGGGGTCAGTCTTGTTTGTGCTGTCCTTACTAACTGGAGCTCAAAATTCCAAACCTCATCTTCTGCCATATAGCAGGAGCAACAATCCAGAATTCTAAAATAGAGGTTTTATCTACAACCTAACTGTGGAGGACAAAGGTATATAGCATCTTAGTAGTGCTTGCCATAATAAGATTCTGCTTATTCTTTCTTTGCTCTCTGAAGGTATCCCACATTACCTCATTCCCTAAAGTAATCCTCAGGAGCATAAGGTAAGGAGAAGCCTTACTCTTTGAATTAAGCCAGTTCATTTTACTACCATATCCCTACAGAGGAACAATAAGTCTGTAAATTCAATGCTTTGCAGTGTGCATGTAAGTGCTAGGCAACTCTGTGCAGATAAAACATGCTATAGGCAGAGCACTGAAAGAGCAAATCATTTCCCTGTTGCATGCTCTGGGCTACTGCGACATTTACAGTTATGATTCCAATCATAATTTTCCATCCATGATGCTAAAATGGCTCATGTCCCCTCTGGTATACCGATACCAAGGAAACGTTCCACTGACAAATGGATATTTCCAAAGCTACATTTCACTATGCCACCCAGAAATCAAACCAGGGACGGAAGCCATTTACAACGGTAGTTAAAGCAAATTTCACGATGATTAAATGTTACATTTAATTTGAGTCATCCCTGGTCTGTAACCAAGATTAATTTTTTAAGTATCATGTTTGGCTCACCCTTAAACGTGATTGAAGTCACTGCTTAATGAGGAAAGAGTGGTGCACTAGGAGGCAAATCAACAATTTAAAACATGTTCCTCACGTCAGTTAGTCACAGTGCTTTGATGAAGGCTCTCATGCCTGTGTTATGTGCGCTTAGAGATTTGCTGGCAGAGGAGGGATGCCCGAGGGATTTCAAACTAGGCAACTGACGGAGGATTCCTCCTGCCCCTCTGTCTTAATTGGTGGTGATGGTTTGGGTCCTATCGACCAGCAGTTTCATCAACGCTCAGCTACAGTGTGCCTTGACACAGCAAACTGCAGCTTCCTGGGGTCTCCCCCACTGTGAGGAATCCTAAACAGATGCTATTTCAAAGAAGTGATCCTTAATGGGGGCAGGGGGAGTTTAACCTAGATTTAAGACATATTTTCTATGTCCTACTGGTTGCGTTTTTATGTTTTTCTTAGAAGTAAAAATTCTCGTGTATTTGTGCGAGTGAGTGAAAGAGGAAAAGTTCCACCCGTTTACCAGAGAGCTGTAAAGGATTTTTGGATTGCGTGACTTATCAGCACTAACACACACACTTCATCGATAGCCTAAGTTGATTTTTTTTTAACTGTTTAGCCTTGACTTTAATTGCTAGAAGGCAAAAATAAGTTCTGTTTTGGGTAAGATTTTTATGCAGTAAAAGCTCTCAGGTTCATTTCATGGGATAAATAAATAGTAAATAAATTAAAAAGAAGAAACCAAAAATAATACTGTAGGCATTGTTTCCCAGTTTGTTTGCTTTTTGAGATGTCAAAAAGTCTCCCTTTGTGAGCTTTAAATTACTGTACTGACAATTGTTTGATATACATAACTACTATACACAATTAGGGGTAATAATTACTTTGGTTGTTAACAGCCCTCAAAATTGGATAGAACTATAAATATTTGCTTTTACAAAACACAGAAAAATGATAAATTACTGAAATAGCTGTTCAACCGTGACAGCAGAATGATTCGCTGAATGAAAGAGCTGATGATCTATTATGAGCCTGTCACAAATATGAATAGGCACTTAGCAAGCTGCTAGAGCTCACAAGCTAGCTACCTGTTTAAAAGCAAACTAGCAAAGCTATAATACACAAATGTACACTTTCATAAAGTGACAATTTGGTAGTCAATTATAAAATAATGATAACAGAATTTTTCACACATTTATGACTAACTCTGGATAAACAGGTTTATTACCTCTCCCATCCCTCAAGCCTTTCAACATATATAAAATTTTCCATATAAGGTACCACATAGGATATATAGGAGTTTGAGAATTGAAATCTGGTTGGTAGGAGAACTGAGAACTAAAACCTGACTGTGTTTGGTTTGAAACAAAGAAGTCAGTTTGATTTGTGAAATACAACCTGGTTTTTGGTTTCAGAATTATCTATCTGGTCTGAGAACTGAAACACATTTAGCTTAAGAGTCATCACAGTTGCGGAAATAGAACCAATGGACCATTCTTTTGAGGACTGAAATCCATTTTGGTTCAGAGCAGCATTTTCTATAGTTTTTATGTTTTGTTTTATAGTTATTTTGGCTAATGCCTGACACCAGATACGTATAAGTATTGAAAATGCTAAACTGAAACATTCAGAGAATCAGGTCAGAAGCACATAAGCAAGGAAGCCATAATGCAGAAACACTGTAAGAATGTGGGATGTCCTTATATGGAACTGGAACACTCTGCCTGCATTAAGATCATTTACACTTT
Organism: Megalops cyprinoides; assembly: GCF_013368585.1. NCBI lineage: Eukaryota > Metazoa > Chordata > Actinopteri > Elopiformes > Megalopidae > Megalops > Megalops cyprinoides. The sequence continues at coordinate 32,645,135 of NC_050583.1, forward strand.
GCTCCCAATAATACACGTTCCATGCAATGCCCTTTAGGAGTATCAGGTCATAAAAACCTTAGCTCTACGCATTAACAATGATGCTAGGTCTCATAACAGCATACTTATGACATCAATGTGTTAGGAATCTCAGTATAACTGGAGAGTGTGGAAGTGTATTGATCTGTGAGTGGTGCCTTTGTCTTTCCTGATAAATAATCAGCAGCAGCTCTGTTGAAAGAAGTGACTTTCAGTGGAAATGTGTCTAAAGGGCACTGGTGATGATTTGTTTCTGATTTTACGGGAACACTTGTCTCCCCATGAGCTGTATTTCTCAACAACCACCCTCCAGCTTTCATCAGACTCAGATTCATCTCCATCGGCGAAGCTGAATAATCCATGGCCGCTAACGTGGCGTACTTCATTGTAACTGACAGATTCGCTCCCTCAGACCTACCTCTCACAAATCAACACACCCTGCAAGCACTATCCGCCACCATAAAAAGTCATTTTATCACTAAACTGTATGAATATCAATACAGTATTTACATTATTTTGGGATTTTTTTATTTGGCAGAAAGTAAAACCCTGCCAGAGGCCACAAATTTGTAAACATGATAAAAATAGAGGTATATGAAAACTGTAAGTTGGCACATTTGGGCAATAATGTAGAGGATTTGAAGTCACTCTCTGCCTACCAGATCTGGAGCCTCACAGCCACACTTCAAATAGTTCTAAGGGTATTCATGCATACTTATTTTTAGTCAGTACTAAAATAAGCTGCAAGATGTTACAGGCAGTTTTCCCAGTGCCAATTTCTTGTTAAATAAGTGACAAATACAGACTGTAGTTTTATTTATTAACAAATTCACAACTTGGCTACAACCCCCAACTGCAATTGACTTGTTCTTTTCATTTCAGCAATATGACACCTTTTATTCCAATGTCCTTTATGTTTTATGACATCTGCTTCAAAGATGGAAATACTAATAGTGTGACTACAAAATATCTTGATATATCAAAAAGGCAATAAAACATTACAACAGACAAAACATGGGGCTCTGGATTTTGCATACAGTTGGGAAATTACTCATCTTGAGTACAGGCCATGCCCTGTGGTCAGGAACTGACTGTTATCTATTAACTACAGGAGCTCAAAGAGCCAGAACAATTGCCTTTTTTATGCCAGGGATAAGGGTGGGAGATTCACCTGGGATTTCCTCATCTCACTGCTCTCAGGCACCTGTGATTCATCAGGTATCTGTGAGTTGCTTGTATGACGTCAGAAGAGTAGCTTCTATCCTCCAATGAGTGCCCACTTCACTTTGGACTTCACATTGCATTTTTTGACTTAGTAGTGCAAAAAACAGCTAATGGCAGATTGGAGGATTGTATTAGTCTCACTTCAGTACTCTACCAAGAGTTTGTCACAGTGAGACAAGCCAAAGTACAATTGGTCATTCCAAACAGGCTTGCATAGAGGGGGGAAAAAGCATAAAGGACAGACAAAATGCTGTGGGTGGTGAGTATGTATATCCACATATGTGTGTGTGTGTGTGTGTGGTTGTGTGTGTGTGTGTGTGTGTGTGTGTGTGTGTGTGTGTGTGTGGGTGTAAAACATGTATGTCACTCTCACTAAGGGAAATACACAATTATGTATGCAATGTATTGGATTTGATAACAGAAAAGTGATTACGTTAATGCTGTGGGTAGAAGTGTATTTGGAAAGCATATGCAACTCTAACAAAGTCTTCTGTCCCTGCTGGGGGGTGATTAATGTTCTCTTTGGTTAACTGTGAAGTTTAATCTAGCCATATGCCAATACATTTGGTGCTTAATTTTCCTTATTGCCAATTGGTGCATTCCTGTAAGTGGGGATGCAGTTATGAATTACAATCCATATTAGTAGCATATTCATAATTCTACTGCGAGACTGTCTGAGAATTTGAAACTGATAAAGGACCTCCCAAAGTAATGAAGTGGGAATTGACACTCTTTCCTGGTATAATTTAGTATTTGACGGCTTTTCTTTTCAGCAATTACTGTACCATGTAAATTAGAATGAAGAATTCACACAAAACAACTAATGTAATCAGTAAACATGACTACTTCTACCAAGGTTACTGTCAACAATGTCTATTTTAATATTTTAAAACTTAAATTCTTCTTTGCTTAGTTATTCTAGAAATCTGTATCTAAAATTATCAACTTTTTTGAAAATGTGCAACTTAAATCTAATGGCTCAATTGACACAAAATGTCATTGTAATAGCCATAATGCTGCACAATGTCTGTATTACTTTTCATATCACTGCTAATTTGAGATGGTGGAACATCCTGCAGATATACACTTGGAGTTGAAACAGGAAACGACACCTGGTCTTTGTGATGTTCACAAAGGAAAAGCGCTGGACAGTTAGTTCTCTGCTGATGGTGGTGCGGGGGGTGGGGTTAGCTGTCTTTCATTATGAATACAGCCATAAGAAATGGCAGCAGACAGCCAAGCACACACAGAGTAACAATGTGCAGCTGGAGAGAAGAATACACACCCGCCACTCACAGACATTGGTGATGATGCTGTCACAGCATCCCCACACAGCCTGTGATTATTCCGACTGCTTAAGTGCTCGTGCACATGTAGGAGAGGCTTACTTGCCCCTTAACTTTGTGTCACAAATGTCAGTAATTATCACAATTTCTTGATTTTTACAGATTGGCAGGCCAAGATATAAATGTAAACTACTCTGAAATACCGCATCCTTTTTCAAAGATGAAGATGAGTGTCAAAATAATTATGCAGTACTGAATGAACACAATTTCCATGTTTTATGAAAAAAAAAAAAATCATAATCAAAATAACACCACAGAAAAAAATGAATAGAAATTGATATAGAGGTGCACAGAATTGAAGTGATGCAGCAGGCTGGTCAGCTAGCAAGTGACATGGCAGGCATGCTAGCCAATTAGCCAAGGATTTGGCTTGCTGAAAGTTATATTTGGCCACACTATTATGCCTGCGGGTATGTTTGTGCACTGCGTTTGTTTTCTCCTACAACATGTGCACTGAGTAATGAAGTCCTTTTTTGCCTATAATATGTGATGTGCAGTTTTATTTTCTAGACTTCACTGCTGATGTTCTGCCATGTGTCAATACATTGCTGTCTTGAACAGGTATTTTATGCAAGGTGTCTGACTGGTTGTTATCCTGTCAGTCACACCAAACCAAGCTTTCCAAACACATTGTAACCATTGTGATAGGATAGAGGAAGATATTCCTGTCAGAGGCACTTGGTGAGGAGGAGGGTGGTGGTTCTTACTGTTATTGATTGAGATGCATGGCTTCATGTACATGTTTATTTTTAATGTTTTTCCCCTCCTTTAGTGCAACACTTGTTTGGAAATGCCACAAGTTATATGATATGTAGTGAAACTCATAAGAGTGAGTGGGTCCATTTCTCTTCACCCATAGGGGACCATGTTCCAAGAGGTCTCGATGTTCCATTCAACAATTCTATGTTGTACAGTATGTAAAAAGAAAAGCTGTAAGCCCCTGCTAATTTGATTTCAATGACAATCTACAAACCCATGCCTCCCAATTCTTAAAAAAAAAACACTGGTTGTGAGCTAGCAACAACTTGAAGGTGACAACTACTGCCTCAGCAAATAATCAGAAATGCAATCTGATTTAAAATAATGAGTTAAGTCTTATCCATAGTAGTTGTATTATTATGTGTCCATGGATGCCTCCTTAATATGTACAATAATGTTTTTTTTCACATAATCACCCCATCTGAAGGGTTTTGGTGTTATTTAAACCTCCTGGCTCAAATGACCATTGGACTCCAAACAAAGCTTTCATTAAACTGCATTTCAGATTAAACCACACCCTAAAAACATAATCTTTCCCTTATTGCTCCAAATCACAAATCACTGTTCTGTGTGTTTTTTCCCTCTCTGTCTGTGTGGGTGTGTCTTTTGTTTTTGTTTACAGGTCCTTGTGTTTCCTTGTCCCGTCTGCCTCCCCGCCCTCCTGTTACTTGGCCACGCCCATCATCTGAAGCCTGTTCCAATCACACCTATGTCTCGTCACCCATCACCTCCCTGCCTACGTACCCTGCTGTTTTCTTTGTTCTTTGCCAGATCATCTCAGTATCTTGCTGTTTATTTCATGCTGTTTCTTTGTGAGCCTGCTCTGTCTCCGCTTGTTACCAACTCTGCCTGTCCCGGATTTTTCTTTTGCCTGCCGTTTTTGAATGTTGCCTGTTTTCCGTTGGATTTTGGTTACTGACTCGGACTGTGTTTTTGACTTTGATTTTGGTTGAGATTTTTGGACTTGTCATTAAATAACTGCTTTTTTGTACTGCCCATATTGTCTGTGACTGGGTCCTTTCCCCACAAACCCTGACAGTAGAATAATGGCATGCATGTGGCATGGTCTATTTTGTGACTTAAACTTTGAAATGCAGGTTTAGACCAAAATAAAGCAGCAGACAAATATATATTTTTATATTATTATTTGAATAAATAAAATTTTAACAGGTGTCTGAAGGTTACTGAGTACCTCAACCACTGTTTTGTTTCCAAAATTAATCTTTTGCCACAAACAATCTTCTAGGTGTACTGAGTTTTATAAGCACCATAAATAAATCCTCACACAAATACCACAAATTGCAACCCATGGCTGAAGATTAAGAAACAAAAATATGACAGCTTGTTTTGGCCAGCACCCAGAGATCATGACCTGAAAAAAAAAAAAAACAATCCAGCCAATCACACAGTGACTGTGGATTTCAAGCCTCCCATTCCATTTCCACCCATTAAAAATGGCACCTAGAATCCCACTCAGCAGTTCCAATGGCCTGTTACTGTCCCTGAAAATGATACAATAGCACATAGCAGCATGGTGTTTAAAGATTTCTTTTATCAGAAATTCGTCATTCTCAATAAGAAATAAAGAGTGAAGTGACACAATTTTATTTGTCGTAATGTAACTCTCTCCTTTTCACGTGTGTGACAGGGCTCCATTTCCTGAGTGGGATGGGACTTGTGGAATAGCACTGAGAACATTGAGTCATTTTCTCTTTCTCCCTCCATACTCTAAAATAAAAGTATATTATACTACAACATTAGTAATTACAAATGAGGGAGATATTGTTCTCTGTAATATGAGCCTGCCAACAGATAATGAGAAAACATGATAGTGCGAGAAATTCTCTCTGAAGTAGGGACACGGAGTTAAATATCACTAAAATGACATAACACAGAGTTATGTCATTTATGTCAAGTATATATAGTGTCAGAATATGATGAACTATATGCACTATGCACATTTCAATGAATTACATATTTTGGAGGCTGTCCTAATATTGCATATAGTGCTATTGTGCAGATAGCACTGCATTAGAAATACTTCCTTACAAGAGCAACCTCATTGATTTGCTTTTATCATTGTAACCTTGGTGCCATGTTTTCTTTGCCAAATGTCTATCACAAATGACTGCAGTATGCTCCAAAGCACAGGCGTTTTCTGAAAGACCGTTTTGCAATGTTTCGATATCTTAAAGGAGAGGCCTTGTATCACCTAATGTACCACTAAAATGCAAATAAAATGGCAGTCAATGCAACCAAATGTTAGATGAAAAACAGACAGATTACTGGGAAGCTCAAAACCTGATTTGTTAAAGACTTTATCACTCTCAGTCAAAAATAAATATGTCAGAAGTTGCAAAGATAGGAATCAGGCTATGTCTGAAGCCACTTTTTTGCAGCACAGTCTGTGTAGTTTTGTGGATTGCACAGAAGACATTGAATTCAGCACAGTGCCAGAAGGCCTAGTGACCTGTAATGCCACACCATTCAGATGGGCTCAGTCTCCATGAACTACAGTACCCCAAGTTCATTGGGGTCATTCATACCACTTGGGGGTTAGGCAAATTTTACAGCTGGACTTTAACCCGCTAAGACTGCAGGCAGAGTGCTGGCCCTTCCTACTGGTTTCTGCCCCACATGCCCTAAAACTTCCACCTTTCATGTGGTGTAAAAATATAGCACTGCCATAGATGACCTTTCGGATTCCTTCCCACAGCTGTTTAAATTGAACTGCGGACTCTCAGTTAGGGCTTTGCCTCTCTTTCCTGTAGTGCGGAAAACAATTCTTTTCTAATGATCTTGTACCTGTCCAGATACCTTAAGCATCCTGGACTGAAGCACAACCAAAGCTCTTTGTGACAAGAGAGCACCAACTGCTGGCGTGGAAAGAATCTGACAGATCGCCCCATGAAAACAGGCACTTAGTCTTCGAACTGAGGCTGATTCCACACAGGGAAAAGGAAGATGGCACTCTGGAGGGAAAGAATAAGACAGAGACAAACAATACCATGAAATATTGATGCCTCACTTTCCTTTCCAAACAGTGTACTTAAGCAAGTAAACGTTCCCTTTTCGTTGTAATCCAGGCAGACACTGAAGACCAAAGTTAGAAGAGAACACACTGGCTCAAAAATGGCATATAAAACAGGGGTTGTGCTGACATTTTCAAATAATATGGCACATAGAAAATATACACACACCCTGATATACTCATATATATAAATGAATTTTATGCATAACACTAAACAGGCAACTCTTGCATTAAATTTATTTAAATTATGTTTTTGTTGTTTATGTGATGAGAAAAATATCCAGACATGACAAGAAAACTTGAAGGTAAGAGCACAAAAATCCAGCTTGTTTGCATCAGCCGACTGGTTTGCATTTTTGTGAGCTTTCTCTTGATTTATGCTACATGTTCTGCCAGCCAATTCCAAAAAGGGACAGTATCCACACATCAGAGAGAGTGAGAGAGAAGGAAGAGGTAGACAAAGAGAGAACTCTCTGTGAGGGAGCAGAGCAGCACTGATGTGTGCTGTGCTTCACATTCTCTTTGTTTTTTGGAGTGTTCCAGAAGATGACAGGCACGTTGCGAACCCTGAAGACCTCATCAAACCTGCTCAGCGTCGAGGCCTCTGCACTGAAGCAGGCGATGGAACAAGAAGAGCGCTTTAGCTCAGGACCTGAATAATGACCTCCTGGCTGCTGCTCCTCAGCTCCTCCTGTTCACTTTAACCCTTCAATGGGCCACAGATGCCTGGTTACAGGTTACGTGCACACGCTGTACACAAGCAGGAGAGCACAGTGCCCAGTACCCAGTAACCACAGAGCAAGCATTTAACATTAAACATTAGAGCATTTAAACATCCAACAAACTGCAACTACCTGAGGCACTCATAACAATTCATAATTTCACAACAAGTTTCACTGATATACAACAAAAATTCTGTCATTTCCAATTTCAGCTAAGGATGAATATCCTACATGGTTTACATGTGGGTCAAACTAAGTTTCATATAAATTGTTCTCCTAAAGGAAACACTGCTAGTGACACTACTCTGTGTAGTATGGGAGGTGGAATTCCATGGAAAATGATAATGTGATATTTGTTAAGGCAGTGCTCAAAATATGCTTCTTTCGTAATAAATAAATACATTGAAAGCATGCGGTTATATGTGCATCAGATGTGCTTAAATATGACACACTAAGTATGCCTCCAGGTCAAATGCTTTGCGGTTTGACCAAACTCTTCCCAGAGGGCAAAGCCTCTGAAACCTGATTTCATTTCCCATGCCAAATGAAGAGTAAGAGGTCTGTCACACAAGAGAGGGATCTCTTTGCAGCTATCAGTTACAGGTGCTGCACTGAGCTCATGAATGTGTGGTTTCAGATGGCATGTCTCTGATGATTAAACAGTGAAAGGATGAGAAGAAAGCAAGTTCAACTGTAACAAGATACCAAATTATTTTTCTACACACAGGATCACATCCGTGACTGCTCAGTAATTTTTTCATAACAAACAAGCTTGGTTGTTCTACCCAGAGACACACTAATGAAAATTGGCTGAAGGTGTAAAATATGTCAGAGCTTTTGCAGATATTGGGCACATGGTTCAATGAACAGAATATATCTGCCTGTATTTTTTGTGACACAATTAACACATGCTTTCAGAAACATAATTAGCACACCCTGGTCTGTTTGATAAGTTATGCTGTCTTGCTACTCATGTCTCTGCTTAAAGTGATGTCTGTACTTTCATTTCGGTGAAACGGCACATTCAAGACAGTTTGGCATTATCAGGGAAAAGAAGTGCATGCATTTGTCCTTGCATAACATAGGTGAAAAATTAACCTCCTTTTGTAAACAATGCATATCTTATTAGATATATTTGTCAATTAAAGCCAATGCAGTTCTTGAAACAGGATTTTTTGTAAAACTGACCATCTCCTGAACATTGTATTGTGTACCTAGAATATGTCTAATACTTCTGGTAAGTTGAAGTGCAACAGTTATTTTAGATCTCTACATATAATCCTATGACAACCCTTTAGAGGTTTAAATTCAGATAAAATGACCCAGATCTGAGACAGGAAGAGTGAGAGGGGGTTATTTTTTATTTTATTTATTTATTTTTTGCCCAACATCCTCCATTGAAAGCACTGTAGAAAAGAATATAAAGCTTTTCTATAATGGCGAATGTGCTTCACAGCAGCAGGAGTGGCAAGCATGAGAAGAAACAGCTTCACAATGACATGCCCCATGAAGTGGCCTTGGGTCAGCAAATGTTTTTAAAAAAAAAAAAAAAACAATGTTCATTTACTCTTTCTAAGCCTCACATATATTACAAGCAAGATAGAGCTTTGTGTGGAAGATTTTTTTAAAACTTTCATCTGCTCTTTGTCGTAACCAAGGTAACGATGAAAAGGGCTGATAACAGAATGTGCTAAGCACAAAAAGTAAAATGCAGCCAGTTATTTAATAAAGCAAGGCTACATCTGATCACAAACAACAGGAAAGAGCAAACTGATGCTTGCATTCAGAAATCAGTTCTAACACTATCAGTGAAAATAGCATTGTATTTGCTGTTGTTGTTACACCTTCAATTCAGTGTTACAATATTGTAAAGCAAAAACAGATGTGGCTGTTTCCTCCTAATGTCATCATTCCTTGAACAACAATGGTTTACTGCTTAAAATATAATTTTCACCATTCTTGGGATGTATGTCCAAAATACAGAGCACCTTCTTTTGTTGTTTAGCTGAAATACTCTGTTAGGAAAATGAGATTGAATAGAAGGGCTTTTTTTAGCCAGGCTAATTGTACCTAATATCAGTGTTCATTACACTCACCAGGTGTGCTCTTGACATTTCTCTGCATCGGAAAAGCAGGTTCCTATCCAAAGACTCATAAAGGGCAAAGTTGAAAGGCATCCTGGGCTGTTTTGTTGAAAAGGATCCATTTATCTTACAATTAATATGAAATGTCATTGGAACATAAAATTTATTGCAAGTTTTCTAGACAAAGTCAGTAAGTGTTTGAAAATGTATCTGGGTATTTCAAGTATTTGGTCTATCAAGCTAAACACTTTCCATGAGTTTCAGTTTCCCATACAATTAATCCAGGTGCATGGTAATATAGGCTATCAAGAAAGGCAAAATGTATTTAACAATGACTGAAAAAAAAGACTAATCACATTTATATTTTTAAACCACACATACATCAATATCCCATGGAGAAATGCATTCACATATGGATTACGCTGGCAATAAAGCCACTGCTGCTTTAAGTATACCTACACTAATGAAACCTCTCCCTGACCACCTAATTGACTGTTGTCTGTTTCTGGCCAAAGAACGCCCACTGAAAATAGAACAAATGTCTCTTTTTCCACAGCACAGCGTCCTGCTTTAACGATGGCATGTGCATAAAGTTACAGGCCTCTAATTTAAAACTAAGGATTTTAAAGCTGTCGATACCAAACACTCCAGCTCAATACAGGTCAATAGTAATATAGCTTTTCCTTTCTGTTCATCTGAATATTTGCATCCCTTGTGTGAAGGGACACAGACTTCTGATATTCTCATCAAAAAAGCAGGGGGAGATATAGAGCAAGGATTGAAATCCCTGTAATTGTGGATTTCCTGCAGTGTACTCCTGTAGGATATATAAACACAGCCCAGTGAAGAGTCAAGCACTGCTGGCATTAATAGCACATTGACAAATCAACATGTGTTGGCTAGAATCAATAATGATGCAAACAGAAATATTAATTTGTGTTGGAAACTGCACACCTCTGTTGCAGGCTGTGCAGTTGGTTACACATCAATTTATTGACAAAGACAAAGAAGCACTAGCCCTTTAAGGCAAACACAGTTAGTGCTTTAATCTGACAACTCTTTGGTGCAAATTGAGCTATTAATGTCTCATAAATTGTTACGTTCCCAATGGTGAATGATAACAAGTTTCTCATACATGAAGATTCATATTGTTTTCAATGAGGTCTGAAGGAACCTTTTAGCTAAATTATTCAAAGGGCTGAACTGAAACACTCTCCTTCTCCCACAACACATGCATCTGGTTATTTTAGCTTGAATGGAAACTTGAATTATTAGTGACTCATCTAACAATAGGAGTTAACAAAATACTATGACTTTAAACCTTATTTAAATAAACAAACGCATCTAGACCTACTGATTTTATAAGCAGAATTCTCAGTGTCTTATAGATTCCTGTAAATTTAAGGGAAAAGGCCTTTCTGCAGTATTGTACTTAATCTCTTTTAACTCAACCAAGTATAATGTACAATTACATGCTTTAATTAAAACAAACAATAGTAGAATGGCAACAATAAAAATATACATGAAGAGGAAACTGAAGGGCAAAGTTTTTGGACAAAACCTTCCCATCTCTGTCTGTCTCTGGGTAGAACATACTGGCTAGGTATGATGGGATCTGAAGGCAGAGAGTGCAACTCTGAAGTAATGACTCAGAGAATAAAAATTTCTGAATAATACATATAAAATACATCATGTTTGAAAAAATAATTTTAACATATTTAACAATTCATGACTATTAATGCATATGTTTTGAAATTACATGTAATGCAGTCATGCCAAGAGAATAATTGGAATATTGTCGTAAATGAATACAATGATCTCACATGTCAGAAAGACAATAATCTACATTCTACTTCTTGTTCTCACCTACAAGTAGTACAATGTCTACCGGTCATTGATGAGCTACAGCCATCATGTGCCGTGAAGCATTTGAAAGGACTTGCATGGATTCCTACTACAGTAACTGTGTCCTAACCTACCATAGCAGGGCTCATCTTTTGAAGTGTCAGTATCATTAGCATGGACAGTGATCCCAGCAAAATATCACTCAAAAAGCAATTAGCCTACAAAGAAATTATGTATTTAGATTGCTAGAAAAAGAAGTGGTTTCAATAAATAAGTGTGTTGCTTTTGTCTGCTGTGCTAAGCTTGAATTAAAACAGAAACTTATTTGTTTCAACAGAGAAGTTATAAAGTGACTCTTATTATGGTATTTTCTTTCATTGTAGCTAATTTAGCTGAGATTAGAATGATTGGCTAATTTATTTAGTCATAATTTCAATATCAGTAGAATAGATTTCCCCAACTTGTAGCAATTGACTGTAGAGAATGATGGCAGGTTTGTCAGTACATTACATTATTGGCATTTAGCAGATGCTTTTACGCAGAGCGACTTACATCAGTTATAATGTTATCCATTTATACAGTTGGATATTTAGTGAGGCAATTGGGGGTTAAGTACCTTTCCCAAGGGCACAAGAGCAGTGTGCTCCAGCGGGGAATCAAACAGACAACCATTTGGTCACGAGTCCTGCTCCTTAACTACTAAGCTACGCTGCCATCCCTCATTAAAAGTAATGATTGCTGTACAGTATAGAAAAACAACTATGATATTTATTTGTTGCTACAAAAACATACCATTGCATTCCACACTGTTGACAGCATCTTATCATTACTAATTATTTAATATAATTGATAATTACTTGATGCTTTTTTTGAGTGTCATTTATTTAGGCTTGGTTCTCTTTTGATGTTATGCATATTCATCTTACCTGAGAATGGTGTATGTGCGAGGGGAGGGGAGTGTGTTGACCTGTGTTAGCAAGTAGACAATCTCACCAGGATTTAGCACATGTTTTGACTCTCATGTTCAGCTATACACTATGTATTTCAACAAGAATTGACGTCATGGTCAATAACCAGCTCAGCTAGCCCTGATCCACAACATCTTCCAAAGAATTGGTGCAGGTCATAATAAACTGGAGAGGTAGTGTTTATAAGCTCTCTCTCCTTAGGTAACTGCATTGTATTCCCCCATACACTTGAAAGAGAGACATGCAGCATGATGCATGGAATCAAAATTGGAAGATCTCTTGAGGTCATACTCATATATAGCCTAAGGACAAAAACCTTGTGCATGTCCAAGGGAGGCTAATATGTCTTACAGTGTATCCACATCACACCATGCGTGGGTTCATAGTTCCATACATACAGAATATGCATCTACATGGAGACATAGTCTTGCTATGACTGAGCACAAACATGCATTAAATGCATTGCATTTTTAAAGGCTAAAGAGCCCAAATCCTTCAGACAAATAGCCGCCTAGGACAGTCTGGGCAGCACACATCTCTCAGTTTGCCTTCTGTGATTACATTGTTTAAACAGAGTTGCTAGAACTCCCCCGCTATTGTTTCCTCATTAGTGCAAAAATGCAGCACACAAGCCAATTAAGGCACTGTACATCTACTTATCTGTTGTCAGTTTGTGCTGAGCTAGTTCCCAGCACTGAACACACACATTGATTTTGCCATTGAAAACAGAAACTTGCAAAAAAGAACTCATTACAATATTGAGATAACTAGTCACGGCCGAGCCCAGAAATGTATGTAAGTTGCTATTCCTCTTTAATTGGGTAAACAAACAATGCTGGTGTTTGAGGGTCAACATATGACCATTTGTCTTTCCCTTGCCAATTACAATAAATGTCTTAAAGTAGTATCTATGCTAGAGGTACTCCATTTTGAATAATTGTGCACACTGTAAGCATTGCATTAACAGAAAACAATCAACAAAAAAGTTGGGGTGCATTGTTTTGATGGCAAGATAACACTAATAAAATGAAGATAAAGTAACTGTCTGTGTTGAAATAAATGTTGATCAGTTGTGAAAATATTAGCTAATAAAACAATTATAAAACTAGAAAGTACCAGTCTCGGCTGTGTTAAAATGAAATGCTCTGAAAGACCTGCAAAATAATGTTTTAACACAGGACTGATTTTTCATGTATTAAAATTCCGTAGCATACCTGACAAATCAGCGATTCTTCAGTCATGCCCTAATCAGAGGGAAATATTCATCCAAACAGTTCAGTGAGCTGACATCCGTAGTCATTGTAAAGTGTTTATAACCTTGCACGTAATCAAAACTCTCATATTGCCTGTCACCCAAAACTAATTGAATCTATTTGGAATCTTAATCAGGTCTTTATGTGATATTGTTTATTTGTTATTTATGACAGTCTCATAAATAAAGCATCCAGCCATTTTATGCTTAAAGTGAAATAGAAATTTGATTATTTATCTCACACATTATTCTCAAATTTAGACAGTAATGCCTCAACTGTATCTGTATTCTATAAACCAACAGATTAATGTGTATTAAAAAAGGAACACAGGAAGCCAAATCATGTGTTTTTCTGTATATGTTCCACTCTCGGATAAGATGGATGTAAAAATGTGAATACAACAAATGATCAGTTTAATGCCCACAGTCTAGCATTGTAAATAAATACAGAAAGAATATTGCAATGTAATTATATTAAGCAAGTAACACTAGCTCTGTATGACATACTTGGCTGAGGACATTGATTCATGGTTGGCAGATCACAAATCCATCTAATCTAGCCAACTAAGTCTTTCTGATTCAGCCAGTACTATTATCACTGGCCTTTGTAAATCTGAAACATTGAGCAGTATATGGCTGAAAACTAAAATACAACCAGTTTTAGGTGTACAGATTCTGCAGGAAGACAGTCCTGTATTGCAAATGAGTTTCCTGGAAAGCTCAGTCCAGAACTATTTTTGAATAAATATGGCACAAGACTACTAACATCCCGTTTATCTTTTAACAGCATGACGTGAAAACAGACTGCTTACATTTGAACAGAAATTTTCTCCATTTATATTACCTCTTTGTGTTGGACTGTATCTGAGAGATTTTAAAATCTACAGAGAAAAAGATTATTATATGTTGTTTGTTTCAGTTATACTTGTATGTTATACATGTAAATTGTTATATTTACATTGGCACGAAGGACAATATTTAAAACAATTTGAGCTGTACAATCATCATTAACTGACAGTAATCAAAGCTACATATAGTGCAGACATTTATCCTGAGTCTGAACAGCTACCTCCCAAAGTAGACAGCAAGCAGCGGCCCATCTTTTTAATCTAATATGATTTGTGTCTGGACCAGATAACCTGGTTATTTCTCAAATGTGGTAAAGAGAGTTTTCTTTAGCCTAAAGGATAGACTCTCTTATCTATCTGAACATACCTCAGGCCATGTGTTCAAGCAGTTGTGCCGGCTTAATAGAAACAACAGCATTCTGGGTAAGAGTGGAAAGTTTCTCTTTAATTGCATGAGTGCCAGTCCACAAAATGCACTACACCTGGGGAAGCATCATCAAACACATGGTGTACCAGCCTTCTCTTTCTTGTGCGAAATCAAAGTGATAGTGAGCTGCAGTGCTATAGTGGGCATCTTGCATTTCCTTTTGAAATGCTGGAGGCAACCCGTTTTCATAGGAAAAGCACATTTAAAAATAGAGCCACAGAAAGAAAAAAATAAGAGTCACCCTCTGAAAAGGAGGCATCGATCATCAATCATCACTACAGCAACATCATGCAACATCTGGAGGTGGCAGTGCTCTCTCAAACACTCTTCATTTCCCTCTCCAACATAATGAAAACAGTTCACATTCTGTGAAATAACAACAATAAATCAACCATTATGATGAATGTTACAATATGGCCATATATAAAAACTGATTTGACCATAAGCTTCTCATCTTAATTCCTTAGAGCATATCCTTCCAGTCAGCAGTGTATGACATTATCTAAAATCAGTGACTCATTTTCCCTCATCTACTGCACAGAAACCTTTCAGAGAGACTTCTCTAAATGCAATATGTCCTACATTACCAGCGAATTAATTCATTTCTGCACAAAATACATAACAATTACATTAAATGGTGACACCTAAAAACCTAGAATAATTAACTGAACACAATGAGCATGTTAAAACAAAAGGAAATACAATTACAGATCCATGGTGGTACATAAAAGCTGCTGTGGCCTGCATAAAAGCATGAGCTTTAAGTCCACTTTCTGTCATACTATACATGCACAAATGCTGCTATCAGGAAAGAAAAAATAGACAAATAACACTGAACCACATTCTGAAAACATAGTGGGCTTTTACATTTTGTGTGATGTGTGTGTTCTACTGTATATGCACAGCCATGTCATCATGGAAAATTACACCTGGTGCTCATCTATTGGAGTTCAGCTACTGGATGCTCTTGGTACACAATCAATACGTGGAACTCACAGTACTGTAAATAAATTCATCTCAATATTCACAAAGTACACTTGGCCCATTCAAGTATTGAAAATTCAGGGCACTGAAGATGATAAACTTTTTTAATATATATATATTTTTTTATCTCTGCAAAACATGAGGAGATGGGGACATACAAACATGGCTAAAAGCACTCTTCATACAAAGCTGCCAGGATTTCCAGAGTTTAATGACTATGTCAGGACAGCCCAAACCAACCCATATCCCTTTGCCTCCACCAATCTGACTTCTGGTTATTCACCCGCCACTCTTTGGAACTCTCTTGCTGTCAAAAATCAGTGTTCAAGTTCCTGTATCCAGTTAAAAGCAGGACCTATTATATGTGTTCAAAATTGATGGTAACTGTAGTGCTCCCTGAGTGCATATTCAATCTCTCAGAGGCCATCTACACATTCCCTCCAAATGATGCATTTTATTCATTAAAAGCTGCAGCAGTTGGCTAATACAGAGTACCTAATCTGTTTTATTTATTTACATAAATTATAGAGGATGGACACTCTAAAGCACTATTTTGTGGTGAGAGGAGCACTGCAGTATTTCAATTTTAAAAGTTCAACAAAAAAAAATGCCTGAGATGAAACATTAAACACCCTTCCGCAAGCTCTAGAAACAAGATGCATTAAGGAGGAAGTGGCTTTCATGTCGCTGTTTTAGATAGATCATAAATAAATTTTTGTAGTACTATGTGAAATAGATTTAAAATCCAGAGGTTTATGGCAGGGGAGTGTGCGAGTGCTTCAGTTACTGGGGAGACGAGGATTATGTGATTACAGAGATACAGAGCCCTGCAGTGTTTGTCATGACAATCACAGCCACTGGTTCAAAACTGGTCAGGGGATAAGCATTATTCAGTGCCGATGACACAAAACAAACAGGTCTATAGAGCCATGACCCGGCCTGGTATGAACGCCCTGCTCTGGGAGCACATCAGTGTCACTGCAAGCTAAAATGGATCCTGACAGTGATATGCCATTTTGTTGTGTTTGATGGACTTTATTTTAATTAACTTTTTTTCTGCTAGATCCTCAGTGCTTTGTGGAACCGTACCGCTTTACTCCTCAGAAATAGCTTCAGCTGTCAGTGGAGAAGATTAAAGTCTTCAGAAGCAGGGCTTATTTTCCCTTCTTTACTGTTTTTGACAGCTTAAACTGCTCTCCTGATACAGGGGCAATTTTAGTATCATTTTCCAAGGGTAACATAGTTAGAATCCAAAAAGATTCAAATCACTACACTCCAATTGTTACAGCAACTTCAAAACCTAGTGAAGAAAAAAATAAGCAGAAAGCTAAACAAATTAATTAATTTGGGCAAAAAAACAACATTTTGTTTACCATTTTCCTAGTTTGTTGTTATCCATCCTTAGCAGTTGAAAATCACAAAGTCACCATCTGAGTCGAGAAGCCATTCCCACAGGAATCATTATACTGTGTCCATATGACATCATAGAGCAGAATAATCACCTGAGGAACTCTCTGCAGGACTCTTTCACCTGATGTGAAGTGGCATTGAGCTCACACCCCACTCTGTCAGACGTCAGTACATGGAAAGAGTGCACTTTGATTGGGACATGCAGAGTAAGCGCCCTAACATACGCAAACACAAGAGGGGCATTCCGTCAGTCACGCCTGCTGCAGACATTACCCAAGGGTGCCACCCGCCACGTGTGACTCAAAGACTGCTTGGGGATGCTCTTGACACTTCATTCTACCAGTGCCCTTTGCTCCACTGTCGGCCTGTGGGAGCAGGGCCCAATTAGCAGTGATGCATTGGCTAATCTTTTATGCCTGAGCAGTTGTGACACCTGGCGATCTGCAAACAGGAGCTGTGAAGCAGCAGTCATAGGGTGCAAATAAACTAAACTCACTGAGCCCTTCACTTCAACATGTTCAAAGGGGGTGACTGAACATTGGGGACTTCAAGCCCTTCCCCATTTATGAAATTCCCTGGGACACATTTCAAAGAGCATTCGACGGAAATGTAAGGGAGCCTCAGGATTACTCATACGGCCAGTGATGAATTTCAGATATTTCTTAATGCCAAGGCAAAAGCCACCCGGGCCACACTGAGTAATTAGCCTCATACGAACATCTCTTTAAGTGCTGAACTGAACGGCACTGTACAGTGGCACCGCATGTTATTTTATGAAGTTTGGAACAAAAGTGCCTTATCAAAACTTCCCTCATTACCAGCAACATCATTAGGCTTGAATGCTTAGACAGCCACAGTCAACCACATAAATCCTGTGTCAAACAATCACAATGTCATTTTCTGCCTAATGATAAATTTGCAGCACCAAATTAAAATCAAATCCTTCAGGTCAGCTGTTATAGTTCATAAAGTGTTGTATATATAAAACTGCTCCTCACCCTCTGTAATGTAACGTTCACTAAGACATGACTGGTTTCTAAATGAGATGAAGCATGTCCTTTTGTAAGATGTTTTGGCAACTAGTACCTACTTTGCTGTGAGGCTGACCTTCTGTGAAGAGACCCTCATACACAGAGCACACAACTACACACAGTAAACAGAAAACTAAATGTGGATTGGCAAAAAAACAACAACAGCAACAAAAGAAACTGAAGAAGCTGACCTTTTACTATGTTAATGCTAAAGCCTTATTTGAAAATATCTAAGCACAGCTGTTAATGAAACCCCAGAGGACCTGTGGAAGTCTGTTGGATTCGCTTTTTAATTATCTGTGAAGTAGCAGCCCCGGCACTCTAATAATATTGTAGCCGACCGAGTCCATAAGAGGAATAGCCTTTTTGGAGAGATAGGAGGACACCCACTGATGTGTAACCCTTTTTGAAATTGCTCCCGGCACATGGATTTCCCTAAATCCGGGTGGGAAAAGAAAGGCCAGTGGATAAACAGAGGATGGGTTTGAATGAACTCATTAAGACTTGGGTTAGCACTCTGCGGGGATCAACCCAAACTTCTTTAATCAGGAAACAATTACACTTACAGAGTGACCGGGGTCTCATAAAACCCCCTCCCATCCGTCCTTCTACTCTATTCTTCCCAACCATCACTGCTTCACCTTTACGTTCAAAGCTTGTATCATCTCCCCAAGCAGGCCCTGCAGAAAGTCATCAATCTGGCAGGTTTTCAAAGTCTCTCCATCAACACACTCACTGTCACTGGAGGTCTTGCTGTGTGGGCTGCCACCCTTCTCAGCTTTCACAGCCAATCTACTTGCAGTCTTACATTTTCCTTTTCTGTGAGTGTCCCGCCCTGTCCACCCCCTGACTCTCACAAATATTACAGAGCTCTGAGCTTAAACACCACCTTGCTGAATCATGTACACATTGAGCCACTGTCATGTTTTCCAAATAGGATGAGGTGGTTGTTCAAAATCTGCATTTAGGAAGTGTAGGCATGTTCATTGTTGTCTTAGTTGGTTTCAAATATGGAACTGAAAGAAAAAGCTGAAAAAGACCCAAGGAACAGGTTAGGCATTTTTACAGATTACCGTTAATATGTTACATGGATAGTGCACTCCAGGTGAAAGAGTTAAAAGCTGAGGTGGGGAAGTATTTGTACACAGCAAAGGACCTAATAGAATGAAAATAAGAGATATGAGGAAATGCATGCCAGTGTGGAATGTGGGGGGGTGATGACTGAAGGGTTTAGTTGCGATGTAACTTTGTAAGCAAATTCTTTACACATATTGTTATAACCGCTTGACAGTGTCAGGGAAAGAGTGGAATGTTCCCCTGCAAGGAAGTACGTCCTCTCCATTGTTTATCTTTAACCAGCAAGCTTCTACATGCAAACACTGCAACGTACAGCTAAATAAAGAGGTAACAGAAAAATAATCTTTTCAGGAATTGTGCAGCAACTTTGGCACTCCCGTGGGGCTGAGACCTCCATTGGCAGTGGTAGCAGGAGAAAGAGAATCATTCAAACCTGAAACTCAGTCAGTGGCCTGTCAGGTATCCTCCTATTTTCTTTAAAACACATAATACACCCTCTCTCCAGGGCATATTACAGAGTGTCAGATGCTTCTACTGAAGCTCATTTATTCTTTATTATTATTATTATTAGCATTATTATTATGTAATAATTATAACTTTCTTATTATACATGAGCATTTCCTGCTCACTAGTACACACACTAGTCTCAGGGGTCCAAATGTCCCTTTGTGAACTTTGTTTCACACAATAAAAAATTATTGAGGCTGATTTATCTTTGTTGTTTATTTCTCTTTCTTTTGGAAGATCAAAGGATTTTTCCCCTTCTCGAGTAGATGAACAGTGCTAATGAGGGCTTGAGAGAATTATGTCCTCCTATTGCTTTGATACGTATCCTTGTCAATGCCTATGAGATATGTACTTCTGTCCAGCTCATTGCCCTCTTTCTGTATGTCTCACTGCCTGTAATGTCAATGGAAGGACATAAGTGGTACTTTCACCTCTCTAGGTCCTTTTGAATTTTCATCAAGCTCCAAAACAGATATTGACAGCCATGTAAAAATGCTACTGATGGTTTGCTAAGCCTTATATAAAAACAATAACTTTAGCAAAACACATACCAACAGAGTTAGATGATGTGGCATCAAAGTCCACAGGCACCAGGGGGTTGGAAACATGAACCATGACAGCTCCAAAGAAAGAAACACCTTATTCATACAGTGCCCAAATTCTTTCAAGGTAGTGTTGCTAACAATGTAAAAGGCATACTATCCCTGACTAAAGTGAATGATTTGTTAAGTCCTTCTGTTGAGATGATAGCAGAAAAGGGGTTACAGTAATTTGACTTTGGGGGGAGACAAAGGGTTTTCCCTAGTACACTGTAAACAATGTGTGGCCTGCTGAAACTGATTCAGAACCTTTTGAATTTAAAATTTAAAACCTTTGTTGAGCTGAACTAGACATATGTCACACATATCCCCAAGATGTCTCATTGCAGAGATTGGCAAAAGTGAACGTCAAATAAAATACTCTTTTTGTAAGAAAGGAAGTTTGTGGAGTGGAGCTTTTCCATCAGCTCATTTTAATAACCAGCTCTGGGAATACTGAAGGAGTAAAGTCTGCACAATAAGCATGCTCTCACTTCCTGTGTAATGCTTTCCCTATAATGATGATAGATAAAAAAAATAAATTAATGAATAAATAAAACTTTGTTCTTCAAAGCAGTTCATTTCCCTGTGAAGTGCTGGTCAAATATGCTAATTCCCAAGAAAACAAAAAAGATATTGCAGTCATTAAGATGCCTTTGTGAGGCAGTTCAATCCAAAGGTTTATTACTCTAATGCATATATTGTAATGGGAAACTTAAGTGCAATGAACGCTCAAATTAATTGAGGACTGAGTACCATAAAAATAATTACAAACATATCCATTTGAACTACTGCAAAGTAAGGAAAATGCAACAACATTTTCAGTCACCTTGCCTGTCCTTGTGCTCCAGAAACAATTATATTTTTGACAGGCAAATGACTATCATATCAAAAATATAAAACAATGGAGTATATAAATTAAACAATTTTTGGGGTTGTTCATTCGGATTCTCTGAATATAAATCAATTTCGTGATACCCATACGAATGTGAAAAGATTTAACCCTGTATTAAACCTTCTCCAGTTATCATCAGAAATAACTCCATTCCATTCCAGTATCAGCTAGTCAGTGCTCTGCCTGCATTTGAGA
Source organism: Megalops cyprinoides (assembly GCF_013368585.1). Lineage (NCBI taxonomy): Eukaryota > Metazoa > Chordata > Actinopteri > Elopiformes > Megalopidae > Megalops > Megalops cyprinoides. The sequence continues at coordinate 32,666,336 of NC_050583.1, forward strand.
CAGAGATCTGGATAAAAGGATGATTCCTGGGTCCCTGATGCATTTCGATGTAGACCTCTATGTTCCTGTGCTGCAGCAACTGCTATGACATGGCCTAAGCCCCCTGAACTTAACAGTTTTATACACACTGTGGTTTCATTCAACACAGAGCAAATCTGTACACTAAGGTAAATGGGGGGGAGAGGTAGTGAAGCGTTTTATAAGCAGAGTTAATGGCTTAGCCAGACGAGAGAGTGGTCCCTATCTGGTGTGGCAAGTATAGTGTGCATGTAGAGTGTACACAAAGGGGTCTGGTTTTATGTCAGAGGAGTCAGGGTCTGAATCGATGCAGCTTGACAGGTGATGCACTCGGACTAAACCTGCTCGAAATGGCCGTGGGGCACCTCTGAATATTTGAAGTGCCAAGACTCTTGTGAAGCGAATACAAAGACGCCTGAGCCCAGAAGCTCTTGCTGCTTCTAAATGGAGTCCTGTTTACAGTATTCTTTTTGTGCAAAGAGAGATGACAGAAATGGCAACACGGAAACAACGTGCAAATCCCAGCTGGTTATCAAGCAGAGAGTCACACTGTTTTAGTAAAACCAAGTACAACTAAATGAGTGATGCTAATTTGCTTATTTTGGCTATGTGTTAGCACTTGATAAAGGGTATAAAGCAGTTGTTCAGTTTATTCCAATTATTACCTTGTTTGTGAAGAGATGCATATTAATGAAAAATACATTGCTAACCATTAACACATACTTGTAAGAAGTTGCTACTAGCCAGTAAGAAGTAAATATTGTGCTTTTTTATTACAGATGAGAAAACAATTTGTCCTGTGCTGTTGTGGGACTATGAATGGTGAACAAACTGGGTTCTATTTGTAATTTATTATTCATTATTCAGTACATTCTATGGTGGAGGTTGACTTTGATTTATTGATATCTATCTATTTAACTACGGCACATCAAGTGGGGACTATTAAGGAACTTCAAATATCAGATAGAGTAAGATGGTTGGCAAGAGCCAACAGAACATCCCAAGCTGATTTCAGCCACATGTTATCACTGTTCCATGATGTTCCTCAGTTATTAACTGGTCAGGCTTTAAGGGGAATCCCCCTCATCGCCACATTAACCATTAAATATAAAGCATACCCCAGCATCAGATCTTCTAATATCTAACTGTCATGGGCGTAATCATGACATGACACAGTAAGATGTGCTGAATCAAGGATGCATCATATCAAATCAAAATGTATCTATATAATTTTATTGTATTAATATTGTATGAAGTTACGCCTATCTGTAGAATATTCTGAAATAAGGCATTTGTATTCATTCATACAGATGACACACCCTGCTTTATCCTTACTTGAAGGTGGGCAGAATCCCCGTGTAGTTGAAAGCAGCATTTTCATATGACAAATCTAGAGGAATGTAGACTTTAATTTGTGTTGTTTAAATCATGGCTTACAGGCCACCTTATACTTAACACAATTTAGTGAACACCATGCGCATATCATTACTCTAATTAGGACCATCTTTTGACATAATTTAAATACATTACCATTCATTATCATATGCATGTTCGGTATGTAAATGGTTCTACACAGAGAATTCTATGATGACAAGTATTATGTAGTATATTGCCAGGCTTGTGTCCTTTTTAACAGGAGTAAACATGGCAAGACCGTTGTAAAAGGGATAAAGCATATGTTGAAACTTTATCTTGTATAACTTGTATTATACTTTTCTGTTTCAACATATGCTTTATCCCTTTTTACGATGGTCATATGCTTTATCCCTTTTACAAAGGTGCTACAATTTTTAGACCTTGAAGTTGACCACTGTTTCACATTAGGCTAGTTAAAAAATGACTGAACTTTTGAGTTCTTCATTTCAGAGATTTTTCAGTCAGTTACTTCCACACACTAGGCGATTTCTGTATAAGAATACATATATGAAACCTGTGTGCATGACAGTGTGATTCAGTGTAGAAAACCAAACCCTTAGCTCACACAGGGACTCACTGGCCCATAATGCAACACAATAACTGAATTAAGCCTGTTTGCTTTTTGGTGAACTATGAACTGTATGATAAACAAAGATGTGAAGCAAACCAAATTTTGACAAACAGGACTACATTCGTTAACAGGGGGGTCTTGTTTTCTTACCACTATCTCAGGGTTCTCATTTGAAGTTAAGACTTTTTTTTTTACATTTACATTTACATTTATTTATTTAGCAGACGCTTTTATCCAAAGCGACTTACAGAAGTACATACAGCGTTTTTTCACAGGTTTACATAAACATGACCCCTGAACATGAAACCTAGTCCCACTTGCCCCCCTCAACCGTCTTCTGTGGTAACCGCTTGCAAATCAAAGTGATCCTTTTTTTTTCCGTGCATAGAATGCATATTGATAAATTACTGATGCAAGTCAAGTGAGAAGGAAGAATTTATTACAAGATCATTTGAATCTATGAACAAAACAGTGAATATCATAGTGTTTATTTGCCCCTGACTAATTCATTTACAAATGGCAACATTCCTGGTTTATGCAGCTTTTATCATTGTGTTTGAGTCAGAAATTCTATCATTATTGTTATTAATTTGAATCTATTGGAGCAACCTTATTCAGTCAAGCCCAGTTCTCTCAAAATCTTCACAGTGAGCTCTGCTCTCCCACAGTTCCTGCTATCTGCCAGTAATATATTGCTAACATGTTCATCTATGAGAGGGACATACTTGATCATAGCAGAAATGGTGCATGATTGTATACTGTACATTATGATTTTCACAAAAGAGTGTAATGTTAATTAACTTAAATACATTAACTTATATATATTATGAGACTTTTGAATAATTTCACCATTATGTCTGCAAAGTTAATAACTCACAGACATGTTAGCATTCCCAGTAGCATGACTATTTGGTAGGTCAGCAGTCCGGAACGGACTATTCCCCTATGTGGTGCAAAATATCACATGGCCTCATGCCAGCTCACCTGACGACATTTGGGTCAACGTTGGATTTTATGATTAATTGAAGAATCCTTGCAGCACCCAGTAGCATTAACTTTTTTGGGGAGAGAAAAGTAGTAAAACCACAAACTAAATTTTAAATGTCTTTAAAAATGTTTCCACATTGCAACACCTGGCTAAAATGCCAACCTTTGGTAAGTATGTTGTGTGGTGTCATTGAGAATCTGAATCTGACCTTTAGATCAGATAGTATCTGTTTTATAATTCCCCAACTCTCTTGGAGATAAAATAAAAAGGAACAGGGTATTGAGAGTGTATTGTCTTTGAACAATAGACACAAAAACAAATCTGTTTTTGTAGCAATACATGCAATCAAAATCTGAAAATAGAAATCTGTTTTTTTTTTTATTGTTTTGCAAAGATTGTATTCTTTTACCAGTTAATAGACAGCAACTACCATGCCAACAGTACTTTGTGTTTCTTCAGGTAAGGCCAAATTCTGTTTTATTTTTTTCTGTCTTTCACCAACCAGATACTTCCACTGATTACAATTTGTCAGACAATTATTTTTAATGACAATTTGGACCTCCCAGTATGCCAGCAGCCCCCCACCCTCAACTGTTTGAAGGAGCTGGATCCAGCCCTTAGCAAGATATGTATATCGATAACTGAGAATTTTCAAAACAGTGGCATAAAGATGCTGGTCCAAGCAAAGATAGTAGTAAGACAGTATAGGTCTTGCTGGCCAAAAATGTACTTGGTCTCCCCTGTGTCAGATATGAGCCATATTGGAATTAACCCAAAATGTTTGGATACATTTTCGTTGAGCTTCCCTTCCTGTGGCGTTAGAGGTCTGCTGTCCCTCACTCCAACCCTACGTGCTACATGTTAATACAGCATGACAGAAGGGTTCTTGTTTATTGTTTCTGAGTCCATATATAGTTATCTGCATTAAAGCTAATTTGAAAAATAAGGGAAAAAAGGAAATGGAAGGAGGCAAACTGATGCTATTAATTCATTTGCATAATTTTGTGTCTGCTTCCAAGAGGTGTTTTGTAGAGACTTACATTCTAGTTTACTTTAGTCAGCTACACTGGCTGCAATGAAATACCACGTAATTAGCATTCAAAGACAGATTTTAATAAATTCATTTGAAATGTGCTCCTTTAAGAAAATCAAACCTTTCATACTAGGTAATTAACTACATCAATAAATGTATGAATGAGTTTCCCCCAACCATTTGAGAATGCAGACCACCCCATCATAGTATTAAACTGCACTGTGTGTCCTTGCTTTAGTTCTCTCTTTGCTGATCCCTCAGCAACACACCAGCACAGTGGCAGTGTAAATACACAACACAATGACTATGCTTTCTTCCACTTAGGGCACTACTGGCCATATTGAGTATCCTAAAAGTAAATTTTGAATGACCTCAGCACAGGCTGAGGTATATCGGGAGTAATGTAAACAAGCAAAGAAAGGTATCACTGAATCTGGGCTAGTGTAAACGGTATTAGATTTATGCAATAAAACACCCTTGTTTTTGGGCCAACACTTTGTTAATTGTTTTTGACCTCTTAGACTTATCTTCCTTCAGCACAAGCCAGGAACAAAAGACCAAAAGGACAAGAGTGTTCTCCCCTACATCTAATATTAGAGAATATTCTTTAAGACAGACTTTTTTAATTAACTGGATCAGATTTCATTTTAATGGTTATTGGGTGATTTGGATTCAGCCTTCCACTGCATGCAATTATTGATTGTTCTAAGAAAGGTAAGGAGCACAAAGCTGGGGAAACAGCCTGTAATTAGTATTCTGAGACAAGTTGCTGGATCTGTCTTTCATTAGATGGCTTTAATATGGATGCATGGGAGAGAGATAGCTGTGGAGGCAGGGATGAATAATGCTCCGACTGAAGCCTGACCTGCTCCCAGTGCCAGTGTCTTTTTGCTAGAGGTTCCAATCAGTCAAATGCCATACTTTTAAACATCATAACTAATGTTAGTGAGATGTGTACAGTGGGGTGATGCTGATTAGAAAAGGTTGTGGCATAACTTGGAAGTGAACTTAAAATAATATGTAGAAAAAGTATGGACTTTTCTGGAATGCTTTTGGTAACTGAGCTTTTAAAAGCACCATAACAGATTAAAGGAGATGGAAAAGAGGCATACACGTGTGATTCTCCCACTGATATCACCAGCTTGTCTTTAATGAAGTGTTAACGTGACTATAAGGGGGGTTGTTTTACTTAATCTCTCTCTCCATCCATCCTCTCTCAGTGACAGACTGATGAGCACAGTGGGACATGGGGAAGGCTCTTCCTCTGTTTACAAACACCAATAATTGCCTTCTTAATATTCACAAACAGACTGATTACTGTACCTAGAGGAAAAAAAAAGAAAAAAAAAACATGCTTACTGCACTATATTCAAAATGTACTGTACACTCCTCATTATTTCACTGTTCTGGTGCTTTTTCAAAATGACTGCATTCATTGGAGTCAGCCTCTAACTCCTTTGTAAACTTTATTACTGCTGTAATGGTTGTTGCTGTATGATTTGTATCTGTTTGATGAGCCTTCAGAGCTCCAAGATGAGCATTATGAAGTCTGTTTTAATTATGAATTTCATGACAGGACAGCTCCAGCTTGCATCATTTAGAAAAAAGCATACTTGCTTTTGGACAAGAACCCATATCCCTATGAGAAGGAACACACTATAGCCTCCCTGTTGTCTAAGCGGGCGAGTACTGCCCACAGGCGGGGGTCTAGATATGAGCAAGTGGAACTGCTGAACATTAGAGTGGTGTTAATGGAGTGGTACTGCTGATCCACATGTCATGCTACAAATATCACCTTCACCAGCTGCCTAGCAGTGCACCTGTGTCTTCCTCCAGACAGATGCAGGCCTTTCTTGGAAGGGGTGGGCTAGGTCTCACTGTGGGTTTGCTGGCACAGTTAACAGTGGCTGCCTACCATCCCTGATGCATTTCAGCGCAGGGACTCCAAAGATACGCTGCACAAGTTAATATGGGAACATGAAGCAAGTTTCCAGTCAGTCATGAGCAAAGAACAATGAAGAATTCAAGTGGGAACTAAATCAAGTTCACATGTCTATACCTAGGAACCTTTAATGCAGCTGATGCTTTATTGCCTTTGGCCTTGTCCTGACATGCTTGTCAGGGTTTGCAGCAACCCGGTGCATGCACAGGTTGAAAGACCCCCCCACCACTTCCTGCCACCCAGCAAATGCAGTGTGACTGTGCAGGTTAATGGAGAGCATAACACTTGGTGTACACAGAGAAGCAGGCTCACAGCCACCCTGTTTCTGGTGAAGGCAGCCGAGGAATGACAAACCATTTATTAAATCTTTTAAAGATTAGCTTTGCATGCTCACAAAGCACTACATATAGTAAACATAACTGTGGCCTTTGTTGAAACCATCTCCAATGTGTTTTACCATCAAGAGATAAAAAGTGAGGTTCAGGAAGTGGTACATTTTTTTTTTTTTTTGCTTCCTTCACAATATATTATGCTAATTTCAGTGGCTGCAAACTCTCACAATATTATGTCAATCAAGCCACTTGCTTAATTTAGTACTCTGTGGACAAATCATAACTTTTGTTAGATTAATAGACGACATTGTGTAAATTTTAATGTTTCATTAAAGATAAAAATGGCAACACCAGGGAGAGTCAGTGTATTCAAATTAATCAAACATGTATGTTAAACTTAGAAGTAGCACAGAATAAATCAGTTTTTTCAATCAAAATTTTCACTTGATTATTCCATTTTCTAAGTAGCAGGACTGGTTTCAACCCAAATGTGCTGCAATGCAAAACAACAACATGAAGAAAGTGCCTTTTTAGAATTTCTTAACTAAGTGGATTGTTACTTAATTGTACTGACCGTCTAATTTATAAAGTTATGACAGAAATGAACAAACAAGTAACATGTACTGGAAAGTTTAAGGACAAAGAATTTTAAGGTCTCATCTGTATCTATCCCTAGTGCATGCCCAGCCTCTAGGCTATCCCTTGTCGTCTTGGCAGAGAGAATGGGGTGTGTGCACTGCTAGATTGATTGCACTTGCTGCCAATCTTCTTGAAAGCTGCCAATAGCACTATTAAGAGCCAGACAAGGACGGGACTGCCAGGATAAAGGGATCACGTCTGTGTCAAGAATGAGCAAGCGGAGTCCTTCACAGCCCAGAAGCTGCCTGGGCCAGTGATCATGAACCCCAGTTACCAATGACAGATAAACCCTGTTTCCTCTTGCTTCAGATGTCCATTACACAATGCACAATTAATTTCAGAAGATTAACATCATCAGTAACTTAGCAGCACATCTTCTACAGCTACCAGAAAAAAAAAAAAAACAGAAAATGTAGATAAGCTTCTAAAGGGACAGACTGATAAAGCGCTATCCACAGAACAGAAGCGGGAGAACTCTTTCCCGGCTTGTGAAGGTGCCATATAATTAAGCTCTTTTTCAGTCTTATGTCTCTGCCATTGTGTGAAAGTCACACGCACAGTACGATAGCAGGCTACTTCAAAGTAAAAAAAGAAAGCAGAAGTCATATAATGGTGTCTTTAGATCTGTTTGCTCTGACAAGTTAAAGTCAATTGGATTTTCTGTTTCAATTAAAAAACTCAACATGGAGGACAACTGAGGCCGGAATACACAAAAACCACTGGATCTCCATAGAAACACATCCAGATAGTGCACGGCTTTTCACTATAAATCACGCTCTAACACAATGCTTTCAGTAGCATTCAAGATTATGTTGGGAAAATTGCTGTATAATTGCATGCTAAAAGTTAGACAATTACAGCCGTCCTCTCTCCTTTCGCATAATCACATGTAAATGAGCGAGAAAGCAGTAATCTGTTACCTATTTGAAATCATGGTGCAACCATTTTAGCTTCACATCACCTATTTCATCATTTGGCACTACAGAAGAACAGGAACAAAGAAAAAGGCAAAGATTTATTAGAATGCTTCATATACATCACCCTACAACTTTTTCTCCAGCAGATGCTGATGGGAAGACAAAAAAGAACATGCTGTCAAATTGAAAAAGAGGTGTTGATGCCATTTCCAAGAATGATTATTCCCTGAAAAATAACCTCACACAGCATTCAATCCCTTTACCAAGAAACAGTGCATGCCTGTCTGTACTTTCCAGACAGGGTGCTGTCTCAGGATGTCAGTTAGAGGCCATGGAGGCATGAAGAGAGACACAGATAAAGCCTGGACCATCAGCTCTACAGATCAACCGGGCCGATTGCATGGACGTGGTGAAACAGAATCTCGGTCACCACATCCCTTGCCGTGAGCTCCAGAAAGGTCGGTGTGGAGAGAGCCCACTTTACCATTCCGAACCACAGTATCTACCGGTGAGCGCTTCTCATTAGGCAAATCAATTTAGTCATTGACCTTCCTTGCCTCTTGTGCTCATTAGGGGTGCATCTGACAATGATGGAGGAGCAGGCCCGTGCTAAATACTGGCGCTGGTACTGGGAGCATCAAGGTCAGAGCTGGTGGCTGGTGAGGAGGGCACAGACTGCAGTGCTCTCATGAATCACCCCACAGATAAGCCTCAGAGGGAAACTAACACCCCCCAGATCACAGAGAAGACACCATCTTTGTGTCTCAGTGTGGCTACATTATGCTGGGGATCAGGCATTAGCCTGGCCTGCTGAGAACATTAAAAAGAGAGGGGATCCACTGGGGTTTTCACAAAGCTTGAACAGCATGGAGCAAGAAGAGCAGGAGCAAAACACTGAGAAACTGTATCAAAGTATCAATACTGCATGTGACGGGACGGCGAGCGGCAAACAGGTGACGACAACAGAGATTGGGGTGAACGAAGACAAGACGTTTAATTGTGCTATACAATAAACAAAAGCTAAACTATTTACAAAAATAAACAACACCGGGCAATTATTCCCAGGTGCCTCCTTCCTTCATAGGCTCACAGAGTTTATACTCTCCTACAGCCTTCTTTTCCAAATGACAGAACTTGGGTGCTTAAATAGCCTGAGCCCCGCCCTGGACTAACCCATTACCTGGGTCAAAATATTAAAATCAATTTACAGAAATAAAATGACAAAGTTATAACAACAATTCATCCCACAATGAAATACACACATTCCATTGACAAACCCACATGTTTTGTTCCAATTAAACAGACTGCTGCATAAAATTTACATTGGCAGCACATTCTCCCCCTTCCACGTTTCAACACACGGGAACTACGCTACCCATAAGACTATATAATTCCCCTGCTCCGTGTACGCACTCCTTTTGCCCGTTCCCGGTAGCAGCTCTAACCCACAGGTGAGTAATTTCAAACTTAATTGCATTTATCACATTCGTTCCAGTGACAATTATAATTGCTGTCTGTCAAATCAGCAAACCCGATCGCCTGTTTCGTGTGCACCCGAAACAACGCTTGTGTTCGCTAAAGTTTTAACAAATCCAAACAACAAACAAACAATCCAAACATATATGGCTGTAACAATCCTGTACATGATAGTAACAGTCTTCTTTCCTCTTGCAGGACTGAACATATCTCACTAGCTGCAGAAATAAACCGAAGCCATTTAAACCGAGTCCGTGTATATTTAAATATTGCACAAAACACATGTATTGTCGCAGCCCCCCGCTTCCTCATAGCGAGGCGGATGCGCCCATTTGTGCGGAGAATTCTTTCTCCGTCACACTGCACGAGAGGGACAACCACCAGCCTCAAGATTAGACACCAAGAAAAATGTTTTTGTACATTAGCAGTACAGTACAGCAGTTACACTAACTCAATTCATTGGTCTTTTTATTAAAAAGTTTTCCCACTATCCAGTGTGAATTTAGGATGGATTATATAAAGTAATCCAGCAAATTCTTAATTCTTCAAAATGTTTTTTAAGTGATGACCTCTCTGAACTGAATAAAACAGAAATTCTGATTTCTGATTAGGGAACCTGAGGTAAACCCCTGTAACAAGAAATTAATTGAGAAATAATAGGCATCTGCATGTGCTGCACACTGCACTCTTTAGGAAAGCAGCTAAGCCTCTGGCTACATCCTGCTGGAGAATGAAACCAATGATCAATTGTCTCCCATGGTTTTTCAAACAAGTGCACATGAGCTGGTGGCCCATTTACCAGTCAAGTGACACGCAACAAAAACATATCATACACACATGCAGATCCCTTCAACACACACACACACACACAGTATTTGTGTGACTTACAACAGTATTTGAAAGCAAAACCAAAGCAAATCTGTCTGAGCTTGGGCTTCTTTCAAGCGTGCAGCTGTTTATCCTGTGAAAGCAACACAAGCAGCTGAATTTGGCTCCCAGTCCAGGGCAGCTTGTCTGACTGCAAGTGCCTTATTAAGTTGTGCACCAGAAAGCATGCAGATGTTGTCAACACTTTGATGTGAAACACTGTATTTTCAAAATCATTTTTTTCCCTTGGCTTCTTGGAATATGAAAAGGCAGCCCTTCCTTGATTAATATTTGCATAGCTTTAAGTATTGTGGCTCATATGTAGCATCCATTCTATTTTAACAAATCTATTTAAGGGGGCTGACAAGCAATAGGGTGCACTTTGATTGGACGGTCTGAATGTTGCCCATTGCTGCCAACTTCTGTATCTGCAGATGGTGATGAAGAACCAGGCAGTCTGAGCTCATACTAGACTGTCAGGCCCTCTGAAATCCTATCTGCAATGAATCACTTCTGTAAAGCACTTGGACTTACTTTGCCTTGCACACAACAGTCTTTCTGATGAAATCTGGGGTATCGTTCTGCAAGCCCAGATCTTTTACTGGTACCATTCTGCTGTGAAACTCTCACAGCACTCCCAGCATGGGCACTTAATTAACCGGCAACACAATATGTACTGTACTGATGCGTACATGCATAAACCTCCACCCCAGTGTTGAGTTAATGAGGTGGGAGTATTGAAAACCTCTTTACTTGCACAGTAAACACGGTGTAAATTAATTCTGCTCAGATCTGCTGATTCCCCCCACATGCTTCTGTTCTGCCCCACATGAGGAAAGGGAAATCATACAGCTGAAATACCACTGGGTGTTGAAAGTGTTCAGGGCTTTCTTCTCTACTTTCTGCATTGCTGTTTAACTGCACCTCTATAAATAATTCAATGTGCAATTTTAACACAAAACCTTTCTGCAATGAATTTTATTACAGACTGTGTGAACCAAAAAAATGGGAGAAAAGACAGCTTTATAAAGTGAAGGCAGCCAGTAGAGCTGGGAGAGAAATTAGCAGTCTTTTCCCAGCTCTAATTCCAGCATGTTAGCCCTGTAATTTGTGGGTAGTGTTTCATTCTTTTAAAGGAGCGGGCAAGTGTGAATTCTTAGGAAATGTGTGTTTCACCCACACAGGAGACAGAATTAAAGGGCTGGATGGAGTAGGCTTCCCTGGGTTTTAATCAGCATCCTTGGGCCATTACCTCCAGGGGATGGCTAGCTCCACAGGGGGAGTACAAACACTGTGTCTTGTCATCTGGTTAATTTTATGCACGATTCCATTAAACCATACGTGACAGCCTGGAAAAAAATCCCTTTCATTTGAGGGCAGAGAGACAGAGAAAAAGAGAGGGCTCATTCAATGCAGGTGAATAAAGGCTAGCTAATTTCCCTTATCACTGCCACGGATGAGGATTTCAATTGGGTATTCAATGATTCCATTACAGGGGGATTTAAGTTTCACTTATTTCTAATATTTGACCTCTGGAGAAACAATTAAGTCTTAAACCTACTAGCTGCCACTTATCTTGCTGTAACACGCAAAAGAGTGTATGGGAGGTGAGTAAAGCATTGCTAAAGCTAGAGAAGTGAAATTTATCTGTGTATGCCTGTGAATTATCTATGTATGCCTGTGGACTGATGTAATTAATAATAATAAAATCTACATGTTTTAGGTACTGATTTTCAAAATAAGGAAATCATCAAATTTTCTCTTAATCACTATCAGCATAAAGAAAGCTTTCTTCCTTTAAATTACATTGAAATATCAAAGCTGTTTACCTGGAGTTTGGTTTAACATAGTTTTTGTAACCAGCTTTTATACAATTACACAATTTATAACATTAAAGCAGATTTATAAATAGAGGCAGTAAATTAATGACAGCAGTGATTCAGAAGTATTATGTTTTCTTTGCTACCTCTGGTTCTTTGCTATAACACAGCACAATTGCTTTAATAAGGTATGGGAGACACAGAAGTTATTTTCCATTTTATATCAAAATAACCTTCAGTAAGGATTACCATCGGTGAGATATTTATAAGGCTAGCTTTCACAGGGACATACTCTCATAATATCTACAGAGTGCTACAAAAATAAATGGGTTTCTGGGTATGAAGTGAATTATCTTTATATAAATGCATGTTTCATAAAATATTATTTTTGAGAACAAAGTTCATTATTTTTGATCACACACAGTGACAATTATACCATAAAACTACCAATAATATCATTTTATAACGTCACAAAATTGACCATAAGGGTGTATCCATCTGTGACTGATTTTGTCATTTCACAGCAACAGTATCACAGTGTGGTGCAGGAGCAGGTGTGAGCTCAAGTTGAGAAAATGCTGGATGAGATCTGCAGGGATTCACATTGTGAACTCCCTATCCTTTTAAGGAATGTATCTGCAGCACTAAAGCTGCCAGAGCTTGTAATAGCACAGTAGATGTACAGCTGCCAGGGCTAAGAGGCTTTGACGGGGGCTGCTGTGAAACTCTGTGAAAATATGTACAGCCAGCAAAACAAACACACAGACCCCAACACACTTCAGATGAGGGGGTCAAACAAGAATGCATTTTCATTTTAATGCATCTTCTGCAAAATCAAGTATTTGAAGTGGTACACATTTGTTTGCTCTGATGCAACTACTTTGTATGATTTTTCTCTTTGCTTTTTAAATGGTATTTAGTAATTATGTTCTGGTTTTGCATGGTGAATCGCATGGTAAATTTGCCTGTATTAAAATTGTATGATTATATTATTTAGATATTTATTGCCAAAACCCAATTAATGCATATTAAATAAGTGCCAGCATGTATAGCTTCTATCAGTGATTTCCATGTTGATATACTGTATGTAATTGTATGTATAAAGAATCTACTATGTACTAAAATTACATATTCTAGGGCTCCTGGGTAGCTCAGAGCGCAGTCTGAGCACTACAGCCCTAGAGAAGAAACCAGCTGTTTCATTTGCTGACAATGAATGGAAGCTCACGGCAGTGGATCCTCATCTCACTACACTCAGGTACCTTGCCATTTGTTCGGTGCCTGCAAGTTATTTGAATGACATTAACAGAGTAACATCTATGCGTCACTGAATGCCCTTTTCAACTGTAGTTTACAGTATGAATTGTAGTGTGAAAATAGCCATTGGCTGTGTGAGTATATAAGAAGATTGAATTCATCTTGCGCCAACATGAGTAACGATGACGTTGTTATTTTGAGACAAGCCTAAACTGCTGATTCCAAAAAGGGTCAAGGGGAAAATGTAAAAAAGTACATATTGTAAATATGCAATGATGAAACACAATTCATATTATTATTACCTATATTATTACACATTTTATATTATCTAGTGCCATGTATTTTACCATACAGTGTATACTGACGTGGATTATGGTTTCATAAGGATATCTGAACCCATGGTCTGATGGTCTATTTTTCTTTTTACAAATTAAAAAAAAAAATCATATTCCTATTGGCATACATCCAAAAATAGTCATTACACTGATTAAGATGTTAACTGGTCCCACAATTCTTATGGCTCCATGCGAGATTATTAAATGAAAATAACTGTGCTCTGCATCTCCATATTGAGCAAGTAAATGGATAATACTGAAGGTATTGTTTTCTCATTTTAGTACACCATTCAATATTTGACTGTAAAAAGACAAAAAAAGGTTGTCTCCATTTTTGAGGCAGACCTCTGCTGGGGTCAGACATCAAGAAAGGTGGAAAATGTGATTTCCCACAAAGAGGATGTCTGCAAAACCCATCTATACCTACACTTATATATTTGAAATATTAAATACTATAAATATTTAAGAATAATACATAATTACAAATATAAACACCTTGTTTTATTTTATTTAGATAGAAATTATCATTTACAATAACACAACAGCATAACACAATAACAATAAGTATATAAATATGCATCACTTGGAATATTACAATTGAAATATCATACACAAGGTACAGCTCAGTCCCCATGGATACTAGACACACACACAACACCTTTGAGATTGTTTAGACAGGTAGTAAAGGCCTGTGCATGTTATTTTGACCCACATCAAAATGACACCTGCAGGCATTGGTGTTATTCACACCTATGGCCAGCTCAAGAGTCTGTGCACAAAGGTACATGCATAAACTTGTTAAAATCTGTGTACAAAATCATTCAAAACATTTATACAGTTACAATGCAAAGATACTACAGCAAATAAAAACACTACTTCCTTAAAAAGATAATAACCCTCCCCCTCTCCTACCTGTGTTCTCAACAAATTCTAAGCAGAAAAAAAGATTTAATAGCTACCCTGGAAAATACCAAAACTGGAGACAAATGGTTTTCCATTCCTTCATGAGTTCAGAAGAAACAAAATCGTTTTGCCACAGGGAATAGGATATTCCATTTCATTTCATGCAGTAGCCTATCATTTATTCAAATATATACCTTTAGCTACCCTGGAGTCTGGTGTACCATGAACTACATCAGTGGTTACCAGGCTTTGCTCTTCTTTAAGATTTATGCTCCTTTCATTACCCTGCGCACACTGTTGTAGCAGCAGGCCTTGCATGCAAACTCTAAGCTCCCTGAATACAATAAAACTGTTCACCTGTTGGCCATGTGTATAAAACCATGCACGTTTTGTGTTCCCCAGAAAGCAGCATATCAAGCAGCCATACTCTGTAAAAGAAAATATATATACACAAAAATATATTTATGCGTCAAACATTGACAATTTAAATAGTGAATAACTGTAGCCAACCTCCACTTGCACATAGGTGCTAATGTTAAGACTCAGACCTTTGTAATTGTAGAGTACTTAGCTCTTTTCAGGACAACAAACGGGATTAATAATTCACTGCCTTGGTATTCTGGTGCTGCATCTTACTGTCAATGTAGTGAGCTCTGACATGCAATTAGTCAAAGTCACTGTACAGGTTAGTTAGGTCAAGCAAGTTTTAATTATGCTTAAGTTGTGGTTCTGTGATCTACGCTTCAGCACAGACCTTTAGAGCATGCCAAGACTGCCATCACATAAAGGTCTACTCATTCTTTAAACCATGAGATGTCATTAAATGTTAACAAGGACAAAGTACACATTCGGTGGCAAACTGCTGCTACATTCAATAATGCATCTATTCACTACAGGTGCACTGAAAATATGCTTTGCATCCTAAGAAAATACACACAAAATAAATAAATGTCCTGAAAAAGGTAAAATGACGAATGCATATCTGACATCATTTTTTTCCTCTTGAAAGCCGTTAAATTTCTGATATTATTCTTCCTCAATTAGGAAAATAAAGGTAAAGAAACAGGATCAGCTATGATACATCAGTAAGGGAAGTAGATACACCCTTTCCTATGCCAATGTGTATTTTCACTGTGATAAACCTTTACAAAGAAGTCCAGAAAAACATCTTATGCATCAATGTCTTATGCATCAACCAACATACAATATGAAAAATAAAAAAAAGCTGTGCAAACAAAAATACTACATTGGGATGTTTGATTTGTGTGGTGGTGCTGTAACACAATCACAATGTGTGAAGACAGTAGAAGAATGACACCGTGCGCATGCACCCTGGAGGCTGTCCTTTTTTTTCTAACTCTTAAGTGTATTTCTTCTTTTTTATTCCTCTACCAGAACCCTTGTGAAGGGAAGAAGAGACAGACACAAAGAGGATTTTCTGCATTGAGGACAATGTAGGTCAGTGGTCTCTGAGCGAGGGTCAGGCTCACCAGTGCATTTTCTTCCCAGCTTTGCCATCCGTGAATAAGAGAGCTCCACGAAAGTCAGGGCCAAGCGTGGCTTTTTAAATATAATGGATAACAACACCATGCAGTGCCCAAAAGAAGCGTTAACATTTTTGACCAGGAGTCTATTTTTTTTTAACAAAAATTTCTGAAATCTTGTATATTTCAAAGCTCTGATAACTCTCAAAGTGGCAAAAACTGAGCTCTCTGTGATGGTAAAATCACTCTTTCTCTGCCTGTTTCTCACTCTGCTATATATATACACACACACACACACACACACAATGGTATCTCAGTGTTCACTCTACCTTGACATGTTTTGTCTGTCCTTCACGGTCACTTAGCAAGAACACAGGCCCTGTCAATTGGGCAATACTTCTTATTTCTATTATCAGCCAACACACAGGAAGTAATAAATACATCTAAGAGGGCCATGGAGTCTATTCCAGTAATAAATATAAGACAGTGTTCAACCCAGGTGTTAATGCTGATGGAAGGACAGAGACTTTCAAATATGTAAAGATTCTTTTGTCAAAATTCGTTTGCTTTACAGTCTGACACTGTTGAAGAACCTAATCTGCTTTGTTGCATTTGTTGCTTCTATCCCAGTTGTCTAAAGGCTAATATCATTTCAAAAGCACTTTCCAGTTTTTCCCACATTCCACTTTGACTGAAGCAAAGCACTCATTTTGAACCACTAACACACAATTCACCATTTATGGGTATGCACTAGCTACAGTATCTTAGTGCAGGGGCATCCACACACACATACACATCGCAGCGCACAGTTGTACAGCTTATATTGACATAACATTTGCAGATAGCTAATGAATGTAAAACGAATGGGGCTTGCTATAATGAACATTGTTTGAAGACAACGGATCAGTGATGTAGAGTTCCAAACAAACAGCTACAGGCTGACATTTAGTGACATTATCAATGAAAAAATGAATGGTAATGCAATTTCCGATTAACTCTTTCATGACATGCTTTCATAATTATAGTATTGATATAAAAAAAACTGCTGTCAATATCCTTAAGTCTGAAGATATCATCAGACTTTTATGTATATCTGCTCAGATTGTGTTGGGATGGACTAAATGAGGAATATCCAATGGGATTAAACGAGTCGATGATCTCAGACATCATTATTCAGGTAGGGCGGCTGAATCTTAAAGGAAGGAAAGAATTGTGTTGCTTGCTGAGAAAGCAAAGCAACTTGGAGTAAAGGAGTCTCTTTAATTATTAGCCAATGCTAAAAACTTTGCAGCAGGTTTCATCAGACCCCAAATAATACAATGGAAAATAGTCAGATAGCTTTCAACACAGACAAGACAAACAGAGCACATCACATACAACTGACAATTATGAAGTTCCAGAGTGCTGTTTTACATAAACAATGTGTTAAGTGCTGCAATAAGAACAGAAGAAGTAGCTCAATTAAGCAGAGTACAGCTTGAGCTATGTCAGGGGCGTGCATTCACACAAAAATGGGCCTTTCAGCATTATCAGCCTTTAGTGGACACCTTGTCACAACATACTGTCAGTTTGAGGAATGATTCTTCACTGTCATGCTGATGAACAGGATGAATTGATTAGCGCAGCTGGATTTGTGTTAAGCGTAAGGCGAAGTGACAGAAATGCTAATCAAGCATCACAATTGACACACGTTCTCAGTGATGTACATCAGACCCTCAATGATTTATTAGACAAAGTAAAAACATATGTCAGTGCTGTGCGAGCCTCTTACGTAAACATGTCCACCCCTTCCTTCACTCTCAATGCCCAGTGCAGCAGCTTTTTTACCTCACCTTCAGGCACATTCAGATGGTGTTTTCCACTAGGGTGCTCAGTGCTTGCACTTTCCAAAGACACTTTGGAAAAGTGAACAGTGGACAGCTCCTTTGAACCCACACCAATGTGATACCAGAGGTTTTTTTGTTTGTTTGATGCATGGTCATAATCTCCTTGCCATCAGTAGCACTGTGTTAGACCTTTCACCAAGACTGCTATCACAAACCTTGAACTAAAGCAAACATATATAAATTCAAATCTTCTTTAGCCTGCACATCTCTGACTGTTGCAACTTGCATACATATTGGTTATCGCAATCAGAATTAGAGAAAGAACTGGTTCACTCTAAAACAAATGAACTTCTTTCCCACAATGATAAATATGCAGTATTCATCACTGTGCTGAGGAGGTCAGTACATCGCACTGCAGCTCAGAAATGTTCTGAAAGTCAGAGCAGATGGTAGCAAAAGTTTTTGCAATAGCAGTGGTCCAGCCCAGCTGAAGAGTGCCTTGCAGCTGAGTCAGCCTCTTTGCCCAGCTCCTGCCATCCTGATTCCTCTTGATCTTACAGCAGAGAGTGTTGCAGCAGGCCCCAATTAGCACACTGCCATTCAGGATACTAATACGGGGGTACACCCCTCTCACCCCCCAAATTACCATCCTCTGCTTTAATGCCAGATCCCTCTGAGTCCAGGGTTGAGAGGTTAAACACTGCAGCGCTCGACCAAGTTTGGTATTAAACCCAACGAGTAGGCAGTTGAAAGGAAATCAGCGCTGCACCTCCCTGCATGACAGTATCCGATTGCACATCATTTGCATCCCAAGTGAGGGAACCTGATGCACGTGTGCTGTCTCCACTTTGGTGTTGCCAATTAAAGTCTGACTTCTTTGTGAGCAGAAATATGGAGCACACTGTATCCAACACTGTGCTACGCATCAGTAATGCGCCAGCTAATAATTTGGTGAAACAAGAAAAGACATCACATTCTCTCTGAAGTCAGGCAATGCTGTTCCACAGTCACTCAAGCAATGACAAAAATAATACAATGTGCAAGTTACTGAATTAAGCCCATTACTGAAAACCAATCATGAAAGCGAAACAACAGATAAAATGTTTTATTAATTTCCCCAAGTTATTAATATTCTCTTATTTCTTCTTTGTTTATTGAGTGCCACATTCAAACCACAAAGCGTAACAGATATTATACCCATCTTTCTTGATATCCTTTAGAAATACTCACACAGAGCCAAGTTGCGCTATACCATAAATATTGGAACAGCTGGCTTCTGCATAATTCACACTGCTTACATCTGAAAGAATACCCTCCCCAGTCCCACCATTTCATTGGCTGCTGCAAATCAAGTCAAATCAAGTTTCAGCCACCAAGTTGTGTAGACTTGGCAGGAAAGTAAATTTTTAATGGAGAGGGAAGCTAAACAGAATGTGTAATGATGCTGATTTTTCGGCGGGGTAGACCAACATGTTGCTTCCCACCCGTGAGGGAAGCGCGAAACACAGGAGGTGCGCAGGCTTCCCCCACCAGCTGAAAATGTTCTCCTTCTCCCACGCAAAATAATCACATATTCTCCACGGGCACCACTTAAGTCTTCCCTAGCTTTGATGTTGATCATCATCAGAAATCATTACTTAGCTCATATGATTAATTCATGGTTTCTTTCTCTTCTGTCTTTGAATTTAGGAAGAACGGATATCTGCCTCAGCGCTAGGCTAGTTTGTCTTTCCAATCCTAAGAGAAAGTCCCCAAAGCATAACAAACACATATGTGTATATGCAGTAATAACATAGTTTAAATGTGTAGGCCTCAGATGGTGATTTTCTGTTTTGGATTAACTAGACCTTAAACATTGTACACCCCCCATTTTTTTGGTCTGATGTCTCACTCACCTCATCTCCAGAGAGTAATTTACCTCTTTATGTGGTGTTCAATATTTTTTCCTCATGAAACATGAAGTGGGAGATACACTGTGGGAGGGCCTTGGATCTTTTGCATCCTGGCTCTGGCAATGATTAAAAATCTACACTGTCATTTTTTGCTGGAAAAATCTGGGGCCTCATTAGTTGACTGCACCTACATACAAATTTCACTGTGAACTATACAAAATCTAAACTTCTGACCACAACTACACTATATGGCCAAAAGTATGTGGACACCCCTCCTAATTATTGAGTTCAGATGTTTCAGCCACACCGATTGTTAACAGGTGCATAAAATCAAGCACACAGCCATGCAATCTCCATATACAAACCTTGGGTGTAGAATGGGTCGTACTGGAGAGCTCAGTGACTTTAAACGTGGCACTGTTATAGGATGCCATCTTTACCACAAGTCAGTTTGCGAAATTTTCTGCCCTGCTAGATCTGCCCCAGTCAGCTGTAAGTGCTATTATTGTCAAGTGGAAGCATCTAGGAGCAACAACAGCTCAGCCACAAAACAGTAGACCACGCAAACTTACAGAGTGGGGCCGCAGAGTGCTGAAGTGCGTAGTACGTAAAAACCACCTATCTTCTGCTGAATCACTAACTAGAGAGTTCCAAACTGTCTCTGGCTGCAACATCAGCACAAGAACTCTGCGTCCGGAGCTTCATGAAATGGGTTTCCGTGGCCAAGCAGCTGCACACAAGCCCAACATCACTATGTACAATGCCAAGTGATGGCTGGAGTGTTGCAAAGCACACTGCCACTGGACTCTGGAGCAGTGGAAATGCATTTTCTGGAGTGATGAATCATGCTTCACTATCTGGCAGTCTGATGGACGAATCTGGGTTTGGCGGATGCCAGGAGAGCGCTACCTACTGGAATGCACATTGCCTACTGTAAAGTTTGGTGGAGGAGGGATAATGGTCTGGGGCTTTTTCAGGGTTTGGGCTAGGCCCCTTACTTCCAGTAATGCTACAGCATACAAAGACATTTTAAACAATTGTATGCTTCCAACTTTGTGGCAACAGTTTGGGGAAGGCCCTTTCCTGTTCCAGCATGACTGTGCTCTGTGCACAAAGCAACGTCCATAAAGACATGGTTTGACGAGTTTGGTGTGGTGGAACTCCAGTGGCTTGCACAGAGCCCTGACCTCAACCCCACTGAACACCTTTTGGGATGAATTAGAATGCCAATTGCGAGCCAGGCCTTCTCATCCAACATCAGTGCCTGACCTCACAAATGCTCTTTTGGCTGAATGGGCACAAATTCCCACAAACACACTCCAAAATCTTGTGGAAAGCCTTCCCAGAAGAGTGGAGGCTGTTATAGCTACAAAGGGGGGGAACTCCATATTAATGCACATGGTTTTGGAATGGGATGTCCAATAAGCTCATATGGGTGTGACGGTCAGGTGTCCACATACTTTTGGCCATATAGTGTACATGAGCATTCCATTTCAGAACAGTTGGCATTTATCAGCATTTACACCATAAAAATATGCACATTCAGACATAAATAAAAAATAAAAAAATACCCCTTCATCTGTGTATATGAGAATTCTACAATCTGCCATTGAAAGATACAAAACTAAACAGAGATACAGCCTATTTGCAGACATCAGATACAGTGGTCTGTCCACGTACAGGTGATAACAAAACTCCTCCTGATCTACAAAACCAAGCTGAGATACTATGATGTTAACACAGTTCAGGAACTTCCCTTTCTTCATTCCTCCCCTCTCCCATAAGGCTTACAAGTATTTCAGGCAATTGAATGTGCCTGATATTAATAACAGAGACATCATATCTTATAATACTCAATTTATTGCTTTTAAAATCATTCAGATAAAGTGGATATAGATTATAGACTCAATTTACAAAACAATTTTGCTTCAACAGCTCACTAGAAACTTAATTTAACCATATTCCAATCAAGAAACTCTTGGAATTAGAATGGGTATTGCACTTGAACATACTGGTTGTACACAGCTGCATGGCATTCACTCCACCCCTTCTGGGAATGCTGCCAGTAAGAATGCATATCTGAATAAGCTTATCTGCCCGGCGAGATCTTAGGACAGTGGACAGGCGAAGCCAGACACCCCCACCAGCAGATGGGGCCTGTAAATGAGTGGAAGTGTGAGAGTAGTGGGGAAAACTAGAGTAATCAAACACAGCAGGGAATGGAATAATCAGGTAACATTTACCCATGCTCCTTGACAGTAATTAGCCAATTAACAAAGAGAGTGACAAACCATGGATAGTGACGAAACCGCAAGGAATTCCTGACAGAATGATCACTTCACAGCAAGAGACAGAACATATGCTTGGGAGTATAAGATCATGCAAAGGTGTTGACATGTATGTAATTCACACTATTTTTTCCAAGATGATTCTCAGTAAATTGAATATTATTATCAATAACATCAGTCAGCCAGTAGTGTTCCCACAATTTTATGGAGTCCACTGTGTGATATGCCTTTGACAGCATATGGCACAATCAGGGCGAAAATGAGATTGAGAGACACATTGATGAATCAGCTGACATTTAATTAATGCCTCTATTGCAGTTCCAAGTCCTCATAAGGCTGCCAAAGCCAGATCCTAAATAA
This sequence comes from Megalops cyprinoides, assembly GCF_013368585.1. Taxonomy (NCBI): domain Eukaryota; kingdom Metazoa; phylum Chordata; class Actinopteri; order Elopiformes; family Megalopidae; genus Megalops; species Megalops cyprinoides. Next base: position 32,688,700 of record NC_050583.1, read on the forward strand.
ATGCTGCGGGTGTCACACAAGTGTGTGGATGATAAATTCTCTTTGAGTATAACCTCCTTCTGTTTGAGATAGAGAAGATACCCCAAAGGAAATATTCTCCAGTGCATCTTAATTGTTACTACTTTACTATATTTATTGATTTATTTAATTATTAGCTATTTAAATCTCCCTTTGATATTTGGCAAAATGTGCCAAGAAAAAAGATGTGAGGTGTTTACAAAAAAAGAAAGTGACAGTCAATTCTACAGTAGGGGACATTTTATTAATCAAATGTTACATGATGTCAAAAATACTAAACAACACACATTCACATACTATATTTGTCACCCAGGCCCACTGTCACAAATGCCTGGGTGACAAAGGACTCCTGGGTGAATGGAATGTGCAATGTCATGGTTGTTGCCAAGCAGGGGAGGAGATCCTATTTATTGGAGGTGACATGCTTAAAACATGCTAAGAACTGAAGTCTCATTTCTAAGAGAGCAATGTTTCTTATTCATTATAAAGATGTCTATATTTCACACCCAAATAGCTCTAATATGCCAGATCAGAAATTTATAGCCCATGCCAGATTTATTTGCTGTTATTAATGCAATAGTAAAGGCGGAAGCATGTTCTGTGGCTGCCGGTACAATATCTGACCTCTGAGAGAACTTCATTCTGGGCTAGAGGTTTAAATCAATGCATTGTGGTGCAGTTAACATATATAACCAGTGCAGAGCCCCTTTGAGAACGGACACAGCGCGGACACAGCTTGCAGAAGAAGTGGTCATTGAAGGATGTGGCCAATGGTGTATTTATATCACAGGGTTAATTACCTATGAGCTACAGTGCTGAGTGCTGAGACCCAAATTTATCTTGCCATATGTCACCAGGTGATACCCATTTGTCACAAGAAGTATCAAGTTCCTCCCCAGATTACCTTTACATCACAACAGGAAGCCATGGCTTCAATTAGGGGTTATGGGGAGCCACCATGTGGGATTAAAAGGAACTAACCCAATTTCAATGTCACATGGGATTAGGGGGAAAAGTGGGTTGTGGTGGATTGTAGTGGAGAATGAGGGGATGCTTGCTCTTGGCAATGTGGCTTTCCATGCAGTGTAAACACATACCGGTGGCCTGATTGCATTGGGGCAATTTCCTCAGCAAAAATTATACATAACTTACCAGGATAATTTTACATGACATCTCAGTGATCTTTATGATATAAAATAAGAAGGAAGGAAGGAAATAAAGGAAAGAAAAGAAATAAATAAAATTAACTAAATGCATGGTACATTGTCAAGAGTAATTCTGATGGAGATGATAATTATAATATAAAGTAGTATAAAAGTAATAAAGTAATGAAAAATTGTATAAACATTTCAGTCAATTAAATGTTAAAGAAGATCAATATTAGTGTTATGCAACTGGTTAAGTTAAGTGAATTAAAAAAAAATACCATTAGTTCAGTACCATATACTGGACGTAACAATAACAATGTGCTGTACAATAGTTATGTACCTTACCCTGCTGTATAATTACATCTGCCTCCTGGAACCTACAGTACATACTACAACAACTTAAAAAAAGTTTTTAACAGATTTAGATGAAATTGTGTGAAATGATAGCCAGTGAACACATAATATATATAACTTACTTATATGTATGAAATTATTAGCTATTTAAATCTGCCTTTGATATTTGGCAAATGTGCCAAGAAAAAAGATGTGAAGTGTTTACAAAATAGAATGTGACAGTCAATAAAAAAGCATAATGGGCTGCCTGAAACACCGTGGACTCTTGGTATTTGAAAAGTATTGGCTCAAGCAAAATTATAATGAAAGGTGTGTAGGAGGGAAGATCAAGGTGGGGAGAGGAGGGGTGTTGACAGTATCGGCAGGTGCAGCAACACTCACCTGCTGTGACTAGACATTTGCTACAAATGCGTGAGAGCTCACTTTTTCATGTAAAAATGCAAATGTATTCACTTCTCTCCACGTGCAATGTGTCACGGTGAGATGTCCCCTGCTTGCATTGCTCTATAGACCTTATTAGAGTAGGAGACTGAGACGCACTGGTGTCAGCATTGAGCTCTCTGGTGAGCCCCTTTGCGCTAGTGTGTTACCCAAGCATCTATTATTCTCTTTGTAACTTACCCCCACTTCCCCATACTCCTGGGAGGTTGGCCAGGCCTCCTCCTCAAACCATCCAACGATAAATCATGCCACATTTTCCAACTTAATTTCTTAACTCCACTGATTTCGTTTTTATGTTGCACCGTCACATAATTATCAGGGGAGGCATGCTCATGCTGAGACATGAAAGTGATAATAATTAATGACACAAAAGTCTGAATGCTGCAACTGTAAAACAACCACCATTGTTTCCGCTTGGCTGGGATGATGCATCAAATAAATGTAAAAGCTACTCTCCAAAAACCTCAGGGAGAAGGGGAAGTAAGTTCTGCTTCCTGCTGACCTCCTACTTCTTAAATTTTGCTGAATGAGGAAGCTCTACCATTAACACATTCTTGATCAATGCACTTTTCCCACACCTAACTCAAAGCACAACATTGACATATCATGTTCAGCAATCAGGTATTCACACTCTCCTTGATCATGCACTGTTGCATACAGCTGCTCTTCTTTTTTTTAATATGTTTTCATTTCAGGGTAAGACATGTTTCATGAAAATTCTACTCAACATTCACAACTTTCCTCTACTATACTTGTCAGATGTTTGGCTAATCTTTACATGAATACAAGGCCATCAATGCTTTGTTTCCTCTCTGGTTTCTTGACACCATAAATGTGAAAAATCATTAAAAAAAAATGATAAATTACACTCTTTCTGAGGGTCCACTTATGAGAGAGAGGCTATTGAAAACAGAATCACAAGGTCCCTCACATCATGATTGTCTGATAAAATAAACTGGATCAACAGAAAAAAGCAGAGACTCAGAAACTCCAAACAGACTAGACAAAACCTCCATATCATTTTATTATTATTAAAAAAAAAAAAAAAAACAGAACTGCTACTGGGGCCGTTAATCAATGTTACATCTTGGAAATGCATTTTTAGGAATATAAAATAGTCTAACTTCCCCTCTCAATTGCACCTTTTTGTTGTCGTCTTCCCAACATTAATGCTACATCTAAAAAGAATATCTCGAAACGGCTACTGATACTGAGCTAGCTGCACTTTGACACGTGTGTTGTGAAAATGTACAAAGTGTATCCTTAAATCTCAAGTTACATCAAATAGTATTAAAGAAACTGTTATACAGAAACATACCTTTTGTCTTTAAAAAATAATTTATCTTCCCTGCAGATGCATCCTCTCTTGCTCTCTTACATACACCTTGCAATCACAGTGTTTTTTTTCTGTCCAGTCTCAAAGCAAGGTCTATATGAAGATGTAGCAGGATAACAATGCCTCCTCCTGATCTGAGATATTGCTCTCATTCCTTAGCATCTCAGAGTATTTCTAGAGAATTCTATTTCAAAATGATATGGTAATATTCATACTACTGGTTTGGACCATTGTTCTCTAGATTAAGCTGTTGATCAGAGGTAACATGTGGTGTCGCGGGGCAATAGAGTTATGTTTTCAGCCTCTGACCGGAATGGGAAGGCTAACGTTTGATCAAGCAGCTCGTAAAGTGTGTGAAGGTACCAAATCCTACAACAAGCCAACGTTATCAACATAATTCTCATTCACACTGCATTATTTTAAGCACAGTGCCAAAAAAGAAGAGGTTGATTGCTCATCTGCTGGAAGAGAGAGCATCATCATTGTGTTTCCAACCTAATATTTTTTTTTTATCCTGTGTGATTTGAACTTTTGAAAACCAGCTTTTAAAACAGTAGAGGATACCTTCAAGGGTTTATTGAATGTGCCCAGGGAAGACTACATATTTATTTAGGACTGTAGCAAGTGTGTTTATTGCATACCAGATCTAAGAGAGGCCTTTGGGTGGAGCTATGAACAGTGCCAGAGGCTGCAGGGAATGTCTCATTTACATTCCACAGATGGCATCAGAAATTCAAAGATAGATTTTCTGTTAATTGAACACAACATGGAAGATGCAATGAAATATGTGTAGAAAAACCTTCGTCAAAACTACAGAAGTGATTTATAAACAGAAAAAAACCCATCCTGTACCTTTTATCTTATTAACCTTATTAGCAATTATTTTTTACATTAAATAAAAGCTTGGGGTTTGATACAAGTAAAATGAATATGTTCTTTCAAAACATAAGTTTTGAACAATAGGAACACACATACCTTCAAAATAAGACTTAGATTTTATTGCAGAATGTTCCCCTCTATCTTTGTTAAAGCTTATTTAGTTAGCCTTCATTTAGAAGCTGTTTCCAATTCAGTAAGCAACATCCCAGCATGACGTTGATTATGTGGCTGGTGATAAAAAAAAGCTAGAGAGTATAAACTCAGCACAAGGCTGTATTTATTCAGTTCTGCAGATTTATACAGTGCTGTATTTCATGGGGAAAATACAGCTTGACAGGAGAGGGGAGAGAATTTTTTTTAAGGGGGGGGGGGTTCATATTATTTACTTTTCCACAGCAACCTCAATCTTACTTTGGCCAGAAAACATGCCTGCCTGCTGTGATCCAGCCGTGCTGCAGTAAATGAAATTAAATAAACCCATTAGTTACAGCACTTATACCTTCTCACCTTTCCTGAGATGTGCTTTCATGGTTTTCTGGCCCCTTTAAGCAGCCCAAAGACTCTGAATAGAGGTTGGGACTGCAAAGTGACCTTGAGTCAACTGCATTGAGGCCTGTCTTCCCTTATGTGCCGGCAAGATCAATTAAAATACTTTCTGTTTTTGCTCACTGCACGATGCAACCCAATATGCCCTGCAAGTGCTGAGAGCTAAATATATGCTTATTCAAAAATCAATTCATACTTAAGATTTTCTTTGGTTGACTAGCGGATATGAAGCAAACTGGTTTAAACTGTTGATGGTGACAGCAGAGGATAGCATTACCAAAAGCATAATTAAAATTCACAGATGGATTGTCCAAGATGAACATAAATAAGGAAAGATGCCTCCATTTTACCAGTGTAAAACATGCCAAAAAGTGGCTCCACATCCTTGCTGGTGGTATCATCCCACAAAGCCACAGTGCTTTTTTTAGTGATATCTATTATGGAACACAATTACCTATGCAATACTGAGCTTGTGCTGTGAAGCCAAGAAATATTCCCAGGTGAACATGTAACAATGAATAATAACGAAAAAAAAAACACTTGCATCTACACCTAGAAAACTGTGCTTGGGGTGGGCTAACGCACCTTTGCTATTGAGAAGTGTAAATCTCATCAAAGAGGCAAAGCACATCAACCGTATCCTAATCCTTCGTTAATGGCAGTAATCCAAATTATCCAGCAAAAACGATCACCTCCAGCTATACGAATTAACATAATTCCTAACAGCTTCCCTGAGTATCCCATTGGCTTAGCCCTGGTCTCAGAGGACCATGGCAAATGCTCTGCAGTTTCTGTATTATAAAAATAACTTCTATCCATCACAAAAAAAACTATCTGCACTTGTAGGGTTCTAATTAATATCCTGCTAAGTGAGGGGTGAAATCTTAAAGCTTCAACATGGTATATTATGGGCCATTGTCTCTTAAATTGCATTGAAAAAAACAGGAGTACTTCTAGCATGTCTGTTTCTCTTTCCAAAGCCTGTGCTGTACATCTTTTTGATCCTTACATAGGAAGCATGTTGAGTACAGCTTACACATTTAATGCCCAGTTCCACCTCTGTTTCACACTGTGATAAAAACCATTGGAACACAGGAAATGGCCTTCCAGCGGAATACCCCATGGTGATTCTTGAAGCAAACAAAACATGAGGCAAGACATAGCAACAAAAGCAAAAGCATAATCATGGTAAACAAGCTGTTGGACGCTAACTAATGCATTTGTGTTTCTATGTGTCTGCAAGAGTGTGCACCCGTGTGTGTGTGTGTGTGAGTGTGTGTGTGCGTGCACTCACGCAAATGTGCAGGACGGTGTGATTCAGTGTAGAAAACCAAAGCTCAAGTTCACACCTGCTTTACAGGGGCTCACTGGACCATAATGCAACGCTTAATTGAATTAAGCCTCTTCGCTTTTTTGTGAACTTTGAGCTGTGTGTTAATCAAATATGTGAAGCAACCCGCATTTTGACAAACACAACTGTGTTCATCAGCAGGGAATTCTTGTTTTCTCACCCCTCTCTCAGTGTTTGTTATCTGAAATTAAGACTTTTGTTTCACAGGTTTACCACAAAACAACACAACCAACAACTTAATCCCACTTGCCCCTCTCAACAGTTTTTAGTGGTTACTGCTTGCAAGTGATCCTTTTTTGTTGCTTACAGAGCACATATTAAAAAAATATTGATGCAAATCAAGCAAGCAGGGAAGAATTTTTTTTTTTTCCAAGCTCAGTGAGGTCTCTGAACAAAACAGGGGATCCCTCTCAAGTGAATACCATGGTGTTTATTTTCCTCTGACTGCAGATTTGAAACTCATTCTCGGCAGCCCAGGAGTGTTCTTTCCCCTCAGCAACCTCTGCCACTGTCATTTCTGATCGAATTATTGCATTTGTTTCTTTGGTTTTGTTTGGAGACAAACAACTGTACCGCTCTGTGTTCTTGAAAGATAAGCAGCTACAGGAGAGACAGTGTCAAAGGAGACATAAGGAAAAATTGGAATCCTGACAAATATGATTGACATGCATATTTGGCCTGGCAAAATCTTATTCCAGGAGACTTAGAGATGCATGTAAGTCAGAACTGTGTGGAATGGAATCTTTCTTCCCCTTGACTGAAATCACATCATGAAAATTCTGCAGCTGCTAAATAATCCTTGTGAGATATGAATCCTTTTAAGCATGGGATGATTTCACCTTGTCCATAATTTTGGTTGGAAATAAATAATTTAACCAGTAGAAATAAGTTTGCCGTGCCTTTATATTTCAGGTGATGCTACCATGACATGGAAGCTAAAATAAGCATTAAACAGTTATGCCGCCTTCAGTCTAAAGCTAAGTAAACATAGGTTCTTCTATTCTTTTCAATCAACCGCTAGATATTAGACAGTCAGAAATCTTGTTTGAAAATAGGTCTTCATAGTAGGATTGCATGGTTTACAGTTCTTATGATTAAATGTATAACTCATAATGATTTAAAAGGTAGGATAGCACATCTTATGTTTATTTCCAGAATGAGAGAGTATGACATTGGACATTATAATTTTAGAAATAAAAACTCTCTTAATTTTATATTAGAAATTGCTATCAAGCTGGAGTGTTTTAAATGCATTTTGTTACTAGCTGTAGTAACCCATCATAAATAATGATAGGTACAGAAAATACTATTAACAACTATTTATCAAAACCTGCATAAATTCAGCGTCAGAAATCAAGATCAAGATATCACGATAGCTACAATGTCCTTGTTTTTGTTGTATTCTTTTAATTTCATTGTACCGCCAATGTGGTAATTATTGGATATACCTCTCAAAAATATGTAAAAACCTTGACAACCACTTTAATACAACTAAAAATGTCATGTTATTGTTTACAATCTTTTTCAGTGTATGAATGCAACTGTCAGTCTGCTTGAGCGCTGTGTAAAACCCAGCCAATTAAAATCAACAAAAATAAACCAGCCAATATAGCTTTGCTACTAGATAGACAGGTTTTAACCTATAACTTGCATAGTATTGGTTCCCAGAAGCACCAACTCGATTTTATTTGTTTGTTTGTTTGCTTCTATACTTAAGGCAAACTGGGGACACAATTCTTGTTTACAACTGGTGGTAACTTGGAGAAATATGTAGGCTATGATATCAAAAGGACTGCGTAGTCAATAAACTGAGGAAGGTGGGGGTGGGGTGATTAAACCAGATTGGAAATTTCAACATGGTTAATCCTCTTGCTGTTTATAAGGCCCAAGTAATCTTTAATGATGTCAAAGAGTCAGAACTTCGGTTTAAAGTCCTATCAGGAAGATTACACTCTTGTCCGAAACATCAGATCTTTCAAAACTCCTTCCCAACTTACGGTTGGAATGGGCACCTCTGATGAAGAGGAGAATCACAGAGCTATCCTATCACAATTACCCTGATATTATATTGCATAAATGCACTATATTTCTGGAACAGTTAGTATATTTAAATACACTACTATCTTAGGTTCCAAACATATTTTACATGGAAACAAAATCAACTTGTGTATTATAATTTATCATCATATATTTTTTTCACAAAATGAAACAGGATTGAAATTGAAACAACTTAAAACTTAAAAGACAGTCGACTGAAACTGGAAATCAGTTCTTTAAAATCTTTAAAGGAAGAAGTAATGGACTGCATGTAAGTATATAAACTGTAATGATTTCCATCGAGTTTTCAGCGGCTGTGTTTAAGTTTTTTTTTTTCCCTTTGGTCCACACATTGCAGTCTATTGTAAGAGTACAGAAACACGCACACACACATTCACACACACACACACACACACACACAGATAAACAGGGAGACAGGCACACACAGAGAACAATTCAAAGATGCCAATTAACCTACACAGCAGGTCTTTTAGACTTTGAAGCAAGAGCACCTGGAGAAAACCAACATGGGCATGAAGAGATCATGCAGCCTCCAGGATGCTGGAGCTGTGAAGTAAGAGTGCTACCCACTGTGTTGCCCTTTGTGATTATTTTTTCTTTTGAAAACATTCTTTGAAGTATAATTTATAAGCTATTTCTTCATCAAGAAAGAGGTAGGGAGCACTGCAGTTGTATATTAGAATGAACTCCTGTACAAAGTCTCCTCAGAGCCATTGCCAAATTGAAAGAGACTTTCAGTTGAAGGGGAGATGATTGTCTACAATTCTTGTATCCTAAAAAAATCACTACAGTCATGCCATCAATGTTCATAGGATAAAAACAAACTTCAACCAAAAGCGTTTCAGATTTCTTTTATCGGTCAGTCATGGGAAACCTCTGTCAGTCACAGAAAAGGCCATGACGAATGAATGTCAGTTATAGTACCAATTATAGTAATGATTCTCAGCAAAACATTAAAAACCATTAATTTATAAAACCATTGTTGTCTATCCACAATCATCAGTGTAACAAGGGAGAAGATTCAGAATGATGACAACATGCAGAACATGCTGATTATTCACAGACCCCTACTCCTGCACTCACTCCACCTCCTGGGAAGCCAGAGATTTGGTTTTTAAGTTGCTTTTCCACAATCTGCATCAACCCTAGTGACATGCGGTCAAGTGAGAGAAAGAGGAAAAAACATAGTATAGCAGTACCGTAATACATAATGTGCTGCTTTGGATACTGTGAATCTTTCCATTACTCCTCTGTGCTTGTGAGTTTAATGAAGTGGAAAGGTGGGGTAGAGTGATGCTGGCTGCAGCCAGCGACACTCCTGACAGGTACCCAGAGAGCCACGGCTCAGCACTGCAAGTAGCGGGCTCGGCGCTAATTAAAAACTAAATTCCACGACTTGCCGCGCTGGCATCAGACTACCCCGAGGTGCCTTCTCGCACGCCATGGCGCTGTCTTATCTGGCAAAAGCAGATTCCAGCCTGACTGGGGAGGGGTGTAGACGTGACAGAGCTGCAAAGGGCTCCAGCTCCGCTTACAGGAGCTGGTCTGCACCCAGGTAATCTTCCCAGTTCTGGTCTTCTGGCTGGAAAGTGGCATGGGCCTCTGGTATGTCCATACAGATAATGCTGATGTCATGCTAATCGGCCCCTGAGTTGCTAAAGACTAGGTTTGCTGTCAGCTCTGAATCTGTATCTCTTGAACATGTTATCAGTTTCTTGCCCAAGATACTGAAGGTAAGGAAGGTAAGTTCATTTTTTTTTCTGGTGGCTTTAACTGGCAGTGTGAGAGATGTACTTCCTACCTTTCAAATGTATGCAAAATATTAACATCATCAATAGCAGGGCTGGGACGGTTACACTTAAAATGTCTTCTGATAAAATTGACTTACTGACTATTTCCTTCTCTACTGCATTCAATAAGTAACATTAGCTGCTACTCCAACTCAGTAACATTTGCACTTCTACACCTATTAGGGATGGACAGAGGGTGCATTACTGTATATGTGTTTGTCCATCACCCTAGTATCTGATCTGTTTGTTTTTGGTTAATACCAAAAGTGATCTGTAAAATTAGAGGCAGTTTTATGCATATGGCAGTATTTTGCAGTGTATTGTTACATGTCCTTCAATGTAAAGCTTCAAGAAACAATACTCTGTGTATTATTTGGAATAGACATGAACATGATCACTGCAAAATGTCATACAATTGTCTTTGACAAAAGAGGCAGGAGAATGAATCATGTCCTCTTGCCCCTCAAAGTCACCATGCACTTTGCTTAATACTACTGATTATGAGCTTGTTTTAAATGTTTTCCTTTTTTGAATCCCACTATCACACCTATCAGGGGGGCACCTACGTTTTAACCAATACTGTGAATAACAGACTGTACCTCTTAAAAATACCCCATCACATCAATATCACAGTGATATTTGGAACACAATTCTGAGACTCCCCTATTGTTTTAGTAATTAGCTTTGCTGTGGGGTAGCTGGCTGGATACAGAGTTCTGCTATTAAAAGCAGAAACTGTAGGGGTTTGGGTGACCTTTGTGGCAAAGCTGTTAGAGTCAGTTCATAGAACAGCTGGCGGAGGGTATGAAAGAGTGTCAGAAAGTTTGGTGGCTCCTTTGTCAAGGTTATATTGGAATTGGGTGAGTGTTATCAGCAGTGTTGAGGTGAATTCCGTTTCATTCAGTCAATTCAGGGAAAGAACTGAAATCCAATTCATGAAATGAAAAAAACTTCATAGAAAGTGATAGAAAATTTTCAGTTTTATTACTTTAGTTTACTTCAGCTAAATATATATATAAAGTTTTTGGAATCAAATGATACATTGACTTGCACTATATAAACCTTTACAACATCCTCAGATTCCAATTCGCTATGGTTTTCTTTCACCTCCACATTATAAGACAGAAATGTTTTCCCCCATCTTCTTTTACTGTTCTCTATAAAGTGCCATGTTCTTCCACAAACCTAACTTGCAACAGCCATGCAATCAACTGCAGAAGGCACAGAAAAAAGACACAATTTTGCGAATTGCAAAGCCTAGTAGTTTGAGGAGGTGGTGTGCTTGAACTTGAAATGCCATGAAAAGAGTCAGAAATGTGATTGTTGTAGCTGCTATTTAAACTTTGGATGGATGGATGTTTTCTGAAAGTGAAAAAGGTAATCCTAAAATTGTTCCACTGTGTGTTATAAAAGGTTTCATGATCTGAATATAAATTTCACACACAAAACTATAACAGAATACTGTATTTTGTCATTAAGTTTATTACATTAAGTCAAACATGTTTTTTTTTTTACTTTTGGCTGAAAGGTTCAAGTAAGAGAAAATGCCAAAATCAGTATTTCAGCCCAGGATGGAGCTAAAACTTTGCACACTTTCAGAAACCCTCAAACCATATGAAGTCAAAAGAAAATTCAAGGTCTTTGCTGTAGTGAGTGCACAGTTCAACATTCATTAGTAATAAAATACCTGCTTTTCAGTAATAAAATTCATAAATAATTTATGGAGAGAACCTTATTGTGCAGTTTTCAGCTACAGAGAATAACCATGTGGGCTTTATGACTGTGTGGATCCCACTGAAAAGGAACAAACTGAAAGTAAGACACCCTTGAGCTGGCAGAGATAATGCTTTGCCAACTTTTAAGAGCAGAACACAGTTTTAAATTGGAACATGAGCAAACCCATTTAAGGCCTTTTTTTGCACCTTTTATGATATAAGATGGCTTTAACCAAGCTTTTTGAAAAACAAGTCAACACCTCACAGGCCTTCAGTGATTTGACAATATTAATTACCCTTTGTAAAGTACAGCAATGAAATATGACCCTTTTATTTCATGTTGCAATTTCATAATGCATCACATAATTAGAGGGCCAAATGCCATAGGGGCTGAGACATCGTATTCTTGATTTCTTCTTCTTCATCCATTTTAGCAAAGATGGCTATAAAACCCAGATGATTTACTGAAAACTTATGAAGGTTTTTTTACAGATTTACAGGGCATGTTATTTCAATGAGTTTTCACATTGTACCTGTTCCAAAAACATTTTGTTTGAACTTGCATCTCCTTATCCTGTCTGCATTCCTCATATGACCAGGAGTGATTACATATTTTTGCATTAAAAGCTGTAATTCACATAGTTTTTACATCATCCTGTCTTTGTGATGGGAGAAAAGCTGTGACATGATTTTGTAAAAATCAGCCTCAATAATTCTGTGACATTTTCCAGGAAATACATATATCTTATGTACAAAAATGTACTATTTTATAGTACATTTACTTTGTGGTTTCTCAAAAACTCAAAAAAAAAATTGTAGGGATGCCAAGGGCTATGGAAGGCATCACAAGTGGGACAAAGGACATTACTGCTGTATCATACTGACTTTGACAGCAGATTCAATTTATTTATTTCTGTAGAATTAAACTGTGCTCCAAACTATTGTCAGTACGTCACAAGACAAATCCTATCAAACATAGTTCCATTTAAGGACACAAAATACTGTTCAGATCACAAACAGCTGCTTCAGAAAAACACAACAGTGATGAGAGAGTCAATTTACAGCTTTCACAATACATTCTTAAAATAAACCAATTGACACAAATCTTGGTGAACAAACACTTCTGAAGAAGTGAAGCAAATATGACAATTGGTTCTATTAGTTGCATGGGCTGACAGCCATTTGGCTCCAAGTCATTGCTGTTGATGTATGCATGAATGTACAAGTTATCTTGGATGATGCTGTATCTTAAATTATTTAATTTCATAATTATAAAATAATAATTTCAGCTATATCAAATAAGATGGCACATAACCAGTTATTTTTGTTTATAGGCCAGACAGACTATACAATATGAACACTCATTCCACAGTACAATCACATTAAAATAACCAACACATTTTCTCTTCTGAGCATGAAGAACAACTGAATGTTTGTGACATCCTGCCATGTGAATGACATGTTCCAATACCTTATTCACTTGCCATTTAGTCAGATAGAGTGTGACATTTTAAAGCTCAATGTGATATAAGACAACTGAAGTCGTGGTCCTTTGCAGCTATGTGTATTCCAATGGCAAGCTTCATTCTAGTGCAGCTTGTGGTGTCACTTCAATTAAATAATTGCAGTAAATTTTAAAGCACAAAATCATTTCATTTTAACCCCCAGTGTAATCAGTGAATACAACAATATAATACCATTTAATAGCAACAGGTGGATTACATCTTTATATGTACTATGTACCTAACATATAGCATATTCATAATTTTCTAACCAGATAGTAAAACATCCAGACTGCATTTCTATTGGTTTACATGAAGCTGGTGACATATTAGCTATTCACCACTTCAGAACAGGTGCAAAACTTTTAATTCAACCATTCTTTTTCCTGCAGCATGACTGTGGTTGTGTTTTCTGGCGATAAAATGGGATTGGTGGGATTTTATGCTGCCCCCATATGTACATACATTAATCCATCTGAATCATTTATGCAAGTTGTACGTCATCGCAAGGTTAACATAATTTAACGTGTGATTATATGAATAAATGCAGGAGCGCTGAGGGGATTTGGTCTAGTCTAGGGCATTAAAAGACACAAATACTCTTTGGCGTTTATTTAAGCCATCCTCCTGCTTAATGAACCTCGCATCAAAGCATCCTAAGGAAGCTTACATTAACACCCAGTAAATGGCCAAGGGAGTGCACATCCCTCTAGACTGATATATGGCAGGTGCTACCCTAACGTGAAGCCATAGCTCAAGTTAAGCAGCCTGACTACATTACACTAGGTGCACAATCCTGGAACAGCCTCCAAACATTCACCCAAATATTAGCAATTCTGCTTGCAATACAATACTCCCAGCCTGCTGGCCATCTTTCTGGGTCTTTGCCTTAAAGGGTGAGCCCCAAAGGGCGTACCCTCAGAGAGATGGAGGAATAGGGGGGTCCTGCTAACTTCTTAACCCAATATCCACAATCACTGTGGGAAAGGATAGAAGGACAGAGAAATACAAAGGCACACATGATGACAACAGGGAATATCTAGCTGACTTGCGGAAACCTGGTTGGAGTCAAACCTGTGGTGGCAAACCTCAGTTTTCAAGTGGAATTTTGTCTGACTCATAATCAGAGGGCAGTGATCTGAGCACTTTTTAATTTCTTGCTAAAACTGCTCATGCTTAAAGTTTTAAGAGCTGTCAAGAATCCCTTTAATTAGCCAGCAAGATGGATTAAATTTGTGAAAAAGGACACCTTAACCTTACTTTACATGTACTCAAACACAGGTAATCAGGTAAGAATAAAAAAATGTACAGTATTCACAAAGTATTTCAAGGCTAATGGAATCTTTATGAAAATGTCTCATTTAGGGCATCACACAAGACAGCACATTTTATTGTTCATGTGAAAGGGAACGCATCACACTCTACTGTGGCTTTCAGACAGTGAGGACTATGGCTGAAAACCTGCAGTAGCTATATTACATGTACCCTTCTCAGACATGAAGGTTATTCTCAATGTATTGGATAAACAAGAAGTAAGGTACTAATCTACTAATGGAGGAATGCAGTGGTGATGAAGGGTGGGGGGATGAATCACCTCAATCACTACCAATGTCATTATATATTATGTTAAAACTATTAAAACAGTGTAATAAGTGCTACATTGTTCTGTAGATCATTATATATAACGGTTCATAATTAACCTTTACAATAAACATGTATTATTTCATTAAGCATGTTAATTTGAATTTATATTAATACAACTTTTTATAGTATTTGCAAACAAATCTATGGTGTTCAGTTGGATGTACCAAACACACACCCACAGTCAGTGGCCCATTGAAGTCTGATTTCTAACTGCTTGGCACATTCTGTGTAACTAATCATGCTTTCTTTTCTCAGAGACCCACCCTAGGTGGCTTTTAGCAGTTCTTACATCTGAACATGCAGCAGATCTGTTCAGAAGGACCAGAGAAGCTCCCCTAAGTACAGAATCTGATGATGGTAAGGACATGTGAAGTGTCTCTGATCTTGATCTCTCTCCTTCAATCTTTGTCTCAGCCCAGGGGCTCATGGTGTCCCCACAGTCCCTGTTTGACAGCTTCAGGGAGATGCGCGCCGAAGCTGGACGCAGCTCTCTGGATTCTGACCAGACTCCTGTGACACCTTTCCGTAGCTGAGCTGTGGATTACTGAGGGGTAACAGCAGCAATCGCCCTAGGCTATCAATACAGAAAAAGCTTGTGATTGCTTTACTTAACTTGAGTAAATCCACAAAGCTTAAAGCAAATACTGGGCTTTCACATTTCTACATAGTAGCGCTCAAAACCCACAGTGTAGTAGATATGCATGTACATGTTTAAATCTCTGATTCAGAGACTGCCTAATCCTAAATGAATGTTTCAAATCTAGACTTACTGTATGCGCTCAATATGTAAAGATGTAGCATTGGAACAAGTAAGAAGTAAGGCATGCTGCTGTCTCATATGCATAAAAATGTAGAGACAAGAATAGACAGACATGAACATAAATGTGGATGTGTTTTGACATATTCTGAAAAGGTAATTTACCAACACAACCATCCATGCCTCCTAAACAAGACAGAATTTGCTCATCCACTGCCCTTGGGGGAGTATTAGACAGTGAGGCTCATCTGTGGTTAGACAGATCCAGTTGGATAAGCACTTTAACATGTTAATTTCTCCTCTCATCTGTGCCTGCCGCATGGGGCAGGAGAGCACTAATAGAGAAATACTAAACGGCTGCTTGTCTTATCTCTGCCCTTTGGAAAACTTGAAAGGACAAGATGCTCTTTTTTTAGAAGTATTCTTTTTCTTTGTCAAATGTTGCCTTCGCTGGGGCTGGGTTTCTAATGGTAAAATCAGCATAATAACAATTTTCCACCAGCCTTAATAGATGTGCGCATGAAACATTGCTACCACTTGTAATTATTTCTGTTTCTGAAGAAGATGCAAATACTCACAAATGTTGAACAAGAAAAGCATAAAAAATGCATCCTTTGTGGATTATCTTACAGAATGCAACACTGATATTGTACATCAAACTGAGAGAACTGCCTTTTTAAAAGCATTTCACCATACTCACATCTAATACTTTAAAATGTGGTTAAATATAATAGTTGCTTAATAAGTCGTACGCATTGGTGAAAAATGTACATGGGATTAGTTGACAAACTAGCCAGTTATTTCTGCTAAAAGCGCTTCATTATGAAAAAATATGTTTCTTACCTTTATTAGAGGTATGGTAATGATGGCCATTGTACCTGCATTCTTATCAGTTATCAAGCTTATGGAAGGTTTGGACTCACTGCTGTATCCATTGTTATCCGGTCCAACTCGTGTATTTACGCAAACATGAAGCATAGACTTCATGTTATCCAAAACAGTGACGCTACCTCACAAATAAAGCAAAAATCACAAAATCATAACTCGCTGGGTTTCAACTTGTCTACAAATGGAACTTCTGCATCACATATCAGCCAATTTGCTTGTGGATATGGGTGTTTAGTCAATTAAGTAAAAACTATATTGATAATAAAACCAATTCCCAACCAAATTACACTTTCTAAATTGTAAATGTTACATTGGCTCTTATGTTATGAGTCACAACAAATTCAATGAACAAAATCATTTTCATCAAATAAAACATACAGTGAAACCCTCCCACCTCCTTCAACTGTCAGTATAGGAAATGTTTCCACTACAAGACCCACAAGGCAGAACTTACTTTGCAAAATTAACTACACACCTTAATGCCTTAACAAAGATCACTGAGCATAATAAATGTAGTAAACAAGAAAGTTTACTTCAAATTGACCATGAATTTCTGCAAATTTGAAAAGACCTACCCAGAGAGGCCCAGCAGAGCAATTTCCACTGAACAAACAAAAGGACTGGCAATTTAGCTGATCTAATAGGCTAAATGTACAGTTATATTGTAATCAAATCAAATGACCAGCAGGAGCATATGTGACACATTGGGGATCATGTTGAGAAGTAAAAATACAAAATAGAGCCATAGAGATTGATTAAAGCATTCTGTATATAAGTTGTCTAATACCTTAATGTGACATAATGATGGATATAATCAGTGCCCTTTTTTAACATTTTAAAAGCACTATTTGAATCATGTAATTAAATTACAACAATGAAAAATTATTTCATCTAAAATCATTCTGTTTGGTTTACCTGCTGAGGCTCTGTTCTTACCAGCTTTGTACTTTCTCTGTTGCTTTTCAATGCAAGTGTCTACATTTTGAGCAAGGCTGTGTTTTTTGCCTAGTACATGGCACACCTATAGTTTCCACCTTTCACCTCTGAGATGAAAAATTATGCTAAGCAAAAAGTGCATTCAGAGAAATCAAATGCGAGTGGTGAGGAACATAACCCTGTGGTGAGGAATGTCTCTTGCGAGGCTCTTTATCCCACATAGCAATAAAGTTTCTGCTGATGTGAAAGAAGCCATAAGTCAGTGGAGGAAGGCGTCCTACTGACAATGATCTGGAGAGGTGAATTCAGCCCTCAAGTCCCTCTGCTCAAACTGCGTACGAGAAGCAAATCACACACCATGCATAAGATCAAGAGCCTCGTCTTTCCAGACATTACTGCTGTGTTCTCATCCAAAAAACAAAACAATTGTTCTGCTTTCAGCATCTCTCACGGTTCCCTCTAACATCTGTTCCCTCTAAAATCTGTTTGGATGGTGATCGCTCATGAACCAAAATGCTAAATTTACCTTTTAAGGTTGAAAATGATCATTCAAGCATTCAATTCAATGCTACTGTCTCTGAAGCAATTCCTTTCTAGACTGCTTTCAGGATTATTTAGGGAATTTCAGACTTGTCAGAGAATAGCTCAGCCAAGACAGACATTTGCCCTGTGCCTCAAAGGTACATTTAAGTGACTGCACTATCAAATCAAACATAATTTTGTTATGTTTACCCTCATAGGAAACCCCTGTCAAAATTATGTTAAGCGTGCCAGCAAAGCTTTTATTTGTCAATCAAAAAATGAACTCAAAATTATGCATTCCTGGCACAGCATTCCAATCCTGTTAATATCAAGTAAAACAAGAGAAATAAATGAAAATAAATTACATTTTCTGAATTAGAGTTCTTTCGTGAATTGAAATCATCAAATCTGACCAAACTGGATCCAAGGATAATTTACATGTCCCAGATACTTAAGCTCAGACACATATACCTATTTTTCCAATCCAATACCAAATCAAACCCAAGGAGCTGCATACTGCTCTGCAGCAGCATGAAGTTCAGTCCGCTTGTCATATACTGAAGTAAGTTCGATTTGAATTACTCATTAGTTATGTCACCACATGTTCTAAGGGATAGAAAACGTGTGCTGCCATCAGAGTAAACTACCATGAATGATTAAAAATTCATTACCATCACAAACAAATTTGAAGAGCAATTATGACTAAAGCCATCAAAAAAGCATTCTTTTGGCAAAATGGAGAAATTGCATATTTTGAAATGATAAATGAATTGTTTATGCAAGGTACTAGGGAAAAAAATGGGTATAGGCATACTCTATCCTCTTGTTGTGAAAATTGGCTGGCCAATTGGAAAATTGACTGAATTGGCTGGCCAGGGTTTTGTAGTAATTTTTGAATCTCAAAGCATTTCAGTCAAAACTCATTCCTTGTTTCAAAACTGCCAAGTCATCTTTAGGGATAATTCTATCTAGTATAAAACAAACTTCCTAGATTAATATGGTACAGTACAACAAAAAACTGAATTTCCTCCTAAAGATACATTTCCATTCAGTATGAATCCAAGGGTCATGTATTGTAATACTTAGCAAGATAACGATCAGATGAACATGTAAAGCCTTTCTTCAGCCACAACATTTTTGGTGTTGTCTGTTTGTTTTCATCTAACATGCTTTTTTTTTAATATCACACAGAAACCTGCTTGCTATCACCACTAGGGCTGACAAAGCTGTTTAAATAAATGGTGTCAGCTACAATGGAAACATTTCATGATAACTCAGTCGACAAAATAAATTGGCTTGGAATTTTGCAATATATAAAACAACTATAATGTATGCACAGAGAAATATTTAAATTGTAAATGTACAGCTTGTCCAGTCTGCGCTGTTGTGTAATATTAATCTTTTTAGGCGTAAAATTATGTCTGCTCAAGTTAAACACAACTCAACTGACCGTGTACGATATTATAGATGCCAGGACCCATGGAGTGGATTTTCTTTACCTAATGATGGCTCGGGGCGATTTTCGCAGTTCTCTCTACCGTCAGCCTAAGCCCCAAAACCTCCGCATTTCAAATAGCCAGAGAGCATCCACAGGTGCACATCAAGGAAAAAAAAAACGAGTCCGTACAGCATACCAGAGCAATTATTTCTGACTGTGACTCTGAACCTACGAATAATACATATTGAGTAACACAACGAAAATCCTTTGTGCAGTACCACGAATACATAGTATACCTAACATATCGAATGTAATCAGTAGTTTTAATAAATCAATGCGAGGCATGGTGTTGCCGGACAGGTGGGTTTGATACCTAACCCTGTACTTAAATTTTGAATGGCCTTGTGTGATTTGAATAACAGAAGCGTAAAACGGTCGATTAAATATTTGGAAGAAATTGTACAATTATAGCATTTTCCACTTTTTTATGTTCTTGACCAAAACTACAGTGTTGATGTTTGCATTGTTTAACTATACTTTCTGCTTAATTGTAATTCTACACGGTGGTTGGCAGAGAATTGTATTTTATAGCGCTGGGTTGCTACATCTCAGTATCTGAATTGTTCATCATATCAAATAGAAATATTCACTCCACTTATCTTTAAGGATACGTTTTACTGGCACGTATTACATTGACTTTCATATTACTAAGATTCCCTTCTAGTACTGCACCAACACAAAACACTCCACCATTCAACTTGCCTACAACTTCGAGTTGTATGTTACTAACTTTTAGTAGTGCCAATGTCTCGCAATGCTGCATTAAAACAAATATCTCTGAAAAATTAATAAATATACCCATTATATTAGTATTGCTGCGAATAGATGCACATGTGCTTGGTAGTTTTACAGTTAACAAGAGGGATGTAGTAAAGGAAAGGTGAAAGCGCGCACCTGTACCAATCGAGTCCTTTCTCGTAGTTCCTGTCAAAGAAATGGGGCTCAACCCCAACTGCTCTGACGTCGGGATGGACCCTTAAAGCCTCCAGCAGAGCCCTGGTGCCTCCTTTCTTCACTCCTATTATGATGGCTTGGGGCAATTTTTTCTCCCCGTAATCCGGGGTACTATTCCCTCTTCTGCTGAGCTCGTCGTCCGTGGTGCTGGATTCCTGGTGCTCTCTCTCGAAAACTGCATTCTGACCCCCCGCGATCATTTCAGTCGGAGCAAGTTGTGTTCTGACCCATTCCGTCGCCCTTTGTTCGCTGCCCACATTATCTGACTGGTCAACGGTGGGGATGGCATAGCTCGCAACGGTCTGTTCGGTGGTGGTCCTTTCTACCAAGTCCTCGCCGAAATAACCCTGGGATGTGGCTGAATAAAGTTTCTCTCTGAATGCTACGAAAGTTGTGTCCTCTGTCACAAGCCTCGCTTGGTACGCGTAGTTTTCTTGCAAGGGGAACTGTAACGAGTTGTAGCAGCTCATCAAGCTATAGAACAGGTACGTGACAGAAATGGAGAGAGTAAACATGAATAATATCTTCCGAGGCACTTTAGAGGTAAAAACTGAAGTGCTGGACCAAAATGCCATCTCTGATAGCAGTGATCCTCACAGAGAAGTGGCTAGACATGTTTTCACCCAAAGTCTCGCATGGACCCTCAACAATAATAATCTGTCACTATCAGCAATGTTCCTGCTGAAACTGCAAGTAGCTGGACCACTCACCTTAAACAGAAAGCCCTAGACGCACAGTGAGGAAGAGATGGGGCAAAGATCGTTAAGATTCTAAAAGAATATCGCCACGCATTCCTGAATATCGATTTCTTATTTCAATGCTGACAGCCTTTGTCACAATTTATAGGACCGGACCTTTAGATTAGAAAGGCTGCGATCTTGCATCCTTCCAAATGAGCGGCTCGGCTTGTATTGGACAGACCGTGATGGAGGAGGTCTTGACATTTTAAGGAAAAATACTAGCAATTGCCAAAGTCTTGGAAGTAGTGTGCAAGGCACGTCTTCATCTGCTACACGTCCCTCGCAGCTTTTTAGCTCCTTCCTCACCACCACTGTCATGCACAACGCCGGCTTGAAAATGAACAGTTACGCATCCGCGGAGTCTAAATCCAAATATGATGGTGAAATTTTCATGGACGCTGCACTGCTGACAGTAGTCGTTCCTTTGATAATCTGCTAACTTTGTGTGGATGAAAGTGAGCTGCCTCTGTATTAATATTCATTGACTCTCTCGACTAGTTGGGAGGGTTGCCTGCTGTCCTAACGCCTTTTGTTGATTGGTAGACACGATATGTGCATCAGCAATGTGAGCTCATCAGAGCACTCGCGGCACATCAACTAAAACAGCGCACACACACGGTCTACTACAGACTTGAATCCGTTTGAGAAATTCAGAAGGAAAAAAAAAATCTTACCTCGGGTGAGCCTTCAACCTACCATTAATAACAGTTTCGACATAGTCAAAATCGTCTTTCGTTCATTTAAACCATGATTTTAGTCAATATAGAAAACAGTAATAATACAGTGTCAGCTCATAAAGCTTAATAAGCCTTGCGCTGTTTAATATTTGCACGTTATTTTGTAAGCGTCATTATCGAGGTTTAGCCTTCAAAATAAGACTCACAGTAGCGAAGGTTACTGAGAACAAATCTTTATTGTCCTACATCTTTTAGGTAAATTGACTATAAACATAATGACACATTTTCTGAAATAACAGATACGATTTGTATCACTTCATATTGCTTGTTTTCGCATCCACACATTCTTCTTACTCGGATATATAATAATTGTACTCTTCTTATTTGGTTTCGCTCCATGCATGAGTCGAACCAAGTGCCTTTGGTCCTACGGAAATAATACTGACCTGTGGTGATCAGTTAAAGCTCTCTCCTGCGCTCTGGTGGTCGTTTGTGAAACAGATCCTCCAGTGCTATTCCACAACAAAATGTAACCTGCCAGTAATTAATATTTTACTTTTTTTTTTTTTTAGCCTTTTATAACATTTTAAATAGTCTCTGATCTCAAGCATATTATTTGCATAAGTGCATATTTATTATTATTGATGAACATTTATCGTTGTTTATTCGTTATATATCGTTATATCGTTGTAAATTTATTGTGATACATCAAGCTTCTTAATCTTCATCACGTATGTAATCAGATTGTACTTTGTTCTATACACGGAGTCATGAAGTTGATGTGGGAGATATTTGAAAGCTGTCAACAAAGCATGCGACTTGATGTTATTTTGTGGGAAATGACTATCCAATCACAAAGGGACTGATAGATATCAACAAGGCTTCAAAAGGCAATGGTGTCCAACATCCAGGTGTTAATTAATATACTACTATGTTGTCGCCCCCTAAGTCACATACTTTCAGCATCTAACATTAAGATGTATTTCTCTGCTTAAATGGTTTTTGTCCCGATAGTGGCCTATAACGTTTTATGAAATACGCTCACATAATGTCCAGTATTTAAAAAGGAAAATGGGCAATGATTAGGGAATCTAAATAACTGTGAGAGTATTTCATAAAATGTTATAGGCCACTATCAGGACAAAAACCATTTAAGCAGAGAAATACATCTTAATGTTAGATGCTGAAAGTATGTGACTGTTTTACTTATATGTTACAAATGTCTCTGATAATGAAATGCCATGCATAAATGCTTGGGAGATCATTTTCGCTTACAGCTTGTAACTACAATACCCATTCCTCAGTACCATTTCCTTTTGTAAATGGATTGATAATTTCAAGACAAAAAGTTCAGGTGACAATGAAAAATAAGATGGACTAAACTATTCCAGAGAAATAAAATATCCACTTTCGATGATCTAGTAAAGAAGTTGGAATGTAGTTTATTATCAGTTTTACAACCAAGTTGATGCAAAGTACTTGAAAAAATTCAGTTGTGCCAGAAGTGCAGAACATATTGCTTGTCTCTATAAGAGGTCTCCAAACCAGTTTTACTTTGTATTTGAAATTTTGAAAAATGATTCCTCTTTTTCATAAGGAGACACATTTGTTCTTTTTACTTTTGGGAAAATTCTTCCATATACTGTGGTGTTGGTTTACACCTGTGATTCTGTCACAGGTGATCTTCTGCGGGTTTGATAAGAAAATCTTGATGTTGTAGTTATTATGTTTGTGTGCAATCACATGTAACTGAACTACTCGGCCAATGAGAGACAAAGAGGACATGTGAGTGCTGAAAATTCTAATTATTCACAAATATGTTTTCCTGGTGTAGGCTGAATTTGTCTCCTGGACATGTTGGTTTGGTGCATTGAAGTATTTTGTCAGAATTAAAACTGATGCAGGTTTTTCCCCAGACTAACCAGTTCCATTGTGCAACTCTCTTTTGTTTGAACTCATGTGAAGGATTTGAAGTTTGTAAAACTAAATCAGGTGTTTATCAATGCTGTATTTTTGTTATTACTTGATGTAAATAATTTAGATATGCTGGGACTGAGAAGTACAATATGTTAGCTTTTCTGTAGCAGATATGGGAAACCTCGCAAATCGTGCTTTCCGAGGTCTTTTGGGAATTGTGTTGAAAGGTCTTTTGTATCAAGAGAAGCAGAGCAGCAGTTGGAGCATTGAGTCAGTTTTCAGGAGTACTCCTGCATTGTTGATGACTTATGTTTGCAGATATTTCATACATATTTCATACACTTCAAAAAATGGCCGCATCACATCACTCAAAGTTTTTTTTTTATTTGTTTTTTATTATTTTTATGTGGATTGCCACTCAACATTATTTTTATTCCAATTTGCTGAATACCAGTGGTTGGGTGGTTTGGATATTTCAATTTTTTAAGACAGCATACAACAGGAGTGAGTACACCCCTGTGCAATATCGCTTAAATGTCAAATGATTCAAAATTGTATCACCTCTCAATAATTGCATTATTTCTAAGTTGACAAGTAGAGTATTTCCTCTTATGAAGAATCGAAAACAAAAAGACTATATTGAAAATACAGGCCTCAAAGTAGAAACTCAATGCAACAAAAGTAAATACACCTGTGATCACTGACACACAAGTTAGAAAACCTGTAATCATCGAAACAAAATTGAATATACCTGTGATTTCCAATTAGCCTAATTGCATGAACATGGTCATAAAATGGCCTGTGAACACCAGAACTTTCTCAGTTTTGGACCTATGGGCTGTGTCTATCTGCATGTCTGCATCATGGCTCCACATGGAAAAGAATTGCCCGAGGAATTGAACAATCTGAATGTGAGACTTCACAAAGATGGAAAAGGATACAGGAAGATTGGTGACCAATTAAAGATCAGTCGAAACACAGTTGCAGCAGTAATCAGGAGGTATAGAACGAGCCATAGTACCACTAATCAGAGCCGCAGTGGCTGTGCTCCTAAGATGACGGCATGGACAGTGTGCTACTTGCACAATCTAGCTCTGAAAAACAGACAGGTAAGTGTTTCAGACTTGGCATAGGGGCTATCAATGGAAATCGGAGTTGCTGTGACAGCTCAGACAGTGCGAAGGACATTGCATAACGTCAACCTCTATGGACGGTGTCCAAGAAAAAAAACCCTTGCTTGCTCTTCAGCACAAAACTACAAGACTAAACTTTGCTAAAGAACATGAAAAGAAGCCTGATGAATATTGGAAGCATACTCTTTAGTCAGATGAGACCAAGATAAATTAGCTCGGGTCAGATGGGGTCCAGCATGTTTGGCGTGAACCTGGCCAGGACTACCACAGTGAATGCATAGTTCCGACAGAAAAGCACGGAGGCGGGAGTGTGATGATATGGGGCTGCATGAGTGCAAAAGGTGTTGGGGAGATGACATTTATAGATGCCACCATGAATGCCTGTGGATATACCAAAATACTGGCTGACAAGAAGACTCCCAGTCTCCAGAAGCTTGGCAGAAGAGGAATATTCCAGCATGATAACAACCCAAAGCACACTACCAAAATCACACAAGAGTTTCTAAAGAAGAAAAAAGTGAAAACTATGACCTGGCCAAGTACAGTATGTTGCCTGACTTGAATCCAATAGAACACCTTTGGGGTATTTTAAAGGCAAAGGTAGAGCAACACAACCCCTCCAGCAAACAGCAGCTGAAAAAATTACCTCTGAAGAATGGCAGAACATCTCTCCAGAAATTTGTGCAACACTGGTATCCTCCATGCCGAGGGGGATAGAGTCTGTCATCAAAAACAAAGGTGGATATACAAAGTATTGAAAAAAAATAAAAGATTTGAATCTCAGTAATGAAAGGCGTATTGACTTGTGTTGCATTGAGTTCCTATTGTGGGGCCTGTATTTTTAATATAGTAAATCTAAGCTGTTAGTTTTTTAATTTTACATAAGAACAAATACCCTACTGTTCAACGTAGAAGTAATGAAATTACTGTAAGGTGATACAATTTTGAATCATTTGACATTTAACTGATATTGCACAGGGGTGTATTGACTTCTGTT
Organism: Megalops cyprinoides; assembly: GCF_013368585.1. Lineage (NCBI taxonomy): Eukaryota > Metazoa > Chordata > Actinopteri > Elopiformes > Megalopidae > Megalops > Megalops cyprinoides. The sequence goes on from NC_050583.1 coordinate 32,714,501, forward strand.
GCATAGTGGATATGTATTGCTTTGAATTAGTTTTAGTGGTTTCTGTTTTGAAATGCAAGCACTGTTCATTCAAGAGAAAATTCCTCTTTGGGAGGGAGAAAACTCCATTTCTGTAATTAAGTGAGTCAGATCCCCTTCCAGTGATAGGAACTGAGCAGCTGAGAAAACAGTGGGCGTACAGTGTGGAGATTTGCTGCAGTTTTGTAGAGCAAGAGTTCTATCGCCTCGGACAGTCTTTTGATAGCTCCATGGAGGTTACCATGATGGGCAAAACAAAGCCATAGCAAGGGAAGGTTCGGATTTTCCTGCTGAAGCTGTTCTAATGGCTGAAATACTGAGTTTTGGGGTTTTAGCAGGCAACATAGATGTGCAAAGCAGGAGATCTGTTGTTGGGTCTTTCATGAGGAAAAGCAAAGTTGACTCTCTGCGTGCCATTGTCAAGCAAGATCAGACATGAATGCTTGCCAGAGGATTGGATTAACAGGAGTGAGAGTGAGTTGTGCTTGACTTGCATGAGCATTCAGTACTGTAGGCTATATTTTGGTGCCACCCTGACACATTCGAGCTAAAATACAAATGTTATTACCTATGATACAAGAAAGAAAACACATAAAATCAGCTCCACAGTCCCTATTCTCTCTCCCCTGGAAAGTACTGATAATTCACTTGTTCACAGCACAAAAACGCTGTTAAATGTTTTCACATGCTTGAATTATTTGCATGCCATGCAATGAAATAGAATGTCTTTGGCAAATATATCAGGATTATTATCGTTTTTTCTACAAACCTAGTTTTTTGGCTTTCAAGTTTCAATTCAAATTTGATGGTTAATTTTTCTGATTGTTGTTTTAACCCTAATTGCAAATCAGACACCAGTGAACTGCTGTAATATACGTGCAATCAGAGATAGGGAAAAAAAAAACATCATAATGTATATTAATACAAAATGCAAAATATCAGAATGGTAAATGTATCAAACTAAACTACAAAATACTGTTATGGAAAAATGAATCAAAGTAAAATACAGTATTTTGTATTATGATAAATGCCAAAATACATTTCCCAGGAAGCATCAGATGTATATTTATATTTAATTTAAATGTACAGGGAGTTGAGTTCAGCATTTTTGGATAACATTACATAACTGCTAGTTTTTCTCAAGGGAAGCATCAAGTGAGAATGTACCAAGTGGTGTTCTAGAACAACAACATCTGTTTAGCTAGCTAGACACGATGGCAGCATATTTCAAGTGATTACATTATCTAGCTATCAGATAACAGAAGTGTGGAACTAGAAGTACTAAGCTTACAAAATGCCCAATGTCAAATATTAACAACCTGTTACAATTCTTAAAATTACATTATTTTTACAGCCTAAATGGTACAAAAAATCAGTATTAACTTGCTAGCTAGCTACACAGAGCACTAACCTTCTGGGAGAAGTGCAGTATCCCTGGTTTGAGAAATGATGCACAAATTTCAATGCAGTGATTGAGTATGCTATTAATTGATACACTGAAAGTGGAAGTGATATAAATTTTAATTAAAAGCCTTTAATTCCAATATCAGTTAATAGGGATAAACAGTTAATTTGCTCATGTCACCTTTGTTTCTTTTTTTAAGATGCTCATCTAATCAGAGGCCATTAAAAGTGATATTTATTGCTACAGGTGACAGACCTTATAATTTATAAAATTAAAAATATCCCATTTTGATCTACATCCTTTGAGCAGATGAATGAATTAAGGAGATGTCAGCAGAACAGGTATTCCCTTTGATTAGAGTATCCTATCCAATAAGGACAGGACACTCCCTCAAAATCCTCAGATATACCATAGAGCAATTTTATTTAGTACTGCCACTGTGCAGATTTTTATTACACACTGAGTGTCTACTAGACTGATCTGTCAGTGATGTTGCCATATTGTGGTATGGTAAGTCTGTAGTTCGCAGTTCCAGCTATGATCTGATGTTGACACACTCAGGTCTACCCACATGATTGTGCTGGTCTTCTCCATCCTGCCCCTTAGGGTGCATTTACACCTGGTATTACTTGTACTTGGACGATTATCTGGACACCTATCACACATTTATACCTGGTATTAAAATGCATCCAATTAGACTGCATTTCGTTTTCCCTCAAATTGTAGATCATAGCCTAATGGGCGGAACATTGGGTTCACCTGACCATACTGAAGTAGAGGTATTTTCTTATTTTCTTGTTTCCAGTGACCTAGAGAGCATAGGTCTACTGCCACTCTTGAAACAATAGCAACACATTCTGTGCAGGATACAAATTTTCTCATTAATTAGGAAGAGGTCAGCTTTGGTTATTAAGAGTACATATAAAATGAAGATGTAAGCAAGTAAGGAAAGGTGGATTGTGCTTGGGGGGGGGGGGGTCTTCTAATGAGATGGGTCTTCAGTTGGAAGGAACCTCTTTTGACAGGAACCTTTTTCTACCATACCAGAGCCAGAAGAGACAGAGGATGTGAGCTTGATACGTTTCTATAAAGGAGCGGGACACCCAGGTGTCTTGACGGTGCAGAACGGAGGAACCTTGACAGCGTGTAGGGTTTGGGTGATGGATTGGGGACAGTGAGGGAACCGTTCCACTCAAAACCCAGTAGGGCACACCTGTGTTTTCAAAGAGATTTGAGTCATAACTGGAAGCTAGTGGAAAGAGCAAGACTTGGGAGAATTTGTGGATGTTGTGGATCAGCAGCAGTATTCTGGAAGAGCTGCAGGGACATGCAGATGCTGCAGCAAGGAAGAAGCTGCAGTAGTCCAGGCTTGAGTGCATCACAGTCTGACCTTATCTGAAAAAGTAGTGAGGAAGAGGCGAGTTCTATTTATGTTGTCCTTCTTGTGAATCTGCAGACCCTGATGACCACTGCTATTCAGACCTCATATTAAGAGGGTTATTGCTATGTCATGCTTGGGCATGCTGAACTGTCCATCTCTCTTGCAAGAGTTCTTGTAATTGTTGGGAGCCTACCATAAGGTGATTATGTTGAATTATGATTTAAACAATAATAGTGGTGCCAGGTAGGAGCAACATTAAGTAGAAGATTAGTGTATTTCACAGCATCCAATCCTTCCACAGATTACAACATAGAAGAAAATTTCAAGAATTGTCTTGAAAGTGCTTTTCTTAAACAAGCTTTCCGGTTGGGTAGCGCAGCCTGTCTGTAACACAGCTGACAAATCATTTTAAAATCAAAAAGTATATGATTGGCTCTGTAAATTTGTTGACAGCCTGCAAAGTATGTTATCTTAACCAGATCAGAAATCTTCATCTGTGCCTCGCTACATACGTTTGAGCATTTTCCTGTGTCTGAGTAGAACCAGACCTGCTGAGTTGGAGCCACATTTTTTTTTTGCTTTGTTATAATGATGTCTTGATGACATAGGTCAAATGTATTTCAACAAATTGATGGATTTTATTGCATGGACATATAGTATACTATACCAGTGATGCAATTATTATGATTGATAAAGTTGATATATATGCAACAAAAATACTTGCAAAGTATACTTGCAAAAATACTTTGTCCAGGCTGCAGGCAGAATCAGGCCCAAGGTACTGCAGAAGGACACTGCAGGTCTTGCTGTGCTTTTATTTCTGGCTATTGATATTTTTCATTGCTAATGTAAAATATTCTATAACACCATCCATAAAAGGCAAGAGATTTAAGAGAATGACAGCCTCTCTATTTAACTTGGATGGCTTTCAATGCATCTTGGCAGGGTAGCCTCCACTGTTAGCAAGTCTTCAGCATTGACCTGTGAAATAACAGCTAGTGCTGATGCATCCAAGGACAACAACCTGGCACACACACACATCACATGCTGTAACATTACACAGTAGTACACTTTGTTTGTACCTCAACACACCAGTGAGAAAGCAAACAGTCAAATTCAAACTGACTAGATGAACTCTGAGATTGGGAGGGCTAAGAAGGATCAAGTCACAGCCTCTGGTAAAAATTATGATTGTGCCTTTATTGTATGCATTTACAGCAAAATTGTAGAATGTAAAAAAAAAAAAAATTTTGTCAATTAACAGGTAACAGGTATTTTCCTGTACAATCTTGTTTTTTTCACCACAGTGTAAACAGTTCTGTTTACACCACAGACACAGGAGGCACTAGGTGTTTTTCATGCTCACCAAAAAGAATATCACCAATCTTAATCCTAAAGAACATATCCATAATAACAGGATCAAGATAGTCTTTTAATATGTTACTAACAGAATATGTTTCAGAGCTGTAGTTTGGACACTCATGAGATTCAAGCTTGAACTCAATCCTCCTGCATTGCAGTGTGTTGTCCTACAGTATGTTTTTTTTCAGATTGTTTGCCTGCAAGAGGTTTTCATGCTTCTGACACTAAAACAAAGAACAAAATAACGAATTATCTCGCTGATTTTTGGTACAAGGAAATATACAGTGTAAGTATGAATTCACAAGGATAAGCCTGTGGTGTTTCTGAACTACCAGTGAGAGCAGGAGGATTACAGTGATAAAGACATCAAAGCATTGCGTAGGAAGGGCTAAAGGCTCCAAATATAATCATATTGATGATGTATAAACAAAATACGGCAATGCTATTTTCCCCTATAGCTCAGAATTCTGTGAAAACAAGGCCAAGGAGAAGGGAGGATCTTTTGAAAGAGAAAGAGCTCAGTTGGTGTGGATGTGAACATTTCACAACTGGCAGACACAAATGGGGCTACTACTTTCCCTTTTGGTCCAGCTCAATTAGCTGTATAAATCTATTTATTTTAATTACTCTGCTTTTACTATTCCACTGATGAAAACTACCCCTATGGTCACAACTTTGTCACACTAGCTACACTGCAATGCAGTTCCACTACATGCGGTTATATGTATCATTATTAATATTTATTAATATTTGTAATATTAAAATTTAAAAACCAGCGACCTCCCTGTGCACAATGCAGTCAGAGAGCATTATTGTATAGTAAATGTGTCAGAAGTGATAAAAAGAATAGACATCCAGGGTATTTATCATTCCACTTTCTTCCATTCCTTTCTGTGTCCACTCGTGCTTCTATGCAAGCATGACGCATCAGTTAATGAAACTTGTTTGTTTTGCTTGCTTAAGTGCAACAGAATATGTGACAGGGTGTGACAAACTCTGCTTGTAAATACTGCCACGAGGAGTGAATTGTAAGTGAATTGTAAGTGTGCTGTGAAATGTTTGCAGTATTCATTGTCCACCTTTTAATAACATGACTAGTTACACTTCTTTAGAGCTAGCTCATGTGTCATTTGGTTAAATCCTATCCCCTGGCCAAAAAAGACATGTTATAATAAAGAGATGTGCTGCAGGAAATACAGCTGACTCACCTGGGTGATGAGAACAGTAGGTAAGCTGCAGGATTTGGGACTGCCACTAAGGCTTGAGGAAATTGGCCAACAGTCATAATTGCATGGACATCGCTTGGTGAAGTGCTGTTGATCCTGTATGACACGTGGCTCTTGGATATTGTGCTGGGTGAATGCACAGGGTGTCTAATGAGTCCCTTAAATAAAATACTTGTATAACATTTGTTTTAATCATTTCAGTTTTTTTTCTAATAATCAAGAGCATCAGTGTGGGCATCATTGTTGTTTGTACAGAAAAGGATGCAGTGGCAGCTATGATGATTCATATTTCATGGCATTGGATTAGTCATTTGGCGTTTGTTTACTCAAACACTCATTGTTAAACACTCTTTTCTTGTAAACAAACCCAGGTCACTTGTCTTTACCCTGACAAAAGAATGATAAAAGATCCTTTTCAGCTCCCAACACATTGGGAAAAATAACTGTGAAAAGACCAGGACATGTGCTGCATGTGAGGAATCCGCCAGCAAAACTTTCTGTTTCACGTTTCACACGAAAAGGAAAATGAACGGGAAATGGTCAGTCCGATTGCTGCTTGATTTTGTCAAAGCAACTCTGCTAACGGTGCTCTGCTAATGGAAGATAAATTTAACCCACGGATTGGTGTGCTGCTTTGAAACAAATCAGCCGAATGCCTCACAAAGAGGAATGGGACTGGCTTACCAAAGAATTCCTACTGTTGAGCTTTGTTCTTGAGTTCTCATCCTTTACTTGTTTGTCCGGGCCAAGCTGTGTTACTGTGGATGAGCACAGCCATTGTAGCCAACTGTCATTTACTACAAATACAGCTTTTGAGTGCATTTTGTCAACACTTCAACTATTTAATGTCAGGACTGTATTTTATGTATACTGTATGTACATGTAAATTGTAAATGTAAATGATAAAATTTAAAAAAGGAATGTCTGGAAATAAGAAAAAAGTAGAAACTTGCAAAATGTTATGGAAGCAAACCCACCTTGCAATGTCGTAATCAGTATGCACTGATACCCAGACCCATCAGATGGAATTTTATTTACACTCTGAATCTATTCAATGTTCATGTGGGGTAACAATAACACGAATTTACAGTGCTTCGACATTGGTAAACATACAATGGGCCAAATTCACTATTCATGTGAACTGTCTTTGTGCCTATAATGTGCGTATTTTGGAATTCATCATTCTTTGCACCTGACATTTGGTTCTACAAACGCATGAATTTCACGTCTGTTCCAGACCACTCCTACTACATACGCTAGCACACAAATTTAAGGAAGACGTTTTATCTAACTTGCCAATTTGCAACTGCGATTCTGTTTATAGTAAACAGAGGATACGTGCTTAAAGTTTGGTTTAGTGCCTATAAGCGAACACTGAACTCAGCGCTTACTACGGGTGAGTCAGTTTAGGTAAACAATCTAAGATATGAAAAAAAAAAAAACGTTTATTTACTGGGACTAAAAATGCCACCAAAAGAGATAAGGTAGTGAAGTGCCCATGTGCAAATTAACAAACATTTCGGTCAAGTGACCTTCATCAGAGCTGCACTCTGTATTATACATAAATTACGTGCTGAAACCCTGTCTGATGTCACTGCTGGCAGACACCAGGGGAGGTTAAAGCCACATACAATGCACTCACTCGGTGGTGGAGAGCACTATCGGTGTGTTGAAAAGCTGGCAGATGTGTTTTGAACACAGCAGACAGGGTGCTTTTCTACACAACAGAGAAGTTGTGCAAGATGACCCTGACCCGGTGTGTCCTCTACAATATGTCCATTAAAGATGGCATTCGTTCGCCATTAGAGGAACAGCAACGAGAGTAGGTCTGCTCTGTGCTCAAGAGAACAGGGCTACGATTCAAATTTGCATTGAATTAACCAAGCGTCTTTGAATAAAAGTATGAATTACACCTATCCATGCACCTTTTCATCCCCAGCGTACATCTACTTTCTATGTGTTAGACACAAATTTCTTGGTTGGACAAGATAAGGACAAACTTTTTGATCTAAATTTGATTTAGATGTAGGAGTCCTTTCGATGTTGTGCTTATTTTCGATCAGTGATTTATCGACACTCTGCTGCGCATATATTTTTTCTTGCACCCACTTCTGTCAGAATTGTTTACGCCTCTGAATCAGAGAAAATATCTTCTTTTCCCCTTTCGGCAGAATCATCTATAGGCCTATGCTTATGCATGGGATTGCCGGGGCGTTTACTTATTGCTAATCAGAGATAACTTGCACGAGCATCTAATTTAAGACCAACTGGGATTCATCATCATATGAACGAGAGTAAGAACAAACAAGGGTGTTCACGCCCGTTTCATCTTTTTTTTCTTATGCACGTTCCTGGTAACAAAACACGACCATTCCGAATACTATTTTTCTTAAATGGTTAGATTGCTTAAATGCTCTTTTGCTGCTGTAACTGGAGCTAAGGAGCATACCCGTTATTGTGTGGACTTGGAGATGATGTCAACATGTTTTTTTTACATCTAGAACTTGTTCATAAGGCAGAGGACAACTCCTGATTCTCCTCATCTCTTAAGAGTGAAGTGGGTACATAGCTGCACATTAACAGGCAACTCTTGTGATACAATAAACCAGTGTATTAAGGAATACCTCACCTATAATCAAGGGCGTAGGAGAGAATTTGATATTGGGGGGGGGGGGGGGGGGCATAACTTGCTATGAATTTTATGTCTGTATACGTAATCCCAGTCCTTAAAGGAGCATATATCTTGATTGAAGAATAAAACAATATCAGGATGGCTTGAAATAAGGCTGTTAGTCAACTATTTGGTCTAAACATATATACACAGGTATCCATTTAGCCTACATTAACGTTAGTGCCCAGCAAGCTAATGCAACAGTTGACACAGAAATTGGTCCCTAGTTGTCAGCATAGTTTACTGAGCTGTGATACTTTGACTGCTCAGTTTACATAAGCACATATAATTCTCCCACCGGTATTAGGCTACTAGCTAGCTAGCTGATACTAAGTAACTTTATTCAGCAATATGTCAGTGACAAAACAGCTGGCTAGCTAACATTAGCTTGTTCATTAACGATCAGCGAAATAAGTAACAAGCTAACATTATAGGCTATATGAAAATTTACGACATACTCAAACAGAATACTGTTCAGTAGTAGGCTATAAAGAATTTGATACCGAAAATAGGATGTGGTGAGTAGCCCAAAATACTTCCTACATCCTTGATTTACAAAGGCAGTTACCTCGTGAACTCAATGTGTTTTTTTTTTTTTTTGGCCAAGTGCTTTTTAAACGACTGTTGTAGCTAGCTGTGTCAACGAGCGGGAGTTATCTTCGAAAATAAAAACCTGTTTAATGGATTTACTATGCTTGTGTCGTCGTTTAACATGAATTCAACGTATCCTGTAATCAAAATTTATTAAACGTAGGCTACAGTAGTTTCAACAGTAGGCTACAGAAACTAGCTAGCTAATAGCCTAGGCTACAATCGCTGTTGCCAAATTATTCAAAAGATGACTAAAGTGAAACTGGTCACTAAATAAATTTACACGCCTATCACTATCATCTAGGCCTTTTTTTTTTTCCCGGGGAGCAGTACCGGTGTACTCACACTAGGTAATCCGTCCAGTTCGTTTGACTAGTGTGATCGCTCCGTACCGTGTCCGGGTCCACTTGAAGAGGTGGTTTCGGGCACGGTTCAGTTGGACTCGGGCACGGTACGCATCAGTGTGATCGCTAACCGTGCCCGAGCATGGAACTGGAACATGACTTTAATGATGCAACTCTCCCATTTAACAAATATATCCATTATAGCAACAGTTAGCTGAATATCTGTTAGTTACACGCCCAATCATAATAAATCCTTTAAACCATCATTTGAATAGCTAGCTGACTTCCTTAAATAGCTTATAACAATCTGGCTACCTCCAAATTAATTTTTGATTGGTTAGCTCTGTAGATCTATATCTAAAAATAACTTTGTGGATCCCCACATTAGCTTGATTACTACCAAGCGAAATAAAACTAACCATAGGCCTACTTACGTGGCGATGTAAGCATTGCTGTTGTCAGGGGCTTAGAGTAGCCTATCACAAATGAAGCAGCCAACCTGTTTAAGCAGCTAGTCTTCAACAATAGTTCAGATAGGTAGCCTGTTAGCTAACTAGCTATGTTTGTCAAATCTATCGCTAGATAGAGAACTTTAACTCCCCAGCCAGTTAGCATCGATTAAGCAACGCATTGATTTTCAGTTAATCGTGTTGCATGTATATGAGGATTTTTACGGAGGCAGCTGACAGTGAGGGAGGAATTTGGAGCTGCTTTACTCGCAATTCACGTTCATCAATAAGGTGAGAACCAGACCCGTTATTAACCCAAATACTCTCGAATGAATTGAAAAGTGTACTATCCAAGTAGTAGGCCTACCTAATAGAAGATGTTTGTTGTTGTAATGACGACAGTAGCGCACACACAAGTAGTAGCCCTGACTGGTTAACAGCTAACATTATTGTAATTTGGGTGCTGTAATCTGACACAGCATAATGACTGAAACGTCAGTTTAAAATCTTATTATACGTGCAGCACGATGAACTGAAAATCTTGCATAATTATGCTGCGTTGCATAATCGATAACCATCTATAAGGCGCCCCAAAACGACTCCAAATAAGCCACAAAGTACAATGTTGAACTCCATTGTGCTGTGCGCTTTTCTTCAACACAAAAAGTTCGCAACGTGACGACGTAAGCCTGCTCGGGCCCGGAAAGTTAAGGGCAATGTGAGCTCAGGCCAGCGGGGGAGTGAGGAGGGGGGATAATCGTGCTCGGGCACAGTACAAGGCAACTGGGTCTTAAGGCTAGGTTCAGGTTGATTGTGCTTGTGTGTTTTCTTTTGTTTTTTTTTGTTTTTTTGATAATGATCCAGTTGCTCGCTCACAAAACGTGATCAGGGAGAACGATATTCTGTTTCCAAATTAAACTTTTATTCGAAATTTGCCAGTTGTTGTGATGCAACTACAAATAATGTTATTACTCATTTAGAGAAATTAATTTATTGGGGAACTAGTTGGGATGTGGGGGGGGGGGGTCTCCCTACATCCCTGCGTCCCTGTCTATAATGCTTATTGTAGAGCTTAGATGCTCATTAGATACTGAGTACCTAATAGCCTACTGTAGATACTCATTTGAATATAGAATTACTCAGAATGACCTGACACTAGTGTTGACTCTCCAATGGTAACTTTTTCCTGTTTATGTTCCTGTTATCCAGTGTTCTGTGCATTATATCGTTTCAAACATTATATATATATATATATATATGGGCAAAAATATTTGGACGCCTGACCATTACATTGTAATGACATTGTATTCAAATACATATACTTTAATATGGAGTTGGTCCCCCCTTTTGTAGCTTCCACTCTTCTTGGAAGGCTTTCCACAAGATTTTGGAGTGTTTCTGTGGGAATTTGTGCCCATTCATTCTGTAGAGCATTTATGAGGTCAGGCACTGATGTTGGCCTGGCTCGCAATCTCCGTTCCAGTTCATCCCAAAGGTGCTCGGTGGGGTTGAGGTCAGGGCTCTGTGTGGGCCAGTCAAGTTCTTCCACACCGAACTTATCAAACCATGTCTTTATAGTCCTTGCTTTGTGCACTGGGGCACAGTCATGTTGGAATAGAAAAGGGCCTTCCCCAAACTGTTGCCACAAAGTTGGAAGCATACAATTGTTTAAAATGTCTTTGTATGCTGTAGCATTATTGGAAGTAAGGGGCCTAGCCCAAACCCTGAAAAACAGGTGTGGCCAAATACTTTTGTCCATATAGTGTGTGTGTTGTGTGTGTGTGTGTGTATGTATATATATATATATATATATATATATATATATATAGCACCTTCATTTTTCCATTTTTTCCAATTTATTTTTTATTTATTAAATTTAAGCAGTTCAAGTCCAGTGAATGACCTGAAATGGCACAAAAGGAAGCGGTAAACTGCCAGAGGTTAAAAAAGGTTAGGTTACCAAAAACTGAAAAATAATGTAAATTTCAGAGTTTTTTTTTTCAGAGGCCTTTTTCAGGGAACAAGTAATGGTAACAACTTACAGCTTTTCTGCAGCAATGACAGTAAATTAAACCTTGAAAGTTGATGCAAACAGTTCCTACAGGTGTCCTGACTTTTGTTGATTACTTACAAACCCTCTGTCTGTATAAAAGCAGTGCTAGAACATACTATGTTACTACACCCTCTGAAGCATTATTTGGACAATACTGCACTGCAGGAGGTAGTATATTGCTATCATAATGGTGAAAAAAGGCAATTAACAAAGGCAGACAGACAGAACATTTTAACCCTTAAAAGGAAAGTGATTGTGTAATCACAGACATAAAACTTATTTCATCCTATAATCGAATAAATACAAAATGACAGACCTTAATTTGAAGGCTGTTACTCCTCTTTCGATGGTCATGACCATAATATTAGCAGGAAAAGCTCTTTTCACTCAAGATCCAACACTGATTCACATAGCCAGTGTGACCATGGACAAGGCTGAACAAATGCACTACAAAACACAACTTATGTTAAGCATAACATTAGAACAATAGCTGTATTCGTTCTTTGAATTTTCACAAGGTCACACAACACAAGCTTGTGGAGTTACAGCTGAAACTGATGTAGCTGCATCTGCATCACCCAGTTTTGGTTCTTTGAACCACTATGATTTACCAAGAGACGCAAGGCTTTTATTGCAAAACAGCCATGTAATGTACACAAGCTAGCTTTGTACTACAATAAAATAATAATTGTGTTTGTTGATTTTTGTATTTTTGCTCCTTTCCCTAAAGTGACATAACTGTGGTAAGCACTGAGTTCAGTGTTTTCTTATAACCCTCGAATGAAATACTTTTTAGCATGGAACTTCTGTCACCTACAGTATAGACAGGGTCACAATTACAATTTGGCATGTTTGTTAATGACAATATAAACCTACTGATTAGATTGGCTACTTATATTTCTACTATATTTTTGCTTATTGTAAATGGAATCATGTTTTTTTGTATTTCAACTGCAAAGGGTCATTGTGTTCGTCTATCTATTTGATACTTGTAAAATTGTATTGGAATGGCAAGTAAAAACGTTGTCTTGCTGAAATTTATGTGCTTTTGTATGTGATACAAGTGGTCTGAAGCAGAGATGAGATTTGTTCATACATAGGAACAAATTCCAAGTAAGAAGAAATTGATGAATTTCAAAATGTTCTTCATTTTGATCATACGCGCACTATACGCACAAAAACATAGTAATAATAGTTTTCATAATAACAGTTTTCATTGAGCACTTTCATGGAAAAAATATTCTGCTCAGCAAACATAAAGAACTATCAAGCTATTCAAGTATTGAAAATATTTGTACCGGTTCTGATTACTACACTGATTTCCTAAAAATCTGTAGGCTTGATGTACATAGGAAGTTCTATGGAAAGTGAAATCAAAAGTGGGTTTTTCACACTCTCTGTCAGTTAAGTGGGGGTATGTTAGTTGCCATTATTGTGGGCATAGTTTGTCCAAACAAGTAGGACAAGGATGGTGTCTCCTAGACTACAAAACTAAGACATCACAGTTGATCAACCTCCCACTATAGTGTGGGCACAGCACATCCATGGAAGAGCTTGATTCCAAAGCTTTGCGTCAGTTTCTTCCTGTGCTGCATCAGACACCCTGGGGCAGGAGTATTGTGCTTATTGTTCTCTAATAAAACATGAGCACATGTGCATCCATCATAGGATGTTTAGCTCATGCTTAGCTCTGAAATAAGAGGTGCATTCAATATCTAACACACCACTAGAAGTTTCACCCTGTATTCTCTTCCCCTCATACAGCAACTATATGTAAGAAACCAATTTGTCCATGACATGCAATACTCCTCCTAAAAAGCTAGAGAGGAAACATGTAGCTTGTGTTCCTTTTTTAAGCAGAGGCATTAATGGGGTCCTTTGTTAATGGTAAGTACAAGTGGTTTTGTGTGTAAATAATTTCACAAATGTGGGGGCCACTAGCTCCAATGCCATTGGCTCCAAACTATACCTCCTCTCCACAATTCAGTGGGATGTGTCCTGTGGTAACTTGCAGCTTGTGTCTTAACTCACAACAAATATAGTGAACGAGAAAACACTCCAGAGAGGAAAGGAAACTTCCAGCAAATGTAACTGAAAATATTAAGAGGGGAAGCAGGCAAATGTCCTTCCACTACTACAGTAGATAAATCTATCTGTTGGTGATATAAACATTTGGAAAGCAATTACTCATAAGAACAGTCCAATTATTGGATGAGCAAAACCAAAAGAACAGTATCTAAGCTAAAGAGGGTGGTTTTTCCCAAGAAGACAGGTTACAAGAGAGCATCTGCAGAAGGAAGCTGTAGGGTCCTATAGATGAACAGTCATTAATAATTTTTTACAAGGAACATGTGATTTGGGTTTGAGGGGTGCATATCTGCAGATTTGCTGTTACTTTCTGCATTTTGACTATAAGACCCTTCAATCCACTATGACTTACTGTGCAGGTTTATGCTACCATACCTCAGTTCTTGCCATGCATTTTTTAAATCTTAGTAAATACTCATCACCTGTATCAGAAGTCAAAGTTAAGTGTGGGGTTGTTCAGTTAAGAGAAGTTTCAAAAGTTTCAAAGTTCTCACCAGTGTTCTAACTGCAAATTCATTTTCAAAATGTTTTCAATAAGCATGTAAACTTCAAGCTGTTTCTTAAAGATGAATCCATAAGATCATCAATAAATAAAAATAAATATTTATCTAAATTAATACTGATTACTAATCCATCTCTGCAAAAATGATGCTTTGATTGATGTGATGCATTTCCTGTAGCCTCAGTTTAGTGGTTTCAGTTAAGCCCCAGCTTATAGTTAAGCTTTGGAGCACATACAGCTCCAGTGACAATAGCATTCTAAAACCCTTCCAAAGGATAGGTTATTAATATAGACACTTCACTCTGGCTAAAAATAATGCACCTCTAGGCATACAGCATAAATTCAAACTACAAATTGGTATCTGTCTGTGGAAATGTGTGGTGGGGTGGGGGATGGGGGTATGTTGGGGGGGTTGAATGACCCATCCACTTCAAACCTCTTATGTACAGTACAGTTTAGCCTCAGACGCAGCTGTGTCCCTTGGGGGCTGTATAAAAGGTTAGAGGAGGGGGTGTTACAGGGGAGAGAAAATTGACAGGCTGTGGACCCACTGCAGGGACTGGGGTGGAGAGGGAGACAAATCCCTGCTCCCAAGACAATACTCCCCTCTCACCTGAGCAATAATGAAGGTTTCATCTGACATAATGCAGACATGAGGACTTCAATGCTGGGTAAGCCCAGCTCACTGCAAGGATATCTTACACAGACACACTGTGTCATCGTTATGTTTTTTATGCATTTTTTGTTACATATCCTTTTCAAATTAAAAATCATTCGACAAGGATGAGTCAGCCATCAAACTTTAAATGGCAAGAATGACTAAACATGCTTTCATGGCACCTACCCTCAGTTTAAAAAACTGTTGCATATCTTTAATAGTAACTAGCAAGGACAGACATTGTAATTTTATGCAGAGTTTCAATGCAGTGTTTTATTACAAATGAATCAAATGAGTCAAGAGTCTTTCTGAATTGGATGTTAATAAAGCACAGTTTGGCACAGAGGAGCTGAAGGCAAGTCCCCTGGGCTGGATGAGTTTTTCAGATCCTTATACAGGATGTGGATGTGACCCACACTGTTTAGTCAGGCCCTGCTTCCCCACTGTCAGAATGTATGGTTTGAGCCAGTGTGGCAAGTGGTTAGCACTATGCCACGAGCTCTCAGATGTCTGACTGTGCACTCATTTGCACCATCTGGAACCCAGTTTCCTCACTTTAGACCAGTTTGACTAAATTCTGCCTCATGGCGGGACAGCCTTGTTCTGTAGCCTAGGGTTACAGGAAAAAGAGATTACTTCACTCGTGCATTTTCCTGCTAAGAAAACAGCTCCGGCATACAATTCCTTTCACCAATTAATAGAGAAAATAAAAAAGCAACTTTGTCCTCTGAAGCAGGCAAGACCGTCTTGAAAATACAGTCCATAGAAATTCATCAAATTATAAATGAAATTGGCAGTCTTATTAACATATTCATGACCCTGTGTCTGTACCACAGACAAAAGAAACAGGCTGCCGTTTGTAAAATTCAAAGAACCACAAATGAAGAGAGAAATAGTCATCAGGATGAAAATGAGCCAAGAGGTTTTGTTTATATTTCTCTAAGGGCAACATTTAGAATATAGAACACTTGCTGTACCTGAAAATCCAAATGCACAGATTTGCTTTTTTAGCTTCTTTTGCTGGACCTGATTGCAACAGCAATTATGCAGTTCCCAAGTCCTTCTCAGTTGAATTTATGGATACTACATGCAGATAATTTATTTAATTTAGCCCTTGATTTATTTCAAGTGCAAGTAATTATCATGCTGTTAAAATGCTTAATTGTCTTCTCCTGTAATACCTCTTGATTAGTCAAGCGATATGACCAAATCCTATTGCGAATGAATTAAACACAAAATCATCAAAGAGAACTTGGAAAGGAAATACGGAATTATTGCATTAAACAAAGTAGCACTCAGCTCGAAATAATTCATTAATAAGGTTCAGCATATCTGGGATGCATAGGAATGAGTATGTATATGCATGACTTGAGAGCTAATGGAAAGCAAATTGAATAACTGTAATGTATCTTTTTTCTTTGTTGATTCTGGTTGTTAATAGTTTTCCTCATGGTGGTGCATTGCAAGAAGACTTCCTCTACTGCTCTAGGGTAAGGAGACTGAAGACTGTCTGAGAACCCTCCGTACCCATCCATCACACTGATGAGCACACAGAGGTATGTATTGGTTCAAGCATTTATTTGTGCATGCAGAATCCCCCATACATCTAGCTGAGATCATTCAATACAAACAAGACTTTAAAAAATAAGCTTAAACTGTATCCACTTCATTTGCAGCTGTGGGAATTAGGGTGTACTATTTTCATATGCAAACACAAATAACTGGTCAATGACGTAACACTAGGAAAAATCCCAACCTCCATTAACCACTAACTGCAAGTCCTCCAGAAAGAATTTAGGTAATGTAAAGAGTTTGAAATATTTTATCAGATAACGCTGTCTAAAATGAGCTGTTCTGAAATTACCACTGTTACCAGTCAAGAGCAACCCATGGAAAATTGTAATGATATATGGAGAACAAAATGAATGAGAGTGGCTAGAGTTTGGGCAGAGTAAAAAATAATATAATAAAGAAGAGACAACAGTGGATGGCCCTGGTAGTTGCCTTAGTGACATTGAATATTGAGGTAAGTATGATAGAGGAATATTCAATCATCCCACAAAATAAGTATCTCCAGTATCAACACCAAACAAACAAAATTTCAAAGCCAGCTCATTTTGAAACATTCAATCATTTTTTTTAACATTTTGATTAAATAACCCTTGAGTCGGTGCATCTCAAGCTCTGGCTTGATTTTGTGCATTTTGTGCATTCATACAGAGCAGGGATACTAAACCTTTTAATATGGAGGTTTGCCGACACCTTCTGGTTATGAGGGCTGCCCTTTATAAGTATGTATTCCACCTAGGTTGAACTGGGTAAAGGAGGATTGCTATCACACATCTCTGTAGTCTGCCTTGATGTGAAAATCTTTAAATAAATAAACATTATTTCCCCAAAGTCAATAAATAAACTTCTAGGTATAAAAAATGACATAATGTACGTTATATAATATATTAGCAAGGCAGTGTGAAATAGTGAATAGAGCAATAGTGCATATGAAAGTTGTGGGGTTGAATCCTAGCTGGAACAATGCTTTGTGGTACAGTTGATCTCTGTACCTCAATGTATTATTAAGTGACTTTGCAAAGCCTGATAATTGCTGAAGAAAGCAGTGTCCAAGGCAAATCTTTTGCATCAACAGGTTTTAATTGTTGATATGGTTTGTGGTGTGGCTTTGACCTCTCTTTTTGGGGACCCCACTTAATAAGTAAATGCTACCCTAAACTGTTAATGATATTCAATCCATGACAAAACACAGATGTTCATGTTTTCACATTAACAGTGTGAAAACAGCATTGAACTATCCCCGTGCTTTAGACATGTCTAGTTGGCAGCAGCTAAGGGCAAGAGGCAATAGCTTGACAAACTTGCTGTCACCTTCACACATGGATAAAAGTCTTGTTAATTGACTGCTAATTCACATACAAGGGAATAATGTTGTGATGACATCATCTGGCATCCATGTAACCCAAGGAAAACCCCGTTGATAAAAAAGATTGCAGTAGTACAGCGAAGTGCAGAGAGAACAGAAGGGAATGATATGGAATAATAGCAAGGCAGAGGATCCCAGTGTGCAACAGCTGTGCTGCTGTTCCAGTATGCCCTGAGAAATGCAGAAACTGGCTGAAAGCTGAACATCATGTCAGTGTCTTACAGTGAACAAGAGGCTAAGAAAGGAAAGTGCTTGCCCTCATTAAAAATTGGTGATAGCAGGCAGCTGCAGGCAATGATGGCACAAGGGAGTGGCAATTTGTTGTAAGTTCTTGAACAAAAGCAAAAAGAAAACTATGTCCAAACCACCCAGATTAGGCCACCGTTTGAGCACAAACTGAGCTAACTGAGGATGAAGAGCAATGGAAGAAGTAAGTTGAATGTAGCAATGACGTAGCAATCAGTTGCTGAGTGCAATTAAACCAGATACAAAGGTTATCAGTAAAACTTGTCCTAAATCTAGCATTTGGTCTGCTTTTTGCCAGAGCCTGAGTTCACTTCAGGATTCTGCTGACAGAAACCCCTTTGAACACATCAAATTGATCAGAAGCAACAATACAACCATGTTATCTTAGATGATAGAAGAGCACAAAACTCCCACAAGCTTAGAAAAAAGGCCCAGTGCTGTGCAGTGTGATACACAGTACATTATGCTTGCTTTTGTGCCCTGCATTGTGGCAGGGCACATTATCCTGCTGAAAGAGGCCACTGCCATCAGGAAATACCATTGCTATGAAGGGGTGTACCTGGTCTGCAACGATGTTTAGGTAGGTGGCACGTGTCAAATTGATGTCCACGTGAACGGCCGGACCCAGGGTTTCCCAGCAGAACATTGCCCACAGCATCACACTCCCTCTACCAGCTTGTTGTCTTTCTACAGTGCATCCTGGTGCCATCAGTTCCCCAGGTAGACAGCGCACACGTACACGGCCATCAACGTGATCTAAAAGTAAATGGGACTCATTGGGCGACGTTCTTCCACTGCTCCAAGGTCCAGTTCCGACACCCGCATGCCCATTGTAGGCGCTTTTGACGGTGGACAGGAGCCATCACGGGCATTCTGACCGGTCTGTGGCTACGCAGCCCCATACGCAGCAGGGTGTGATGCACTGTGTGTTGTGACACATTCCTCCAGTAACCATCATTAAAATTGTCTGTGACTTGTGCCACAGTAGACCTTCTGTTGGTTTGGACCAGACGGGATAGCCTTCATTGCCCTCGCACATCGATGAGCCTTGGGTGCCCAACACCCTGTCGCCGGTTTGTGGTTTGTCCCTCCTCGGACCACTGTCCATAGGTACTCACCACTGCTGACCGGGAGCACCCCACAAGCCTTGCCGTTTCAGAGATGCTCTGACCCATTCATCTGGCCATAACAATTTGGCCCTTGCCAAAGTCGCTCAGGTCTTTACTCCTGCCCATTTCTCCTGCGTCCAACATGTTGATTACAAGAACTGATTGTTCACTTACCATCTAAACTACCCAGACCTTGACATGTGCCCTTGTTTGGAGATGATCAACGTTATTCGGTTCACCTGTGAGTGGTCATATACTGTATGTATATATGCCACGTAATCCTACCACATCATTCTTTCCAAATATGTCAATGGCCAATACAATGAAAACTTTGAAATAGCTCCACTGTGATGTATTTTACTTCATTCCTCATTTTACTGATTCTAAATGTGTACTGTAGGTCAAAATAATTTTTTATTAAGCATGATGACTGTCTCACCAGGGGCAGGGCTTTCTTCCATGGAATCACAGTGGTCTGTAGGAAGGTGTCCTGTTGGAAGTGAATTGTCTCGACAGCTGTAATTCTACTCAATTGACCCCCACTTTATTCAGTGTTTAACAGGGGCAGGTGTTCTACGTCTTGTCTACAACATCAAGTTAATGGCAGCACATGATACTGTATGGCCCAAAAGACATTAAACAGAATTAACAAAGCACACTGTACTTCTTCATGTTCCAAGCAGCGCAGAGGTGTTGCTAGGCAACAGCATAAAAATGTGTGGATTCTGTGGCATGACAGAAAGAACATGCTATAACTGGTAGCGTAGGCACACTGACTCGCACAGATACAGACACATGAAAAGCAAACACACACACATACACACTCAAACTCAACTATAAAAATCGCTTGTTTACACAGTGTAATTGTGTGTCATAATACTGATAGACTTACCAGGTAATAGGACCAGGATGTCTATTGTAAGTTGGTAAATGCTCCAGAGGAATTATTTTGCTGGGAGAGTAAATGTAATATCATTATAATTATCCCGCAATCAGGCCTATTCCACACTCCCAACACAAAATATTTTTGAGAATTATGGATACATATGCTTTCAATTTAGATACAAAACTTATAATAGCACAGTAAGTGGTTGGAGAACATTAAGCATTATTTTGCTACATGTTCCAGAACAAAATCAAGTAAACAATTCAATTAAGTAAAATTGACCGAAGTAAATAGAAACTATTATGAGTTCTTTAAGATATGCTTTTAATGTTTCCTTCAGCTTGGGAACATTTGCAGTTATAATGATTGCAATTATAATGTAATTGCAATTATAATGATTTCATTTAACATGAGCGGAGGAAGCTATGGCAAAGCTAACATTTATGAGCAAAGAAATAAAGTAGTACACTGTGTTTTGGTCATTGAGGAAACAGTGTTTGCCTAAAATGACTTTATATTCCTTGGCCGTAATTCTGCCACAGAGAGTAATAATCGGACCTAATGACTCCCATGAGATGGCTGCTCATACCATGAGAGATCCACCACCATATTTAACAGCTGTGATCAGGCAATGTGGGTTGAAGGTTTTCACCAGACATAAACCCATCCAGATGTAGAAGAAAGTAAAAGATGACTCATGAGCCCATTTTCCTAGGTTGTGCATTGTTGTCCTTGGTTCTATGTTTTTGGATGGCAGCTCTACCATAAAGATCTGCTTTGTGAAGCTCACAATGTGTCCAGCTGTTCCTGCTGGTCAGCTACGACTTGCGACCATTGACCATCACAATTTTCAGTACCGTTCCCCATATGTGTGTGTGTGTGTGTGTGCGTGTGTGTGCGTGTATGTGCCTGTGTATGTGTGTGTGTGTGTGTGTGTGTGTGCGTGTGTGTGCCTGTGTATGTGTGTGTGTGTGTATATACTGTATATAGCAACTGAAATACCGTTTTTACTTCAAACATAACTTAAAAGCAATCTCTGTATATCTATCTATCTCTGTATGATTAAGTATTCAGCATGTTTCATGCAAAAAAGTGGGGTGTGAAACATCTAATCCCATAAGTGTGTTTTAACAGTCAATGGAGAAGCTGAGGACAAAAGTGACATCTAATACAGGACAGAATTTACATAATGACATTACCGAACCAAATAAAATTAGACAGATGCTGTCAAATTGAGTGTCCCTTGCAAAACAAACCACAGCACATTTTGCTGATCCTATAACCTGCACTGTCTAAAATGCAAAAGGTACTGTCAATGCTAAGGTGAAATGATAGATACCAGCCTAATATCTAATCAATACCACTGTTTCGCCCATGTTGATCGGTCTGCCATTCCTTGGACTAATTAGATGATAAAATGTGATGAATGTGTATTAAATTCAGCTGGCCCATAACAATTCCTTGAGGCTTTCCACCATTCTCCTGCTGACCTTTTAGATCTCAGCCTTATTGTATGTGAATGCAATTAAATCAATTTGTCTGATATTGCAATGCAGCAGCTGGCCCAGTATTCAATTAATCAGTGTTGTTTTCACTGTGCAAGGAAAGCCCCTGCTCAGCAAGGTTGAATATCTTAAGGAATATTACATCCATTTAAACTATTGAGCGAATGAAAGATGATTGAAACCAATTAAAAAAAAAAACACAGAGACTCCAATGCAAACATGTGCATTACATACAGGCCAAAAAATGAGCAATGTTGTATGTTAAAAAGAACAGGAAAACTTGAGAAATGTTGTAGGGATCACTGCCATCACTATCACAACTATTAACTCACTGCGACAGAGAGGCAATCATCACCAAGCATTGGCATGTTGCATTTATCTTCACATGAAACATAAAATCACCTCTGATTAACTGAAACGTGTCACATGAGGTACCTCGGCCACTCAGATGTATTGAGTGCAAAGATATATAAAATCTGCCCTTGTTGCAGGATCAATGAAAACCAGAGCTGGCGATGTGAGTTGCTACGGGACAGATATTTTGGTCAAGCAACCAAAGTCTACTTTACTTAACTAGGGATGTGCCTCTGATGAAGAATGTCTTGGCAGTGTGAAAAAAATAATAAATGTGTGAAACAACAGGAGGTAGAAGTAAATCTCAATGGTAAAAAAATATATCATAAGCAACAAATGCTAAATGCTCTTTGACTGGTATCTCTAAAAAAGAGGTCTGTTGCCGTGCCGCTATGTATAGTATAGTGACTAATGACCCACTGTGGGGTTTGTTAAGATATGAAAAAAATCATATTACCATTTGGACAGGTCAAACATACACCACAGAGGTCACCATATAAACATGTTAACCATTAGGATGTACTTACTAGAAATCAGACTGTGACTCATGTTCCAGAGGCCAGGAATAGCAAAGTGGAACAATAGGGTCACTATTGTTTTCTTGTGGATTTGCTCCTACATTGATTTTTCTTTTTTGCATTTATTTGTTTATGTTTCTTCTTTGTGGGTGTGTGTATGTATGGGGGGGTTCAACCAGAGACAGCTATGTGCCTCTTCAAACATTTACCATATCTTTTGCGCTTTCTGCTGTCGGGTTATTATTGATTCAGGCTGAAATTGTATACCCAATAAAAACACCAACAAATAATGCTGGCCCACTCATTCTTAGCCTTGGTCCCACTGTGGTGGAACTGAATACCTACCCATCATGAAAGCTGACGCACTCACTTACATTTTTAGGACTCAGTTTTTCAAAATGTACCTCATTTTACCTAACCTGGACCAACTCTAAATCTAATGTTTGGACACTTAACACTAACGCTTAAGGGCCCTGTTGGCTGTTTTATGCACTTAGCTTTAAGACTGAACACACTAATTATGATTAGTTTTGGATTTGTTACAAGATTTGTGTTTTACATTAGAGATATTTTAACTTTATGACTTTTTTATTTTATAAACCGTTATTGTTTTTACAGGCTTGATTTACTTTGTGGGTAGCCATGGTACTGGTTGTAGTGTACTTCTCAATTTGTACTGCATTCCTTGTCCTTTGTTTAAAATGTCATAATTAACCACCTGACAATTCAGGATGACGAAAGAGAGACTATCTGAGCTATATGAGAAACAGGAGAGCTGACAAATATGTTTAGTTGTACTCAGGTGAAAGCGCGAAACATGGCGGCAAAACAACATTTAGTAGGGAATGGTTGCTTTAGTATTAACTAGCAAACATTCAGCTAAAGTTAGCTAGGTAATATTTCCTTATAATGTTTGAATATCTAATTACCTGTTATGGTTCGCAAAAATTAATGTCTTTTTGAGTTATGTGGGTGATTCTGGCATAATGAAAGCTCTAGCTGATGCTAGCTAAGTAGTTGCAGAACCAAAAAACAATGGTAACGGCTTAGCTAACTTAGCAAATTTCTCATGTTGAAACAACATTTCTAGCTACATAACTAGTAAATGAGTTGCAACTATTGTTGATTCACAACACATCACATGCACTCACTCTTTTGTTTGCTTTCTTTGATTTGGCAGGTGCTGCTGATGTCATCAAACACCTTGAGGTATCCTCCCTTCCAGATAAATCTATAAAGGCCAACTGCTCACTGGAAGAGGAGGGGGAAAAACTTAGCTGCAACTTTGAACACAAGGTAGAAATTGGTGTCTGGACTGGGGGAGCAGTTATCAACATTAGTTGGGGCCAATAATGACAATATCGTTTGTTTTCATCAGGATGCCAACTGACAGCACTTATTTGGGGTCTACAGAGGCCATAGCACTAGGTTGCTTTTGTGCCATTGTTTTTAATAAACATTGTGGCTCCAGTGGCTTTTGCAGTCCAAAAAACTGAGCTGGTCAATGAGGAGATGTCCAGGGTCCCAGCCCCCTCTCCGCCTTGCATGCTCATTTGGTATGCCACTAGTCTTTCCATGGGCAGCTGAAACTGCAGCAGATGACCAGGAGTGATCTCCTTCTGAGACTACAAGGCAAGAGGGTGCTACAATTGCTCTTAACATTTATCTTTCTGCTTAGGTCTGCATAAAAACTTTATCATTTTCTAAGAAATTCATTTCTGTTGAATTATCGTGCCTAAAGGTATCTGGTTTTAGTGACTGTATTTTTTGTTGTTGTTTTTTAACCAGGTAATAATATCTCTCATTCTAATGTTCAATCATAAAAAGCCAGATGGTGGAGCAAAACACTTTTTTTTTTATTTCTGGCCTTATCAGTGATGGGATTCATTAATTTTGAACAGCAATAAAAAAGAAAAAAAAAAACATTTAACCTTTGAGAAATTAATCAAGGAAAGATATAAGTCTATGCTTAGACCTTTCCAGGAATCCCAAAAGGGTTAATTGGGCTGTGTTGGAGAGGGTTTCCATATTTTTAATGACATCCATGGGATGTTCCCAAAATTTATGGTTTTTGTCTTCCAGAAAAATGATCCACTGTCAAACACATGTCACGTGAACCCCCTTCCCTAAGGTGCCATCTTCAAAGAGAGTTCCATTCATCATCTCCACCTGACTGGGGAAACACAACGCTGCCACTCAGAGGACAGAAACAAGTTAACTAGAGTTGCATGGGGGAATCACCTATGAGCTATGGCTTACTTCTGAGTCTATGGGGCCTGGGAGCTGTGAACGCCACCCCCACCCTCCATCCGCTACCGCCACCACCCACCCATCCTCTGCTCTAGTGTGTATACTCCCAGGCTTGCTACCTTCAGCATAATTAGTGCAAGATTCACAAGGGCTTTTGGTCCAGGGTCGTTCATCTACCGGTTTACAAAAAAAAAAAAAAAAAAAAAAAAAGATTAATCTGCCTTCGCCAATGTGCCGCAATGGATTGCTGCCACTTGCTAAGATCATTAGTGCTCACCGGTGCACCGCTGCAGAGGGCTCCACTCACTGGAGAAGGAGCTTTACGGCTTTGCATACTAAAGAAATGGTCTGGTATCTCCTAATTAAAGGATTACTGAAGGCACTTGTAGCCAGTCCCAAGTACAGTAAAGTACAGCTGGATCGAAAACCAGACAATTCTACCAACTGACACTTCTTTCTGGGAGATGAATGCGGAGAGTGAGGGAGTATGTATTTTAATCCTCACCTACTCAATGTAAAGATAAAATAATTCGCAAATGTAAGAATCTGGAATACCCTCCCTATATGAGGTACCTCATTGAGACAGCAGCAGCCTGCTGAGTGTAAATCTCAAGGGATTCATCCAGACTCTAGGGAGTGCTCAATCAGTTTGAGAACATGGAGCACTGGTGAAGTTATGATGTGATGGAAGACCAACACGTCATTTAAAAAACTGCAGCAACGTCATGTCCCTTTCTGGACTGCTATGTATCAGGTTTGCTTCATCTTGCCCAAAAAGTCATATTAACAAGAGATTTACCTTCTCGTGAGCAAGAGTTCATGATGTTGTTTGTGTATAAAAGGCTGTATTTGATTTGGAGAAACTAAAACTCGGGGGAATCATATTTCATGATTTTGTTGTGGAAAATATATATGGGATGTCAAACCCAACTCTCTGAGGTGCCCTAAGCTCCATACTCTTGTACAGTTCTACTGTGCTTTGATTAATAGTGTAACAGCTCAACATGGTGTACAGCAAAAGAAACTAGAAGGGGATGGGTATTGTTGAGAATAAAAGGTAAACCATGGCCCACAGCAATTAAGAACACCATGAGTAGACACACTTGTTGGAAGTTTAAATCTAACTCCTTATTTGTTCGACGGGACAAACAAGTTTTGTTCATTTATTAGACCCACACTGTCTATGACTTGTTCTTTACTGTCTGTGTCAGGAATCAAGAAGGCTAATCCCCCAGAAACTTCAGATTAAAGTCCACATTTTTCAAACGATGGAATGAAAGGCGTAGAGCTGGAGGGCATGTGTGAGGTTGAACATACTGAGTGTGTGAGGTGCCTTGGGAGACAGCAGAAACCGTGTGTGTCTGTGTGTGTGTGTGTGTGTGTGTGTGTGTGTGTGTGTGTGTGTGTGTGTTGCAAACACATAGAAAAGAAGAATACCACTCTGCTGGCCTTAGCTTGCTGCTGAGATGAAAGCCCTCCACGCCTACCGGTCCAACTAAAAATACACACCATCTCTGTCTCTTAGACACAAACAAACACTGTTTGGCCCATACCAAAAAACATACACCTTGTACAGGAAAAACTTATTATTTATAAAATGAAATGTTTGCTTTTTTATTATTTATTTATTTTTCTTCTGTTTTGTATGTTTTCAAAAATTAATTGCATCCCATAAATGACATTACAACATAGCCTTTGAAGGATAGGTGGTAATTGTTCACACACTTAAGCTATTTTCACATATGAACTCCAGACAATGTCCGGAGAATCAGGTCCAAACATTGTGTGCAGTTGCTCTTTCACGCATGTAGCACGCAACAGAAAATTGTCCGTGACAGACGCGTTCTCACCTACTGGAAATATTCCGTTTGGTTTAAGCGAGGGATGGCGTCTGGGTATATAATTTTATATATTAAAATGCTGTCCTCTCTTGCTCTTTTAGATGTAGAACACTTGACTTTATGTACAGGTTGTTTACTACTCAGTCAATTAAAATAAATTGCTTTTCTTGGAATTTTGCTTAATGTTGCTTGCTTTTATTAGTCACTACACCTATGCAATTTTTTTTGAGAAATATTTTCCGGGAATAAAAGTGGCTACCATAACTGGTATTGTACACACAGATTCAATAAATCTTGACTGAACTGTATGCAGCATGCTAATTAAGCATGAGTTTATGGGAGCAGAGCCAGCTGATAGAGAATACAGGAGCAATAAATACATGATACCTCCAGCATGTTGAAATAATTGGAACCATATTGCTCAAAATTCAGACACCAATTACGTAAAGACTTTGGTCACTCTCCTAGAGCTGCCAAATGAGAGTTGGCTTTGGATCACATTGCAAACAAAATGACAAAATGAAATATTCTGCCAATATGGTTTATGAGTGTGTACCTCCCAGGGGTACTTTGAGTGAAATAATTGATGCATGTGTCTTAAACATGAGGTTGTATACTACCTCAGCAATGCATATGCCACACTGTTTTCCCAAATAAGACCCTTATATTAACATATGGAACACTGCACGAGTTCAAATTTAATTTACAGCTGGCTTTTTTTAGTCTTTTTACTATGTTTATTCAAGCAGATTTTTCAGAGTGAAACAAACGTTCTGTTGAAAAAAAAAAACAGTTTATTTCAATGCTTAGAAATTTGTGAGCTGAACTCAATTATTATGCATTTGAAACATGACATGGCATTGACATACATGTTTCACTATGCATGTGAAAAAAATGGTCTCAAACTTGAATATTGTTATTTTATTGCTGTCCCACCCAGCAAAAACTCATTGAAAAGATGTTGAAAAGAGAGCTTTGCCAGGTGTCTCAACAACGGTGAGATTTGGTTGAAAAGTGAAAGGTGGAAAGCCGTCTTTTTCAGGTCGAAGAAAAGACGTTTTTAAAAAGACGTCCCTCTACGTCTAAATTTGGTTGCAAAGTTAAAGTTGAAAAGACATCTTTTTCAGGCTGTTTCAATGACTTGAATTCAACCTAATTTCAACCATGAATTCATGATTATATATTATATTCATTATATTATTATATCATCATATTATATTCATAATTACTCTCAAAATAAGACAATTGACAAAAAAGTACCATTAAAACATTTATTGAAACGTCAGATACATCCGCCAGACCGTCCAAGGGCATGTTATGTATGTACAATTAAAAAAAAAAAAAAACTTCAAAATTTTCTCTGAGCACGTCTTGAGTAGTAAAAGCCAGATAACCTCAACAGACTGACACACCACTACCAGAATGTATCCCTCCGCCACAGATCCGCGAGGAACTTCAGTCCGTGGAAACAAAAAGAGGGAATTTCATACTAAACAGGCTGTAATTTTGGAATATAACGACTCGATTTAACTAACTGAGACCGCTGAAGCATCAGATAAGCATCAGCTGAACTTTGGAATGCATTTTACACAGAACAAGGGCTGTGGATTTTGGCCGCCATTTCTTACAACTACTGTAACTTATTGTACAATAAAAAGCTTTTTCTTAGTGCTTACTTAATACTTACCCAGTTCAACGTGTGTCTGTTGCTCTTGGTTTCAATATCGTACGTTAGTCTTGTCCGCCTTTTTTCACTAACCCCGCCCTTCTCCTCCTCCGCGCCCACCTGCAACTATTTTGACTTTTGAATTTTCAGTGACCAATCGATCAAAACAAGTCACTCTGGCGTTCTGTATCACCTAAAATTCATATCCTGTGGGTTTGTGTGTGTGTGTGTGTCATGAAGCAGCAGAAAATCTTATACATTTACATATTTGGCAGACGCTTTTATCCAAAGCGATTTACATAGCTTACAGTTCTGTACAATGTTATCCATTTATACAGCTGGATATTTACTGAGGCAATTGTGGGTTAAGTACCTTGCCCAAGGGTACAGCAGCAGTGTCCCAGCAGGGATTGAACCGGCAACCTCTCGGTTACGAGTCCTGCTCCTTAACCACTATGCTACATTGCCGCCTACATTATAGATAAATTTTATATTAAAGAGCAGTAACATCACAAGTTATTTGTATGGCATATTTTAAACATATTTATATTTATATAAATATATTTAAGTTTTTGTTCAGAAAGACTAATTTGGGTGTAGTGTACACAATACAACACACATTTTCATCGAGATATAATTCCCTACTTGCTGCAATGTGATCTTATTTTCATGGCTGTATTAGGGCTATATGTGGTACGAAACAGACATCCATCTTGGACTAAATTTGGACCAAATCAGACTTGTTGGGGTTATATTTAATTCATGAATTTTTGGATTTTTATTCATGAATGTTATTTTTGAATTGGATGGTAATTTGCAAAGCCACCTAATCTACTTGAAAGAAATATACTTTGAACAGAACTGAAATGCAAAATGCAGTATATTAATTACAGGGTCATTTCATTACACTTGCCATGCACACGTTACTATCTGCAATTGTTTTTGCCTTTCTTTTTCATTTTCATTTCATGCAAAAGTCTTGCTTGTGCCACCCGTGCACCTTTCAGTGCAACTTTCTATTGGAATTGGTAACTTGGTAATAATCTGAATCCTCTCTAATAGGCACTGTTTTGGTGTAGATAGCTATAGCTGCATAGTGAATTCCAACGGGGAAGTTACATAACAGGAACAAACATAATTATTTTATTGTTTTCTTTAATAAAGGAAACATCTTAACTATCTGTATAAAATGTCCATAATATGAGAGAAATAATTTGTTCAAAATGCCACTATCAGCAGTATTGCTGCCCATATAAAAATAAGCATCACCATTTACTCATACAGTGCAATTATATTATAGAATATTTACTTTTCTGTGTACACCAGGTTTCAAGTATGAAACCGGTCAAGTATCCAATGAAGTAACTAGTTATGTATTCCTACTTAATAGGGTGTACCTCAGTGTTGGGGGCAGATGGGTGTACACCCACAATAAGTTCACTAACAGTCATTAATCTGCATGCAGTCAACATCAGTATTTTTACAGCCAGCCATCACTGTAAGGTTTTCAATAAATGCTTTACTTACTGTGCATGCCAGTTATAAATATATCTATCTAGGAGGATTTGTTTCTTTTAAGGAGATGATTCTTAAAAGCAGAATTCCACATTAACAGGTAAAATGAACTTTTATGTTTTCACACACATTATTCTCTTTATTTTGAAATTTCCCATGGAAAATATATTTGAAATCTTCAGCATTTTTATCCAATTCTTTATTTAAAAAAATATGACTTAAATTGATTATTTGTATTTGCCACCATGCAAATCACTGGAAAACATGAAATCATAGTTGACTCACATTCATTATTTTTGAGTGTCTCCATGATAATTTGTTCTGTGGTGCCTTACCTGTTCTCCTTAGCTATTCATACAATCTTAAACAGTGCAGGCTGGGGACTATACATCTCTCAGCAGCATTTCTTTCATTGGTTTTAAGGCTGTCATGAGACTCAAGAAGATGTTTTTCATTTTGTTCCTGCCATGTCAATTGCCAGGCCTTCACTAAACTGAACAACTTTTTTTCTTGAAATTTTTTCGGTGTTTTGGTAATTAGAGCATAATAAGAGATACACTGTATTCAAATTACAATGGATTGATTTTTCTTTAAGTGCCGTTGCACCCATTGCATACTGTATTACACATTGTGAGTCCAAATGTATTCTTCTAAGGATATTACATATCATTCCTAAATGTTTAATGACAGCTTTAACATGAGTTTGTGATCATAATTACACTGTCTATAAATGTACAGCCCATTTTCTATCTTGCATCTTTTGTGAAAACATTTTGTCAAGATCACTGAAATCTCAATTGAGATCACAAATTGCTGTGGTGAAATGAGCCGAAGATAAAGAACATGCACTGGTTGAAGTAATAGATGTCCATAACTGGACAATGACATACTTTGAAGCCCACATATTTCACTTGCCTGCACAGAGCAGTCTGTGTTTGATACTCATGATTTAATGTGCAGCTTAATATTGCTGTAGATGATAAAAATTACTGGGTTTTTTTCCCACAGAACAGTATTGTCTCTGAAAGCAATGAATAGTGTTTAAATATTGATAGTGCTTTGATATGCTATAGCACTACAGCAAACCTTGGCACCATTTGGTCTCAGAGGAGCTTCAGAAAGCTGCTTGAATATGCACATTATATCTTCCGCATGCTGAATAACATTCAGTTAGATTACTGTTGACCAAGGACGCCTCTTCTTTCTAATGAACACAGCACCGTCAGCCATTGGAACCACTTTCTTTTCATCTTGCTCTTAGAACCTGTGTGGTTCTGAAGTCTTTTAAGTTGTAATTAGGCTGGAGAGGATGGTAATTCCATCACCGGACTCCTGTGGCCACTCCAAGACCCTGCAGCAGGAAATGATGTAAAAGCGGATCAGCACTGAGTCACTTTTCCTCCCTTTCACTGTTTTATTAGAACTATTAGACGAAAAAAGCTTCCTGGAAGGCAAGACTTATAATCGTACATGACCCAGAGCATTGGCAGCCAAGATTATCGATTTTATCATTGTTGAGGAGTAATCATTTGCTTTGTTAACAGAAAAGGCTCAGAAATGGAGTGCTCAGTGCAGGATTGTAAACAATCCACTGAACTCAAATGAAAGGAAGAGGAATCTTAACACTTGCATCAATTCTACATTCAGTTACTGAGGAATTTCAGTATTTCCTGATGGAATTCTACAGCGAATGTTTATAATCAGATGAGGTGTGTGTCCATGTAGCAATTAATGCTTTTACTGTAAAACCTTTGGATGAAGAATAATGGATACTTAAAACGTATTGGAACATATCATTTCTGATTACAGTCCACACTTTCTATTAATTTCTATAAAATGTATCTTAGTCTTGATTAATTTACCATTTTTCAGTCACATGAATTTACAGTGAAGACTATGTCTACCAGAGACTGTGGAACAGGGACCCTGTCATTTCTTTTGTAATACATGTTTTAGCTGTATTGGTCTGAACACTTCAATTCAGAATCAGAAATGTGGCATACATGGGAAGAAAGAAATTACATCAAAGACTATTTTTGCAAACAGTTGCAGTATATTCCTAAGAGGCAAAGGGCAGAGAAACATCTGATACTGATACAGATAGTTAAGAAATACTGCGTTGTTCAGGTGTGGGATGAAATATGGGCTGAGGTTATGGGATTGCTCACTGTGTCAAGGGAAAGAAGATAAGGCTTTAAAATTATTACCTCCACTGTTTTTCAGAGAGGAAAAAAGGCATCTTATGTCCTCAAGTAATTCAACTCACTACTCCATAGCTTATGTTAGCTCATGTTATTGAGGTATAACCCAATCTTTGTGAAGTACAAAATTCATACAATAGTCAAAGTATTCTATGGTTCAAGTACTCAGTATGAGGCCCAAGAATATGTGTGCATATACTCTAGTAATTCAACCAGAATTCATCTGACAAATAACATTAAAACATATTCAATTCAATTGTTGAATAAACAAGCATGATTTGAAAACTGAATACGCTCCCCATATGCACAGGCCACATTTCTTTATAAAATATAAATAAGGCATGCTACAATTAAAAACTGTCATCATGTGTGAATATTCATACTTTTATTTACTTTCAGGAATTTTTCGATCACTCTTACCCCTCACATTACAGATGGTGTCTTCAGGATTGAACCGAAAGCAACAAACAATACCCTGTCCTTAATACAGTGTAACAGAAGGCATTTGTTAATATAAACACATATTTCACTTTCTGTTTTTCAGCCTCCACCCACTCAGATGTTGAATAATAGCAAGGTTCTTCTTTTTAATAGGTGCACAAATCAAACCCTTTTTGTGGCAAAGTTGGTCTCTCAAATTGAAAAATAAAATTACTGCTCAAACACAGAGAAGCTCAAATTGTAGTATGGGAACAAAAAGATGTTTCCTTATCATTACATCAGTGAAGTTCACTTTATGATGAAGTTGCACAATCACAACCAAATGCATATATTATATTATATTACATTATTTTATATTATATTATATTGTATTATATTATATTATATTACATTATTCCTGGTTGCTTACAGATGCTTTGTTTTAATAACAGTATTTTATACAAATAGCTTTTATGTCCCCCTCCTATTTTTGATGGCCAAGGAAAATAACTGAAAGTGCAGGGACTTTTGAGGCTGTGATGCACGATTACTTCCTGCATTATTGAAAAGGGCTTTATGGATTGCACTGATGTGTAATTTCGTGGAGTGATATAAGCTTGAAGAAAATAATAAATATTTTATCCTTGCCAGCAATGTGGTCAGTTGTTAGTAAGCTGTTGAAGTCTTTCTGTTTGTACATATTGTTTTGTTGGTCCATACATGAAACAGTATTTGCCTAGCTGGTCTTTGTTTTAATCCATATGAAATGCATTCCCTTTGCTGAAGATCCATACCTAGTTAAATGTGTATGATTTTAGAATCAGCACAGACTTCAGAACACTAGCCTGATGTTATGCAAGTTTCCACCATGTGTATAATGGAGAATGAGAAATCATGTGAGATGAGACTGTCAATGTTAATACAACATAGACAGATAGTATTATCATAAAATATCCATTACCAGTATTAAATTCATTAGTTATGATCACATGTGCAGCTACCTTTAAATAAGCTTCATTTTTCATCGCTATGTTTCAGCACACTTAACATCCAGATAGGAAGTTCTGATTGGAAGAACACATATTGGAATACTGTAGGCAAGCCTCATTTCCCAAGAAAACACAACCAAGGGAAAATTACAAGAATTCCCCAGCAAGAACATACAAGGTCACTGTGAACTTGCAGGCCTGGAGGGAATCTTCTTGTTAACAAATTCAGCCCAGATTTAGACAAAAAAGTGACAAATACTATACAACACATTCCAGAGCCTCTTGACTGTCCAATTAACTGCAAAATGGTTACAAGGAATTTACTTGGAGCTATATTTGGAATAACAACATTAAATAATTCAGTATCTTCATTTCACTGATGTTTATGTCATGATCTGGTGTACTAGGTGCCAACCATGACATAGAAAGATTAGAATAAAGCTACCACTAATTAATTAAATAAATTGTGTGTTACTGCAGTGATTTGATAAACTCAGTGTTAAAGAGCCAACATATGCCTCTGGATATATTTTGATTAACTGCAGTCTTCATCTGGAGAGGGGATAAAATGAATGAATCTTTCTCTTATGCTAAAAGCTAACCTCCTATTGTAGTGCATAGTCAATGTTTTTGATATTAAACCCAGAAGTGAACCTGAAAAAGGTCTACCGTATATACAAATACATATGTATGTCAACTGTGCATTCAATATTACAAAACTATCATCTCTGACACCAAGGACTGACTGCACAGCAGGGAGCAATTCAGTTCAGTTGACCTCTTTTGAAAACTAACATCAAACAAAATACAATTTGAACCAGGACAGGATTCTCCTCCATACAGCATGGAAACAACAAACAACTACTGTGCTACTAGTACAAAATGTACCTAAGGTATGGGGATGTCCTTCAATGAGTCTTTAATATAGAATATTTGTCTTTTAAACCCTGTATTCTCCTATCAAGACCTTTAGGTTTTCTCTCTTTTTCTCTCATAGTCTGCACACCATTACATGACCTTTCATTCATTAATTTGATGACCTTAATCAGGATATTGAGCTAAGGGAAATCACAAGATTTTGGAAATTTCTTATTCATTTCTTATTCCTGTTGTTGAATGTAGACAATGCAGTGCGTAGTGATGTCACAACATTTATTTGTTATACGCCCTTTAGTTTGATTAAAATGTGCAAAGTAGAGATGAAATTATAGGAAATACTGAACTGCAGTGTTCAGAATACTGTAATCCATAACAAGATAGTTTTTAAGGACTAATTAAGGAATAACAAAGGTATCTTAGTCCAACTTAAAAGCTGGGCATAACCATTCCATGTAACAACCACTACCTCAGTGAAAGGTAATTCACGCTGTAGATGTGATCAATTTAGCTCGCATCTGAGGGCTAGTTTTAATTCTTTAGCCTCCTTAGTAATGACATCTGAGTGAACCAGTGAAAACCCAAGCCCAGCCTCAATCACTTCATTCTAACCCTTCAAACCTCAAGGACGGATATGAAACAGCTTTGGCACACTGCACAACAAGGTAAGCACATTCCTTTCAGCAGGCAACTGGCTCTGGAGGAAATGTATAAATCACGCACCAGTAACGCTGTCAGCTCAGATGACACTGTATAAACATGGTTGATTGGTGGCCTTCCTTATGTGCTGCTTCATCAGCATCTTGGCTCTAGCCATAATGAGCCATGAAGGTGCAACATCGCAAGGATCTCTCCACAAAGCTGACACTAATGACGCACTTTGCTTAAAGGGGAATCTGTATGCAGCATAAGGGTCAGGCCACTTTACATGGTAGCTGATAGAATTCAAAAAGCACCATTTACTGGATATTATTTTATAATTATATTGTATTGTTATTTTAACATAGCTGGGTATATATGTACTGCATGATCACATATTTATCAACAATATTCTGGAATGAAGAAAGCATGGAGGTATCTTCTTCAATGAATATTCAGTCTTATGTGAAATTTTACATTTAGATTCTTGTCTTGTCATTGTTTTGCACCAAGAACAAATACATAAGTGGGAATTGATGGTGTATTTATGACAATCAACTTGGGCTTATTACTAGGTATTTTTTATGCGTGTTTCTCATTTCTTAATCCCATCTGATGTTAATGTCCATTTAACTGCCAGCTATTTCTGTTATTAAATTAACTTTAAACAAAAAAAAAAAGAAAATTCTCTGTTTTTCCATTATTCGTTGAGGTTTGGGAACCAATGCTTTTTAAAAGCTGCAAACCCACAAGCCTTACCTACAACACATTATTTTTGCCTTTCATTTTGTGATAAGTATTCAAACTCAAGTATAAACTTTAATACCCATTCCGTAAAAATAAATGAGTTTGTGTCTGCAGTAGTTCTTTCTCCCCATGGAAACAGGAACAAAACGCTATCAATGAATAATTTTTATTTTCTATTTGATCCCCATCGCCATGAAAAAGATTTCCATCCGCCTTTTCCCTTAGGTCTAGAAATTACCATCACCTCTGTGAGTGCAGCAAACCTTTTGCCATCCTGCAAATTAAAACA
This sequence comes from Megalops cyprinoides, assembly GCF_013368585.1. NCBI lineage: Eukaryota > Metazoa > Chordata > Actinopteri > Elopiformes > Megalopidae > Megalops > Megalops cyprinoides. The sequence continues at coordinate 32,750,235 of NC_050583.1, forward strand.
TTAATTAAATTGCTTTCTGTCTCACCACAGTGCTATATATTTACAACCATGTTCCAATGATAAAAACAATAACAAGTGCTGGCCTCAAGAGCCTGAAGTAGGTATCTACGCAGCATTTTCCATTGGTACATTATTACTGGGAATATAACTCTCACCTTAGAAGCTATATGAGGGAACTGCCTTTGCATAATGACAGCACAGACACGCAGGTTTCTCCACTTACCCTCTGCACTCTTGGGGGAAGATTCTCCTTCACTCACTCAAGGAGCCATGATCCAGGGCCAGGGATGTTCAGCTAAATAGAATTCAGAATGGAAAACACAATTATCAGACAAATGCAATCTACATTAAAGCACATTTTTTCATCTGCCTATTTCATCCTCAAGGGAGAAAAAATGCAAAAGTGCTTTGAAATGTTCTTTCAGATCTCAATCTGTAGCTTTTATAAAGTTGTATTTTGCCCAGCTGAAATTAGTGAGTTTTAATATAAACAGTTCTAGTTCTCTCAACATCTGCTCACGTACAACTAACAGCACTTAAAATAGAACTACATTAAACAATTACAAAACAATCACACCTCTTTTCAGTTGGTCTAACCATGGTGTTTAGTTACAAAGGTACATGTTTCTTTAATGCTGTATTCTAGAAAACCTCTCATTTTTTTAAGATTATGACTTCAATTCCTGCAGGTAACCTGATCGACAACCAGATGGTAATGAGCTCTCAGTCATTTTTATAGAACATATTTTCATGATGAGAATCTGTCACTCCATTTGTGTCAAGAGGCATGCTTCAACAGGAACAATTATGTGGGGCTGGTAAGTACTGTGACTGGGTAGTCTCTTTTTTGTTGGCGGTCATATTAGACCCATGACCATTGGATTTAGGCGGAAATTCTTTGACCTTGGGATATGTGAAAATACGCAAACATGATGCTCAAAGCTGGAACAAGACCATCTTAACTTGGTTAAATGTGAACAAGCTGTCTTTTCCATTTGGATTGTTTGGTGTAATGACCCATCTACCGCAAAGGCGAGTTGAGAAACGTGCCTTCTGTGATGCTACAATGACTACCCCCACATTCACAGTCCCTGAGCCTAGAACACCACAGTCTTCAAATTAATTTGCAATACCCTATTACACAAATAATTATGGGAATAATGGTACACGAGTTTCCCCCAGCTTCCTATTTGTTTGTTTGGCATGCCCACCCAGCCCAAATGATTTCTCTCACACAGAGACATGCACAGAGCACACTCATGGCAGTCATATAGCACTAACGGGGCATTACCTCATTAGACTTGCACTAGCTGCCTTGCACACAGATGGCAGATGAGAATGTCGTACTCCTCAGTATTTCCTCTGTAGACTTTCAACTTTAAAAGATGAAGAAAATGAGAATTTCAGTAAAGGGAAAAGAAGAAGTTTCTTCCAGTAAGATGGACAAAGAAATGACATCAATAGAGGAAAGCATGATGGTCGAGGTTCAGAGGATTTCCAGCTGTTTCCGTTGTAAGTTCTTAACACCAGCAGTAGACTCATGAAGGACAGGTGAAAGCATTCTTGGGCCAGATCCAATTCAATCAGGTTGTGTCCATTTGTGCAGTACCTTGTGCTTTGTAAGTACCTTGTGCAACTACCAAGATAACTAGGAATGGGAAAGTCTGTGATGTATTTATGTAAACATACTGTTCTGACCCTTTTAAGAAAACAACACATGAAAATTCTGTGTGTACATATGCACATGTATCATGTAGCTGAATGTGATGCTAATTCTTTGTATTCAAAGGAACTCCATATATGAATGAGCATGTGTGATTGTCTTACTGGTTAAATCGATGGCATATGTTCTGACAAGATAGCCAGAGCAGGGCAAGGCACAGAATTAGGTTGTAGGACTCCGATGCCCCTTTCAAACCAACAACAACAAAAAAAATGGCTTGCATTGTGGCTTGCATTGTGTGTATTATATGTTGCTTTTTTTGTTCACATTACAATCATTTCTGCTTTAAGCTAATGTCAGAAGTCAGCTTGTAACTTGAGATCTAAAAGCCGATACAACATGTCTGCCGTCTTTGAAGTAGGTGCATGTGTTATACAAAAAATGACTCTAGTTCTGTTTCTAAAGTGATATTTTATTGTTCTGGCTGTTCTATTCTGTTGCAGGAAATACACACCTGAGAGAAATGTGCTGCATGGTGTGAGTTAGTACTAATAAAAAATATAAAAGCGTTGTTATATATTCAACTTTTGTGTAAATAGCCCTCATTCAAACAATTTTGAGACAGCTGTCTTAATCATGCTGAACTGGTAATTCACTTAATTGTTATGGGCCAGATTAATCAAATAATGTTTCATAATAAAAGTATACACATGTTTGAATAAATGTGTTTGGATTTTTTTATTTATTTATATTTTTTGATTTATTTATATAAAAGCTCAAATAATTGGAAAAAGGGGTATAAAGGTGAACAGGCGGTCCTCTGTTCAAACAAACATACTTCAAATAACCTGTAATTGTATGAAAGCATTCACAGCTGATATTTGTTGAAAGATGTAAAGTTTAGATCAATATTCATTTAACACCTAAGTTATAGAAAGCTACGAAGGAACAAAAAGCAGCAAATGTGTGCTGCAGTTGCTTGTTTAAGCTTTTTACGTTTGTGTCTTCCTCTTTTATTACATCTTGGTAACTCAATTACATTGATGATGTACAAAGAAGCAACTAGAGGCACGGTGTTCATGAGAGAAAGACTACTATAACTGTGGAGGTTCAAGAGTTAAATGACTCAGTGTTTGTTGTGCCTACAGGCTCTGAAACCTACAGCTGGCAGAAAACATTTGTTTTCTTTCCTCTTTATTTATCACAGCTGAATTATGAAAATATGTATCTTTTTATTTTCCTCATAATTTTTTCCCATGGTAAAACTGGAGACTTTGTTGTGTTTTTTATGATTAATTTTGAAACCTGACTATGAATATGCATATTAGGGTCATGTAATTGGTGCTGCACCTCCAGGGCCCAGGAGCTTCGTGTAATAAGCCGCCATAAAACTGCACCTTTTGTAGGTAGTCATTTTAATTAGAGAAAATATTAAAAACAGAGGATCAGCACCCTCACTTTTAGCTGCCATCTTGCTCATGGGCAAATCATCCTATGAAGTTAATAGCAAGTGAGTTCATTAGTAGAATAAGCCCATCCAAACAGCCATAATTGTGTTTACAGTGACAACCTTACTGCCACAGTGGTGAATGTTTGTTTAGCTATCATTTATTATGTATTCAATATTTTCTTACATAAAAGTCTAGAATACAGCTCTCAATGTTATCCGAGTCAACAGGGCACCCCTTCACATCCTTAATTAAACAGAAAAAAACTTCCTGCAGTGTTATTAGGTTTTCTTGGAGTAGCTGTATATGTGTTTCATGCAGGTAGCTGTTAAACTATACAAATTCAGTGCTGCTTGCAGCAGCATTATTAACATGAAAACTCTGTTTGATTGTTTCTCCCTCAAACAGGGTCAAATTTAGATTCCCCTTGACCTCTGTGCCATGCCAGGGATTTACCTTGCATGAGACTCGAAAGCACTTAATCTGCGACCTGGGTAATTGTCTCAGCAAAGCACAAAGGACTGCGCCAAAATTGCAGAAAGATTTGTCAAGCCACGGCCCTGGCAGACAATGTTGATCTATGCCCTGGCTAAAGCCTCAGTATTAATTCAGAGGGGATTGAGTGCTAGCGAAAGGGTCCAGTTGAGACTGCCCTGCCCGCATTGGACAGCAGCTGACAGATACCCTTTATCACAGAGTATAGGCACACTGAAGCCCCGTTGAGACGGATTCCTGAGACAGATGGGCTACAGAGAGAGCCTCTCTCATTCTGAGACCAAGTTGCTGTAATCTGTTACAGGAGAGCTGCAGCGGTCTCCATTAATTCTTGATACTAGGCTGCTGCATCCACTGCCTCTGACCCCATGCTACCACTCTGTTTTTATCCTATTAAATCCTGACGGAGAAAGAGGCTGTTACAGCTAAATGTCAACAGGCAGTGCTATATTTTAATTGTAGCTGGCAAACAGGAGAAGCAAAGTCCCATTGGGTTTCATCCCTCTGAAACCAAACATGTCATCTGCATTTCATGTTTCAGTAGTGGATTCACTCCAGTATAGTCAAAAATGATCCAAACCTCAGCTTCCTCTGTTATTTTATATGGGTCAAATGTCTGAAAGAAGATTCTACCTCCTGCAAAAACGGTGCATAGCAACCTTTGTGTGATTAATTTGCATTGGTTTTGGAAGAAGTGCTGAAGCTATCTTATGTTGAAATGCACATTGTAAAAAGCTAAAGTTCATGAATTGTGATTCCCCACTTGTGCCTGCTACATAAATTTTACAATCCCAATCTAGGAAACACTCCCTCTGTCCTGTTTCATCTGGAATAGTCAAGACTATACCTTTAAGTCTACTTCACAAATGTGTGCGTGTGTTTGAGAGTGTATGTGTGTGTGTGAGTGTGTGTGCATGCATGTGTGTGTCTGTGTGTGTACGTGCATGCACACACGTGTGAGTGCACGTTTTTAGGGAGCTTGTGTATATGTGTGAGTACTTGCATGTTTTAGCCCTTGGCCTTAGATTGTCTTTGATTACACTCAAGCATTTCCAACTAAATTGCTTCATGCAATGACAAATCACATAAAAATGGGTTTGGTAACCAGCAATAATGAAAGAAATCATTCACCCTGATATCAACTGACACTTTATATTAATGTAACTTCTCACTGTGAATTGCTGTGAGAGCCCACTGCAATTTTCATGTACTTCAGCTGCACACAACATGTAACTGCATCAACAAGCTGGACTGCCATATAATTTGTTCAATATCTTCTGAACATCACACAAACGGCAAGGAAAAAATGTCATTTGGAGAAGTAATGAATCAATTTAAGCAAGCTTTTGAATAGATTTTGAAGCCATGTTGTGGCAAGGGTTCTAAATACGTACCACGGAGAACATGGCAAGTTTTTGTATTACTGTATGTATACAGGTGGTTCTTACGTTTCTGATACGACACACTCCTGAAAACTAATACAATCCTAGAAATCCTGTGTTCCCATAGACTGCACAGGTGGCAGTGTAGCATAGTGGTTAAGGAGCAGGACTTGTAACCGAAAGGTTGCCGGTTGTCAATCCCCGCTGGGACACTACTGCTGTACCCTTGGGCAAGGTACTTAACCCACAGTTGCCTCAGTAAATATCCAGCTGTATAAATGGATAACATTGTAAAACAACTGTCACCTATGTAAGTCGCTTTGGATAAAAGCGTCTGCCAAATGAATAAATGTAAAATGTTATAAGCAGCGATTACTTTCCTGAGCATTGTCTATAAATAAGAACATTAGATAAATATAAGGTTAAGGCAGATATGCTTCAATATATTTATACATATAAATTATGGTATAAATATTCAGTATTGAAAACTAAGTACAAAGTTTGAAATGAGTATGGAGAACAGCAAGACCAAAATCACCCTGCCTGTTTGTGGGATTCAGTTTAGAAACTCGTTTTTAGTCCCTAGCCTCTCTTTCCCTCTCTGTAAATCAGAATTTTGTATAATGAAAAAATTAATGAGAGCAATGTCATAAACCCAGATAATTGTAAAATGACGCTGTCTTCAAAAAATCAGTACTAATTCTCTAAGTCAGTAGAAACATTTACAAAATGATATATTCCATTAAATTTATTGACATCAAGAAAGCAATAATACATGAAACAATTTTAGCCATATTCCTTCTCAAAAAACAAACAACCCCCATTCCAGAGCAAACCCAGCAACACCCAAACCCAGTGTTTTGAAAATTATTTTCTGAAACTTGACCATATGTTTTTTTTTTTTTATCTTATCATAATGGAATGTGCTTTTGTAAACTTGTCACGTGTTAGGTTTTGCCTAATATGTTGTGTTGTGTTTTTATAAATGAGACTAGATGTTACAGAAGTAAATGTTCATGAAAAGTCAGACATCTGGGGCCATTCTGATTATTTCTGTAGAAAACCCAAAAAAGCATACCTTTTATTATTGTATGGGTATGGGGTATGTCCTGTCAACAAGTGTCCTGCTGGATGATATACAGTACCTGCCAACCCAATATAAACTGTATTCATCTTACATGAAAAAATGGTATAAGAATCATTGCATACAGTGGTTAAACATTGTGAAAAATTATTTCACTTTTAACACTGTTTATATTCAGACTTTGGAGGAAATGTACATATTGTTCTCTTTTTGTCATTGTTTTTGGTCAGGTGTTGGAACCTAGTTCATCTAGAAGCGATACAAATGTTCTTCCCAATGAATTCGAACACTACTGACCCCCCAAAAACTTACAAATGCTCCTTACAAATGCTTAAAACATTAACTAATGTGAATATAATTTTAGAATACACTGTGGAAATGGACATTCCGTAGTCTGCACTGTTAAGATCCTGAAAGACTATCATAGATATCGTGATTCTTTGCATTACAGGTCACACAGTGCACTGCAGCAGAGTGGGCACTCATTGGAAGACAGGCACGACTCAATTGATGTCATCTGAGCAGCTGCCAGGCATTCTTCAATCCGCAAGCCATTTTGTTCTGCCGTCTGATTATTGCAGGGAAACGACATAGCTGGGCTGTAGAGCTCAGCTTGTGTTCAAATCCAGCATACTAACCATTGAGCCACTCAGGAGCCCAGGACATTTCTGAATTAAACATGAGAAATACATTGTTTAGAACAAACATTAACATCATTTCTTCCCATTCATTTGGAAGAATGAATTGCTCATAAGAACAAAAACAGACTGTGCACAATAGATGTGGGCATGAATTATGCATTTCCATTAGAATTAGAATTATTTTATTTTATTGAATATTTAGACTGTCTTTACACAATGATATATCAGCCTACCAACTCCTCAATGAAAAATATTGTTTAGTCACACTAACTAAAGTAAACACTGAACATCTTAATTATCTCTCTCCCGCTGAGGATCCAAACACCCGTAGTCAATATAATTAAATAGATTAGGTCAGCTTGTTCCCCAAAGCCCATAATTGAAGTCCAGCCATGGCCTGTTGTGGCAATGAGCCAGGTCTGTGAAGGTCACAACCTGCATTTATCCAAAGACTCAAACTCAATTAGCGTAAAGATTACCCTGAGCTCTTAAAGACTTACATACTGTGATTTGCATGGATGTACTGTATATTTAATCAAACCCTAGATAGCATTGCATAGCACCCCAGATGCATTTCCTCCACTACAGTACACATTACAATGCCTGTGGCACATATGGTAGCCTTAACACAGAAATAGGCTTTAATCATTTGAACCTAATTACCTATAATTTCAACCTTGTTAACATGATCTGGTGTAATCCATCCAGTTTGACACAATGGTGATATAACTGCTATTTATCAAGATGAAGTTTCCATTCTGGAGAGGATACCTGTTCATAAAATCATTTCCTATTTGACTGCTTAAGGAATATCATAGTTTTCTGTAGTTCATACAGGCAATTGCTTTGTAACTCCAGTCTGGCAAGGGAACCATTGTAGCCAAGTACATTCGAATTTTATCCCTGCTCCCAGTATAACTAAATGGTAAGAGTCCTTGTGTCTTGAAGGTATTTTCTTACAGTTTTGGGAAGATGTCTCATGAGACTGAACCCTGATATAATTAACTGCTTCTGCATGTAACTAGACATAGTGCGTAACAATGATCCATCATTTTCCTTATCATTTCTTTTTTATTTGGAATGCTCAATACTTTTTTCCCTTTTTCTCCAAATTTGGAATGCCAAATTATGTCCTTAGATGCTGGCCCAATTGCAGCGAACGCTGTCAATGTGTGAGGGTGTGAACAAATACATGCTCTATGAAATATGTGATATCAGCTACTACTTTTTTACACACTGCGGCTCCCATGCTAAGCTTGCACAGACTTGAGTCGGAGGAGGACACTTCATACACAGCTGTATGCAGGGAGACGTGTAGGTGCTCAATGGACCAGCAGGGGTCACTATTTGCAATGGAGCAGACAAAACCCGTGGCCAGCCTGCCCTTCCATATGTCCCTCGATGGAAATAAGCCAATTTGTTCCACAGCTATGGACTCTCGGCCATCACCAGCTTGTAACACAGCTGGGATCGAATCCAGGCCACAGTGTTCAACCTAGGGAGCTCAAACTTTCACCAACTGAGCCACTCAGGAGCCCCCTTATTGTTTCTATTTTAACATCAACCATATTTCAGCTTCAGTGCAAGTCCCTCAAACCCCTTTTCACTCTGCCTGGCCAATTCTCTGCACACTGTAAATCACCAATGGGCAGAGCTTATTATTATGACTTTCAAAAGATTTTCAAGAGATTTGGGATTGTGGGACAAAGCAAGAAATTGCATGATGAGAACAAGATGTACGCAAAGAACTGCACAAGATTTGCTGTTGCACAGTGCAGGCACTGAACAAGAATCATTGTACTGTGCGTTGATTTGTTCAGTGATTGGGGACATTTATGTTTTATGACTACTAGTTCTGATACACTGCCTGGACAGCAGCTAGGCCCAATGTAACTTTTCCTCAACTGACGGTCAGTGGTGGTTTTTAAGATTTCAATAGGCTGATGTCGTTCTCCCTCCAAGCATAATGGGGAGGTTGCCTGTCTGGAGAATCAAATGAATTAAACTTTGGAACAGTGAACCAGTACCTACAGCATAATGAAAAGCTTTGTTTGTTCATGAACTGCACGCCACTACTATCTGTCTGTGTAAGGTATAAAACTCTAGAGTTGGCTTATAGGTCAGCAAAAGGAATTGCTGCTCAATATACTATATGAGGGTTATTACCAAATCACTGTGGAAAAGAGCCTCTATTAAATCATAGACATGAGCTTTAAATCCATGTTAATACGTAGAGATGAATGTATCCTTAATGCCATGTACATTAGCTTTTTACACCACTTATAGTGAGGACAGATATGCGACCGTCTAGGCAATGAGATGGAAAAGAAGGAAAAGTGAAGGTTGACAGAAACGATTATCTTCTAGGTTCAGATTTCCCAACAGGGGGATTTCTAGCCTTCAGGGGCATGCTGAGGCAAAAGTTGTTGGAAGGGAGGCATTCAAGCTAGAAAAGGGACATCATATTCTGAATATCTAATGCAGATAAAATACATTTAGCTTTACATTTAGATTACACAGTGGGGGCGGTGATAACCATGCAGACTGCTAGACCTATGGCCTTCTCTCTTCTTCTTTTCACTCTCCTCATCATAACCTGATGAATTTGCAGCTGGCCTCCAAAGCACATTGTCTTGAATATAGTGGTTAGAACCATGGCTTCCATGGCTGGACCACAGTCACTAGGTGAACATAACTTTTTTGTTGTTTGTATGTGCATTTCAAGACAGAGGACCTTTCACATTGATATTGGACGTGAGCCACATACAAAAATGAATGTGAGCAGGCAGTCAAAAAATACAGGATTCCAGGATTCAATAGGGTTAGACTAACACACTCTTTTGTGCATCAGTCAATCCTAGAATTAAACATGGAGCTTAATCCCAGATAAAATATACATTGAATATTGTCCTTTGTGATGGTTATGTTAAATGTATGTATCTTTGTTTCTTTGTCCTAATTCTTTTCTTCTCTGTGATGTTGCAAATGGAGCTTCTGTGATGCAAGAAAAATTTCAGACTTATCTGACAATACATCATCATCATCATCAGTAAAGACTGTAGTCTAAACTAGTCTGCAGTATGCTTGCCATAATCACTGTTGCTGGCACTGTCTAACCCTGATGATTTCAGTTTTCCAAAAAAAAAACACTATTGACATGCACCTGACTTGAATTTGAACAGTGCTGATCACATACTGCTTTTTAATGACAATTATTTACTGATTGATTCTTCATTGTTACGTGAAAGTTTAATATTTTTGTCAGCAAGGGCTTTGAGGTGAGCTTCAACATCAGAGCTAGAAACCAAACCATGGTCTCACTCCACAACAGTGACATTTTCACATGCCTAAACTGCTAAGCTTCATTAGGACATGAAGATGTGTTTATATAAGCTTTCATGAGCAACGGCACACTGTCTTGTCATTTGTCATCACCTTTTTTTAATATTCAAAATGTTGCATATTGTGAAGTGAAGAATATACCAGTAAATTTTACAAATATCTTATAAAATAATACATTCTGAAAGCTAAATGTGTTTTGCTACAAAATAAAAATTGTCAAAATATATCTATGGATAGATTTGGAGGGCAGTGTAATTCCTTGTAATAATCCAAGAGGGCATTGAAGCAAAAAAGTTGAATGAATGCAATGTAAAGATCTCTTAACTAATCAAAGGTGCATGTAGTATACTTGTAACTGTTAAAGAAATCAGGTTGAATTGAATCACTGCTTCTTCCATTTGTGTTATTTGTGGTATGTAGGTTATGAGAGGCGAGCCCAGGTTCTGAGTCCAGAACCTGGAGAAGGTGAAAAAGTAGTTGAGCCGCACCTAGGACAATGGGTTGATGATGTGCAGCAGCGGGCTGGTGGTGGTAAGATAAGTTGCTTTAATTTTGAGTTTTTTTTAAATGTTTGAATACTTTGTTTGGATACCACAAGACACACTGAGCTGAAATTTGATGTGTACGTTCATACTGTGATCTTTCAGAACTACGTTGATAGGCTCTTCACAACTGCAGATACCAGATACCACTAAAAGTGTTGAATTAACCCTCACTCTTTTAGTATGGTCTGTGGTAATTACATGCCAAATATGTTGGGAACAAATATGTTGTCTTTTGGGAACAATGACAGTATACAGTTGGGGAGAAAAGTAGAGCAGAGAATTTTCCAGTCATATCAGCATAAGTATGCAGTTCAAGATGACACAGAAATGTAGTTTGCTGCCATATCTTAAATTAACACATAAAGACATTAAATTTGTATTCCAGTTTGTTAACATTAATGATGTCAAAGAGTGCTGACCTTAGGACACAAAAACAAGGTTTTCATGTAAATTCCTGGACTCAAAAATGGTTTAGGATGTATACTGATTTTAACTCAGACCCTGTTGCCATAGCTACATTTCCTAGAAGGGACGGTAATGATACAAGACAACGTTTACATGAACTCACTCTACTGTCTCAATGTTTGAAGCACAGTGCCTCCAGTGGCTGGGCGAATACAGCATGATGAGTGCCATGCAGGAGACATAAAAGTGACAGTGGTCAGATGTCAGTCTAGTGGCGTGAAAGGATTGAGAATAGGTTAACATGTCTGGAGAGAGCTTTGGAAAAAGCTGCCATCAAAAGATCCTATTGAATCTACTATATGTGTACACTGGCACAGTGTAGAGAAAGCAAATCTAGTTCTCATATGATCTATGGAAATATTGGATGAAAGGGATTCCCCCTAAATCCCAGTGTGACCTTTCCAGTTATTCATGTTAAGCACTTTCAAATGAAATTATTTGGGTCTTTGCATATCTGAAAAGGTCAGTTAGCGAGTCTACAATTATAAAATTGTCCCTATTCCAGAGCCATTGAATATGTATTTACTTCATTTATGAAAACACTATGATGTGGAGTACATGGGAATGATATATGTCATAGCTAATATATCTTCATGTTCAGCATGAAACATTTCTTAAAGGTTTTATGTGAATTTCTTCTAATATATATATATATATATATATATATATATATACACACATAGTATGGCAGTTTGTCTTGTATCAATATGAAATAGTGAAAAAAAATCACCCTTGGACTCTTTTTCCCTGATCCTCAACTTAAATTATGTACACATTTGCAAAGCAAGTCCTGCCTGGATATTTTGGTGGAGATACCCCACCATGTACTTATTTTAATGCCCTATGAATGAGGTCATATTTCTACTTGCTCATCTCTGATTAAAAAGAAACCACACTGCTGCAGCTGCAGCGAAAAACAGTACTCCAGTCAGGTACACAGAACATGGCCTTCATTTCAAATGCTTACTACCACACATTTCTACAATAAACCAAGACTGTGAAGTCACACTTCTTCTACCACAGCACAAAATCATGCACCAGTTTCAGTAGATGATCAACATTTTTTCATTCATCAGGTGTCCTTAAGTATACAAGGCTGTCTACATTGTACCCAGTGAGGATTGTTATTTTCTAAATACCAATGTGGCTGGAATCCACTCTAAACACATTGTGGCCTGTACTTAACACTTATTAACATATTTAACCTTTAAACCATTTTTCATGGATTACCTATCATTTCCGGTTAAGCTCTGTTGTAACATATTGCTGTGTATACCTCTGTGTAAAATAAAACAGACATTTCCTTATTTCCGTAGGCAAAGGGTAAGCTAAATCACAGAGTGTGAAAACTGAACATAGCTGTATTTAAAAATCTGTTCTAGCCAATCCACACTACTGTTGCTGTACAGTATACACTCCTATCATATTTCTACATTGTTGTCACTAACAATGCTGGCTACTTTTTTCCTAATGCTGCAGAGGAGAGAGTTTTCATGAAGCATGGCAAGTGGAAGCAGAAGATAAATTGCAGGTAAGTGTGGCAGTGGTTTTTGGTCGGATTGTTATTAAGGCCTCTGTCATGCCAGATTCACCCCCGGAGATTTTTGAGCGTTGATGTTAGGTGCTAAGGGGTACCAGTACGTATTATACGTTGCAACATGCAGATTATGGTATAATCAAATCCTCCTATATTTTATCATAAGGATCTATTATGGCCCAAATAATTATGGGCTGAGGAAACTGCAGAGCAATTTATCAAAGTCTGCTCAGCACCTTCATATAGGGGGCCAGCTGAACCTGCTCCTATAAGAATAAAAACAGAAAAAAGAGTGAAAAAAATCTGTGATCTCTGTATGCTTATGACAGCGGTGTGAACAGGGCAGAGATAGATTTTTTATTCCTTGGTTTCACAAAGTTTGATTTATACATTTTTTAGGTATTTCCATCTTGTGAGGTTGTTGTCCAGCTCACTAAAATATTCATGTGTGATTTGTGATTAATACAAGATTTTTCAACACAGATAAAGAAGCTTTACAAGCTTCATTGATCACTTTTGAAAATGCATGAAATTTATTGACTATCATTATTTTTGTAAAATACATTTTTGCTTGTTACAAAAAATAAGTAACTCAATATTTTGTAAAATAAAAATGGGAGTGACAGACAAATTTAAACCAGTCTGAATGGTTACTCATAGTTTTACTGTACAACAGTACTGTATCAGTGCTACTGATAAAAATGTAATTTTAATGCTCTTATAACACATGTAAAAGGGACAAGTGTCAAAATATAAAAAATAATTGTTACACTTTTAGAAAATCTCATTTTACCTCTATTCTGGTTTTGTCCAACCTGCTGCATTATGTGTTATTGTTGGCGTGAGTCCAAACATACAGATGTCATCTTCTAAGTCACAAATAAAATAAAGGCTGAAGAAATGACGAAAGAAATTTGACTGCAAAGGCCCTGCATAATGACAGTCCTAACAGAATAAAACATCAGTGCATAGGAAGCACAAGCAGCTCGTAGATGTATTAATTCAACATAGACGGACACACGTGGCAGATAGAGAGGAAGGGGAAGCTATGATTGAAATATATACATCACTTTAAGAATTTTCTGCCAGGGCTGAATAAACCCACATTAATTTAATATTATAGCTGTATTTAGATAATATGTCAGACAAACTAAACTGACCCTCTTCCATAAATCACTAAATCACAAATCAATAAACTCAACAGACTTTCATATGCCCTAAAACTTATATGCTCTGAACTAAAAAAATCTGTTGTTTTTGCGGAAAAAACTGGCAGCTGTGGTTGCCAGAATAATTCTGTAAAAAAAATACAGTAAAAATTTAAACAACTTTACAGAACAATCTGTAAATTTTACATTTTAAAACTGTTGTAATTACAAAAAACAAAAAGATAAATCCAACAGCCTTTTTCTGCTGAATTAGCATGACCATGCTGCTATTAAACTAATTCTTTCAGTAAGATTTACATGCAGCAGTTGCTTATTGTACATTTCACTGAAAAATACTAAACAAACAACACTGTAAAAGCCTCATTATACAACTATCATTTAATGGGGTTCCTGTGCATAGAAGCTAGAGTCACACATTGAACTTCTGCTTTTTAAACACCCTGGTCTGTCTTTAACAAGACAGCACATAGACAAGCATTTAATTTTTCAGCCAATAATAAGGCAAGGGGAAGGGAAGTCAACAAACAGTAGCACAAACCACTTAATGGTGGCACCCTACTGAACCCAAACAAACATGGACAATGAAAGCGAAGGATTTAACTAAGATAACCAATACAAACGATAATTAAACAAACACATAACTAAGCAGTTATTTGACAACAAAACTGTAAATGGTGCATGCTAGGCATTATGGGTAATGCTCTGCGGATAACTCCTGGTTCGCTACATTGCCCCCACCCGAGGGGTCAGCCGTCACGGCGACCCCAAAGTCCACAACATAGTCCCTCGGTCGGCAGGGCAGTTGACGCTGGCGGCCAGCAGGTACAGTGCTGTGCAGTGAGTAAACCTCACTGCCTGACACCTAAGAGATGTGCTAGCAACTGACACTAGCACCCATGGGTTTTAGCCTCCTTGCTAGCACACCTGCCTCCCATGTCCAAGGCTGCAAGTTTGAGTCCGGTGCAGGACTGTGTTTGTCTACACAACGCAGGTTACACTGCTACTACTACTACAGTTTTACTACATGCCTAATGATATATTGTTAAATATACTGTAGGCCTACTCAATTCTAAACAGACACATCACCTGTTGTTTTAAACCCTTCATATTAACATAAGTTTACTGTATTTGTACATATTCTTATATGTAAAGTATAACATATGAATTTGTAAAATGTAATACAGTTTCTTTCTGTATAAAAAATTCTACCTGACTAAAAACATTTTAACACTGTCATGTTGTAATTTTAACTGTATTGTATGGCTTTTTGTACTACAGTTTTTTTGTGTTTAAACTACAGTAATCTGTACATTCTACAAAGAAATATGATTATTTGAACATATTCTTACTTTAAAATTAACAGTTGTGTTTGGTTCAGTATTTTACTATAGTATACTGTAAATCAAACACTGCTTCATTGTTTTTCTATTTACACTTTTTTGATGTCATGATTTTACAGCACTTCAGTGTTCATTTCACAGACATTTTTTAAAGTGTAATAGTATATTTTAAAATAAGAATTAGAGTCACACACAGTAATATCAAAAGCAGAGAAAATTCTCTTAACAGCTAAAGGGGGAATGGCAATAAAATTAACCTCACCATTGTATTAATAGTACCTACAGGTGGTGGTGTATTAATAGTACCTACAGGCAGGTGTCTGTAACAAATGAACATTTGATTTAAAACTGTGCAAAAATACCTGTAATAGCTGTAAGTAATGTAATATTAAATTTATTGGCAAAACTCAAGCACATGTCTGTCCTGTCACATTTGCTGCCAGAAGACTAATTGACAATCAAGTCTAGACAGCTCTGTCCCTCACAAGTCAAAAACTCATAGAATCAAACCATCAGTTGAATTTAATCAGGTACAGTCTCCCAGTCTCTAATGAGCTAGGTAAAAGAGTAGGAATAGTATTCTGAATTGTCATCCCCACCAAAGGTTCACCAAACTGTCAATGATTTCCATATAATCAATAACAGAAATCATACTGCGTATCTCAGCCCATAATAGAAAGGAAGCAAAACAGCATATATCCATTTACATATGCATTGCTACTGATGAACATTAACGGTGATGCAGATAGGTCTATGATGATCATTCCACTGGCTTTATACATAACAATTGTTCATCATCATCACTGCTGAGCATATTAAAATGAATTTGTGTAGCATTTGACAGCTGTTGAATTACAAAGTGATTGTTGCTAAAAAAACAAGTGAAGGGGAGGGGAGCTCACACTGCTGCTTGCTAAACAAGTTAACAAGCTAAACATAACAAACCTGTTATTAGATTTGTTCTACCTCACCTTGGACTGATGTCCACTGTTCTCACCCAGTGTCTCATTGGTTTGTGAGCATGTTGTTTTATTGAGGCCATGTTTCATATACAGCACAATGCTGGATTGTTTCACCATGAAAGATGAAAACCTATTATCAAGAATACATGCACAGGCATTCATGAATGCATTGAATGTCACCAAGTACAGTTTTATTCAATTTATTCAAAATAACATTCAAATATTAATATTATATATGCATATGAGGGGATCTGATGATGGATATATAACATCACCTTCTCAGGTTTAGTGTTTTTCTGTATCATATAACATCTCAAAGAGAAACAGAAAGGAGAGAGGCGTGTAACAATATATCCTTTGTTGCCACATGACTGCTGAGGAAGTTAATGGACATAGGAGCCTGTGCCACAGGCAATCCATGGTGAGTGAGGCTCTTGCTAGGATTATTTTATACTTGCCCTTCAACTTTTTCCCTCCTGTTTTTAACTCTCAATTTGAACTTTCCTTACCTTCACTACTTTCTCCCTTTCATCTCTGTGAGTTGCTCCCATTTAAGCTCCTCTTTCCAATTCATTCCTGTCTGATGTGCTGCTCGGTTTTATGTTCGCATCACCCCTTGCCTCATTTTCCTGCAGTTCTGAAAGACTGAGGGATGACTCATGGGAACTTTCAGTTCGATAAATGAGAGGCCGGGGCTTTCTCTCTCCTCCTAGAAGATCCCTTATTTTAGTCCAAGTCCACAAACAGGGAATGCATTTCGCCAAACACATCCAGAAAGCAAAGCAGTTTTCATTTTATCGCTGTCATAAATCCCAGCCCTGTTTCAATAAGCCCTCTGTTTCACACAGGTTTACGCTAAACCCAAATATGTGTGCATACACCGTAGATGTGTTTTCATCTCCTACATAGCATAAACAAATATTTAATAATTTTATCCATTATACTCACGGCACTCTCGCTGTATTCCATACAGGGGAATATTAACCTTGACTTAATGTGACTCTAAATAGGTTGTAGGGCCTGTTTTTCAAAAACAACGCACAATATTTTATCTTACAAACTTTCAGGTTGCTCTTTCTTTTCCTATTACGTTTTGCTAATTAAAGTTCTACATACATTCATCTACAGTGCAAAGCATTGGGTTGAATATTGAAACTCTGTAATTACAGCAATTTGAGTGTCATTACTGGGTATATTGCCTTTATCAGATGCCATACATTTATAAATAATTCAGCTTGATGATGAACAGAAACATTAGTATTAATTACCTAAAAGCATGTATAATGTGAATGAGGAGCATAAACTAAATAATGTATGTCTACTTTTCAGATGCACTTGTTTCATTTTACATCAGTCTTGTTTACATTACCCTGAATGCAACCCTTTCACAGTAAAAGCAGGCTTTTATCTGAAGAGCTTGAACGGCGAGAGTCATTCTTGTTTAAATACTGCCATCTGCTGCTTTAATCTGGTCAAAGCACATTCGTCTTTAAATGTAGGTCATAATATGCTCAGTATTTTAAGACCTGCCTTTGTAATGGGTGACAGTGGCTCAGGAGGTAGAAAAGCCGACAGGGGATTGGAAGGTCCCTGGTTTGAATCTGGCTTCTCCTGGCAGAATGTCAAAGTGTCCTTGAGCAAGACACTGGACCCCAAACTGCTCCCAGTGACTAGTTGGTACCTTGTATGGCAGCCTCTGTCACTGGTAGATAGATATGAGGCATAAACTTGTAAAGTGCTTTGAATGCTCAAATGAGTAGAAAAGCAATATGTAAATATATAGTCCATTTACCATTTAATGCCACATAAACTGTGTGTGATTTATGATAATGATTATCTAACTGTATATACCTTTGTGTGATGGTCAATGGTGTGCAATACATGTTTAAAGGAAATCAAAATTCAAGATCATCTTAAATCCCAATTTAGGCAAAAATACCCTTTATGCACATACTGTACATTGTGTTAAAATGGCAGTACTGTATATAGCCTTGGCAATGATAATTCAATGACATGTTTAGCAATAACAGCCTATGATCAAAAATATATTTTAAAATTAATCAACTATAACATCAGAATGTAATTTTGATGATGCACAGGAATGAAGAACCTGAACAGAAAATATACTGAGAGGCATTAAAAATAAAAAATGATTATGACTTGATTTTTACTATACAAGAAAAACATACAAACGGGTTCATTTTTTGGAAGAAAAAAATGCACTGCACAAAATCTGGGAACTTTTAACCTATGAATCAGCCAACCTATTATCAAGGCAAAGAATATGTAATACTAAGGGGTCCCATTATTTCAATATGTCATGTGTGCTTATTTGCTGCTAGCGATGATTGCACATGTGGTATGATGTAAACATTGTCTATTTCTATAAGAAATTTCGTATTCCACTCAGCAAGAAGAGCTGCATGCAGCTCTGCAAGCATGAGTGCTTTAGACCTTGTCAACACACTGATCCAGTGCATTCCAGAGAAGCACTATAGGGTTCATGTTGGGTGATAACATATTCACTTGCCCAGAAGTGGGCACATACGGCAATGCAAGACAGCAGGACTTGAAATATGTCTCTTCTTCCGTGGCTGCTAACCTCAATAAAATAAAATTCATATTTTCATATTTGCATTAGGCTGTGTTGTTTGGCTAGAATAAACCTGAGTAAATAGCTCATTATTGATTAAGTTTAAGCATCAGTGAAACTGCTATTTTAAGTTTAAATGTCAATTGGAATGTGTAGTTACATACAAGCTATTTAGTAACCAGATAAAGGCCTCTTGTAACAGGGATCTAGCTCATATGGCTCACTATATGGTACAATATTACTATGTACTTTTTATGCTATTTACACCATATACCATTTTTCAATTTGCAATACTCATTTGTCAGTCTGCCCCCCCCCCCCCCCCCCCCCGCCCCCCCTCCCCGCCCCATTTCAGTGCAGAAAATTATTTTGAAAACTGCATGCTCAAAGCACAGGAGACTACTCACAAGATCCGCTTGCATATGTTCATTGTCACCTTGGAATGTGGGAATATCTTGAAGAGACAAAGTTTGCACCAGTTGGGTACAGGCAATGTGTGTTAAAGGCTTCAGGTTATATATATACTGTATATATAAATTCAATTCCCAAATATATAAATGTAACTCAGAATATATAAAAGTTAGTTTATACTCTATACTATATCACAAGACAGTCGTTTTTCTTCTTTGAATAATTCCTTTTTTTTTCTTCATAGGCCACTGAGTGAGCAAAACAAATTTAACATTAGCATTAGTAAAATTTTACAGTACAATCAAAGATAATCAAACAAAAATGTTAAATAATTTAAATGCGAATGATGCAATAATTTGGACTTCATTAAGGGGTCCTTATGACAACAATGGCATTATCAGTGCAACATTTGATAAACTTTTGCTTTATTGCATTTGTGTATTACATTTAGTGTTTCTACAAGTATTATGATGCCCCTGCCCTGAGCCAAACAGTCACGTGAATGGCCTTTAAAATGTCACAAACTACCAGCGGGAAAAACCTGAGGTACAAAGATAGACAGACAGACAACCGATTGTCTTGTAAAGTTAAATATCATTTTAGTACTCATCCTACCATATGAGTGAAATGACAAACACGGGTTTTGAGTTCATCTTTAACTTTATTATTTGAACAAAGTAGCAGCCTATACTATGGCAAAACATAAAAGACTGTTCTTGTCAAGCAGACATGGCTGCACAAATGTGCAGAAGTCATGACACAATCAGGGGCAGAAAAAAGAAAGCAGAAAAAAGTTGAGGAAGAGAAAAAACAAGAGAAAGGTTGGCATGGTACATTTATGCCTGAAAGATTACTGGATTTTTTTTTCTCTGAATACCGCTATAGCATTAGCCAACAAAAGTTGCTAGCCCTTACTCTCAAGCTTAGTTAGCTGACTAATTAGCTTACTTAACCTCATGTATTAACTAATTACACTATGTAAGAACTGAGAAGTATTGTCATCAATGAACAACAGCGCCTGATGTGTCAGCAAACTGGGTGGCTATATCTGCCTGTCAAAGATATCACTCAGTACTGGATGACCGGGGGAGGGGGGTCCAGAAAGCGCAATTAGCCAATAACCAATAATCTGTTGAGACAGAAAGAAACCCCAAATTTGTAGTTCCACAAATTGAGAACAAAGTAATCTCTATATCAGTAACTATGACATCTCATCTTTCAAAGCTAACTGCTATGTGGCAGTTAACTTGAGCTAAACCTGACCAAGCACAAAAAAACTTGAGTCAGTTCTTTGGTAGTTATGGCCAGTCCATTTCAGGAAAATTCCATTGAAATACATACTCACTTTTTTCAACAGGCTTTGCACTGTGAAAGGATTATCATACTTCTGATGGGTGTTCCTATTCAGAACAATATCTTTATGAGCATTCTTGTTTTGCAGCTCAGTCAAACACATCGGAAAGACTACAGTATGCATAACCATTGGAAGAGTGTACCTTGTATTGAAGCACTTTTTGCACATTTTTTTGTGTACCCTGGCCATAAATTCATGGATTTCATTAAAGAGGGGTTACACAGAATCACTGGTAGCCTCCTGTACCCTATAATCTTTATAGATATTCCATGGTTAATTCTGTTAATCTGAAATTCTGTATGCATAAATGATTAAATTTAATGCTTTCCCCAGGATTTCCAAATGTGATTGAGTGCATTAATGGAACCCTTATTACCATTAGAGGTCCCTTTGGGTTCAGTGTGGCAAATTCTGTGAACAGCATTAATGTATAGGTACCAAATGAATATGTTGTATTTTAACCCCTTCAAAGTTAAACCTTCATTTCAACTTCAATGGCATTTTACTCACTTTTACGCACTTTCCTCCACTGGCCAGTAGTTGGGGGCTTCCTCCTGTCCACAACTTCTACAATTTTATTTCTTCTTGGCTAATGAGTAAAAACACATACAAGAATTTCGAGTATTGCAGCAGTTATACATTGAAATTTATGTTGCTTTGGGAACTGTAAATAGGGGCGGGAAAATCTGGACTTTTTTCCAAAATCTCTTATAAGACAAGTGGATTCCATTGCCATTTTAGCTGCAGAACACAAATCCACCAATTTCTTGGACCTAAAATATGTTCTTGCACTGGTTCAGTGGACTTTTTCAAAATGGCGGCAAAAAATTGACTTTTTCTGGAAATTTCTTTACAAATTTACCACTGTTCCTTGTAATACATCTTTTTACAGGTTTTTTAGGTTGCTGGGTTCAAAAATGAAGGAATTAGAACAATTCACGCATGTCTATTGCCTGCAATGTGTAAAAAGTGGATAATTTCACCATTATTACAGTGTGAACATGCTACAGAAAAGCAGGATTTGCAACAAAATTATCATGTTGTCAGTACATTCATCAATGGATTGTCAATATCACTTGCAATATTGTCCTCTGGCTTCAAAGCATTTCTTATGGAAGTTCGAAGTTCCTCCATACTGAATTTCTCCATCCTGAACTTTCTTTCTGCTGTTTTGACATGTCTCATCTGTCAAATGTCTGGGGCAATCATTAGTCTTAGAAAGGAAATTTCAGCTAAAAGCTGTTTCTCACTCAGTTTAGACAAATCGTCCAAATTATTTGGTGTCATGGGACCACAATGGCTTGTACAACTCTCCAGAACAGTCAATGTTTTGTTAGCTTTCTTCTTCTTCAGATCTTCCTTCTTGTGTAGTGCCAATTCCTTTGCAGAATGTACTGTGGCAAGAAAGTCCACCTCTAGCTTATTTACTTGCTTGACCTCACCCGAACACCTTGCCCATTTCCTTTATTACATTACATTATTGGCATTTAGCAGACGCTCTTATCCAGAGTGACTTACACAGGTTACAGGTATTTACAATGTTATCCATTTATACAGTTGGACAGTTACTGGATTGGGTTAAGTACCTTGCCCAAGGGTACAGCAGCAGTGTCCCAGTGGGGATCGAACCAGCGACTTACAAGTGAGGTGCAACACAACACAAGCGAAAAACCACACAGAGTCAACAGTACTGTATGACAAAGTTCCAAAGGTTGGCCAGGCGAGGAACCAACTAGCAGGTAAAGCTAATGAGTGCGTTAAGCCATTGCAACCAAACCTTTACGTTTAAACCATTACAACCAAACCATTACACCAAATCAATACGTTAAACTATTACAGCCAAACCATTACACCAAATCAATACTTGAGACTGTTACAGCCAAACCATTACATTTTTTTAATATAGTTTAATAGGAGATAGGGAGGAGGTGTTTCATGTGCTCAGGTGAAAGCGGAAGAGCTGTGGAGGGGACTCAGCAGAACAGATGAAGTGTGGAAGTTCATTCCACCGTCAGAGGACAACAGTGGAGAGGATAGTGGAGTGGATAGTGATTAAACGCCATGATGCGACTGGACCACCAGGAGCTGTTTGGTGGCAGAGCATAGCGGTCAGGAGGGAACACAGAGTTGCAGCAGTGAGTGCAGGTAGGTACATGCAGTTTTGTCAAGGCCTTGAGCATGATGTGGGCAGCTACGGGGAGCCAGTGGAGTGAGACCAAGAGAGGTGTAATATGAGCCCTTTTTGGTTGCTTGAAAACCAGACGTGTAGCCGCATTCTGTATCAACTGCAGAGGTTTAATAGTGCATGCAGGTAGGCCAGCCAAGAGAGCATTGCAGCAGTCCACTCTTGAGATGACCAGTGCCTGAACAAGAAGCTGTGCAGCATACTCAGATAGGTAGGGCCTGATTTTCCTGATGTTGTACAGCGCAAATCTGCATGATCTGGTAGTCGTAGCAATGTGGTCAGTAAATTTTAGCTGGTCATCAATCACTACCCCCAGGTTCCTTGCAGACTTGGATGGAGTTAGTGTAATTGAGCCTAGCTGACTGGTGATGTCATGTTGGATCGATGGGTTCACTGTGTCGAATGTGGCGGACAGGTCTAGAAGGATGAGGGCCGACAACATGGAGGCGACTCTTGCTGCCCGCAGGGTGTTGACAACAGAGAGGAGGGCCATTTCGGTGGAATGGCCGGTTTTGAATCCCGACTGATTCGTTCTGGAAGAGAAAAGCAGAGACCTGGGTGAAAACAGCTCGTTCAAGGGTTTTAGATAGGAATGGGAAGCGAGAGACAGGTCTGTAGTTTTCTATTTGGGAGGGGCTAAGCGTAGATTTTTTGAGCAGTGGGGATACCCTAGCCTGCTTAAACACAGAGGGGATCGTGCCAGTTGAGAGTGATGATAATGTGAGTGAGTGCAGGCAAGAGTGTGGGAGCGATAGCCTGTAGGAGATGGGAGGGGATAGGATCCAGGGGACAGGTGGTGGTTGGAGAGTAGCAGCTTAGAGATGTCAGCCTCAGAGATAGGAGAGAAAGGGGGTGGAGGTGGCAGAGGGCAGAGGAGAGCTATTTCTATATCTTACATATATGTGGTCTGAAATAAAAGGGCCAAGGAACTAACAGGACTTATTTCCTGTTCCCCCCCTCTATGGTATTTCCTGTATTCATGTGAGAAAACATCAACATTTTGTCGGTAAAAGTGCAAGGAAATCATTTCCAAGCCCTCTCTGTTTTTATCATTCTATAACATGTCGATAGTTTCCTGGCGATGCATGGCAGATAGGCATTTCTGTGTCAACATTTCAAAACAAACTTTGATTTTATAATCATAATCATAAATAACATTTTTATAAACATCAAATTATTGCTCAAAAACTGCAAAAAGGGGATTCTGTTCAAAACTACTCTTGTACATTGCTTTCAATAAGAATCTGCTAAGACACAAAATGTAATATATGATAATGTAATGTGTGCAACAGGGAAACAGGGAGGCAAACAGCATGCTGGGATAAACTGCAAAAAGTATTATTACAAATTAAGGAGGTGATATCAATGTTATATAATTCCTTTATCAGACTACATTTTGAACACTGCACCATTTTTTGGGCACCACGCTGTACAGAACATAACACAGAAGTTGAAAAGTATGGAGAAGGGCAACAAGACTGGTTCCAGATATTACTTAATCTTTTTAGTCTCATCAAAAGCAGAAGAAATATACCCAACAATATTTCAGTTACACCAAACATTGCTGTGTTCTTGTAACAAACTAATAAGAAAGGGTGTTTAGGCTACTTCTGTGAGTGGCACAGCTGCAGTCAAATTAATTCTCGGTTCATGACACAGACACTTAAAATGAATAATTGACTTACACTAGTCATTTGTACCAATTTAGGCTGGAGTGGTTATATTATGGTTGTTGTCAAGAAGCATTTCTTTGAGTAAGTGCATCAATATTAGCCCGATACACTGAATACTGACAGATGCAATTTATTGTGCAAAGCTTGCAAAGCTTGTATCATCAAAACATATAGAAGAGATAACAGATTGGCAATTTAAATCCCAATAACACAAAAAACAAAGATTTCACTTTACTTGAACAAAGGGGAATCCCCTGTCAACAACACTGGGGTAAAGAAGGATTTCTTTAATAATTTGAGAGACCGATCTATTTGTCTACACAAATATGCCCTTTGAAATAGTGGATCAGCTAAAATTATGTGCATTTTTAAAGGTATATTTGTCATGGACTGCTGACTTGCATGAAATTAAAATAAAATAACTGATCAAAACATCTGACAGCATATGTGTAGTCACTGATGAGTCAACAGATGGGAAGATCATGATGTTGTGCATATTTTGTTCGTTTTGCAAGGACAATTAATGGTGGCAGGTGGCGTCACAGATTTTTAAACACATTTGAAGTGGTTTAACAACATGACTGTATAAGACAACGCTAAGTACATGTTCAAGACTTACGGTGATATCCTTAAAGGCTTATTGACAGAATGATGTCAGAAAAAAGGAACCTATGATAAACTCTGGAGGTGACAAATTAATATGTAACACTGATACCACAAATATACTGCATAGATGTGACAACAGGCATATAATGTGTTACTTCAACAAGGTCACAGAAAAGCTACTGGTATGTTACATCCCCAGTCATATATAGAAAACATGGTGAAGTCAACCACATAACAAATTTCTTAAGGCTGTCCAGAGTTTTACCGCTTAATACATTTGCAGTTTGGTTTTGAACCAAACATTCCATTATATACTGTTCCTGGTTTTGATGAATTTGGAATAAAAGTGATTTTTTTTTCTTTTCTGAGTCTTATATGGCTAAATGATACTTGTCACTTGTCTGGTGTGACTCTGTTCATGCTGAGGGAAGTGTGCCATCAAATGGGCAAGTTTCACACAGTATCATCAATCCACAGAAGAAGGAACCAAAAACCAACTGACAATGAAACCACATAACACTGTCAATGGGTGTAAGCATTGCTGTTAATATTTATGCATGTTAAGTCATTATATATTTGGCTTCAAAATAACTGCAGTAATACTGGCTCATACAAACAAATAATAAAAATAAATGCACAGAAATGGTCATTGTGTGTCATTTTTTTTATTTATTTATTTTTGCTTGTAAGGACAGCTGCTCATTGACATAATAATACCTGAATCTATATTCTAACTTGATTCTGTGCTTCTTCTTTTTTTAAGGAATGGTGAACACAATAGCAAGCCAATATAAAGGGCAAGGGAATATAAAGAAATTACAAAGATTTTTTTTCCCATTTCCTGTGCTAGAAACATTGAAAATCATTAACCTACATAAGGCTGTTTTGTTCATTTAAAATTGATATTTGGGGAAAAAATGCCTGAGTTACCAAAAAAGGCACAAGCCACCACTACAAGCTAATTTATTTTCTCTCAATCTGAAATAAATCATTTCAAATTTTTTTTTACAACAAATCAATTTTATTGTTACTGTATCTCCATTAACAAACAGTCTACAAATAAAATTTTATTCAATATTATTCAGAATTCCAATACATTAAATTCCATTATTCCAATATTTCAATATATGTGTTCTGATTTATCTGCAAATCATCTTGATTACATGAACAAATACTGACATCCAAACTGTGATGTGTAGGTTGGCTATAGAGGACTACACAGTGCTTTGCACTTCTGCATGCCATGGCTCATGGCCACTTCTCATCTGCTCTGTTTAAAATGGGCATTTACGCACCCTTGTGGAAACAAAAGGGATTGCAAAGTTCTGCAGAATTCATGAATAGTCAACAGCTCATGAATATCACGTTGAAGGAGCAACAGCAGAGGATGTAACACATTTCAGTGTTTCATCTGTAGGTACACTTTAGACTATAGGCAAAATGATGTGCCAGGCCGGGTTGAAAGGCCTGATCTTGTCATTAAACCTCTAATATGTAGGTATCACTTGACTTGAGTCATCAAGACTTTCTGCCATCAGCTGATATATGCGGGCGTCTATTGACCCAGATAAGACTGTGAAATTCTTGTGTAGAATAAAGATAATGTAATCAGCCAAAATAAGGGGTACCTTATTGCGCTCTGGCTAAATTGGCAGGATGTGGCCTATTTTTTCAATATAGCCATTATTATGAAAATTCGTTGAAATTGTAGAAATGTTCTGAGACTATGCTCTTAATCACATCTTTGTCCAACCTAAGGTCCAATTACCAGGCCAGGTTATTTCACAGTGTTAAAAAAATTGAAAGCAGTTTTCAATATTGGCTGTTTCATATCCTACAACTGGGAGAGAGTCTTTTCCCCTGCTTTTTCTACCACATGCATTCGCTGACTGTGTTTTTATCACTGCAGGTTGTGTTATTATCACTGAGGTCTCACACATGGTTTGATGTATACCTGTGATGATTGTTTCGCCTTGCTTAGCATATTTTACATGCAATTAGGTGCTTAAGAACTGGCTTGCCAAGTCTCAATGCTGTGGATAAGTGTCAAAGACTTTACATGAAATAGCTTTTCCACCAAAATCTTTTATTTGTTTCACAGGTATTCTTAGGGGCCTGTTTTATCACAAATTTAAACATCCTATGCACATTTTATATAGACAATGCAAACATTTGTGTTGAATTGTGTTGTGTTTTGTGATTTTTAATAATTAACATCATGCCCATGGGGGTCCATTATCCACAACAATCCTTCAAACAGGAAAAAGTGCCCCTTGTTGGCAATTCACATTGTCCTCCGTCTCTCAGTAAACAAACTCACAACAGTAATTAATTGCCCAAAAGTTCTCCCCATTACTATTAATGTAGATTTTTAAAATAATTTTCTTTCAGAGGACATAATATGGATGTGTGAGTTGTAAGATAATAGTAAAGTTCTCTTTAATCTCTTTAAGACTTTGTTCTCTTAAATCACCACTAGATGGAGAAAATGCTTTAAGAATAGCAATTTGATTATAAGTCTCTTAAGATGTTTCATCAATTTGTATTTTTTGATGTTTTGATGTGTCTTTTGAAAAGAAATGCCAACAACATGTATGTCTCTTCTGGTCATGCAATCAGGCATGTCATGTACTATTCATGTTGTATGGGCCATAAATCTCTGCAGGCTTCAGAGTAATTTTGTCACCCTAAGTTATTTCCTAATGCAAAGGGGATATGAAATGTAAAACTTGACAGCTGTCACTCGTTTAAAATCTTACTTTTCTTTGGCCAGTTCAATTTTGATGGTTCCAGGATGTGTGTGTGTGTGTGCGTGCGCGCGCGCGCATGCGCACATGTGCATGTGTGTTTACAACATACAATGCTCTGTCTTATCAGCTGCTATTTGGAATTATATAGGGACCATCAAGAGTCAACACATAGCCAAATCATTGCATTACACTTTATGGAGTAGCACTATCACCATTGTTCCTGTTAATGTGCAGTTTTGGTATGGGGCATAACATATTCTGATACAGTGAAATATGTTTTGTTAAAGATCTGAAGATACCCAAAGGACAAACAATTATAAGTTTATCTTAATCTTCATTTGTGAATTAAATAAATACTACAAAACTGCTAGAGGCATTACATAACAATATTATTTTTGACTCTTACAACTTAAATAATTTGCACCAATTTAATAATAAATGAAACTATTAATTAATACATTTAAACTATTAAAATTCAACTATTAATTTCACTTACTAAGGATAAATTATTCATGTCAAAGTACATTCATTTTAAAGTTAAACATTCATTTTAAAGTTAAATAATTTGCACAAATTTAATAATAAATGAAACTATTAATTAATACATTTAAACTATTAAAATTCAACTATTAATTTCACTTACTAAGGATAAATTATTCATGTCAAAGTACATTCATTTTAAAGTTAAACGCAAGAGCTTGTAATACTAACATAAACAGTAAATATAGTGCTACGTTTTATAGTTTCATAAGTTTTGTCCTTAATATCACCAGAAGAGAATCTTTACATCATCTTTTATGTTCATGATATTACTTCTAATAATCTTCTTTTCAAACCTTGGTGATAGTCTTTAACATGCCAAGGACACTTCATTAGGGAAAAGCTCTCAAAAACCTGTTTTGTCCTTTTTTTTACACAATAGCCTCATTATTACTGAATTGCTATTTAATTTTTTTTTTTGTTCAGTCCTAATCACTACTATGTAAGACATCAAAATAACTTGACTGTAACTGGTTATGGGGACCTCTTCTCATGGTAAACCTGTAAAAGCACAAAAGAAATCTAACCAGACAAAAAATAATAATTTCAAGAGAGTTGAGATGACAATAAACCATGAAGAGGGGAACATCTGGGGGCACAGGCATGACTGAAAATAAGTGACTGAAAAAGCTGGTTTTGGAATATTGTAAAGGGGCTTGTTACATTACATTATTGTTAAAGCAGAATAACATTGGTACACACACACACACACACACACACACACACATACACATATATATACAGTATGATGACCCAAAACATTATGACCACTCACAGGTGAAACAAATAACATTGATCATCTCCAAACAAGGGCACATGTAAAGGTCTGGGTAGATTAGATGGTACACACTGCACACATTGTTCGGGAATGGTTTGAGGAACATGATGAAGTGTTCAAGGTGTTACCCTGGCCTCCAGATTCTCCAGATCTCAATCCGATTGAGCATCTGTGGGATGTGCTGGACCGACAAGTCCGATCCCCTGCGGCTCCACCTCACAACTTACAGGACTTGAAGGATTTTCTGCTAATGTTTTGGTGCCAGATACCACAGGACACCCTCAGGGGTCTTGTAGAGTCCATGCCTTGGCGGGTTGGTGCTGTTTTGGCGGCACACGGAGGACCAACAGCATATTAGGCAGGTGGTCATAATGTTTTGGCTCATCAATGTGTGTATATAAGTATTTCTGGTGTTAGGTGTCTAGGTGCATGAAAAGTAGCATGGCTAGATTTATAAAATAAACTAGAGTAACTGTATTCTCATAGTTCAGACCCACCCTGCTGAATTAAACAGCCAACACATCAACCAGAGGTTTTACACATAATACAACTGCAACACTTTGACAAATGTTGCACTATATTCTGCCATGTACAAGACAGAAATGTGTTTGCTATGAAATGAAAGTGAACAGTATACCAGTTTAGGATAGCATGTGCCTTTTTTTAAATTTCTGCTAAGTATTTGGAGTGACTGATTCAACTTTGGACCAAATGTGCAAACCAGTAATAAACTGTCAAATTCACTATCCATAAGATACTGTTTATATTTTTGTGCTGTCTCTGCTTATGATTGCCAGTTGATGACACTTCCAATCCAGAGCCTCCTAAATATAACCTATGCTCGGTCTTAAATCAGTCAATGCACAGTGTTTACATTTTAAAGAAGGCATTGAAAGGAAACTATAATAGCCTGGCCACATAACATAAGGCATTTTTAAGAGGAATATTTTACTCATAAGCATTCTGAATATGGATAAAAAATGATACCCCAGCAGGTTTCAGAAGGTATGACCACTTGCATAAGATCCTGAAACAGGGGCTGGTGACAGCGATTTTTAATTACAAGTCGATTGTATTCTGTCTTCTATTTCTAGTCATAGATTTATCTTCACCTCAGTGCTTCTAATCAATCTTAGTGATTTTCAACCTAAACACATTTGTCCTTAGTGAAACTGAATGTCACTTTCCATGAAGTTTAAATACAGTGTTTACAAATGATGACTTGGTCTAAAAAATGTTAAAGATTGTCAGTTGTTTACCCTAAAATCATCAAAAATTATTTGAAAATTAAGCTGTGGTAAAATGTGCAGAGAAAATGCCAAGTCTGTGGCCCTGATGATGCAGATTTATTAAGGCTTGATATGTCAGCAGCATACATTCCCTGATTCTATTTTCAAATAAAACTACCCTACTTACTTTTCAAATGTGCTCAGTTCTAGGTAAAAGTATGCTTTCATTACTCAGTGGGCCCTCTCCTACTTGACATTGAATGTTTAAGATCAAATCGTATTTAATTGTTTTCATTAACCATGTCAGGTGCTGGAAAGTGCACTATGTCAGCGTTAAATAAAAATGAGAAGAGACATGTTCTCTAATTGCCTATGAAAAAGGACTCACTAGAGCCTGGCTGGTTAAAGGACAGTGATACATTAACACTGGCGCACACATTCATGTCCTGTGGACTGAGGCCTTCAGTGTACAACTGTGGAGTTTAACAGGAAAAACAAATACAGCAAGAAACAATATTGCATTGGAAATGTCTTATTTACATATACTAAACAGACCTGCTTTGCCTGTGAAAACTCCATTTTTTATATGTAAGGAAAACAAGTGCCTCAACAACAAACTGTAACAACATGCCATTCTGTCTACCCCACAGAAGCTATGGAAAAAAGAATTAAATTTAACTTGAATAAATAAACAACATGAAGATAGCAACACTTGCATTTATGCCTGATGATCTAACACAGAGTTCATCTCAACAATGCTTAATATTGGTTGATCCTCCTGTTAATCAGCTAATAACAGTCATTATTACAGTACATAAATCAGACTGAATCTGATACACTCACCTTTCCAAATAAAAATGTATACTTTATTATATGGTTCAGTTTAATTCTGAGACATCCCTCAGATGCAGTGTTTTACTTGTTTTGCTGATAAATATGTGGTTGTAAACCTTTTAAAAGGTATTATCTTTAGAATAGGGCACACCATTGAATCCCACCAATTCCCCATCCTTGTTTTGTAACAAATACCCTGTTGTAAAAGGAGTCATGCTGCAGCTCATTGCAGAGGAATAAAACACTTGCCTCCTGGCAGATACTCTAGTGCATAGATTTCTATTGTATATTATTATATATGTTAAGCTGCCTTTCATTATCTTTCTCCTATTGACAAAATGCTGAATTGTTCAGGATGGAAATAATTTTGGTTCAAGTTTATTTTGCAAAAACAACTGTGATGCCACTCATACCTTGTTATTGCCCAAAAATTATTGCAAATTTACGCCTCATGTATGTATGTTTAGTCATTCAGTTCAAATCCTTCTTTCAAGACTCATCTATGGACACTGCCAAAAACGTGATATCAAAGGTTGTGAGTAGTCCTATCCTTTTTGTCCACCTTGTGGTGTGAATTCCAAGCATTGTCATAGGAAGTCTTATTTTAGACCAAAAGACTTCAGATGTTACTCTACGGCCATTTAATCCCTAACAGCATATCTGGCTGTGGCATAGTAATAATCACTATCTTCACAAAAGCATGTAAAAGTGATCTGTTCAGGAGAGCAACTAATAGATATCAATTCAAAATGAATACTGGTCTTGGAGAGCATTCAATCCCTACACATCAGGATGCAAGTAATGATGCATTTGCTCTCATTCAAACTGTGTAAGCTGCATTTATGTATTTATTCATCATAGCCATAAAGTGGTTGATTCAATATCGTGAATCGTCCAATTAAATCAGCCCCATCCAGTTAACACTGTCACCACACCAATTAATGTACATATAACTATAATATAATGATAATAACTAAAAAGGAAAGTTTGGGTTCAATCTTTATGTTGGCTTGGAAAAAAGTAGCTAACAGTTACAAGCTTTGCGCAAGAGACCGTCTGTATCTGGGGTACTGTGGCAGACCATTTGTGATGTCAGATGCAAATGTTCAAATGTTCAGATTCTGAATATCCATGTTTGCCAATGAGAGGTTTTTTGATGTAAAATAAAAATCACAAGCAATGCAATCCTATATTATCCTATAAGTATTAGCCAGATATGGCTGAAACGCTTTTTCAAGCCAACATAACAATAAAAAAACTCAATCAAGTTCAACAACAACAAATGATTTGCAATTTGCGAATGAAATCAATAAGGGACCATGCAGATGTATTAACAGTATGTTTGTGTGCATGGACATTCTTGGAGACAGTGGTCCTTGCCTCTGGCACTGAGCTGCATAGGAAAGTAATTTGGGAGCTAGTCTTTTCTTGTGCGCAGGTTAATTACAACCATTCTACTCTGACTCCAGTGGTGTCTCTGCATCATGCCATTTTATGCCAGGCAGTGCCTCCTCAGATGTAATCTATTTACTCAAACGGTGCCAGACTCCACAGACTGGAGGGAACAAGTGCTACAATGCCTGTGCCAAACGAGGATGGGGACAGGCCTGCCAGTTTGCAGATTAAATAAAGCAGTCTAACCTGTGCCAGCCCAATGGCTTCATTCAACAGTTTTTTGTAATCATTTTAAATTGTTGCCTCGTCAGGGTTGCTTGGTCCCATTTCTTTAATGCTAATATGTAACCAGGTAGTGCAAGTGAGGGGCTCCTTTCACAAAGCCTCTTATGTTAGAACTACAATTACAATTAGAACTACAAAACAGCAACTGTTTGTTTAATTTTTACAGAAAAGTAGTGCCATGCCCACCCCTCATGGGGCAGGTTATTTACGACTGAAATTAATCACTCAGTAATCATTTAATCCACCTCCACTGTGGATAGCTGCATAGCGACCAAGCAATGATGTTTCACATGAAGTATAGAACAAAGCTCAAATCATTGTTTTATGTAATAAATCAGTTACACGTACCACCACCTCCACTGTGGATAGCTGCATAGTGACCAAGCAATGATGTTTCACATGAAGTATAGAACAAAGCTCAAATCATTGTTTTATGTAATAAATCAGTTACACGTACCATCTACATCTAAATATATGAACAGGATGAAAAGGATAAAGATCATACTAGAAAAATAATATGTTGCAGATGCCATTATCAGATGTATTATATGCATTACCATATACTTTCACAATTTAATTAATGTATGACATCATTTTGACTTATACTGTATATGGTATTATTGTATATGTTTCTGCTCGTTTTCCACTTGTCAGTACTCACAGCTGATACACCTCACCCTTGAACACACATGGGTATACTCTTCCTATATCACAGAATTTGGTTACAAAACAAGGGATAATTTCCTAGGTGGGCAGCCAACATTATAAGGGGATCAAGAAGCAATACATTCATTTTTGCCATTGCTCATGTCCACACTGGTCAAGTCTCAGTGTTTACTGTCCACACTTTTTAGTTCATAATAATCTTCCTGGAACATTTTTCTGCATAAAAAGATTTCACTTTATTTAACATGCTCTATGTTATATTCATCAAGACATCAGCCTCTATGTATACATCTAGGAAGTAGGGATGAACTCCTTCACTGAAGATACAGACACTTGGATTGAAGATGGCGCAGCGGATGGAAGCCTCTGTACAGTGCTCTCTAGTACTTTCTTTGTTTTTGTTTATTCTCTGTGTGTTCGGTTACTCAAACCCGACTACTCTCACTAGAGAAGAACTGCTTAACATTAGGCAGTTGACTCCAGATGGTTTTTCACCAATTTTCAAAAGCGCGTTTTTTGGAGATCTTAGTTGGAGGAACAGCAGCTCTCTGTGGGACATGGAGGAGACGCAGATGGGGGAAGCGCGCCGGTATGCTAGTGAAGCTCCGACAGCGGGGATTTCGAGCTGCTCTACCATCGATTCACCTGGCGAATCTCCGCTCCTTGCCCAACAAAATGGATGAGCCACATCTTCTCAACGGAACGAACAAAGACTTTGCACAGTCTGCTGCCCTTTGTTTCACTGAAACCTGGCTCAGCAGATCCACCCCCGACAGTGGACTACATCTGCCAGGCTTCCATCTACATCAAGCAGATCGCTTAACGGAGCTATCAGGGAAAACGAAAGGTGGCGGAATTTGCTTCTACATCATCGAAGGTTGGTGTACAGATGTCACAGTGCTAAGTAAATACTGCAGCCCGAACTTGGAGACATTGTTCATAAACTGCAAACCATTTTATTCACCGCTGGAGTTTTCCTCCTTCATCCCGGTCGGTGTTTACATTCTACCCCAGGCCAGCATGAATGACGCACTACAAACCCTGGCCGACCAGATTACTGGCATGGAACAAAAACATACGGACCCACTTTTCATAATCTTTGGGGACTTTAACAGAGCAAAATTAAACCACGAACTAGAAAAATATAGACAGCATATTAATTGTCCCACTAGGGATAATAACACACTGGACTACTCTTACACAATTCTTAAAGATGCATATCACTCTGTTCCCTGGGCAGCTTTGGGACACTCTGATAACTGCTTGGTTCATCTTATTCCAACCTACAGGCAGAAACTAAAATCTGCAAAGCCTGTGGTCAAAACAGTGAAGAAATGGACCAGCGAGGCAAAGCAGGAACTTCAAGACTGTTTTGATTGCACCGATTGGAGTGTTTTTGAAGCTGCAATGGGCAACCTGGATGAACTGACTGACACTGTGACATCTTACATCAGCTTTTGTGAAGACATGTGTGTGCGAACCAAGACCTTCTGCACATACAACAATAACAAGCCATGGTTCACAGCCAGACTAAGACAACTTCGTCTGGCCAATGAGGATGCCTACAGAAGTGGGGCTAGATTCCTGTACTGTACAAGCAGGCCAGAAACTCACTGACAAAGGAGATTAGAGGCCCTGTTCACACCTGGCATTAACATGCGTCTTGGGTGAGCCATCTGTCAGTGGATCACCAGCCCCCTGACAGGCAGGAAACAGCAGGTGAGGCTGGGGGAAGTCACTTCTGGTATATAGACAGTCAGCACTGGTGCTCCCCAGGGATGTGTCCTCTCCCCACTGCTCTTCTCCCTCTACATCAACGAAAGCACCTCCAAGGACCAAGCTGTTAAACTCCTGAAGTTTTCCGATGACACTACGGTCATTGGACTAATCCAAGATGGCGACGAGTCTGCATATCGGCGGGAGGTTGAATGGCTGGTGC
The DNA here is from genome assembly GCF_013368585.1 of Megalops cyprinoides. Taxonomy (NCBI): domain Eukaryota; kingdom Metazoa; phylum Chordata; class Actinopteri; order Elopiformes; family Megalopidae; genus Megalops; species Megalops cyprinoides. Next base: position 32,785,546 of record NC_050583.1, read on the forward strand.
TCTGGTGCAGTTAAGACAACCTGGAGTTGAACACGCTCAAGACTGTGGAGATGACAGCGGACTTTAGGAAACACCCCTCAGCACTGTTCCCCCTCACAATATCCAACGGCCCTGTGTCAACTGTGGAGACCTTCAGGTTTCTGGGAACTACCATTTCCCAAGACCTGAAGTGGGAGACCAACATCAACTCTATCCTCAAAAAGGCCCAGCAAAGGATGTACTTTCTGCAGCAACTGAGGAAGTATGGTCTGCCACAGAAGCTGTTGAGCCAGTTCTACACTGCAGTCATCGAATCCGTCCTGTGCGCATCCATCACGGTCTGGTTAGGAACAGCCTATCAGGATAGGAGCAGACTGCAGCGAACAGTAAGGACAGCAGAAAAAATCATTGGTGCTCCCCTGCCCACCCTCCAGGGCTTCAAGAAACCAGGAAACGGGCAGGGAAAATCATTATATATTCCTCATACCCTGGACACAACTTTTTCAACTCTCCCCTCCGGCAGGCACTACAGAACCCTGTATACCAAAACTACCAGACACAGCAGCAGTTTCTTTCCTCATGCCATCACCCTCATAAATAGCTGACCAGTACTATCTGCTGTGCCATAGCTACTCTCGTTTCTTCAGATAGTTATGACACCCTACTTCACATCTACTGTATTGTACAAATACTCATACATCACAATTTCATTCCCGTACATGATGCACATTATTGTTGTTTGCACCACCACATATACTTGCACTTTATGTACATTTTTGTTTTTATATATCATCTGTATATTGCTTGTATATTGTGTATTGTCTGAGAGACACAAACAGCCAGAACTTTTTTGATGCCTCATTGACTTCACAAACAGTGTTTCTGCACCTTTGTGTTAAAGAATGCTGTCACATTTAAGGAAAGCAACCCACGGCTGCTTGTTGCCCATATTTTTTAGACACCAAACAACTTGTGTGTGATGAACAACATATCCTTTTCACCCAACATAAATTTAATAGACCATTTCTGGAATAGCCAACGCTGGTATGTAGGTCATTGTGATCCACAACCACGTACACTTAGTTGCATGCAGCACTTTCACAGAGAGGAATATTTGGTGGACAGAAATAAATGGCCAACAGCAAACAGTGAAATACTTTTCATTTAATTTTGTTGATTGACAAATGACCCCTTTCCACTGATTTAGGGCAAGGAATGCATACAATATAAAGATACAAACTTCAAACCAAGTCAATTATTCAAAAGTAGTACCACTTTTCCAACATTTCTTTTAATGTTTTGAAAATTCATTTTCACTACAACATAGAACAAATCCAGCATTATAGCCAGTTTGTTCATTATATGGAGATTTAACTTGGGTGGTTAATATACATCTGAACGCCAACACAGAGCTTTACAATTAGGTGTGTGCAGGTTTGACTGCCCTGATGGATGGATGTCAGCCCCTGTGTTTCCATGTTTTGTGAGAAATTATGTAGATGTTCCGATGCCAGGGCTGATTCTCAGAGAACAATCTGGGCTGATTTCCATAGCTGTCAGCCCATACATGCTGGCACATAGCGAAACGTCCATGCTGCCAGATCATCAGCCAAACGGTGATCTTAATTCATGAGTCTCTGCTGTGTTGTAGGAAAATGGTCTTTTACCATAAACCATTTCATCAAATACCTAACAATGAAAAACACAGAGAGAATGATTTGATTTCAGATTCATGGTTCTCGCTTCACCATCAAAGTTTAACGATGAAACTGTTCATTAAAAGACTGTTGAAAGTCTTGCAAAATTCACTGGAGGAGCCAGGTCATCTCAGAACTGCAGAGACCCATAATCCTGCAAGTGGCACCTTGGGAAATCTCCTTGGTATTGGTCATTTTATCTCATAGAGATCCAATTTTCTTTGGAATTGGAGGCTGTAAACTACAGGGTAGTACTGTATGTCGTGTTGCAATAAAAAAGGTACTGTACATTCATTCCCCAATCCATTATATTAAAGTCTGTTTCCAATACCTGCTGCAGTGGTACAGGGAGGAACATGTGCATTTAGCTGTTCCCATTTCTGGACAAGATGGTGAATCATTTGGGCTATGTAAAGTGACTAATGTGGTCCTTCAGTAATATCAGTATCAAAATAATACAGATAATCTTTACAACAATGGAAAAAAGAGAAATGCTTACATATATGTTATATACTTTTTATTACTCTTACTGATTACTATCGTGTTATAAAACACTTCAGATTGGGCTGTAGTGTAGCATAGTGGTTAAGGAGCAGAACATGTAACCAAAAGTTTGATTCCCCACTAGGGCACTGCTGCTGTACCCTTGGGCAAGGTACTTAACCCACAAGTGCCTCAGTAATTATCAGTTGTATAATTGGGTAACATTGTAGACCAACTTTAACTGATGTAAGTCGCTCTGGATAAGAGTGTCTGCTAAATGCCTGTGATGTAGAATTCTGTTTTATGTTATATCAAATGGGGTAAAAAGTCATTTTTGTGTGGCAATTAGCATCACCAGCTATTTCCAGACTTGATCAGCCAAGTGTAGATGTAGCCAGCTATCAAGTTGCACATTTTTTTTCACGTTTTTCCAAAATAAATCATGTTACCTTGCGCAACCCCTATATCTCGCAGCTGCACTGTGTGTCAACATGCCCAACCCCTGGTGTACTGACAGGTTGTTTTGCACCTAACTACTCAGTTGCTAATAGGTTTTTCACACCCATGGCCAAAAGTAAAGAAGAAAAAACTTCTGGGCAAATAACCTAACAATATTTGTTGCATATTTAATGCCTCTCACTATTCTAGCTGTCCTCAATACATCAGCTCCTGCTGTCTCTGCATGTTAAAAGTTGACTGTCATATCTTTCCTTCTCAGTAGCACTGGTCTAAAACAAAATAGAAGCAGAAAACTTCTATTTTCTTCTAAATTTCTACCAGTGATATAGCCTAAACATTTTCCAGTCCTCCTATGACCCTGTCCCCACAGCCATCAGCACACTAAATAAGAGTGGACATGTTCCGCTGCTATGCTGCTATGCACTAGGCACCATATTGCACTTTAGACTATTTATTGTATACATTTAGTAATTACATATATATATATATATATATATATATATATATATATATATATATATATATATATATATATATATATTAGTAACTATTTTCAGGTTTTTAAACACTTACTTTTACACTTTTATGGTGAATTTTATGTTTTATGGCTGTGAATGTCTTTTATATTTGTCTTTTATATTTATGGCTGTGAATGTCTTGTGCCTTGTCCAAAGTCTGAATGTTGATGTTGAAAATGCAACAGAGTGCCAGCAGTAATTTCATTGTATTTATTGTACAATGACAATAAAAAGGCTTCTACTATCCCTTTCTTGTTTTTTTCCATCCTTCTTTTACTCACACACCCCCTTATTTGAATGACCTGAAACACTATTTAAAATATTAAACCTCTATCTCTGAGAAGGAAAATTACAGAAACCTTCTTAACAGAACGGCTGTACACACACAAAGACTACTAGTAGCCTTTTCTGTCAGTTAAAGTAATTACCTGATCGTGTCGTAAATGTAGGCCTGCAGCTCTCTCGTACAACCGGGCATAGACAGATTCACATTGCTCAGTGTCTAGATGGGCTTCTGAATCGTGGGTCTAGTGCTGTGCTCTCCTGAAAAACATAATTAGTCCGATTGTCCGAAATTTCGCGGAGGATGGCGCTTTTCATTCTGGCCACGGTCGGGGAGTCATTTGCGCTGGGTGACATGCACTGTTCCACCATGCACTTCAGTGGCAGAATCAGTGTCACCGTGGGCTGTTTTTCGTCACATACAACAGTTGTGGCCATCTTCAGCGGCTTGAGCAGCTTCACAATGTCTTCTGCATCAGATAGGTCATTGCAATCAAGAGTATCGATGTCTCTGGAGTTTCTCTGAATGTCTGGGCTGCTCAGAGCTGCTGCCACAGCAGCTTGTTGTTCCAGATAGCGTTCAAGCATATCATAATTGCTGTTCCACCGGGTTGGAACATCAGTGATGACTTTATGCTGTGGCAGCTGGAGCAGGGTCTGCGTGCTGGCCAACACTGCAGTGGCGGTGGAACTCCGGTGAAAGAATGTAGTGACTCTTCGCACAAGTAAGGGACTAACACGAGCTACCTGTAAACCTCGCTGGGTAGCTAGATTGAGTGAATGCGCTAAACACTTGAAATGTGGCTGGAGACCACTTTCACTCATGTCCATATTACGCACGTTGTCTGTGACAACAGCAATGGTGTTATCTGGCCTTTCCAAGTCCCATTCTACAACAGCCGCTTTCAAGACTTCGGCTATGTTCACTCCGGTATGCAACTCGCATAGCTGGCGAGTTTGCAGAACGAAATTTTCCATCTCCCAATTGTTGTTGATGATGTGCGCTGTAATTGTTGTGTAGCTTTGCGTGGCATGGGAGGTCCAACCTTCAGTGGTGAGGGAGATGCAGTCGGCTTTCTTCAGACTCTCTATCACAATTTGTTTTGTTTCTTTGTAGAGATCAGGAATGACGGTGCATGAAAAGTGTGCACGGGATGGAATATTATATTTGGGCTCCGGTGTGTTGATCGTTTTTTGAAATCCTTTGTTCTCGACAACTGAAAAAGGCCTCAGGTCATGAGCCATCTATTGGCCAATGCTTTTAGTTATCTCTCTTGCCCACACACTTGACGGAGGTAGAGTTGGTCCAAATGATTGTTTAAGTGTTGTCTGTCCTTTAGGTAGTTTCTGTGCTGGCTTCTGTTTTATATCTTTGTGGTGGTGGTGAAGATGGTGATTCATATTGGTGGTGTTGGACGTGGTGTACGGGAGTATAGCTTTGCATAACTTACACACAGTGCGAGTCTTGTCAACGACTCTATTGCCATCTTCTACTACCACTGGAAACCCAAAGAGCTGCCAGACAAATGATTTGAATCCAGGTGGAGCATCCTCAGTTTCTACCTCCATGTCCATGTTGACTGTAAATAAACTTAGCCGGTCGAATAGAGTGCTTTGATTCAGTGTGGTGTGCTAGGGTTATCTGGGAAATTTTGCACAGGCAATAAATTGGTGATTGTACCCTCCATTGTACAAATGGTGAAGTGTAGCTAATGGAAAATAAAATGCAGTTTATTTTGCGATACATTTTTCATCGACATGATGCATTTCGATATTTCGTCCCATGCCTTATATATATAGTATTTGGACACATGACCATTACACCAACAGGGACTGTAATGACATTGTATTCAAATACATATACTTTAATATGGAGTTGGTCCCCCTTTTGCAGCTATGACAGCTTCCACTCTTCTTGGAAGGCTTTCCACAAGATTTTGGAGTGTTTCTGTGGGAATTTGTGCCCATTCATTCTGTAGAGCATTTATGAGGTCAGGCACTGATGTTGGACGAGAAGGCCTGGCTCGCAATCTCCGTTCCAATTCATCCCAAATTCATCCCAAAGGTGGGGTTGAGGTCTGGGCTCTGTGCGGGCCAGTTAAGTTCTTCCACACCGAACTCATCAAACCATGTCTTTATAGTCCTTGTTTTGTGCACTGGGGCACAGTCATGTTGGAATAGAAAAGGGCCTTCCCCAAACTGTTGCCACAAAGTTGGAAGCATAGCATTGTCCGAAAAGGGGATATATATATATATATGTGTGGAATAAAGAGGGAGAGAAAGAAAGAAAAAACTGCTATTTCTACAAGGTGAAAATTAAAGTCTACCTATTGGAGGAAAAAATCTATATAATGCATCCATCACACTTCAACGTCGATGAGATCATTGTTGTTGAATGACAGCAATAGAAACAGAAAATTCACCCCCTCCAGGCAATTTGAACTTACTTGGTATTCATAAACATAAGTCCTTGTACAGACCTAGGCTATCTATTAGGAATGTAGATCTTTTGTTTTGCACTAAGCCTGTGCACTATCAATCACATTCGCCAGGGACACTTTGGCCCATTATGAAACAGTTAGATCAATGGTTATTCAATAGGAGGTCATTAAGTAGTCTCTGTAGTGTGTATTTGCTGCTGTGCTGGAAGAAAGACCAACTAAACACTTCTGAATATAAGATTAATTATTATCAGGGGAATGGAATGGACATGGAGGCCTGAGCTGCCAATATGGAACTGTGGCAAAGGCCCTGATATGTATTAATGCATGTTTTATCAGAGTCTGTCACTGCCCCTGGACAGTGTGCAGGCTCATTTATTTAAAGTTCATTAATACTGTCAATATTGTAAACTCTGTATGAGTTCCACATGCTGGCCTGCAGATTATTATTTTTTTTTTCTGTTTTGGAAAGGCTGCAAGGACTCAGCACAAGGTGGAATAAGGCAGTGACAGACTGATTGGTAGAAACACTGATCTTGTTTCATACATTGTGTGATCCAAACAGTTCTACACACCATTCCTAGAGAAATTGTTCATGGCTGATTTTGCCAGTCACAAGAGAAGTAAGCCCACAATTTCAAAGCATTACCAAGAATTAGAAAACTTAAAACATGAATTAGGATTTATTCCTTTTTTAATTGAGCATTTCTTTTTAGCAAAAAATTCAGCAAACAAAAATGTTGCAGTCACTGTTGTACTTGACAGGTGTAATTGCATACCAAGCACCAACAAGCAGTCTAAAAACTAGTACACTCTTAAACCAGTAAAAAAAAACTTGGCACATTACAACTGTGATTGACTTCAGAGCATGAAAGACCTTGGAAATGATGGAAGTGGAGATTTTCTCTTTTTGTCAGGGATTATAATTTTTATGTGTGACATGCTTTAAGGGATGCTCCATGCTTCCATATAACTTAGTCTTCTGGATTCTTTGATCCAACAAACATTATAATCCTGTTTCTAATATTTTAATGCACTCATAACTTCAAAGATATGTGTAAATGCAACCACTCAGAACAGGAATGAGCTTGACTCTCATTCATTTTTCCCTGAGTGTCATTTTCTCTGACTCTACGGATGTCTACAAACCAGTGCAACATATATTATGATGCAAAATTATTATATAATAGCTGTTCAACTATTATATTGGTTCTGCTATTTCTTGGGAGCTCTGCATTCCAAAAGGGAAAAAGGTCTATCTTCATACATTAAGGGCTATAGTGACACATCATTTATTAATAGGGATAATACTATGTTGTCTGTGCTGAGGGCTGTACAAGGTTATGATGTGTTATTATTTTTCATTCAGTATCAAGCAATTCATCACCTAAACACTGCAGAGGACATTTATTGCCACTGGAAACAGTTCTCTTTCCTAATTAAAACCCAGTTTAAAGAGACAAAAGAGATGAATGAGAGTGATATACTAAATACAATAAAAAAGAGCAGAGTCTTGGCTCTTGAGACAAGAAGTAGGTGTTAGGGGGAGAAAAAATTAAATAGGTTAAATTTGTAGGGAGAAGGGTTACAGTGTGTTTTAGTGGTAATAGCAAAAAATGATTCACTTTATTGATGAAGAATGAACTCTTAGTTTTAAAGCCACAGACATATTGTTATGTGTTATGCTTTTAGCCACAGAAACAACTTATTTAATTGCATACCCAAGATGTTGCAATTGACAAAAATGTATTGATCAGAAAAGTACTGTTGCAGTGCATGTTGCAGAAATATAATTTAATAACAGGTGTGACACTGTTGCTTAGCTTGATTTACATTGCATTTTTAGTTTAGAATATCATACTAAAAATAACATTGCCATTTTGTAAACACTGTTCTTAACAATGGCTGTCATGTACAATACATTGTGTTCCCCAAGCATCTAAAAAAGAGGAAAATGGTCTGAGAGGTGTATTATGATGCAGTCCTGGCTATAGGAATAACCTCCTGTTTTAACAAGACCTCTCAAGATGATGTGTACCTAGTTTTAAGTCCATGACCAACAATTTTGTTTTTTGTTTTTGCTATTGCTTTCACTGTCCTTGTTCTTTTTGCTGTCTAGGCTCCTATGTGAAGTGCTTTCAGTGATCATTGTCAATGGAAGTAGATAAATAAATAAAAACAAATTTAACCTGTATCCATTTACCATTCCTTCTAGGGGAGATGTAACTATGGAAACAGCATATATATGTTAACTCAGGCAAATGTTTTCACATTAAAATGATTAGACACAATGAACAAATTTTAAGACGAATACTAGATAATTACCTTGTTTTTGATTCCTTACTGTATGTTCAGTACCATTTGATACAATTAATGCCAATAAACTGAAATACAATATCTTTATGTGTTCATTTAAGAACTACATTTCTGTGCCTGTTCAGTATGGAGCAGGACTCGTAACCCAAAGTTGCTAGTTTGATTCCCTGCTGGAGCACTGCTGTTGTATCCTTGGGCAAGCTACTTAACCCAGAATTGTAAAAATGGATAACACGTAAATTGCTTGGGTTTGCACTGAACTCTTTGTACTATATAATATGGTATGGTTGCATGTCTTGACTGATTTTATTTCCACCAAATTCACGAGCATTGTCAGCATCATTCACAAATCAATATGCCAAATTTCAAACTGGCGCTCAATCAGGAAAAAAATGATTTATAACAGCAAGTTCAATGTTGTCTTAAAGCAATAAACTTCAGGGGCATAATTTTTTTTCTGAAAATTCCCAATCCAATCCTAGAAGTCCTAGAAATTCCCAGTTTGAAGCTCCAAACTGTGTTTGTTCATGAAAATGGCAATGCAGTGTGAAATTAACTTTGAATTTTGAAGTTTACAGACTGTTGTTCTGTGGGGGCTGCTGTTGAGTGTCCCAATCCTCACTATGTACCACTACATCACCACATCATCCACGCAGACTACCACATAGAAAGTCTGATGGGGTCTCAAGACCTTGTCTATTAGACAAGGTGGAAGGTGACTCGAGCTCCATGAAAACTAATGGGATGAATGCAGTCCTGCACTTGGGTGACATACTTCATGATGCTGCAATGTGGACTTGGCTGGGCCTTCCAGGACTCTGGCATAAAGCAGCTCAAAGGGGGAAAAGCCAAGAGAGGCCTGTGGAACCTCACAGACAGCAACAACAGGTATGGTACTAACTGATTCCAGTTCCTTTCCAACACTGTAAGCTTTTTTTCTTCAACATATCTTTATAGGATTTATTGAAACATTGCATTGATCCATCAGTTTGAGGGTGATAAACAGAGGTCCAGATTTGTTTTACCTGTAGGAGCACCATCTGCCAGACAATAGCCTTGGCCATGGCTTGACGTAAGGGAAGGGCCTTTGGATACTGAGTAGCAGGACAGCTAGGATGTACTCGTGTACTCTTGGTGACAGAACAAGCTGCACAATACCTCCTCACCTGGGTGCAGTAGGGAAAACAATCCGGTGATACACTCAACGGTCTTCTTATGCCCTCATGCAGGTACCCAAAAAACAGGACAAGAGACTGGGTTACCAGGAAACGAAAAGGGTTTATTAATAGGGAACTTCACCATCCCAAGAAATAAAAGACAAAAAAACGCAAAGTTGGTTGCTGTGGTTAGGGATGGTGCCCACGGATGTCCAGGGTAGGGGGGGCTGCTAATTAGAGATACCCAGCCTCAGGTGTGCTGAGCCTCTGACAATCACTGGGAGCTGTCCGTGGTCCTGATCTGCCTTCAGCAAAGTAGTGCTGCACCTCTTCTGCCTTCAGGGGTGCAGTGGAAGCCAGCACACTGGTGCTGTCACTTGTGCACCCCATGTCTACTTACATCATGTGAAGTGTGTGAGCACTGGCATTTCTAACAAAGTGGCTGACTTACACTTATAATATGAGCACGTTGTACATGATCACAAAGTAAATGTGGTATGTTGACCAAATTCTAGATATGCAACGTTTTCATGTGTGAGCTATGCACAGAACATTATTTATAAAAATTTCTAGAGTTAAATTATTACAACAGTTGCTTAATGTAACTTTTTTTATTCATATCTGCACATTTCTAATGACTAATGACTAATCTGTGACATGCTCTTTTATTTATTTTCCAACTGGTCTTGTTTTGACATTTTTATGTCCTCTTAAATACAAATAATTAATGTATTGAGGTATTTGTCACTGTGAGAGCCACTATTATATGAAGCGGGAGGCTGAGTGTGTTCCTAATTAAATTAAACAACTAGCTAGTCTGACAGGGAAAAAATACATATGAGGGAGTATTTTGTGTTTTGACAATAAAATACACAAGAGAGGAAAGTTATTCAACATCAGAGTAGAACATTCTTTGAAGCGAGTGCATTAAGAAAAATAACTCCCACAGTCCCAGTTGATTAAAATCTATACTTCAAAGGGTTAAAGTTGTGCTGATTAATCAACCGATTACTGTAGCCCAAATATATGATTAGAATAATTTCACAGACATAAAAAGGTCTCATTCCTTACACCTCAAATGCCAAAGCATATTACTGAACTACCAAAACTTTTGGAACTGTCACAATTTAGAAGGTCAGTACTTCAGAAACGGGTGTATGTATTTCATTGTGTAATTTGAAATACAATAGGACACATTTCATTGGAGATGAAATATTTTCTAAAAATGTAACCATGGGTCATGAATGCATTGTTTAAACACAGATTGCTGGACAAATCTGTAAGGCTACTGTCAAGTGTGCCAGTGTCAAATTCAATCAGATTCTTCTTTTTAAAAGTGTATATTTATTCTGTGTAATATGTGACTTCAAAAAATGTCAGTTCTTTCTGGCCTTCTCACATGACCAGCCAAGTGTGAGAGACAAGAAGGTGCTTAATGCTTAAAGACCATTGAAACCCATTAAGAATATAACATAGTCTTTCCTGTACACTAATTACTTGTACATAAGAACAGGTGAAATGAATATTATTGCCACTTATGTATTCTACACTATTCTACATCATTCTTGAGCATCCCCTGTATGTAAAATGTGTATACCATCACTATCGTGCATGCATGTCTTTGTGTTTCTGGCTTCAAAATTAAGCAGGTTGATTCTGATGTGGAGTGGAGCCAGAAATGATAGCTGGCATTAACTGTAAATGAAGTCAGATCTTAGTTCCACCTCCGGAATGCTGTGACAATACATGGCAGCCAGTCCTTGAGGAGTATCCATTGAGTTTAATTTATGAAGTGTTAACCGTTCCACAGCCCTGTCCCCCCTTCATTCCCAGTTGTATTTTATCTTTTCTTCAGCTTCAACCACATGCCAGCCCATCTATCACCCCCCACCCCTTCAAAATGTTGCTTTTTCTGCCTTTCTGGCTGTGAGATAGTGACTAATCACACTTTAAAAAGCCATTAGTCACCATCCCTGCAACGATGATAACACTCCACTGCTGTGACTTCTTTGTTTTTACCACTGGAACAACAAAATATGCGGACAATGAATGCATGATGGAGCCTCACTAGTTTGGGGATTGCACTGGTCTGGCAGGCACATGCTCTCATCTCTCTGAAATATGGCAGCTCCACATGCTTTGAAAAATGATGCCACACACACACACCATTTATTTATATCCCAGAGAGTTTCAAGATCCATTCAGCAATGTATGTCAGATTGGTCTGTCAGTGGTTAATGAGTGATATACTGTAGGCAGGGGTAAAGTAATTGCAGTGCAGCACAATCATTAAGGCGTATTGAAGGGAAATCCCTGAAGAACATCATGTTTAAATGGAACTGGAAGGAGATGTTTTTATCTTTGCAGTAGAAGGCAGGCGAAGCAGTGGGTCTGATCCTGATGAATGACAGAAGCTGGCCATAATGTCAGGTTTCCTCCACAAAGTTAGGATGAATGGTGTGCATACATGCTAGTGGTTGCACCAATAAGGAGTGTAGGCAAAATAAGTAGAATAAATGAAATCGCAATTAGAATTTCTTCATAATAATAATGCATAATTAATGCTCTTCATTTTCTCTGTTCTGAGCTCAGAGCGGAAATAAGGTAACATCTGAAATTACTGTGTTTTGATCCTTCTTTACAGCTCTGATCCTATATAGACTGGAAAGTAATACATCCAACATTGCCATTAGGTCATGCCTGATTTTGCCATGAATATCATAATGCACACGAATATAGTATTTTAATCTTACTAACTGCAGTAGGTTAAATGCACATACTGGGTGTTCCTTGTATGGGCATGAAAGGTACTGCAGAAAGCAGAAAAAATGTCTCAGACATAATATAGCATGGAGAAAGGTTCTAGTAATCACACTAATGGGCTTGTGGCTTCATGAATGGAAGGCATTAAATGCAGAACATGCAACTGTAAATAATATAATTTCACACAAGATGGTGGCTTCCCTGTTGGCAGGGAGCTGGGACTTTCACACAGCCTGGCTGCACTGGGCAAATTTCACAAACACTGGGATCAAATCAAGCCGAATTCAGGGAATCAAATGATAATGTCAAAATGAAATCATACCTGAAAACAAAATTTGAGCAGTGTGAACTAATGGATGATCTCACAGATGTTAGCAGGAAAATATTCAAATGTCCTGTCAAAATGCAAATAATCCCTGTTGTTGGCCTTCTATGACAGGTACTGGGACTCTTTACAGCTTTTCCCATACCATGGAATAGTAGCTATAATAACATGCCACCACCTAAATCTCCACTAATGTTTTGCAGAAACATTTTGCATTGATTAAAATGAAATGCAAATGATTCCAGTCAATATGAATTTCAAGTAGAAGGCCAGAGAAACAATGGTATATAGACTGTTGCTACCTTATTTCAAATATTCTTCAAGCCACTCCTGCACATATATCACAGTCAAACCCTAGTGCATTGATTTTTTAAACACAACAAAAGTAAGCACAGGAAAAAGAGATAATGGGAAAATATGCAAGACCACAACAAAAAGTTAGACTTGTTATGATTTGATTCTGTCTTTTTTTTTTCAAATAAATTGAGGACTCTGGAACTGTTTTCCTGTTTGAGAGTGAGAAAATGAGGAACTTTTGGAACAGGTTGTTTTGATGTAATTGCACTGGTTGTATAACTGCAGCTTGATTTGGAGAGGCCTGAGCAGAGGCCCAAAGTGTATGTATTTCTGAAATTATTTTGAAACTGTGCCTTGGAAAATTATGCAAATTATATCAAGATGAATGGTGGTCTTGTACAAATGCTGGATCGTTACCTCTACATTATTAATCCCCATCACTGGAGAGCAGGCAGTGTTTTTAAATCTCTAAAAATGCAAACGGTCCTGTCTTCTCTAGTTCCAATTAACTTGGATGAAAAAGCTGAGATATTTAAGTCATTAAATACACCACAGCTCTTAGTTAGTACTTTACTTCAGTTAGAGACTCATGGAAATAGAACATGCTCAAATAAATTAATTTCTGACACTCTTTCTTGTTCAGTTAAGATGACATCATTAAGTAAGATTGTTTAATGCAATTGAAAATTATGTCAAATTAATGAGAAATTGCTCACCCAGGTTCCTGACTTCCAATAGTCTTTAGGGGTTGTAAGCCATGTTAGATCTTAACTGGAATTTAATCATTAAAATGAAATTAACCAGAGAGAAAAATGTGCCATGAGTGCACATTTTAGCAAACAAGGGTGCGAGAAGATACTGTGGGAGCATATATGAACTAGGTCTTATTTTGATACAATGTAAAGTAAGCTATTCTTTGTATCAGCTACACATCTAAAGCCCAGTGCATTAATTTTTACCACATCAACAGGGACATTTGGCTTTTTTGTGATCTGTGGTTGAATTTACAAGAGAAACTTGATCAGATGTACAGAGAAAAAAGGACAGCTGGACTGTTTTAATAATTGTCATAGTCCAAGGTTCTTTTCTTAAAAACCAGCAGCCACAATTTATTTGCTCTGCATCCACTAGGTGGCTCCCTTGTCAATATTTGGAGCAGCATTTGACGGTGATATTCAGACTTGACTTGAGCATAGTATAAGTGTGATTGTACTGTAAAGACTGTAGCTTATTACACATACATTGTTAAATTCAAACTGAAATGAATTAAATAATGCTAACCAGCCACACTGAAGTCCCCCCTTCCTCAGTTTCGAATGGCAGGTTTTGGGGATAACTGTTCATGTAAAATATATTTTAAAATAAATGAACCTATTTATGGTGTTGCATGTCAGTTTTACATAATAGCTTGAAACCATCCGAATCAGGCAATTTATTCTTTTATTCTTTTACACATGCATATGAATGAATATTTGACCTCTAGCTGTAGTTGTAAATAAAAGCCTGAGTTCTGTAGTAAAGCAAATACCGCTGATTATTCATTGACACATTGAAGAACCTTGGTCTCACCATGAAGGCATACTTCTGCCCATGCTCGATTAGTACAAGAACAACATCAATAATATCACTGTTGCTATTCATCCTGTGGTAGTAGGAGGACCTACAGAAGCACTGTTCTTTTGTTCTCAATTTTGCACTAGTATAAACATAAAAGAGCCACTAAGACTTTTTTTCCGCTGTTGATATTTATTCTGAGAGTGAATTTGATGTTTGGCTGTTTACATGTTGGCAGGGTCAAGCGTGGGCAGACAGCAACTGGAAAAAAGGTGGAAGAACTATATGGCTACAAATCTCTACAGTTTCTGTCTGTCCATCATCACTTTCCAGTCATAAGGGATGAGGCATGGAGTTATTAAATGTTGAAAGGATTTCAGCATGTTGTGTGTATGGTCTTTGAAATCTGCTAAGATAGCAACCGATCACTGTTGCACAATAACTGTTCTTAGAGAGAGGTAGGTCTACATGTATGCCAGTATTATTGTCTGGAGTACAAAATGGTGACAACCATATAGTAAATATCTTAGTAATGTAAACATGTTAAAGGTGTGTTGTCACATTTCTCTTAAGTCAACTTCTCTTCTCTTAAGTCTACGTCTCTTAAGTACAAAACACAAAATTAGCATTACTCATCATACAGTCACATACAACCCAAAGGGTATTTCTCTTGTTCATTCTATCTTCAGTTTTATGCATAAAGTAGTGCATGATGACCAACCCCTACCCTACTCCCTCTAGTAAGGTCCTTTCAATGTTATTCCATCCTTTTTTCTTATGTTCTACTCCACACCTCCTCCTTTGAAGAATCCACCCCCCCCCCCACCCACACACACACACACACACACACACACACACACACACACACACTTCTGATAGCGTGCCCTTTCCATGCATTGCACAAATAATTTTGCTCTGCAATTGCATCTGGAATGCAAAACAGGCCATTCACTCCCCCTCCTGGTACCAACAGGAGAATGAATCACTTGGATGAAAGGAGAGAAATCATCTTCCTGGAGCTTTAAAAAGGTCCATTTACAGTATTTTGTTTTTGGAGATTTGCATTCAGCTTAATATTTCTTTTTATTATTACTGATCCATCAAGTTTATCTGGAGCTTAGGCCCAGACTCTGACTCAAAATCTTTAGGGATTTGTTGGAATTGCAAGCACTACACAACTTGGGAGACTATCCAAGCTTGGGGAAATTATTTTTTTGGCTGTTGTGAACTCCAAAAGCAATAAGCTTGTGCCTGCAGAAGATTACCCACAGCAGAACTCAAGCTCATTTCAAACAAGAGCACAAATTAAATCACAAACTAATCAGTCTGGAGCTAGACCAAAAGCTGGAGGGCATTGTTTTGTGTTCATGAGATTGCAAGATTAGCAAAGTCAAATTGTCTTCTTTCCCTTTCACTTTATTCCTTGATTAATCTTTTGTGATTCCTTTCTCAAGGTCTTAAACACAACAACCTTGTGCTGCTTGAGAGATTCATTGATTGCTTGAAATATTTGCTTTTTGGCATTTCCCTTTACTGGTACAATAGCCTTGCGGTTGAAGCAAAATCAATAACTCTGGCATTTAGCACAGAATGCAGCATACAGTATATGCACATTCCATTTCAGCAACTGGAATAAAAATTGCTGTGCCATTGAACTTCTTCTAATATGCATTTTTTTTTTGCAATTATGTGTAACAGCACATTGCTATACAAATTCTTTTGAAAACTTGAATGACTTGATTTATCAAGTGCCTCACAACAAGTAGCCACATCCTACATACCTGATATTCAACAACAATATCATAACACTTATCATGTCTCACAATTCAAAAGATAAAGCTGCAGCACTCACAAACAAAACATTTATAGTATTTAAATAAATTTGTAGGAAACACAAAAAACAGTGTGTGGTCATATAACAGAGGCCACGTATTCAACAGGAGGTACCACCATGTCATAACGGAGGAGCTAGAGGACGAGAGCAAAGTAACCACCGGATGTTCACGGAAGAGGACTAGTTTGTCAATACAATCCACTAAGAGGCTGATTAAGACTATGCTTCCCAGTAGATGCATGGCTGTGTAAATTTTGACATGGCCCATTAAGTTCTCATGTGGTAGCTTGGAGCAGAGTTTGTCCAAAATTAGGGTGTGTTTAATTCATCACCAAGATAAATACATTCTGATTGGACACTGAAATCAAGTTTATTTTCATGACCCTTACATGGGGAAAGAAATTTAATAAAAAATGTGCCACACCGATGATCATGTGTTACATCAACATTTTTTTTTTTATAGACAGGCCACATACAGTTAAAATACATGTAGAAAAATACTTAAACATTGAATCTTTGAAAAAAAAATTATGTTCATTAAACATTCATTATGTTCATGATATTATATTTTCTCTGAGCTTGCACACATGCAGGCCTTGATGGCAGATGAAATGCATCAATGATTTACAGGTAATGGCCAACACACAAGAAACACCAACATAAAGCATCTTTATAGGGCACTGGGCCACCACGGGCTGCCAGAAGAGCTTCAGTGCACCTTGGCATAGATTCTACAAGTGTCTGTAACTCTATTGGAAGGACGTGACACCATTCCTCCACAAGAAACTGACCATATGACTTTTTTCACTGCTCAGTGGACTTGAGACTCTAAAGTTCAGTTAAACTTCTTCATATCAAGCCCATGCACTCCATATCATTTTGGAGGAGACAAAAAGTAGAAACCAAAATACATGTTGATGCAATCAAACCAAAGCCCTTACTATGCATTAGTAGTTATGGTAGTGAGCTAAACTGGTTATTTTAAAAAAATCATCAGTGTGGAAGGAAATATAAGACCTCCTTCCAGAGGTAAAGTGCAATATTTTTCCTTTTAAGTTACTGGGCCGCTTGCTTTCATTTTAGCCAAAAATTTTTATTTGGATATTAATGGGTTTGCATTCAGGAAAGGATGTCTTGTTTGTACTTCATCTCAGTAATGTGCATTCTGCAATGCATATTACTTTGCTAGTGGCTAACTTGCAGGTAAGGTAAATTAGTGGCACTGTTTGCACTGGCTTTGGAGCTTCTAGAGCCTCTCAGCAGTGTATTTTGACAAGGGAGATATTTTCCTCAGCTGTTCTATAGTTTCCGCTCTCCTTCACACATCTAAACTTGAATGGTTTTTCAGTGATAATCACAGCCACTTCTCAAGGGAAAAACACAGCTATGGCAAGATTATATTCACAAGTGTGCCATTTTTTGGCTAAAGATCCATCTGGCTAAAGATCCATCTTTGTCTGTTTTGCAGACATTAGACTCTTCTGATTTTAAGACGTTGAGCTAATACCCAGAGTGTCAAAGTTGACTCCCTGTCCCAGTTTCTAGAATGTCCCGCCCATGTACCCAATTACTGGAACTTCAGCTTTGATCAAACAAAAAGGATTCCACAACCAGCAGTTACTTGTTCTGTTCATCCACAAAGACAGCCCTCTCCCTTCACAGCCTTGATACAGCCTTGATACGCATGCACCAAGCCCCCAAAATTTGTTGTAATCGTTACAACAGGAATTCGCTACTTAACTACTTATTTTATTTTCAAAAAAGAAGATAGCAGTTAGCAGTAGTTAACTGTGATGCTAGTAATCTAGCTAGCCTAGTATACATTCTGAATTCCCCAACATTGTTCCATTTTTTTTCTTTGAAAAGGCTAGCCTCATCTAGTTTTTACATTATCTTCTTAACTTCTAGATTGAATTTTTGGTTCCAGGAGCCTATTTCACAAAGCAAATTCATGCTGAGCTTTTCTCAAGTTAGCCAGCTCTAGTCTGACTTGAATGATAAGACGAACTGTATATGCCTATTTCGGTGTGGATGAATATTAAGTGCTAATGGAATTCTAGAAACATTATAGGTCCACTGTAAATACTAAAAGTAATACAACAGCTGCAACTAGAGTCAGAGAGGAGGGTTGGCAAAAAGCAGACAGGCTAAAAACAATTCTACATAATTATGCAATGAAAAGGCTGCAATAACTGTCCGTCTAGATCAACACATATCGCACGAGGATGGGATACTCATGAATCCTTTACAGTAATCCACTCTGTCCCTTCAAGCAAACTCAGAACAAGGTGAGTATGCTTTTGTTTTTATTAGGATTTAATTAAAAAATTAAAAACACAATTGTAAGCACAGACTTACATTTTTGTGATTCCATCCTTTTGTTCTGCCCAGTTTTGCTCCAACTCAAGCAGTGATCTGTCAGTTGGTCCCATTGTTGTCTAACCTGCCTTGTTCCTTTTTTCTTACAGCAGGATCATCACCATAGAAGCTGTCACACCATCAGCAACAGGTATGGCACCTCCAGGTACACCACCACCGTCACTTACACACACATTCAATCACAATTAAAACAGACACAAGTAAAGCCAACTTTCACTGTTGGACAACAGTGTTCACCTGCTCAATAGCCAGACAGCTCCTCTCACCGAAAGCTCCCTCAAACACAGAAGAATGCTCCCTTTTTATTTCTTACACCACCAACACTAATTACTCATCCCCCTCAGGTGTGCTCCATAATCCCTAATAGCTCCGATGCTGACATGAGCGTGATACTTAAAATGAAATATGGATTTATGGCATACAGTATTTAAATGTATGTTTGTTTTAAGTGGGCTATTAGGGTATTGCATAATACTGAATGCACCACAAGCAGTCATAGAGATATATTAGTTCATGGCTTTAAGTCATTAAAGATAACCGTTACATGAGGGAGCTTTTTCATTAGTTCTATTTTGTTAGCATTTTTGCACATCGCTGCTGCTGCTAATAATTTTTACACTCGTTTTACTCCTTGCTGTCGTTAGTAATGCCATTGGAACTCACATTTTTGCAAATTGCTGTGGTTGCTGATGATTTTTGGACTTTTCATTTTCACTCAGTGCTATTGCTCCCTGTGATACCTCAATTTTGCATATTGTACACTAATATTACTACTATTGGATTTTGCTTTTTTGCAGGTTGCTGTTGGTGCTAAAACTGTTGGACTCTATTATTACTCACTGTTACTGTTGCCTGCGGTGGCAGAATTCTGCATTGCAGTATGCTGTTGGTAATAATGTGCTCCTGTACTCCTACTTAATGCCATAGCTACCTGTACCCTTTAGACCTTGCATTCTTTGCTTATAACAGGTGATTAGAGTTGCCTGCTCACAAATCACCTGTTATAAGTACTGTTTGATTGTCATTTGTTTTACACTCTGAAACTCAGCTTCAATCATTCTACTGTTGCTTTTTGTGATCAGGACCATGAAAGGGTACTAACAGCACATCCTTAGAAGGTGGGGGAGCATAGGCATTGTATGTGTCATTTATCCTGGGGTGTGAAAATCCACCCAGAAAACTTTGAGAACCACTGATTTAGATGCACCTGTTTTGATGGTGCATACTGGGTTGTTTAGTCTGCAGAAAGAAGAATTTGTTTGTGGCTGATCTGGTTCTACAATACCTTAAATAATCCAGTTGAAATTCCACTGGATTTATGCAGCACTAGCTCAACAAAAACACAGGAGTCATACATAATTTTCTTTCAAACCTACAGTACCTGAGCTATCTTAAGTTAAAAGAATCCTTTACAAATTCAATGATTAAACAGTGAGAAGGAAGACAATCCTCTTTAAATAATGTTTAAAACCTGCTAACACTGTATAACGTAACATTTAAAGTATTTATTAAAGCATGAAATGATTTAATATATAGAAATTTTATAAAATATTTTATATTTTAATTTTATAAATATATATATATATATATATATATATATATATATATATATATATATATATTTATATAAAGAAATTATACAGCCTTAAACAAACTGAAGTCTTATATAAATCCTACAAAAATGTCCTGTCAGAACTTTAAACTTTCTAAATTTCCAGAAGAAGTGCTTCTTTGCTGTACCACCTTCTTTAAGACTTTACCGGGGCAGTGGATAGCCCTATTAAAATGTTTCAATACGGGAAGGTCACAGCATGAATAGTAATTGCTCTCTCAGCTTTCCAAATGTTTTTTTTCTCCTCTCCAATAGTACACAAATGTAGAGCATTCAAGAAGCACCACTTACACCTGAACCACTCAAACTAAGAACCTGTGTAGAGTCATCAATGCCCCCCTGAGTCAGGCATGGATTTCTGTCTCCATCTGGGAGTGTGGAGATGAATGGTTTCTGGGGACCTACTGTGAGGATGCACAGTAAGTCAATTTCCCCCCACACTGAGGCTAATCACTCCTACAAGACTTGTGAGTTGATTTCAGTGCATGGAATACTGACTTAAAATGAAAGAAGCCTTTGACCAGGCACAATTACAATCCTTTTGTCACACTGCATTGCAAATATGGTCCTAGAAGAACAAAATTTGCTGAAAAGGAAAAGGTAGACTAAAAGTGAAGACATCATGGGCCTTCACTGAGCTTCTTTCAACCTGCACAAAATAAGTCTGTCCATCAGAGGCTCAGAGATCACAGCATCTCTGTGGGAACCAGACTTATCCATCACAGCAGATGAGGGCTGCTGACACCACCCCCTACACATAGGGAATATATCCAGCTTTGATTTACACGTGTTAGGGAGGTGATGATACACCTCCCGCCCAAGTAGTTAGTGCATGGATAAATTGTGGGCAGATAAGCATGGCAATGGATTTGAATTAGAATCCTAGATAGACAAAGACTGCTTGTATTTGCAAGCATTGCAGTGCACATGTAAGCAAAATGAACTGATGACAGTTCACAGCGTTACACTATTTTGCTGTATGTGAAACGAACTCTTCCTAGTTGCATCAATACTTACTGCCTTTTTTGTAATGATAATAAAATTGGTGTATATAACACTTTGTCTCTTTTTATAGTTTTTGTTATATATACTGTGGATCTAGGAAGACTACACACCCTTTCACCCATGGCATGATCTTGATGACGATGATGGGGCAGCAGTATAGCATAGTGGCATAGGAGCGGGACACCTAACCAAGAAGTCACTGTACAAATCTGATAGTACTGTGTCCTCAAACAGACCTTGCTCTCAGCTGAGAACTGTCTCATTGTGGAACTGTACACATCCTGTCCCCGTACTGTCGCTATACTTGCTGTATGCATTTTTGTAAGTCACTTTGGATAAAAGCGTCCGCTAAATAAATAAATGTAAATGTAAATGTAAATTTGATTTCCCATTGGGGCACTGCTGATGTACCCTTGGGCAAGGTACTTAACCAACAATTGCCTCAGTAAATATCCAGCTGTATAAATGGATATCATTGTAAAAACCTGTAATTGATGTAAGCCACTCTGGATAAGAGCATCAGCTAAATGCCTGTAATGTAATGTAATTTCATGTTAAGGTATATTAAAATATGGCAGGGGTCATAGATGTTGTGGATAATTTAAATCAATGCTAATGCAGCATTTGTTGGACATAATACATCATTTCTTTGTTGCTCAATTAAAGGAGGAATGTGTGTCTCCAATCTTCTCTGCCATTATGGCTTGTGAAGTAGCCTTAACATTTAAAGGAACACAACAATTTTAAGCATGCATACAAAAGGTACGAAAAATCAAACATTTTTATCCTTTCCCTATTTCAAGGAAAATGTCACAGAATTCATTAAAATGTGAGCCTCAGGTCAAATCCATTCTCAAAATAAATTTGCAATGTTAGCTAGTAAAAGTCATTTTATTACCCACCTTTGGTTCATTTTACTGTTTATTCATTTATGTCATTATTTATTTGTGATTGAGATACACCTGAGTAACTAGATGTACGGAAGCCGAGAACGGCCGTGCTTGCTATTTTTTAATGCCGTTATCTCAAGATCATGAGTTAATTATTTTGTTATCTCGAGAAAAAAATGGCCGATTTCACGAGATAACAAGATAATTTATCACTAGAAAACGACTTTTGTTTTCTTGAGATCATGGGATAATTATGGAGAACTTAAAAATGAGTGTCTGGTTCATTTGATCACACCTGATTTCAGCCTTCAAGATCGCTGTCATGACTGTTGGGGAGGATCCATAACTGAAAGGTAAATCAAGGCATGACCTTGACTGAAGTACAGTCTGATGCGTTGATCAATAATCAATAATGGGTACTCCTGACATTATCAGCTTAATTTTTTTTTCAGCTTTTTCAGCCATCTATGCCTGCTGGCATGGCACTCCTGATCTCTGATAAACATTATAAGGAATAAGAGGAAACGACCCTTTGTTTTCTTGTGATAACGAAATCACGAAAAAACGAGCTTTGTTATCTCGAGATGATGAAATAATTGACTCGTGATCTCGAGATAATGACATAAAGAATAATTGCAAGCATGGCCGTTCTCGGCTTCTGTAGTAGATGATAACTCTGGTGTTTACATTTTTAATTAAAGTTGCATTTTTAATGAAACAATCAAATGCTGAGAATACCAGTGTATAGTTACCTAGATAATTATGTACTGAGTTTTGAGTATTGATTATGTATTTGAAACCAAATATGTCTCACTCTGATTCTGTATAGAAAATTGTGTTTGGACAATGCATGCAAAACACAGAGAAAACATCTTTAAATGTTCGTCCAGATGATTTTACTGCCTTTCCATGTTTCTTTGTTGATGTTATAGCCAATAGGTGTAATAACAGGGCATGTATATTTAAAATATGTACTCAAGAATTATATCTGTGCATTATATTTTCATTAATTATTAATTTCACAGTATACCTATTCTTTAAATAAAACTATAGAAAATTGTAATCGGCTTTGTATATTATTGCGCAAATCTACCTTTATATAATCTACCTGTATAATGGAACATACAGTACCTATCCTCAGAGAGCACCATTTATGCAGGGAATATTGATATCCTCTGAGAGCCACTGGTCATTAAGCGAGGACAATTAAATTCCACAATGAATATAAAATTTAATAACTCATTTAAATCTGTTAGAGCCTGCTTTGTATATATAAAATATAGACAAAAAATGACAATTAAAATATATATATTTTTTTACTGGACAATCAACAAAAGGAAACAAAACAGAATAAACTAGGGAAAAAAATCAGACAAACAGGAAATGGATTTCATTAATGAATGAAGGGGAAGGTTATAATGGGAACAACAGGGTAATGTGAAAGATTATGAGTTTGAAGGTGAGGTTAACAGCAGCGAGTTAGACTAAGTAACCATAGATTTGACTCAGGCTGACAAAACATTAATTAGATGCAGGTTTATTTAAACACTTGTTCTAATATGTGAAAATTTTATTGCTATATAATTGTTAGTTGTTCTCATAAGAAATAGCTGTAATGAACTTCGAAAAATGATCAATGTTTGAATAATGGATGTATGAATTTACAATGTATGAATGATAGGTGTGTTTAAATCTGTTTCAAACATTATCATATTAGATGAGCCTGGGTAGATGTTGCATGGCAAAGGGAGTGAAAATCTCCAGTAACCTATTAATGACCATTGCTGTAGTTCCCTCATTTGATGTAACAGGGGCAGCAGTGCTGCCAATGGGTGGCTAAGCTTGAGGATGTCTGTGTTTTCCTAAACTAAGCTCAATGCAAATACATTTCTTTTTTAGATGGCACAGTGTTGTTTTATGGCCTGATAAGGGCGGGGGATCTTTCACAATTCTCTCCCTTACTAAATAAGGCTACATATGTCCTGTCAATGTATGCAGTCATATCTCAATTAACAAAAATAATTACTTGATAGTACATTTTCCAAAAGATTGTTAGTCCTTAATAAACATATCTGTACAGTAGCCAGGGTTGTGGTACTGAGTGATGGAAATTGCAGCTGAACCCTCTGTCCCAGGATTTTCTCTTAAATCACAAAGAGATTTCATGCTCCAACCATAATTGTGTGGTATTTCAGCTTCCTCTAGAGGGCATCAAGAAATTTAAAGACCACTTTAATTTTGACTAAGAATTAAAAACTTGGGACTAAGAATTAGAAACCTGCAAACAGCAAATAAACACAGGGTTTTCAGAGGACGACCAGCTCAAATACAAAAAGTGTGTGTAATATAGTGTGTCAATGTGTGCTAAAGTAAAAGCATCTTGGCAATTTATGTTTTGTTTTGTCTTAATGTTATTCCTTTTTTATATTGTACCGATATATTTGTATATTGATGTTTGTTCATTTTTTATTTCTCTTTTTGTGTGTGTCTTGTCCAAATGCTATGCATGCATGCATGATGCACACCAATATGATTTTAAGGGTTCCTTTTTACATTTCTCTGAAATTGTCACAATGAAAATTAAGTTGAAACAATTTATTATTTTGCATTAATTTTACTGAGAATCCATTGGTGGATTCCATTATGAAAGGATGAAGGAGTCCAAGTAAATATAACAAAGTTATACTAAGTTTTATTGTTCATATATTAGGAATATTGTAAATTTATTTGGATATCAGATATAGTGTCTTCGGATTGTTATGTTTTATTCACATTTTCCATATTAACTTTGTTCTATTGTTTTCATACAACGAGTGAACATGGTAAAATATGCAGGTGTTTTTATTGTATGTTATAAGTGCTTTTATTACATGCTACATGAGCCTGAACTTTTTAAAGGGTGGTTGCAAGGTTACTCTGTCAGGACCTTGGCATTTAGGGGAATGTTATGTCCATTTACTTGTACCCTTTTCACTCTCTGCTTTTACAAATAAAATATGCTTCTCTGGGTTGAATAATGTCCCTGCTCATCCCACTGGGAGAAACATGGTGTCCCAGTTTTCCTGAATATCATCAGATTTATATTTAAAGAGACTGGCGGCCTCTGACCTCCAGGTTACCTAAGGGCTGTTTCCTGCATAAACCATTTACAGTGTGCAGCAGTGCGTGGTTCAAACCACACCAATGATTGTTTTTTTTAATTATTATTATTATCAATCTCATTGAAATTCCTGTGGACCTCAAAGGTCATTTCTTTTTTTGGACTCTGAAACCAGTGTTATTTGTTCCTACATGAGGAGAAATGAGGCTCTCATCGGATAATCTCACCCTTATTTCATAACCATATGAAGCCCATATGCTTCATACATATAGTAAAATAATTCATAGATGTTGAATTATTCATTCATTCAAATTCTTTAGAGTTGAAGAAAACATACATATTTATACATAGTTTGTTGACAATAAGGTATTGAAGGTATTCTCAGTGGACGTATCATTAAGGTAGGTACTGTTTCTTTACATTTTAAGACATTCTTGAAATTATTGAACATAAGGAAAACCAATAATCTACAACTGAGGTACACTGTGATACTGTGTATCTCTCACATGGCTGGAAAAAGGTACTATATACTTCCTGCACCATCTGCTGCTGCAATCTGGTATACAGATTTCTGTTTTAGTTTTTGTGTACATTTCACAGAAATAATCATATTCCATAATGATTTTTCAAATGATTGTGAAATGTTCATGTTACATACCGTCATCCTTTTTCATTTAAAGGAATTCACATAATTGGAATATATTCAGAAGTGTAGGAATATGAGTATTTCAGTGATTTTACAAACTGCAGATAGTCATTTTGGGCATTTTGTTCAGCACAAATAGAATGTATTAATATTTTACAATAAAAAATAGTAAAATATAAAAATTTATATACCAGAGTTAATCATTTTGGTTATGAATTATTATTTTACAATGAATGCATTACTTTAAATTGTCTTTAAGTTTAATTTACTTTAAGTTTTGTCACTAGTGTAGTTACTAAGTATATGTCTGTTGTCCGAAAGTATATGTAATACTTTTAGCAATAAAGGTGTGGTCCTATGGCCTTATTTGGCAGCCATTGTAAGAAACGGTACTGCTAGGGAATTTATTCAGAAACAACACACAGATCCTGTTGTTCCATTGACAATATACATTTCAGAAATAGAAATTTGGGTGTGTGAATTGCATTATGTCAATCACTGATTAAAAAATACTTGATTGAAGTATTGTAAACATCCAACAAATAAATTATCTCCTCTGCAGATCTGTAGTACTTCTAATTGAAGTTTCAAGGGAAGATTTGGGAGGAGAAATTCCATATAATCCCAACACAATTAAACAAACCAAAAAATCCCCTTTACCACATCCTTTCCATTTAAGCTGTTAATGCCATTTTTCTTCCACTCCACCTGTACTTTCTTTTCCCTGTTTATGATCTCCAGCAACCAGATGTGATCCCTTCATCAGACTCAATAGCAAATATAAGTATTGCCATAACCATATTAAACAAAACCTTCATGCTTTGATTTTATGGAAATTCATATCTGCTGAACTTTAGGTAAGCAAACATATACATATGTTATTGATTGAGTGGCATTATCATTAAAGCAGGTTGAGAGTAGATTCCTGTTTACTCTGAGCCATCTCCATGAGTCACAACATATCCTTTTGATCATATGAACATGCTTTATCAAAATAGTTTAATAGTGAAACTGTGTTTAATAAAGAAATGTTTAAGTTCCTTGTGTTTTCAGTCTGAAGCTAGAGATGTACCTGCATAGTCTGCAATAAAGCAGTAGTGATGATGACACTGAACGCAACAGCTGATATCTGTCAGACACGGGTTCTCATCCCCTATCCTCAGAATGTGCTGTAGTTAGCTAGTTTGGCAGTCACCAAATGAAGAAAAAAAATCAAACTTTAATAACATGATGTTAATAGAGCAACATGAGAATAACCATCGAAAGGTAAGATTGGAAATAAATAAACAGTCATGTAATCTGTCACAATCACAGGATAAAGGATAGTATCTCATTATCATGAGAAATCAATTTTGGTAACACTGATATGATAAAATGATTACTGTGATCCCAAAATAAAGAGCACCCAAATTAATATGACACTCACTATGGACTCCCTGAGGCACTGAATTATGCAGAAAAATTGTTAACATATTTAATATCTCTGTGAAGAAATAACCTTTTCCAGTTCTAGTTGACCAGCTGTGATAATTGTTCTATTAATGACACGCTTTTCAAATGGATGAAGATTGTATTAATTGTAACACTCAAAATAGAATAAGATATTTTCATTATTTCATCATTTCTGCTGAGATCCAAGTCTGTGTTGGGCACTTGCCCTGTGGACTTCCACCATATTCTCCCTTAATCCACAGGTAACAGTCCAGTGAGGTATCCATATTGAGATATGGGATGGTATGAAATGTAAGACTTGGTGTTTGTATGAGACATCAGTGATAGACGGAGGCAATGAACCACAACGTCCGGTATGGAATGCTTTATATGCATGCTTTTTACATGTGTGACACTAAACCACATTTTAGTTAGTTAATAGATAGATATGGCAGATAATGGCCAGGATCATTAACTAACTTGTCTACACCACTAATTTGACATTACTGTGAATGACAAAATGTCAGCATTGCAAACTCACTGAGCTTTAGTTGAATGTTACTCTGACTGTGAGACAATGAAAGTGTTGGCCACTTGCAGCACAACATGGGTGAAGTTATCGTGACATCACAAAAAACATACACAGCTGAGAAGGCAACAGTCATCTTCACACCAACAGGAATAGAATGTTGGTTGTCTATAGGAGCCAATTTTTGTGTTGGCTAGGCCTGAATGGCTTAAAAAGTAGTCTCTCTCTTTCCCTGAATTTTCAAGGCTGGTCTGCATGAACCATAATCTCATTGTGTTTGGCTGTCAGTGTTTAAGTATTTGATAAATGAAGACTACTTTTGTATTGATTATTGTTGTTAAGACAGAACGGGAAATTAATTACAGAAAGTTACATACCAACATCTTTTTCCATGTTTCCATGTTTTAATGATGTCTGGAGATGGACTGCATTTGGTTTAGATTGATCTCCAATTTAATCATGATTAATAATGTCATTAACTTATTATACATTGTCAATTAAGTGTCATGTTCATCAGCAGATGCCACACCAAATCTCA
This sequence comes from Megalops cyprinoides, assembly GCF_013368585.1. Classification (NCBI taxonomy): domain Eukaryota; kingdom Metazoa; phylum Chordata; class Actinopteri; order Elopiformes; family Megalopidae; genus Megalops; species Megalops cyprinoides. The sequence continues at coordinate 32,813,781 of NC_050583.1, forward strand.
AGTTAACCATTGTTTTTGATCAAACACTCCCTGTCTTATTGTCAGGGTAAGCACTGTGTTGCACGGAAAGTCAAGTGGCAGAATTGCAAGTTCAAAATGACCTGCCCCGTTGTGCCAGAATACCACTGCGACCTGAATATTTACAATCAACCCCAACATCATGTGGCAACCACTCATTACCCTCTACACAGGACAAAGTGTTTGCCCAATGCCGATGAATATTGTAAAGCTGGCACTGATGGCATTTTTCCAGTAGCAATGACATAAAATTACCAAAACCCATTGCTCAGCATGTGTTTGCCATCTGTGAACTGTGTTATTACCATTAAAATTGGGTCCTATGGATTTCATTATTTAGCAACTCAAGGCAAAGTTGGGACAACAGGACACAGGAAAGGTAAAACTGTTCCTCTGCATAACCAGCAAATGAATGGTTAAAGTGAAACCTAAAAAATAAAAAAGGGTTTAAACGCATACATCTTTTTAGATGTTGAGCAATGGTTCTACAGGGCATACTGCTGTCCAAATTATGGCACATTATTCATTGTCAAATAAAAATAAATTCAAATAAAGTAGGGAAAATGCATGAATGCTACCCTTACAATACACTTATGTCTTGAATAATTTGCAGCTCATCAAGTAAATTAATTTGTCAGGGGTCATTTATATATGTTTCATTCAACATATTTCATGCCCAGTGAAACCAAGCATGATGCTCATACAGTTTCCCAAAGTCAGTCATGCTGTAGAACGTTCACAAGGCTGAGCGTTTTATTGTCATAATAGGTATTGTTTGACATCTACAATCATTGTGCCAGAGAGATGATCACCGCTGACCTTTCCTGATAAAGTGTAATATTGTACAGAACAAATGCCAAAAAGGGCAGCAAACCAGACTTTTATGATGCGGTAAAAATCAAATGTCAGCCTTAATCATGTAATTGGCACTTCTTTCCAGGAATATCTCATTATAGTTTGCTGTACAACTGTGCAAATAAGGAGTGTAATTATAGTGCTTGCCTGTCTTACAGTTTCATCATTTCCCAGTGAAATGTGATGCCTGTTTGTTGGAGTCCTGTGTCATGTGGTAATATGGAGAACAAAGTCGAAGGGAAGAGCTACAAACACAAGACAACTAGCATGAGACAAACCTCCTCTGTAAATAAGATCTTTGATTACATCCATAGAGGTTATTCTAGAGCAATATTCAATTTATGATAATGCGGCCACTACAGTTTAAAATACAGTAACTGTGTTGAATGGAAGTAACACCTTTTGACAGGTCTTCATTCTCATCACATTCAATTGCAGATGGCCATGGCATTGTTAGAATGTAAAATGCCTTCCATGATCAAACCACAAGTCCCCAGCAGTATGATATGGTAGGCTTATGTCATTTAATAAGGTAATCATCAAGTACATTCACGTCACTGCACACACCATGTCCTTGCATCTAAATAGTTTATATATTTATATTTATTTTCTTTTTTACAAAAATATGTCTGTCAACTTCTGATTATTCTTACTCTGGATTACAGGTTTTAAATGCTCATTTTTATTCCAGCTGAATAACAGCTGGCTATCCAGAGGGATATAAACATGAGCAAAGGGGGGAAAAATCTTTTTAAAACTTCAGGTGCCATCAAGATCAATCAAACCTGATATCACTGATTTAAAAGGCAGGCTGGAGGCACAACACACAACAGGTATCATTTGTATTCCATTATTTGATGTGCTGCATGCTCTACCTCAGCATAAATTTTTCATTTAAAATGCATTTAGAGTACTTACAAAGTACAGAACACTGACCCACCCCCTTTGTGTTGCTAACATAGGCTGCAAAGGGATACAATTACGCATTTTTTTCAGCTCCTGATGACTATGAAGATTAGTGCAATATAAATTATTATCCTGCTCAGTGAAGCAGACTAAGACTGTGAGATCATGATTGAGATATAATAGTTATCACTAAAGTCTGAAAGCTATCAATGTTGTGATAAAAAGACTTTACATGAAAAAAGCCCTTGAGGAAGCTGATGTGTAAAACGAACGTACTGGAGCTCTGGAACTAATTGCATTTTAATTACTTTGCCCAGAAGCAAGGCCCTGTTTCTCAATTTGTTAAATGCTTCTTGCTTGATTTATTGCAATTAAAAATATTTAAAGACACTTGCCTGAGCTGAAAAAGAGCAAAGGGCAAAAGAAAAGAATTAAGTTGGTCTTTATCACTTAATTCCCTCATGACGTGACGTGTTGATGGTAAAAGATTATTGTGTATGATGAAAAAGGATATGACCATAAATATGCCCTGGAACCATGAATGGTTAATTTTAATATTACATGAAACAAAATGTATTCATAAAATATATTTTATATTGTCTCTTTCTTTTATCTTGTGCAGATTTTTACCACATGATAAAATAGTAAATGCATTAACAGACCAAACAGATAATCCAGACCGAATTTAGGCTGTAGGTCATCCTGTGGATGACATACCAGCCATTATAATCGATGTTTACCCTGAGAGGAAAACAGCGTACAAATGACCAGCTAGGTCCAGAACTGGCATTTATATAAGATGGCCTTCGGCTACTTGTAGTGTTTACCTTTGGCATGACTCAATAACTTGGCTTTGCTCGAGGACTTACTGGTATGATAGTATTTTTCTTGGAGCAAGAATTGGATTCGATTTGATTATTTTATGGTATGAAAATAATTTCAGCTGCTGTTTGCTCAAGAATATTCACTGAATTTATTTACTGCTGGTGACTCAAATATATCAAGGATTATTTACTGAATATATTAGATTGGTTCCACAATACTGCAGGCAAACTAAGCCTGATATTTCTGTATCCCTGCTTCCACTGTCCATTAAGGTGTTCCAAGAGATGACCCTTTTGTAACATGCAGTTAAATGGTAAATCCTTGGCAAGTCTGGCTCAAAGCGTGGAATACAATATTACAGTGAGGAAAGCCCAAGGCATTTAAACGTACTGCCAAGATGAGTCTTCTGGTGCAACTTCCCTGTTTATCATATTGGAAATAATTGTAAGTTGCCATCTAAGATGTAATCATTTTCACAGGTTTTTGTTATTTACAATGCAGTGGTGGAGAGAACAGCAGATGAATCATCATTGACATAGAAAATGTATTTATTTGAGTAAGCAGCTTTGCAATAGTAAAAAAGTTGTTTTATTTGTGTGCATTCTTCAAAGGAGAACAAGCACAGAGCCAAATGCATTGTTTGCTCTTTTACAGATGAAATGATTTTTTTTCTTTTCTTCTTCTTTCCAAAACCCTTTGACAGATGATGAATTTGTTCTTAATAAATAGTGCAATTAGCTACCCACAATGTTTTTAAAAAATCCCCTCAACAGTATATAGGGCTGAACTCTGATTGTGTGCCTTTTGCTGTGCAGACTACATGGAACATTCAAGGAGGCCTCCACCAAAAATCACTGTTTTGCACATCAAATAATCTATAATCTCTATATGTAGTGGACATAGCGTCGCAGTAGTGATACTTCAGAATCAAACTATCCAAACTATGTGTGGATATAAATTTGAGACCATTCTCTTTTGTCTCTTTTGTACCTTGTTATGTCTTGCAAACCATGGTTTCCCACCTCAAGAGTAGTGAAGAATACAAGGACAAAGCTGTATCCTTAGTTGTGTTCTAACATCTACTATAGTGCCTACAGTATGAGAAACAGCCATGTGCATTTGTCTGCGCTTGGTACTAACCTTAGTATGTGTGCAGTGATGATTTAGAGCTACGCATGTCTGTACACTACACTCACCACTTTACCTAGAAAAGCCAATATCAGAGACTGTTTTTATGATAGGTAATTGATCCTAGGCATTTGATCCCCTGTTGAATGGATAAAGTGCAAATTTTTGTAATGACCAAAGGAGAAGAGAGACATACAAACAAGAACTGCATTGGAATCAGTTATTAAAAGACATATAAAAAGATCAGATTCTTTAATAGTGTTCATCCCTTTTCACTCACGTTTGGAAAGATTGGAAGACAATAATACCAGAGAAATTGTATATTTTATCAAAAGATAACAATGCATTTAATACTTGGAAAATGGTGTAAAACTGTTACTTTTACTAAAAATACAAAATGGTATGTAAAAACTGCCTGTTGTTGCCGACATACTTACTACATGTAAACATCATAAATCTCTCACACTCTTTCCCTCACATCTTATCTGACAGTAATATCTGACACAATGGGTCAGATTCACTATTCATGTGTACAACGATTGTGTGCAAATAGTGTGCAAACAAACAATCTGATGAACATTTTGGAATTCATAAATTTGTTCTTAGCTGGAGTTTATTCTTACCTGCAAACAAATGTTATCAGCTAACAGATAATAATAAGCGTTATCTAAACAATTCCACTGAAATAAGATAAACACATGTGAAGTGCAGAGGGTGAAGGTTTCACTCATGGAACCTTCATCACTGCTATTCTGTACAAACAGTTACATGCTGAAACCCTGGCTGATGACACAGGTGGTCAACCTGCAGACACCATGGGCAGTTGCATACAGGTTGTGTGACACAAACAAATACATATGTGGTGATGGAGCATACTGTCGGTGTGCTAAAAGGCCAATGGATATATGTGGAACCAAGGGGCTGCACACTTTTGTGTACACCTATAAAGGTGTGCAGAATCATGTTGTCCTGCTGTGTTCTCATCAAAACACAGCTTTCTATCTGATACAATGATACAAGTTTCATTGTTAGACAAGACAACACAAGGACAAGTTTTCTTTTCTTAAAAGGATTTTGGACATTTAGACATCCAAGCCATTTCAAAATCATGATAATTGAGACAAGTGATTTACTGATGTTCTAGACACTCGATTGCTAATACTATGACGTGTATTGCTTCATGAATCCACCTCTGTCAAAATTGTTTACTGATATTTAGTTTTGTTCATCAACCTACTTATATCTATACCACAGACGACTGTTCGAATTGTTGTTTAATAGCTCACATAGGTAATATACTGTCACTACTGTATGTCCAAAGAAAATACTGTATGCACTGCATGGCTGGCAACCAAGAACAGTGAGGCAGATCTTCTCAGTTCCTGCCGTCCTAGCCCAACATTCCCGTCTGTACTATCGATATTTCTAGGTGGTCCACTGGGCATAACAGTGGATAGCTTCTTCCCAGTAGCATCTGCTATGTCTTGTTTTTGTATCTTGTATACAGATGTTCATCCAATTACTTCAAGATTCACTGCATGCAGAAATATCAGTATAATACAAAGAAAAAGGAACAAGATGTTCCCTGTTATGTTTTAAGTGGACAAAGCAAAAAATGTGCACACTATTATTCAAATGTACGTATAGTGACATGGGGTGTTTACAATTACAATTTAATATAATCGGTACACATATATGAAACCATACATACTTCTTGTGATGACAGTATTCTGGTAAAATATTTTTTTTAAATAAATAAAGAACTGAAATAATCTGAAGATTAAGACAATTTAAAATAATATGGAATCATGTTTTCTGGCAGTGTGGGAAGCAAGAGCATAACTAGGTGCCTGTGATTATTAGCCACTTGTTGGATGATCCATCTCACTTGTTTCTGGGAGCAGTATGGAGCTATAGCTCTGCAGCTCTGCAACTGTATTTAAACATCTTGCGGTGAGCAGTCAGGGACTGTGGTCAGTATAAGGTGCTGGGGCTTCAGTGAGTGAGAGCTGTCGTTCCCACTTAGGTTCAGCTGTAGCAGCATCTCCTTTTGTGGGACCTGTTTTTCAGGACATGAGATCAAGATGGGGGTTATCAGCCAGCCCAAGCAGCAAGACAGCAAACAGGGAGGAGAGAACAGACGTGGAGTCCTGTATTCACGTGGGAAAGAGCTGATGTGCCAGATGGTTTGAAGGTTTTGCAGCAAGGATAAGATGCGTTCGTTGATTCCATGGAGTCCATGGGGAGGAGTCTCCAAAGGTATAGGCAGCAGGGAAAGCACTGCATGTTTACTGTCGTGTTGCTAAGCTACTGTGCGTGTGCTCCTCACTGTGGGGGTGCACGTTGTTGGTGATGTGCAGTGGGAAGTACACTTACCTGCATGGGGCACTCTGTCTCCTGGGGAGGGGTCGTAGACACAGTGGGATTGGAAGGAGAGGGGGATTAGCAGGAGGTCACGCCAGCAAATGCTTGACTTTAATTTTATATAAGAATTGCTGTATTTAAATTAAATAACAGTAAAGTTGCTTTTTGTTGCCACATACCTGTGTCTGCGTCTTGTTATGCTGACGGGTGGTGATTCTGTAGCAAGGAGGGCAGGGGTTGCCCGAGTCCAGGTAGCTTGTCACATAACCTTGGCCATGCCTAGTAATTTTAGCTTGTTAAAGTTTTGGGGTCTACTAAGGTTAATTAGTAAGTTTTCTCATCTGTTGGCACCAAAGTGGAATTTAGGTACCCATTATTCCATGTTTCAGCATGAATAGGCAAAATGCATAAAATGGCCACAAAAGGATTCTGAATGCACTTAAATCCCAATGATGGTGCTTATCTCTGAAATGTCACCTTGTGAAATCCAAGTGAAAATATGAAGATGTCATTGGAATTCATGCAGCTAATTCTGAAAGGACCTTTAAAGTTTCTTACCAGTCAGAATTGCACCCTTGGTTGACAATAAATAGCATAAGGCTTGTGATGATGGACAAAAATGGAAAACAATGCCACAGTTTTTAGTGCCTATACTCTGTGTTCCACTATTGCAGGAATGCTATCCATTATACTGAGGGAACATCTTTTACAGTTGGCTAACTTATTTCATAGATTAAACTAAATTATTTATCTTCAAAATCTACAATCAGTATCACTCATGTAATTATCAGATAATCAGTTCATCATCCCCAGCCTACATAATTACAAATGTGGCCCAGTGTTAGATTTTGATGAAGATGTTATGATCCCCTTTTATGGAACACTTCAGTGACATGCAGATCAGGGCCAAGAGTCTTTTATGCTGTTTTACCATCCAATGAAAGATCAAAGTTGCTGGACAACCTCCCAGTATACACTTTTATGCATTGCTAAACAACAACATCTCTGTTTCCTGATCCTGTCATAATTCCAGGGACTATTGATTCTCCTGGAGGACACACGATGATAAAAGACTCAGACCCCAAGGACATGCAGTTTGTGGAACTTCATTCCAGAACTATCTGTGGTTGCCTGGAAGCTATGTGGGTAAACAAGTGCTTTAGAAATGAATCTGGTCTACACAATCCTCAGATAAGCTGTGTGAGAGGATAAACTGCTGAGACACTGTGATAGCATGATTTCTCTTACATTTATCTCAATAATACCTTCTGCTTTCTGCTCATGAGCTTAAAAGTAGATCAATCATATTTTTAATGACTTGACAGTTTATGTTTACATTGATCCTAACGTCCAAACCTCCAACGTCCAATTTGAAACACAATCGAAAAGCTACACATTGCTACAAATTTTAGTGTTGGTAATTATGCTAGACATCAAAAAGGAAAACTATATATTGTTAAAATAGAAATAATTAATGTTCTTAATGTTGATAATAATAACAAGAAACATTTTCTCAATGATAGTGTGCTTCTCATTTTAACTAAGAACATTTTAATAACGAGGATTGCAGCTGTATTTTTTCATTCCCTTTAACACAGCTTTGTCCTAAGGGGCATTCTTTACCTGTGATCACTACAGCAGCGGCATTCCATTTTCAGAACACTATCATTAGATCTCCCCGTATATTGGTCCATTACATGTGTGTTTCGCTCATCCTCTCACACCACAGTTCACGGCTGTCATAGCATGCTTCATTTCCATCTGATTTTGTCAGCATTACTCTCTGGGCATCTCTATGAGAAAATGCGACCTCAACAGCTTGGCAAACAGGTTTGTGGTGTATTTGAAATGGCCCTACCTGAACTCAAATTTTTGTGTCACATCTTAATGCCTGTCTCTAAAGTGGGGGTGGGGGTCAGGGAGCTGGGATACCACACTGTTTCACTTTGAGTTTAATTCAATGGGGACTCTTAATATGGGTATCCTTGTGCAGTTCTGCTAAGCATGCCTTAAGCATCCAAACAAGTCACTTTTCACTAAGCTGAAGGCATCTTGCTGAAGGGCACTCTGTGGAAATCATTAGCATTTCCATGCCTTTTGGTAAGATGCTCATTTTACAACAGTCCAAAGCTGCTCTAATGTTGGGACCGGCCGTTGTCATCTAAGCAGCAGGAGCTAAGAGGAAATCTGATGTGTGAGGAAACTATCAGTTCATCCTCTAAATGAAATTCTAACATGCAAATCCAAGACATGCTGTTTTGTTTGACTCTGGTTAGTGGGAAATCTTCAAAAGTAACTAGAGAAACTCTTCACAAACTACACACAAGCCTTGCCCCACCGCATTAGTATGAACACTTGTTTGTTTTTTTATTTTGTCTGGTGTTGTTAGCATTATCAGTTTTATCATTTTTTTCTTTTAGAAATGAAGTGAAAAGAAAAAAGATACATTAAGACATACTTACCATTATAATTGCATGCCAGTGAATCTTATTACACAAACATGCATAGTGTTAGTTACTATGAATTGAATTGTTATCTGTTTATACAGCTGGATATTTACGGAGGCAATTGTGGGTTACGTACTTTGCCCAAGGGTACAGCAGCAGTGCCCCAGCAGGGAATCAAACTGACAACCTTTCAGTTAGGAGCCCTGCTTCTTACCTCTATGCTACATTGCCAATCATACAGAAGCTTACAATGGACTGCGTGCCAAAACAACTGCAAACAAGGTTCCATGAAAATAAACGTTAGCTTGTATCAGGTGGATACTAACGACAAGTCTGTCTGAATATGGGCTTGTAAATCGAGCACACTTTGTCACAGTCAGAAAGCCACATCATTGAATAAATGGGGTAAAAAGCTGCCTTTGTTAATTCAGGAATAACCACATATACAGTTAAGATTCACAATTTAAGTCCTATTCTAAACTGTAACTACAACAAACTGTGGGTACAGAGGGTAGCACGATATGAATACAAAGTTGACATTTTGTGGGATTATTGATCACCTGGAAATATCCGCAGCAGGAAGCACCCCTATATAATCACACCTGGCAGACAGGAGAGAAAGAGTCACCTCTTTACAGTTGCAAATATACCTCTAGCTCTTGGATGACACTGAAACTTTGGTAGTCATTGTTACAGCAAGCACAGAATAGCCTTTGTGGGTCAGAACTGAAACAGGGAACCCAGAGCTGAGTGAAGACATATGCGATTTAACATATAAATGAGCTGACAGCTTTGTTCTTTATGAACAGCAGGACCAAAGGCTATATCTTCCATGCCAATTCTTTGATTCCCTCATTAGGTTACTAAAAAGGTTAAAAAAAAACTTTTTTAAGCTTGTCAGAATATTTGGAATATGGAATATTTACGTCTGTAGTCATAAAGCTGTATATAGGTTAAGATAGGTAACAAATGCGCCAATTCGATAAATGCATGCAGTAGATGTATGTTTTGGCCTGCATTTGGACTGAACCTGCCTTTTGGATTTCCCCTGTTTGACTTGTTGGCCTGATTTTTTTTCCCTTTTTTCCCCCATTAAACGCCCATGTTTGCGCTTCGGCAACCATATTTGCTGTGGTCTTGTGACATTATCGCACACGTGCTGGCACATATATATATAGATAGATAGATACAGTAGATAGATAGAAGAGACATGTTACTGAAGAGACATGACATAGGTTGATGACATGATTAACATTATTATCAACAGCAGTGAACAGTAGGGGGCCTGGTGTGTGATGTGCACATTAAGTATATACCATCTGTGAATTTGCAATGCATGCATTGTACAAGCTTGCAGATGCTGTCTTCTATGATTCTGTTCCATTCATCTTGTATGTGCCTCCTTATTTCTGTTTGAGCTCTACATGTCACAAGATCCCCAAGCTCAACCCACAAATGTTCAGTAATGCTCAAGTCTAATGAGTAAGGAATCTATTGCAAAAAAGCCATCAGTACAAGACCAGTGCAAGGCTGTGCCATATTCTGACAAATTGTATTGCAATGCACATGGGAAAGTGTACTATGGTGGTCCACAAAAAACCTTCATTTACTGTTGAACGTGATCTTGACCCATCTCTTGTAAGTCCACATGAAATGCTACTGACATCTTTTCATTCTGTTACATTGATGAATATTGGTGAGTAGGACTCTCACCTGCAAATCATGGATGTGCAGCTGATTCTCAACAGTAAAACTGCTGATGCAGGGGCTGTTCTGACCTGTATTTCTGATACAGCAGACTTGATGTCTCAATCAAGAAGTGTTGTGACTTGTGGCTTCACAGATTGTGCCCTGTCACTGGTAAGCTATATTTAACTGTAATGTCTTACCAAGCTGCTTATCAAATTGCTGGCTGTGAGCACTCTTCAGCATGTGACAGTGTGCTGACTTAGTCCAGCCTCCAACATACTGATGGATGGATTATGAATGACTAAGTAATCAAATGGAAGCCAAAAGCATGTAATCAGTATCTTCACATCTTCATAATCCATAGAGTGATACATTGTTCTAGATGCTCAGAATACCCCCTTCCCCCCAACCACCACCACCACCTCCACGACACCAAAGATAATGTAATCTATTGAGCAGCATAATCTGTTTATAAATTACAGGCATGGTATTTATTTGACATTAATGCCAGCTATTGTGCTGACTTCTTGGCTTCACACTGTATAACATACTGTATAGGTCATGCAATGCTATAGTAATGAATTACAATTATTTATCTAAATGATGCATTTCCTGAAAAGAAAATAGTTCCAATATTTCAAGATCTGAGCTTTCACAACAAACTCAATTCTTTTTGAATCAATTTCGCATTTACATCACAGTTTTTCATGCAATCTTTGTTCCAAGACAATTATACCACTTTTTTCCTGTGATGCACTATATTTCACTTCAGTTTTTTTTTTTTTTTTTGAAAAATAAAAGCATATTGTGTTAGAATTCAAAAGCTGTCACAAATCTTCATCACGTATCACTTAGCACATCTTTCTGTCTTTGATCCAGTTGATTGCGATGTGAGGTAAAACATGTCACAAAGGTGTCATTAGTATGTTTCACATTTCAGCACTCACTGCTGCTCAGATTTCGCGGGCCCAGACAAAATCATTCATCATGGTCAAGGTTTTTAATTTGGGCATTTATGTATGAATGCTTAAAAGGTGTACCCACCAAATCAACAACACTGGTGATTTTTTTGTAGCTCTCTGACAAGCGGTTCCTCTATTAATTATATATTATGAATAGGTACTTCATTTAAAACAGTATATTGCAGATTTTCTCAGTTTGGTTGTCACAACTGCAATAATATTTAAATATGCAACTGTATTTTAAGAGCCAATGTATAGGTGCCCATTTGCTTCATAGTGTACTGGAGAATCAAATGTAGAGGTTTGGATTATATAATAAACAGCAAGCAATGTCAATAATTCCACCACCAGTCCAAAACATAAAATGAGGGTTATGACACTGTAAATGCATGCAGATTATATTTTGTTTTCAATCATACTAATACCCAAAACTGCTAAAACAATGTGCTACTCAAAGTTGATCATCTGACCTCAGTTTAAATCTTGTACATCATTATCTTTGGGGGTGAATTAGTGCCAATAGCTAGATAAATCATTACATTCATAACTTTAACAATCCTCACTTCTTAAGCAACATTTTCAGTCCTGTAAATTCTATGCGATCCTTGAGTCACCTGAGTGTGCATTCCCCCTGGAATCATACTGCATTCTATTTATAGCCTGCCACATGCACTGCAGATGCATTAAGTACTATTTGAATGGATAAACATGTGACAGAAGCCATATAAATTGAATAAAATGATTCATTATAGAAGAAAAAAGGGAAAATGCAGTTTCTAACTGAATAAATTTTCCTACTAATGCAGAAAAGCATTCCAGCTACATATGGGCACAGTTCTGAGGCTCAGTTAGCTTTAGGACATCATGTGCTTGCATTAGAAATGTGTTGTATAAGACAGAGAAACATGGACATTCTTGAAGCCAACAGAAAAAAAATGGCACAGATCAATACCCATGGTCATCATCACAGAGAACTGTACATCTTGGGAGACTGTGTACGTGTGATGACTGTATGGTCTGTGATAGCTGAAATCCCTCCACATAAATATACTAGGCAGAAGATGAATAAATTAATTTGCTCAGTCAGATGCTCTATGTTTTGAGGCCAAACCACATTCTTAAGAAAACAACATGAAGACGTTAATCTGTGCTTTTCAACTGTTCAGGCAATTCTGCAAATTTCCCTTGACGCTATGCAGTGCTACAGATTTATAAGGCGGTAAATATTTCAGAATGAGCTTTATAAAGTGTGTGAGCTCTGCAGAGATGCAGAACCCTGGGGGGCTCATTCTGTGATTCTCAATAAGCAGTTATAAGGCCATTTCTGAGCTGGTAAAACAGTGTGGGGAGACAGAGAAAGGCATGTCATGATCAAGAGAGGAGTGTGGGGAGCGACAGTGGAAGGTATGGACTAAAAAGGGTGGGCATGGGGACCAGTAGGGGGCACCTGAGACCTGAGAGTGGGGTGGGGGGGTCTGGGATGTTGGGCGCCTTGTTGGATCGGAAGGCAATGCACCATTTCTGTAAAATCTATGTTTATGGGTCTAATTTCATCTTTTTTTTGCTGAGTGCTCCCACTAAGAACAATACATGACATACAGTAAGTCTGTGTGGAGACCTCACTTCTTTTTGGCTTGCAAAAAGAAGAGACAGCAGTAAGATTTGTGATGTCCTGAATGTTATTTAAAAGTCACTTTTTCTCGTGGATATCTCTGACAATCACATATGAACATCCCTATTAGCCTAGCTGTCCTATTGGGTAATTCCTCAGTCTATTATTGAAATTGTAAGGGAATCTGAACTGTGTGATACTCTGGTGTGCCCATGTCAAAAGAGGCTGAGGATGATAGAAACCCCCAGTTTACAGTAACCTTGCCATTTCTGCTTCATTTAATGGCAGCAAGAGTGAAGCAGTGAGGAATGAACTGCACCACTGCCCCTTGGCAAGTGACCTCCACCTAAAGCCCACACATCAAAACGACAAGACAGCAGAAGATAGATGGTCCCCAACTTCTCTGAATACTTTCTGATGTTTCTTTGCAATTCGTACCCTGGTCATGTCGGAGCAGTTCCCGACACGCCGCCTTGTCATCCGCCCCCTCTCTTTCTCAGTCTCCTTCCTCTCTGCACTTGTTCCATCCCCGTTCATTGCTCTCCCCCCAGCCCGTGCATTTGAAAGGCTTGAAGAAGCAATGATAGCAGAATGACAAGCTATCACTTTTTGCAGATATTTTACTGAGAATACTGCAGATTCAGTGATGAACCCCCCCTCCCCCAAAAATAAAGGCATTTCACTTCAAAAGTAGTCTTTGTAAATGTAAAACGTTGGTGACAAAATGCTGTGACAGCTGTCCGAGGGGAATATAACTTCTGTCTTCTGAAAACAAAGCCAAGAGGGAGTTTCATTACACACCTGGCAAGCTCTGACAATTCTGTGTGCCTGTGTGTTTACTATCGTCAGGCAGCTCATCACAGTTTAGAATAATGTTCTTTAGCCCTGCCTGCACCTCATTATGGAAGCTGTTTGACTTACGCAAACCAAGCTCCGTTCAGCAAACAATTCATCAGGAGGATATTAGCCTGTGAAAAGTGTCATCTACAATACGCGTCGCGCCCTAAAACCACATCAACATGGAATGACGTGTTACTTAGTGCTTAAAGTCTATAAACAGAATTCATTCTCTTTGATGTATGTGAAAGTGTTTTGTAGGCAGTCGCTCCACCAGGCTAGTAATGTCTAATTTGGATGAGAGCCGTGCCTGCTGTTGATTTTGAAATTATGAAGACATCTCCTTCAGGAGTAACTTGCTGTGTGATGCCTTGGCTCAAAGCACAATAGGCTAAGCCACATTAATTTCTCAGCTCGAGATTTGGGGGTATTGAAGCAATGTTTTTAAGGGATTAAAAATCATTTTACAGTGTGGTAATAACTAAAAAACGTGATACTGCATCTTACTTTTTACAATCAGGTGTTGAAAAAAGGCCATTATAAAGCAGAAATGACTGTTTAATACTTGTATTGAATGTACAGTAAATTACAGCGGCCATCTTATGAACTGATGTAATGGGTCTAAATGGACTGGAGCACAAATATAAATGGCCCAGAAGTGTTGTAGTCATCAGTACAGGGTTCCTCTCCCGAATCCAATTCAATTTTCGACTGAAATAATATAAAAACCATGTAGTATTGTACATTTGTTTGTATGTTTTATTCACATTCCATTAAAATGTATTAAATATATTCACATAGAAGGAATGTACGATAGCAGCTATTTCAGTGTTAAACCTTACTCTTTCCCACATACATGCACACTGTTACATCCTATCTGGATCTGCTTACAAAAAAAAAAATGTTGTTACAAACAAGCAATACCAGCACACATACAGGGTGAGCACATATTGAATTAACAAACACTGTCTCTCTAATCAGATTTTAGGAATAATCACACAGTGACTCCCCAAGCTGAATTTGTTCCACTGACATTGGCATGATAAATCTGTGTCATGGCGGAATGAGCTGCCCCCTCAGCCGCAGTGATTATAACATTTAATCACTCGACTTTAGTACTACACTGACATTGTCCGGCCAGGCTCCTTGCCAGAGGGCTTGATTTACCAGCCTCTTCATGGGAAAAACTAATTCAGGAGACGGATTGCTGAAAAGGTTCTCCACCAGGCACATAAATCATTCTTTAATCAGAGCACAGCGAGAGCGGGGCCCAGACGCTCACGCTGCCACGGGAGAACCATTGACTCGATGCTGGACGTGCCGCTGCCCCCTCCGATGCTCCCTCTGCTCAGCCCTCTCATTTTCTTTTTCCTCTTTCTGATTTTCTCCCCCCGTCCTTTTGTCATCTGGGAGGAGGACGCAGCACTTAACTGCAGGACAGGGCTTAACGCACACCTTGTCTACTCTCCGTCTGCGTTCCCTCAGCTCTTCACCACTGGGCTTGGCTCTGACCTCCAGACCCCTGCAGACCTGACCATCCCGGTGGTACAACTGGAGTTTTAACGTTCATGCTCTTGCATCCAACTCAGCTATTTTGCAGTGTATACTATTATACCACTGTATATGCAACATACTGTTTATTAAGTTTTTCCTTTGATTACATCTTCCTGAAATGAAAATACTCTCTGCTTTGGATAGATGTAGTTTCCTCTTCTAAAATAACCAAAGGCTTATCTTTTCTGTATTCACTGAAGCTCAGCTCAAATTGTGATGCCACCAATATCTCTATTGGAATTTTAAACCTTGACAGAAAATTCAGCAGTTTTTCTTTCAAAGTCTTCGCAAAGGACATCTCACTTCAAAACAGAAATGTTAAAGCATTTCACAAAGGCTCAACAACAGTGAATGTATTAAACTTTAGCAGAACACTAAAATGGTGACTTTACACAGACTTTTCAGTTTTCAGTTCAGTTCTCAGCAGTCCATGCAAAGTTCTTGCTCCTTACATGCTCTTGCCATCCCAACCTGCTAGCAGAGTACTGATCAGAGTTTGGTTGTCAGTTTTGTTGAGAGGAGTAGGGGAGCACTTTGTTATTCTGTCCCAGTTTTATGACTGTGGCTGATGTTCACTATAGCCTGCCATTTCACATTATGGACCATAATTGTGTGCCATTGCAAGCCAGCACAATTGTCAAATGCAAGTTGATCATTTCTTAAAGCAAAAAAAAATGATGCTCTTGCTATTTCCTTCTGCAAAAATGATAGCACTTGCACTGTGTGGGGGGAGAGGGAATATTTGCAAACAAGGGTGTGGTATGATGAAAAGTGGTATTTTCATGCCAGCTTTTCACTTAGGGCATAATTCCTTCAACAACCACCAAGACCACCAAGACATTTCAATGCAAAAATGACAGTGCAAAGCATTTAGTAATGCTAGCACTCACATTCTAACACCAGTTAGAGAACATCTAAACCTTCAATAATCCATCTCTCAATGGAGGAATGCAATGAACATTATCAATCGTGTACTGTTACATGGTACAGTTTCATAAGGATCAACATGGAACACGCGCTGATATGCCATCACAGTTGAAACTGGCAATGGCGAGGGTACCTACCAAGGGCCTCCTTCCTCAGGCTAACTTGCATTTGTCCCAACAGGTCATTTAAAGTGGGCTTTTATTGGCTGTGTGTGAAGTCTACTTGTTATGTGTGGTGAAAAATGGTAACAGTGTTTTCCATGATAGACAGCTAAATCAATATTGTCAGATCTAACACAGAAGCTTTAGGAGTGGACAGGAAATAATTTAAGAGAGGGATAGGAAGAATTATGCTACTGTGTTAACAAAATTAATGTTTTGAATAACTCCAAACATGCAAACTTCTACATAATTTTAAATTTGTTCCACCAACAACACATTTGTAGTGCCCTCAGAATTTCTCCATGGGATCTGAGGGAACTATATAGTGCATAATAAATTTGCAACTTGCCAACCACTGTCTATGGTTATGTTGTTAATTATAACATGCACTCATGCCATGCATATATTTTGTGTGGTTGTGATGCCCAATGGCAAATAATTTGAGCTGCATTTGCAATACTGGCACCCAGCAATGAGGTTTGCTTTTCTCTGCAACTGTAGAGAGTTCTAAGTAAGAGCTGGGAGCTGGCAGACTTGACTTCAAGCCTGATGAAAGACTACTACCAGGATCAAGCTGTGCTTTGTGGCTCTTGATGGAAATTTTTTTTCTCTGGGGGAGCATAGAGACATTCTCTCTCTGGGGTGTTCAGTGTCCAAGATGTGTTTCCCTGTAGCAACATTACCTTGGAAATGCATTACAAAAAGCATCCATTGCCCAAGCTCAGTTTGTTTAATACATTATATATATAAATTTCACTCTTTTATATAGTGCAGTAATGGGCCCAGTGGGCCCCTATGTGTTTATTTGTCAGTTGCAAAAGCAATGGAAATTTCTCAATTATAGTAGATATGCCCCTAATTAGAAAAGTGAGAGGCACAAGCTATGCAAAATACATGTATTTAAACATTCTCTCTGCTGAACAGCTGGTATGTCTGGCTATCATAGAGCGCAGAGGCCTCCATGTTTTACAGAACAGTAAAGGGAGGAGCACCTGCTTCTCACTGTTCTGTAAACTTGCAAAATTGGTTTATTGTGTCTGCACATATTTATCTTAACTCTATAATGAACACAATGCTAAACTCTTGTCAAAATATTTGGACCACTGCTGTCATAATTGCACATACGGCAATTTTTCTTTAGAAATAAATGAAAAGAATTTCTCCTGTTATGAAGCTGCAGGTGTTTTTGATAACTGTGTCAACAACATCAGACTGTGTAATATAGTCGATGCCCACATCTGGGGATGATGTGGGATATTAGAGCAGGGGACTGGGGTTCTGCTCAGCACGTGCACTTGCAGAATGTTCCAGATCAAGTCAGTTAGCACATTGTTACCAGAGTCAACCTACAAACTGACTTTGACTGAGGAGATTAGTCCCTCTACTAATACCAAGTCATGTTTATTAGTCTGGGTGTTGAGAGCAGTTTAATTTGGGCGCTATGGCAGACTGATGGTCAAATATACTGCAAGGGTACCTATCAGACAGTAGCAGGTGCCCTTTATACTAATGTCAAGCCATTTCAGAGATGCCACAGACTTTCAGGGTGAGGCAATAGTTTTGGTTTCCCCTAAAATGGAAAAGAGCTGCAGGGGCAGGGCACTGCCGTTGGTCTGTAAACCAAGAGAGACATATCTTTGAAACCAATGTAATTAAGAATTTTAGGTATCATTAACAACCAAGCTGCCATGTTGTTCAGCCTTTGGACCTTTTAAACTGTTTCAGCTGTTTGTCAAAACACTTATTTTTATACTAAAATACTGAAGCAAAGACAAAACACTTTTACCCTTAAATAAAAGGTATGAAGTAATTAAAATATACTGTACACTTGTAACAAGGCAAATGTTAGTTTATTTGAATGAATTTGTTAGATGACAAATTAACCAAATCAAAGTTCAATGTTAAAACCATGAGTGTACTGCTGCATTTTTCATAATGCTATTTCTTGATGTCAACATAAATAGTAAATATTCCATACATTTTCTATAGGAGGAAAATTTAGGGTTTCATGTGTGAAGTGTGAAGTGAATGGCACAGTTTGTAACTGTGACATCCGAGTCCTTCACTGAGTGGGTGGTTCCTGTCACAAAAGGGTTTATGCTAAGATGGAGAAGTCATTTTGTTCAAGGAGTCTTGGAAGTGTGCACAGAATTCATCTGGGTAACAGCATAGCTACAAATAATTTACCAATTCTGAGAGACCTGTCTGCGTAAGAGTGCTCTGTAATGAGCTTAGATATTAGATGAGGGACATTTTGTGTGGAAACTCTTTCTGTTTCTTGTTCTCATGATTCATTTTATATTATTCAGTTACTTTGTGGGATCAGTGCTGACACAAGGTTATTTATACTTACCAGAATAAAGTTCCAAAGTTATAGTAAAATTCTTAAGGCTGAAATTATTTAGCTCCATCCATTCAATTGCATAATGAGCAACCTGTATGGATTTGCCCTTTTATAAAGGGTCCCCTGTCCAGTAGAGTTCTCTGTATGTGACCTGCTGTCAGAAACTGTCAGTTTGTTTTATGTTGCATTTGGCATGGCTGACGTCACAGCAAGTTGTTATGAATCATTTACTTTCTGTTTTATCTGCTTTTAAATTATGGTTGTATTTGATTCTGTGACCTCTGGCTTATAAAAGTGAGGATAAGCATTGTGACTGTCCCAACAACATTCTCACCGCATTGGAATGTTTGTTTTCTGATGGCTTTCTCACAGACGAACTTAACATAATTTGCAGGTATTGCATCGGAAAACATGAATTTTTATTTCAGTTTGATTTTCATACTGTAGAGGTGCTCTGCTAGGTGTCTGTTGGGAGCTTATTGTTTTAAAATTTAAAAGCCAGCTAAATTTAAGGCTGACTGTCTCTGAACACTCTGAACAAGAAAGAAAACAGACCTTGGTGGATGAGTAAATCCTTATTTTCTTTTAAAAGATTCTAAAAGAACTGCAAACAACACATTTCTCTTTGCACTTCCACAGGTTCACATTATAATGGTAACAAAGCTTGAAGCTTAAATTCATGTTGGCACAGATGTTCTAAATAATTTTCAATTAAGTCATTACAAGAAAACTGACAGCAGCATCTTTCTAAATTACTAATCTTGATTAATCTTAAATATAAATCTGAGACAAATAATTACATTGTTTAGAATTAAACCGTTATTAACAAGCCTTCAATACCTATAAAGACACAGAACTTCTATATAAGGACCAAAGATACACAATATCTGAGGAAATGATTCATCCAAGCAACCTAAACCAAAAAAAGAACCAATATAGATAAGGTCTAAGGTCTAATGTCCTGTTAAGGCCATGAGGTTCTACAGTATTCAGTATGAATATCCAACATGACTTCTTTTGCAGGAGATGTTGCTTCATGTCTCCTCCTCTTGGAGAATGGGATTTTTTCCAAACCTCTTGATGCAGCTACAGAACCATGGTTTGCTTATAGTGCCTAGCAATAGCATAGTCCACATATTGCAATATCAAGGCTCATGGGCCAGACATGGCCCTCCATGACCTTTACTCAGGTTCACCAATCAATTCTGACAATCAATTTAATGTGGCCTGTGCTCTGGTGTTTAAATTTATGCCCGTGACAATACAGCATTGAAATGCAGGGGGCGCTGCCACGCTCCACTCTCACACTTTTATCAAAGAATTACCTACAATACAAACAACGTAAATGCTATCTCCCTTTCCAAAGGTAGTTAGCATAAACAATGGCCAAAAAAGAAAAGTGGACAATGAGTATCGACAATTTCAAGAAAGATGGGAAACAGAATATGTATTTTGTGAATTCAAACAAAAGCCAATGTGTCTCATATGTCAAGAGTCATTGGCAGTTTTCAAAGAGTCTAACCTTCTGAGGCATTTTGAAATGAAGCATGAGCATTATGGAAACATAGACATGGAACAGCAGCTGCAAAAAGTCAAAGAATTAAAACACAAACTTCTACAACAGCAAAACATGTTGACTCGCATCAACAGTCAGAGTGAGGGAGCTGTGAAGACAAGCTTTATAATACCGGAGGAAATAGCAAGAGCATGCAAGCCGTTCACAGAGGGATAGTTCATTAAAAATTGCATTGAAATATGTGATGTTGTCTGCCCCGACAAGAAGCAGGCATTTGCGAATATCAGCCTCTCCCGAAATACTGTGGCTAGTCGGGTGGATGAGCTGGCCTCCGACTTACAGATCCAGCTAAAAACTAAAGCCAAGGAATTTGTTGCGCATTTGTTGGCTGCAGATGAGAGTACAGTACAGAGAGGATGGACACTGCCCAGCTTTACATATTTATCTGGGGGATGGATGCTCAGTTTTGATAAATACTGTTTGATAAATATTATTTTGCTTTATTAATCAATACTGGTAACACGACATTTGATATTGTGTTACAGACAAAAGTAGGCTACTGTGATGCAAATGTGGTTTATTTAATTGTGCAGTTATCATTTTATACCAAAACATTGTTCAGCACTTCATAAATACTGTTTTGCTTTATTAATCAGTTTTGCTGGTAAGAATTACCCACAAACATGGAAAAACCATAATATTTGAACTGTGCATGCATGCATTTTTTTAATTTAATACTAGCCTGCTTATATTTCTTCAATAAAAAAAAAAAAATCATTGTAATAAATGTCTGGCCCCTGATTTTATTCACAACCCTCAGCATGGCCCTCAGTAAGTTTGAATTTGACACCCCTGGCATAATATTACTGTTTATATGGCTGTATGGCTGCTTTATGTTGTGCTAAGTTGTTTTAGCCTACACTTTTGCCCAACATAGACATTAGCACAGGGGTATTTAAGTATATACAGTAGATGATGTGTAGAGAGTTACAATTAATTAAATGTTTTAATATGTATTCTTTACTTGTATGTGGATGATTAATTATTGTAGTATTGTTTGTATTTGAACAATTTTGTATCTTTTGGTTGGTTTCAATACCATGGGAATTGAATATAGAATGAATTAAAATGTTTGTCAAATTCTGCTCCCCCCCCCCCCTTAGGATAACTTTTTATTAAAGATCATTTTAATCATTTTATTAAAGACACTGCACTTCAAGATTTTACAATTATATTTTGCGAACATGAGAGATATGATTTATTTGCAGTTTGTGGTTGTGGTTTATTTGGTTAAAGTTACATCATTGGCATTTAGCATCCAGAACGACTCCAGAAAAGTTACACTTTTTTACAATGCTATCCATTTATACAGCTGGATATTTACGGAGACAATTGTGGGTTAACTACCTTGCCCAAAGGTACAACAGTAGTGCCCCAGCAGGGAATCAAAACAGCAACCTTTTGGTCACAAGTCCTGCTCCTTAATCACTATGCCACACTGCCACCTGTCTTTCAGGGGGAGACCTATTTTTTACAAATATGTGTACTAATGAGTAATTTGTACACATGGGTAAATTGGCCATGTGAGCGGAATGCATTTCTGGTATATAAATATTTTGTATCTTCGAACATGAAGATGTGTGAATTGTGATGATAGCGAAGATTGTGTTAATATTATATCAGGGATATTTCAATTAATTTTTATCTCAGGATCCTTCAATTAATTATTTTTGGCCTGCTTGTTTGATTCCTGAAGATGTAGATATAATTTAGCTTCTTAAAAGCTTTAACTGTCTATAGTTCAGTTTTAATGCAGCAAAGAAAGATGATTCAAACAATGTAGAAAATCATCTTATAAATGGGAAAATACTATTCAATCAAAAATAAAGAAGAAAACAACATCCATTCCAGTTTATACTTGAACCATTTACATTAAAGTGACTCCTGGATTCAATTCAAAACCCTCAACTCATCTTAAGGTGTTTCATGAGATACAGCAATGGATTATTCTGGGAGAGTTTTAATCAAATCCAAGGGTATGTCCTGAGCCTAGATGATCACTTGAGATGTTAAGGCTGTCTTGAAAGCTTGTTTTGCAATTGTACATTTTGCCACCGCTGAATACACTATAGCAATAATTTTCCAACTTAGTATGAATAGAAATGTTTTGAGAAAGTTATGTATAAAATTCAGTAGAACATTGATTCACAACACTTTGGCAGTGAAAAAGCAAAAAGTTAAGGTGAGTCACTACCCAAACATCTTTTTTAAAAGCGCAAGTTAAGCTCAGCAAAATTGTTTACATGATATCATGTGACCCGATTGCAACCCGATCGCGACCTTATGCTGCTGCAACATCATTTAATTGTAAAGTAAATACAGTTTAAATTAAAGTAAAAACAGTTTAAATGCAAAGTCTGTCAGATGGTAATGGTCACTTTAAGATCATTGAAAAAATATATCATCATGTGCTTTGTGCCTGTTTTTCCCTTACATGGTCAGTTTTGCTGCCGGAGACAAGCTCCAGTTCATGTGTGGAAAATCTCCAGTCTATTGTGCAGTGGCTGTTTCTCATCCTGATGGGACTTAGTGGTTTTTCCGTGACCCATGCTGGCACTTCCATTATGAGACTGCTGCAAGGAAAAATAAAGATAGTGAAGCTGAAAAATTCTGTTAACTGAACAGAGGATAACAAACAATGCGGTGCATGTGATGCACACTGCAGTGGAAGACTAGACAGTTGGCTAATAGAAAGTTGTCTTTTTTAAACCTAAACCAGGATGTTTGTATGCGTAGTCATCCTGTTTCCATTAGTAAATGTGTTGTGAACAGTCTGAGATTGATCAGGGACTAGGCTTGACTTTGCGCCTCCAGCCGGCCTCCACCTCCAACCAGCCTCTTTCCCATGACATCTGATTAATTAAAGCCAGCACATGGCAGAATCCAGCTACTGATTTAATTGGCCCCACAGTTCAAACTTAATTCTCAAAGATCACATTATATGATGGAGCGCCACTTCCTCTTCAGACTTTAACATTTTTTTTCACGTCTTCAAGATTTATTAGCCTCAGTCCTTTAGGGGCTGTTCATTTGTGTTACGACTACATCAACTCTAACATGTTTCTGGTCTCGGGGCAGTTAAAGTGCAGTGCTTTCTCAGGATCATCTCTCAGATACCAACCTTGTTGCAGTATTTTCAGAGGAAATGGCATCATCCTCACAATGCCGCAAGCCACAAGAAAAAAAAACATGCACTGTTGCACAATTAAACACAAATGTATAGTGTAAAAACAAAGCAGGAATCAATGTAACACAGTGGTGTTTGGCTCCATATGTGAGTTTTGTGTTTACTCTATGCTGGATGCACCTTATTATATAACATATAATATGGAAAGTTCACATTTAATAGTGGATTTCAGACATAACCATTTATTACCACTTTTACACCAAGAATGCAGTAACATTTTAGCGTCAAAATGTGAGAATTTTAGTGATTTGGGACATCTGCAAGTAAATTCCAGAAAATGCTAATACTATTTATTATTGCACCAGTGAAGAGCCATTGCAGTATGTTGTGCCTGGTTTGCCATTCCATTATAGAGCTGCATTTCAAGTCAAATTTGTTTGCTATTTTTTAGTCTGAGCACTGGCTATATTGAGTATAGTACTAATAAAAAGCACTGGGTCAAGGAAAATAGCTATTCCTTGTGCATCCCGACTGTTTTAAACCTAAACTATGTATTTAATGTGTACAACTGTATAAATAATAGAAATACAAAATGTATAAGTTATTCTAGTAGTCACAATTGTAGTGTTTGCAATGCAACTGTAGTATAAGAATTTAACAATGTGCAGAAAAGCTGTTATCCTCTTAAGATGATACAATTGTAGCTTATTTGTCCATACACTCTGTAAATTGGTCATGAATCACATATCACATAAATCTTTCAATAACAAATGAAGTGGAAATTTGACAATTGAGTTAGCTATTAATCTTTCAAGATATCATATAAAAAGTCAATTTGAAGGATTATTATGCATGAGCAAATATACTTATTTTAATAAACCAGTTAATATAGCCTTGGTGATGATAAGAAAAATACACAGTCACATCCTTATTTTAATTTACTGTTCATCCAATAAAACACATTAGAGGAAATTATTAAAAGAATAACCTCCTGAATTCTATCATTTCATTTCTGTATTGAGAAGAATAGTATTCAATCATACCATCAGTTTTCTTTCAGTGTTGGAAAACTGAAACAGTTCTCAGCTTTTTCCATACAGCTATAATACTAAGAAGCATCATTTTAGATAACCCTACACAGAGAGAAAACTGGTTAACAGCCTGTTCTTATAGCATCTATCTTTTTTGCTGAAAAGAGCAGAGCAAATCTGGTAATTGACTCTCTGTGACCGAGGTATCAGTGACCCGCAGAGCTTCTGTTACATCTAGGCCCCTAAAGACCTTTGCTGTCTTATTGGAACCTGACAAGATCCTAACAGGATCATGTTTGGGAATGCAATACGAATGACTCTGCTACACAAGTCAAAATAATTCCCAATTATGCATACATCTTTTTACATTGTGAATAGCCTGCTTCAGTCTGGGGGAAAGCTATTACTTTTCCGGTTTTCACAGCTCATTTCTTTCTTGCCCATCAAATCTAAATGCAAAGTGCATTCCTATACATCATACTGAATTTTGTTTCAAGCCAAAAATAAAGTTATGAAGAATCAGTGAAAAAAGAATGAGGGGCAGACAGGGAGCTAAATTTGTGCCCTGTGGCTGACTGGTGTTGCGTCAGTTTACATCTTTATTACAGCTCTGTCACTAATGTTTTATTTCAGCTGTCTTTTTGCTGAAAGTTTCATAAGGACATTCAAACTGTAGCGAATGTCAAATTGGTGGAAGCCTTATTAAACAATAAATATGCAAAAACTTCTCTCAACTTCATCCTAGCTCTATGTGGTGAAGACTGGTGGGCTGACTCAATATAAGCCCTAAATGATAAATAGCATCTCTTAAACAATCATTAAATATTCAGTGTGATGCATCAGAGAGATATACTGATCCCCACTGCTGTATTCCTGTACATGAGCTATAACCTCTCACAATCCTTGCATGAGACGCTTGTGGACAGCAGAGGGAATGGGTGAGTGTGAGTGATACCCCCATCCTGTCTTGATGTTCTGCTGCAGGAATGCAGGATTGTGAGCAGGCTTTCCAGCAGCAGTTGAATGGCCTCAGGTCTCAGAGAGAACTCATTACAGCCAAGAGTGTGTGTCTATGTGTGTGTGCGTGTGAGTATGTTAGGGGGAGGGTATGACCATTGGTAGCTGCTGTACCCACTGCCTTCTACACACTCCTGCCCTCTGATTTGCTAGATAAAAAAATGGAATAGTTGACCAGTTAAACATGAATACAGTCAGCTTGATGCCAAATGTTCTAAAACTAACTTATTGCATTAGTCCATTACAATGCATTAGAATCTGTCGTGGCACATTACATTTACATGTACATTTACATTTACAAGCACTGCATGACCAAGTTTCAAAGGTTGGCCAGGCAAGGTACTAGCAGGTAAAGCTAACAAGCGTGTTAAACCTTTAGATTATGCTTTTATTTTATTTTATAGTTTAGTAGGAGACAGTTTTAGTCATGAGAAGTTCCTTTAGGGGGGAAGTGTTACAGGTGCTCAGGTGGGAGCGTAAGAGCTGTGTCTTCAAATGTTTCTTGAAAACAGAGAGGGACTCAGCAGAACAGATGAAGTGTGGAAGTTCATTCCACCATCGGAGAACAGCGGTGGAGAAAGTCCTAGATAGTGATTTTAGGCCGCGATGCCACAGGACCACCAGGCGCTGTTCGGTGGCAGAGCGTAGTGGTCGGGAGGTTGCAGCAGTGAGTGCAGGTAGGTGCATGCAGTTTTGTTGGTTACCCAGTACATGAGCATCAAGGCCTTGAGCATGATGTAGGCAGCTACAGGGAGCCAGTGGAGTGAGACCAAGAGAGGTGTAATATGAACCCTTTTTGGTTGCTTGAAAACCAGATGTGCAGCTGCATTCTGTATCAACTGCAGAGGTTTAATAGTGCATGCAGGTAGGCCAGCCAAGAGAGCATTGCAGTAGTCCAGTCTTGAGATGACCAGTGCCTGGACAAGGAACTGTCCAGCATACTCAGATAGGTAGGGCCTGATTTTCCTGATATTGTACAGCACAAATCTGCAGGATCTGGTAGTTGTAGCAATGTGGTCGGTAAATTTTAGCTGGTCATCAATCACT
Source organism: Megalops cyprinoides (assembly GCF_013368585.1). NCBI lineage: Eukaryota > Metazoa > Chordata > Actinopteri > Elopiformes > Megalopidae > Megalops > Megalops cyprinoides. The sequence goes on from NC_050583.1 coordinate 32,840,208, forward strand.
ACCCCCAGGTTCCTTGCAGACCTGGACAGAGTGAGTGTCGTTGAGCCTAGCTGAAGGGTGATGTCATGCTGGATTGACGGGTTCACTGTGTCAAATGCGGCACACAGGTCCAGTAGGATGAGGGACGATGACATGGAGGCAGCTCTTGCCACCCGCAGGGTGTCGACAACATTAATTAGTTATTGATGGGAATTAGACATTAATTAGGTATAAAGGTGTGAATGGTTGCTACTTCACTAGGTGCACAAAGAGGATGAATTCATGAAGTACCATTAATGTACCATTAATGCTTAACAAACTGTCATTACACATTAGTTAGTCATTGATAAAGGTGTGAATGCTAATGCATACATTAGTTCATTAGTATATTAGTAACTAATATAATCTTAATGTAAACCTTAATATACAAATAATAGTAACAGCTACAGTAGTAGTTATAGTACAATAATAATAACAGCCACACCACATATTGCCACAGTTCAGTGGTAAAGTAGACTATGCACAGTAGAAAAGAGAGGTAAAATTGCACTGTTTGGGGGGTATTCTCCCATTCGCATGTAAGTCCTTTTTTGCGCATAACATTTGTTACATGGATTCTCCCCTATGTGCTCCGATCACGCCCACAGCACTTAACTTCAGAATGAAGGCGGGCTCATGAAAGAGGCGTGATTTATTTAAAATAGAAGTAGACTGAGTCACAACCTTGTTTATTTTGGCTGTCGGGAAAACGTGGAACGTGGACTTAGGCCTTTACCACGTGAATGTCGACTGAAATCGATTCAAACCAGAAACCAGACTCTGATTTTGAAAATAAATGCAAAGGGAGAGCTACATTACAAATGTAATGTAGCTTAGTAGTAGTTTTTAAACTAATTGTAGTTTAAAAATAATGACACACAAATATTGTAAATTTTGAACTTTATTTGTACATGTATAATAATGTTAAAAGTAGGCCTACCGCCAACTTAAAAGGCAATATGGTGTTTTGCCATGTAGTGGCGCTTGACTTACTACAGCCCTACTACAGAAGTGTGTAGTTAAAAAGCCCGTAAGTCAAGGGCAGAATACGCGTAAAAGGTGTTTAAATAAAAAACACCCAGATTTTGGGGTTGCTCTGCCCAAAGCACTTAACTGCCTTCATGGCGCACAAATCATAGACTTAAGTCAAGGGAAGCTTATGCACAGGTGTATACAGATATCATATGTGTACCACAATATTGTTGACATAGATATTTTGACTCATTGTCACATAAAAATAGAATTTAACTTAATTTGAACACATTTCAGAATAAGAAATTGTATACAAAACCAGCTAGTGGAAAATTATTAGCAGCTGACTTAATATTTGAACTAGTTAAAAGTTCCTTTATTTGTCTGGAAAGGGGAAATTGTACATGTCTACATGTACAGTATGCTCTCATATAATTGCACACATGATCAAAAGGTTATTTTCCTAACAGGATAGAAATTGACACATTTTCCTTTCCAATCCATTTATTTCAAAGGTCTTAGTAGTGAAGTATTTTTTTTTTTTAAATGAGGGTGACCAGGGAAGACCAAGACCAAACTGGAATAGTAACTATTGCAGCTGACACACACCAACTGTAACACTAGGACTATAATTCTTGACTCTTCAAACTGCACTCATTACTGTCCCTGGACTCAGCTGAATTCTTCAGTTCCAACACAACTTCTCTAATCATGTCCCCAAACTAACTTACCTCAGCTACACAGTGCAAGAAACTCCTGCAGCCTTTGAGCTAGGGTCTCTGTCTCGATCTTAGGTCATAGGATCAGAGTAAGGGGATAGTGTATTGTTGGCAGCACAGGCCACAATAAATTGTGTGAATATGTCTTTGATTCAGAGAAACAGAGAAAAAGGCTTTTTGAAGCTTTGACAGTGCTGGACAATGCACTACACATAAAAACATGGAGAAAACTTTATAAAACAAGATTTATTTAAATAACGCATGCTGTAAACCTGTTTCAAATACTGTGCAGGTGTATTAAATATAGTAATAGTAATCTTGTCAACCATACAGCCAATGGCTGGTCTTCACATGTTCAGGTAAGTACAGGCAATTATCCAGTTTGAAATTAAGTTAATGGAATACAAAGTGGTTATGGGGAAAAAGGTATACAGAGGATCCTCAAAATTGCAGCCATTATACATACACTTAAAATTTACCACACATTTACTAAGCATACATATTTGTTTATTTATTTTTGAAGTTAATTGATGGGATGTTACACATTTAAAAGGTAGCAAACAATCAAACGTTCCCCAAAATCTGTATATAAATTATCAGTAAAATTTTCATGATGATCACAATTTTCATTTCCTAACCATTTTTAACTATGGTGGAATTTTTGTTGAAGATTTGCAAATGCTGATATGATTGAGATGATTCTAGTGTGTTTCAGTACCTGAGACCATATGTAGAAAAATGGCAGGAAAAATCTGCACTGTTTATGACTTATTTAATTAATTAATTAATTAATTAGATAACTGACTGCCAAAAAGTGGAAGTGGAAGAGCCACCGGAAGGCTGAGGGTAGGAAAGCCCTGGTGTGTGCACTAGTCTACAAGATGAGAGGTCCGTAACTGTGACCTGCACATTTAGGCAGCTTCAACATGAAACAGAAAATGGTTGGGGCAGTCACATCATCACCACATACCAAACTGATGTCACTTTGCATCAAAATAATTGTTTTCTAATGTCACTTAAAAATATAAAGACAAAAGCATAATATTCCTTCTTGGCTACAGTGTACAAACCGGAGTCTAAATTAACACACTTAATAAACTTTTACTGTAAAACATTTATTTTAACATTTATGTAAAAAGGGTTTTGCTGAAATATTATGTTGAGCACAAACATTTCTGTCACTTTCAATCAAGATGCTGCAGCTGAATTTAAAGATTTCAGAGACCTGACAAATCCTGTGTAACACTTTCCTGTATAACAGTTTCTGAAACATCTCTCTGTGAAGTCTTACACCTGCATCATCATGTAAAAATTCAACAGGTCTGCAGGGTTCTCCAAGTTCTGCAGGTCTCATGTTGTTAATCAGGAGAGCTTGGCAAGCAAACCTGGAAAGCAACCAATCTCCAGATGTCCACAGGTCTGTAAGATGACCTATCAGTGCCATGTGTACCTAAAGTAAGAAATAAAAAAATAAATAAATTCATGCTGTTTAAATGATGTGAATAATTATCTGTGCAGGGTTGTAAAAATACAACTCATAACAGCCATTGCAGTAAGGCAGAGCTAAGGATAACAATCAGCTCTACTGAAGTACGTGGTGTGCAGTGGTTGACCTTTCATGCTTTTGGTTGGCTAAATTTGTATACAATTTGGTAAATACCTTTCAGAGAGGTTTACAGAGGCCCCAGAGGAGTAGTCTGCTGCTTGTCAGCAGAATATGATAAAGTAAGGTGCACTGCAGGAAGCAAGGGGCTCCTTATCTATAGTTTGCCTTTCAGTTTCCTGCTTAAATGTGAAAATCCAAGTTTTCTCTCTCAGCATGCAGATAGGGAGGTGGAAGGTTATCTGTCAGAGGTGGTATCAATATACTGTAATACTGGTGCAATGGTACAACTAGCTGAAGAGGATCGTGCTGATACTAGAAGTTGAAATTTAATTTTCTGAAACTCTGAGTCAATTTTTTATCTGATGCTGAATTTTTTCACAGCTACCCTCACTCAACAGTCCAGGCAATCAGTTGTGTTATATAATAAAAACAGGCAGCAATACCTGTCCAAGGAATTGAGGGGGATGGGGCAAGGAGGACAAATACAGATATTCATTAACAGATGAACTAAAAAGGGATTTGTTTTATTTCCAAATTCCAAATTTGTCATTCAGTGTAATGTCACATTCTCAGCAGACAGGAATTCAAAGCATATAAGATCAACAAGCAGCACATAAATGTAGGCATTTACAGAGAAACTGTGTTTAGTCTGACATCTCGATGAAGTTATTTATTTCAGCAGCCCAAGACGCTGGGAGGTGCACAGAAGAGCAATCAGAAAAAAATATATTTTGTCAGAAGCTTTGTTACATCCCATGGAATTGTTTACAGTAGGCAGTAGCACATCCAAAATGCTGTTGCCCTCTGAGTTACACATTTTCACGTGTTTAGGGCTATTTTAGGGTGTCACAGTAGTCAGCAACATAAAACATTTAAAGCAGCAACCCACCAACCCAAAAAAATAAGAAACTAAAGAGAAGCTCTATAAATAAGATATATCTTATTTCTCTTATATTTACTCACATTCTATGCTGTATATTGTTTGCCATTTTTTCTTTTTCTTTTTTTTTTTGTAAAAATTTAAATGGATTCATGTAAATGGATAATTAAATATTACAATAATTACAATAAAAGCTCAAACTTTACAATACACTGCCTTTGTTCCACTGGAATGATAGCGGAACAAACTATGTAAGCATGTATTTATGTTGTATTTGTATGCAATTACATAGTACTTACATGGACAATTCTAAGTATTCTGTGTGGTAATTACACATATGTAATAGCAATTGTAATAAAAGAAGTGTGACAAGGACAGAGTAAAAACAAAAGAAGCCAAATGCGTAAGTACACCCCTGTAGCAACAATTATGTAATACGTTTGAGAATCAATAAGTAAGTACACCTGCATAATAAGGGCCAGATCCAAACAGGAGATACCCCTGTGCAACAAGGTTCAGTCCACATTGATAACCTCATCTGTGTAAAAAACAACAAGGACATTTTTAAACCCCTAGTACAAATACAAAAACATCTCAACTAATTAAAAAAACCCACATAAAAATGCAAGGATCCCAATCTATTTTGATTGTGCAGTACAAACATTGCACATGTACATGTGTACATCAGTTGAATGCTCTAAAATAAGATGTATTGTAATGTTACATTACACTGGTTTATAAGAATACATGACTGTGCATCTGTTAATCATTGTGTTGCTTGTGCTGCTATAGCATGTCAAAACAATGCAGAGGATAAAAAGGACATAAACAATGCATAGCAAATTGATGAAACCTTTTATGCACAACTCACTGTATTTATGAAGATATTGGAATGACATATACCTAGGCATTCATAGATGATGGGATGGGAATTCTAACATTAAATGACACAACAACACTCTCAGGACCTGAATGCCCAAAACTTCAACATTTAATAGTCACGATCGTCTAGTGTCCATGTAATGTTGCCACTAATTTCCTCTTATTTGGATTGAACAGTAAGTGCTTACTTAAGATCTGTATTTTAAACATCATGCAAAATGTTCAGCTATTAGGGGCTTGAGCTAGACGGGATGATTGCATCACCATCACTGTACTGTCCCAGGCAAAGAGTCTCTCCTCCAGGCAGCACCACTCTTTGGTAGGTCTGTGAGGTTTCACTGTGAGGTGGAATGCTGCTGGCCAGGTTTTTATTGTGCAAAATGGCATGTTTGTGAACTACCTAATAGTTTACTGTTGACATTCTCTCCAGGTGCCATCTTAATCCATGAACAGTTTCGGAACAAGATGCCTTATCCTGACTGATTTTTTTATTTTTTTACTGTGCACTGGAGCAAACAGTAAAAACTTCAAAAATGCCTGTACTAGCATGCTACTTAGCTACCTAATGTCACCTGTAATCCATAGCTACCAGGCTGGCCAGCATATCATTGTTAATTATAGATCAGCAAATGACACAGCAATTACAGGTAATTAGCTACGAATGTTTGCTAGCTAGTGTAGCTATCTAGATTATCCTTTATTTTTCACCCAAACCAGCCCATCAATATATCTCAGGTGGGAAATTATTCTATCCAGGCATTTACGTGGCTGTCACTTCTTGGACAGCAGTGTAATTATCTATCCAACTAGCAGATGTTTGTCATTGCTAATAATATTAATAGTAATAATAATTATACTTTTCACAAGCTAATTAAAGGAGCTAAGTAAAACCCCACAGGTGAGTTATGCACATCTACAGGAGAGAAACTTTCTGCACATGGACAAATGTCAGAATCTGACTTTTTTTAGAAGAAGGTTGAAAATGCAGGTCTTTGAACACCAACAATGTATTTTGGAACATGATTATTTTTAAATCCAAGATTTTATTCAGCCGAGAGAAATCAAAAGCTGGGGCGGGGGGAAAAAAAGCAATGGTGCTCATTAAATTGAGTCTGCTGAAAACAAAAGAGAGCTAAAGCACAAAAATACAATATAAGTAATTTTCATAGCCTCTATAAGTGTCTGCAATGCTAAATGTGAGTTAATGCATTTATACACACATTGTTGGCTGGGTTTACACTGTTACACTGTCTGTGGGGAGGCATTGTGGTATACACATTTTTGTGGTATCAGAAACTTGACAGAGATGATGCTTTTGGTTGCAAATTTTAAAGAGAACACAATAGCAAATATTTGTAGGGTGAGAAAGGAGGGTGTGTGTTTTGTAGCATAGCATAGCATTTTGTGGTAGTTTAACATAATTTGCATATTTGAGGTAAAGTAATGCAAGATGGCATTGTAACAGAGCTGGCCGATGCTCTGCACATAAATTAGCAGAAGGAGTAAAACTTTACAAAAAACACAATTTATTTACAAAAAACACTCACAAACACAGGAGAATCAGTTTAAAACCTCCAGCACAGCAAAATGGCTTGCAGCCATCTCTGAACCTGGCCACACACCTGTATATAACAAGCCTTAATTAGTGCAGGTGTGACCAGTTAACTGGCTCTCAGACAAAGACACAAAACAATGAAACAATCATTAAATCAACATAAAACCTGTCCCAGTTGTAATTGATTGAATGAAGCGCTTATTTTACAAGATGGAAAGTAGACAAATGAGGATCCTCAATTTAACCAATTAAACAATTAACAAACATTTAACCTGTTCGGGGTGAGGTGAAGGGCTACTCCTTCACAGGCATACACTCAGTTCAGAACCAATTTACACCTGCTCACTGAAATATGTTGTGGCTCTAGTAACTTTAGAAAAGGCAGAGAGACTGTTGAGTGCAGAATTATATTCAGCAGGGAAGAAATGTTACACGTTTTACTGAACACAGAATGTGGAATGATATGTAGATACACATGGAATCGGTTGGATTTCACCACAATAAAAATAATTTTAACCTTCTACTTCACACTCCTAAGGTGTTACAACACACAGGGCATTCATATATAAACTTTACACTGTAACACACAGATCATGAATTTTGTATACTAGGACCTCAATGAGAAAGCAAAAGATTGTGCTATTCGGTGTACATGTTCTTGGAGATGGACACTTGCATTCTTGTTGCAAATGCAAGTGTTATATAACATCATTTGGCATGGCAAGAACATGAAAACATGAATTAGGAGATAAAATAAAGTCCAGTGTTGGGTCAATGCTTTAACCAGTATCTTGAAAGAATCTAATCTGGTATGGTCTTCCTACACCTGAATGTGACCAGCAAGAATGAGCAATTACTTATTTCAGGTGCTTTTCCATGAAAATTCTATCCATCAATTCCATGTGATTTTAGCAAAAATACTGCAATGTATTCCTCACATTCTCTTATGAAAATACTTTATGTATTAGAACAGCTAATGCACCTGTAAATAGACTTCATGAGTTATGTCGTTATAGCTTGGACCTGGTTACCTTGTATCGACTGTCTTGGAATGTAAGCTGTAGGTACACCTGTCTGATTTAGACCACCAGTTTTAATTCCAGCAGTTTATTGTGACAAGTTAAATGTTAGGAAACCGTAACATGCATATTACAAGTCCTTCCTATTAAATCCCACTCTGATAGTATTTTTGTTTTCTTTTTCATGTGAGAGCTGTGACTTTTGTCTTCATTTTTGTTGTGGCCATTGAAAGCAATTATTGTGCAAAAGCATGACTGTGTCTGAAACGTTGGATATGCAGTATCCTGGGAGGTGAGAAGCAAAAACATTTTACAGGAAACGGTGCCTCTTCCCTTCTGTTTATCCTGTATTTTTTCATCAGAAATATATAAATACGTTGCATGGATTATGCTGTTGAAAGATGTTATCTAATAAGTTAACAGCTTCACATTTTCTGACAGAGACATTCACTGTTAACAAACACCTATGTGATACAGATTCTTAAATCCAATTTGCACCCACTGAAGCTTGCAGACAAGAGGTAAAGATGTGTGAGATTTTATTGCTGATAATATTGCATTAAGGAATTAGTTGTTCTTTTCAATGGTCTTTTTCCATACTGTATGTTACCATCAGATGTCATTTTCAGAGGCATTGTAGTCCATTAGTGGAGGATGGATGGGTCAGTCATATTTGCCTTGGTATGGAGCTGTTTATTTATTTATATTTGTATTTGGTACCCTGATAGGGTATCTTCATCTCTGCAGTCCAAACAGCTCTGTCTTTGTCATCTGTCAGTGGAGTCTTTACAAAAGTAGTGAACAGTCATTGCAATATGTTAAACTGAAATGTAGTTTGAGGCACAAATTGAAGCTCAGCCAGATTGTCTTTAAGTTTCCCTCCTGAGTTTATTTTCCCATAGTACCTGTATGTAACCATGGAATACATGCTTACTTGCAAAGCACCACCAACTTGTTAGTACTTCAACTACAATAATGAATAGATAAGACACAAAGAAGAAAAAAACAGAACTGATACCCAGTGGAAGATGGAAGTCCTTCAGCACTGAAGAGCAAGGCCTCTAGAAACCTGATTAGAGGAGCTGTAGGTAAGTGGGCACGCACACATTCAAGGTTAGCTGTTCTGAACTTAATGCCGCATTATGTCAAGGCTGGAATGGAGTGTTTGGAATGGCTGTGTTGCCTACAGTGCTGTTATTTTTTGTCCTTAATAATTAATCTCTTAGGTATGCAACCTTGCACTGAATTCCCAGAAGGACACAGAAACAATTTCAATGGAATGGATGTTTCGGATAGAATGCATAAAATATTCAGGGAGCTACAGTAATATTTGTAATGGTTTTGTGTGTTAGACAACCAGTATAGTGCTTTCATGTGACGTACACACAAACAACACAGCATTTATTTGAACTGTTCATTCCACTTGTTAATTTGTGACTTTGTTATTGCGTAACAGGCAGGTGCTGCTACAGGACTGCTATGTTGGCTCACTATATCTGTAGATAATGGTTCATCATCTCTTTGTAACTATTGTCAACAGTCTATGCACTTTGGTGCAATCAGTTTGACAGCACGACAACTAAGTGACATAAACCATTGTTACTTTACCTCCGACTTGTCAATACTGGGTCACTGTGTGTAATGGCAGACAATGGAAGCCTTCCATTATGTCTGTGTTGTTAGTTACGTTATAAGGAAGGACGATTCAAAATTTGTTTGCACCATTTGTCATACTAGCATTTTAACCAGTTCATGACCAAGCCTTTTTTTTCTAAAATTCCCACTCTGTAGCTTGCTCTGCATTTCCTCCATGATGTGGACATTGTTGGCCCTGCTCTTAAGAAGAACAGCATGGGGATGCCTGATTCAAGAGGGTGTCACTTATTAATACATGTTATTTCTGATGACAGTATAGTTTCAACTGTTATGTGCCCACTTCTGTCAGTTTTTGTTATGTCCACAGTGATGACTCCAGTACAGCAACAGACGGTTAAGGTTTTTCATATTTTTCTTTCTCCCTTGTTTTCTTTTTTCCCCACAAGGTGCCTGCTATCTCATTCTGCAGACACTAGCTGACAGTGAGTAATATTTAAATGAGCTTCTAAAATTAGACTGGTATGGAAATGGTCGTCCATGACAAGACAAACTATGTTAAAAACTGTAAACGCTCCGATCATTTTTTGCCAGAATCAAATTGTTGTAATTAAATATTTATGCACCCGACTGACTTGAACCAGCCTACTGATAAAGGCCTTGTTCTGGTTGGGCCTTTTCAGCACCTTATCTCTCCGATTATTATTAACATACATTTCAGGCTGCAGAGGAAATGTTAAATGCATTGTGTAACACATGGGC